>NC_132917.1:44461026-45086026 GCF_047675955.1 Chlorocebus sabaeus
GACTAGCAAGGAGGTCTGGTGAATGGCAGCAATACAGACGTACTCGGGAAGAGTGCATTCCACTCTCAGAACAACCTGCCCAAACTGAATGCGACTCACAAGTGGAGTGGGCAGAGCTTTTTACAATTTCAATTTGAAATGCCACTTTTCTAGTTTTTATGGCTAAAATAGTAAATAATTTTGTGGGGGTTTTTTTTTTTTTTCAACTGCTCTTAGTTTGACATTTGCTGAGCCCTTCTTGAATTTACTTTTGCAGAACAAGACTATTTGTACCCCAACCATTTGGACCATTAGGCCACTGCTCCTTTTTAGTTGCATTTAGGGACCTTCTCCAATTCAGTCTCTTTCTACATGAGCAGAGCACCTATTCATTCAAAGGGAACACCATGACACAGCCAGAGACTATGCCTCTGGAGTATAAGGAGCTTTGTGTCTGCTTCCTAATTTCAGAAACTCAGAGTTGCTTATTTACCAGATATCAAGCAAGCTCTGGGTACCAGGCACTTTTGTACATTTCTAATTTTGTCTTAGCTGAGATAAATACCAACTACCCTGAAGTACTGTAAGATGTACAAGTACCTTATTAATCATCCAAAAAAAAAAAAGCCTAAGCAATAACAATGTTTTGTATTAGTTTGAGGATTAGATGAATTCTATTTGTAGCTATATTTTCCTAGGTAGCAGTTCTTATAAATAGACATTTCATAACCACTAATCAAAATAAGTCAATGCCTTGGTTATCTGTAATTTTCTCTTACTACAACTTTAGACACTGGAATAGCACTGAAATAAGGAGTAATGATCTTAATTGTGTATTTCTTGGTAAATGACAGAATTCCTCCATATATATGATTTTGTTTGATTTTTTTTTAATTGGCACGATGGGCAAAGGAAGAAACTTTGGGGCAATGAATGGTTTTTAAAACATAGGCTGGGTGAAATGGCTCATGCCTGTAATCCCAGCATTTTGTGGGGCTGAGACGGGAGGATTGCTGGAGGCCAGAAGTTTGAAATCGCCCTGGTCAATATAAGGAGACCCCATCTCTACAAAAATTTCAAAAAATTAGCTGGGTATGGTGGCGTGTACCTGTGGGTCCAGCTACTTGGGAGGCTGAGGTGGGAGGATCACTTGAGCTTCAGAGGTCAAGGCTACAGTGAGCAATGATTGCATGCCACTGCATTCCAGCCTGGGGGACAGAATGAGACCCTGTTTTAAAAAAAAAAAAAAAAAGGAAAGAAGAAAGAAAGAGAGAAGGAAGGAAGGGAGGGAGGAAGAAAGGAAGGGAAGAAAGGAAGGAAGAGAGAGAAAGAAAGAGAGAAAGAAAAGGAAGGAGGGAAGGAAGGAAGGAAGGAAGGAAGGAAGGAAGGAAGGAAGGAAGGAAGGAAGGAAGGAAGGAAGGAAGGAAGGAGAAAGAGAAAGAAATCTATACACCCAAAGACCTAAACATTATCCCTGACGAGCGTGACCACCTTGCTTATCAAAAGGAGAAGAGGGGTTCTCATTTGGTGGCGGTAGTTATCTAAACCAAGGCACTTGCTACAAAACCTAGAAACCTGGGGAAATGACAAATAAAGGAGCCAAGCAAAATCAGCATTAAGGAAAGGGGGAAGAAGAAAATATAAAGACTGGAAGACAAAGAAGGGAGATGATTGGAAAGAGAAGTGAAGATTTCAACACTGATGTGAGAAAGTGACAGCATAAGTTACAAAGAAATTGGGAAAAATTAAATACTTCTTCAGGGTGGGAACAGGCCAACATAACGGAACAGTCTTTTAGGACACGCAGCCCTCAGAGCTCCAGACACCTCACTTCATACCAGTTCATACCCAGTAACTGCTCTTCATAGCAAATCTCCTTCTCGATGAAGAAAAGTTTGAATCATGTTTGCTATTTTCATCACCCAAACCTCCAAAATTACCTAAAGAAAAAAAGAAGTTTGCTTAATTTTCCCTGTAATGAAAGTCTGTGTGGAATCACTCACTGTCTGACAGGGCTCACTAAATTTGACGTTCCTGTCCCGGATTTATCGGGATACCTCATTACTTCATCATACTATATGTAAGAGTCAACTAGAATACTGTCAACTCATTATTGTTTGAATGATGTAAAAAGGAAAGGTTGATAATCCAAAAGGGTATGCAACCCCCTGTGATTTCTACTTGGTTATTTACATTTGTATTTTGATACTATAAACTTTCTCCTTTGTATTACTATTTTTTTTTTTTTGTCTTTTTTTTTTTTTTTTTCTTCCTTTTTGTGGAGAACAAGTTCTCGCTATATTACCCAGGCAGGTCTCAAACTCCTGGGTTCAAGCTATCCTCCCGCCTCTGCCTCCCTGAGAGCTGGGATTACAGGCGTGAGCCACCGCGCCCGGCTCTCCTTTGTATTATAACAATCTGTTTACCCATCGGTCTCCTCCACTAGACCATCAGCATCTTGACTGCAGGAACCATCTTAGTATCCAAAACCTAGAGCACAGTCTCTGGCACATAGCTGGGGTTTGAAAAATGTTAGATAAACGATTGAAGAAAAAGAAGTATCTGATCTGAGAAATCACTGCAAACAAAGTAATGCCTCCACACAATGAAAACACTCAGTAACACCTGGAAAGCTTAACTGCTTGTCTCTCAGACTGCTGCGAAGCCCCCAACCTCAACCAAAGTGCCCTACTGTAAATCTTCTCCCAGAATAACGGAAGTGGTTAAGTGTTCAGGTGTCAAAATGCTACCCTGCTGGGCTGCAGGCCACATACAAAGTTATATTACATTGAGTTTGAAATGCTAACAAAGCAAGTAATTAAGCTGAGTAAGTGCTAACTTGCTTGAAAGCAAGATTTGAAGCTGATAAACCAAAATGCTGATAATTAAGAGTTGATTATACAGCTTTGTTGTTTCTCTACCCTGCTAATAGCCTCTTATTCTTGGCATGTAATGATTTCTTCCCCACAAGGGAAACACACACACACACACACACACACAAACTATCAATCTTCTCCTCCTGTCTCCCATCCTGAATAAGGTGTGACTCCCTTTCTTAAGCTAAATCCTCTCCCTGTGGTCTTGATCCTTTTCTCTCTCTTCTATCTATTACATCTTTTACCTCTCCCTCTCCATGAATTTCTTTTCTGTTTACAAACGTGCTCAGGACTTACCAACCTTAAGGAAAAAAAAAAAAAGGCAAGCCAGCAAATGATAGTAGGAGAATCTTCCCTTACTCTACATTCCCTAAATTCTCTCCCATCTTTCTCCTCTGTATCCCTTAACCTCTTGGAAAAGGAATCTGTGTTCCTTGCCTCCTCAACTTGATGACTGATTGCTGTTTATTCCCTTAAACACTTCTCCTGGTTTCTCCACTCTAATGAAGCTCTTTCAGAAGCTATAAATAATTCTTAATTGTCAGATTCCAGAATCTTTATTTGCCTCCATCTCTGCAATCTTTCACATGGTTGACCTGCCCCTTTGGTAGAACTATGCCCTTTTGTGACTTCCATGACATTTTACCTTTCTGGTTTTCTTCTTCCTTCTCTTATTACTCTTCTCACCCTCCCTGTTCTCCTTCTTTCTTCTCCTTCTTCCTTTCTGGTGAGAGGAAAAGAAACTAATATTTATTGATATGCAAGACAAATTATATGTCAGATATTGTGCCAAGTTTTCAAACATCTTTTATTCTCACATCAACCCTAGGATATAGATATTCTTATCTCCATTTTGAAAATTATTTTTAATTGTGGTAAAATACACATAATGTAAAATTTACCATACACATCATTTTAAGTGTACAGTTCAATGGTATTAAGTACATTCACATCATTGTGCAACCATTACCACCATCAATTTCCAGATCTCTTTTCATTTTCCCAAACTGAAACTCTGTCTCCATGAAACAATAGCTCTCCATTCTTCCCTCCTCCAGCCCCTGGCCACCGCCATTCTACTTTCTTTCTTTGTGAATTTGACCACTCCAGGTACCGCAAATAAGTAAAATTGTACAGTATTTGTCTTTTTGTGGCTAGCTTGTTTTATTTAGCATGATGTCCCCCAAGGTTCATCCATGTTGTAACATGTGCCAGAATTTCTTTCCTTTTTAAGGTGGAATAATATTCCATTGCATACACATACCACATTTTGTTTATCCACTCAACTTACAATCATCCCCATATAAATGGTGAAACTGTGGCTCAGACTAGTGCAGTAAACTCATTGAGATTGCACAGCTTTTCCTTATGGGGAAGCATTCTTCTAAATTCTATCCTTAGTCTTATTTCCTCTTCCCCTCTCCCCCTCTCTCTCTTCCCTCTCTTTGCTGATCTGCTCCCATATTTTTAATTTTAATCTCCATCCATGTGGGTGTTTCTTAAATATATATCTCAAATATATCCTTGGTACTGAATCTAGTTCCCTATTTCCAGTAGATCCAACAAGAATATTCCCCTGTTGCTTTCAACTCACTATGTATAAAACCCAACTGCATCATCATCTGATCCTCAAACAGGCTTGACTTTCTCACACCCCTATTGTTGTTAATGGCACCACAAATTTCCCAGTCATCTGGACCCTAAACCTCTGAGTCATCCTTGAGCCTCTTTCTCCACATCTCCCAAATTCCATAAATCCTAAAGTCAGTCCTGTCAGTTGGGTCTCCCTAATCATCTTCATGCCCATTCCAGCCTTGCTGTGCCTGCAGAAGCAGTCCTACAGTCTGTTGGGTCTAAGAGCTTGGGCTGGGTTTAAGTCCCAGCCCAGCCACTCGCTGGCATGGAGAGGACAGAAAGTGTTTGGTTAGTCACCTGGCCTCACTGAGCCTCAGCTTCCTCATCTGAGGGAGAGAACCTAATGAACAAGGTATATTGATCCTTAAATGAAATATTATGTATGAATAGTTCAGCACAGTGCCCAGCATTTAGTAGATGCTAAGTAAACGGTAATTCTTTCTTCTTTTTAAAAAAATTCTGTCTTCCTTCTTCTAATTCACTAGCCTTCTTCCTTCATGAGGATTTTTTCTCTCTCAGAATTCTCTGCCGGAAACAAACTACTGTGTTTTAGCCTTATGTTTTATATTATAATGCCCTTGATTCTGTGTTTGAATCAGAGGACAGTGACTTTATTGACCCTTTATATTTGTGTTTCAACCATCTTGAAGGGAATTGTCATCTCCTGAACTGCTTTATCAATATTGTTTTATAAACAACAATTGTGACCTGCAAAATTTATTGAGCCCAACCTCATTTTTTAAAGGACAGCTATAAAGTCAGTGGAATAGCATTTCCATGATTAAGAGCAGTTGGAGGGATTAATGGAGAGGCAGCATGAGCTTATTCCTAACTTTGAGTGTGTCAGGAGTTTTAACTGGGATAAGTGGAGTCACCAAACATCTCTTCCCTGTCCCCCGTATTATTTTGCAAGAAGATAGGCAAACTTATACATTTTTCAGCAGAAGGGACATCTGGGTAGAAGATTGCCTTCAGTTCGTGGAGTAAGGGCATGCAAGCAATTAAATCCCAACTTCCTCATCAGCAATCTGTACTCGGGGGGAGCTGTCCAGAGTAGCCAGGCCACATCCAGCCACATTGGAGATAGGAATTCCATGTATGGATCCTAAACTAACTGTGTTCCTTACCTAGCTGGGTTGCTGTGTTTCCGAAAACCCATTAGCAACAAAAACAATAACAATAAAACCCCAAACAATCTTTATAAGTAGGTTGGAAAAAAATTTTATAATGCATGAAAAAAGTAGACTTGTGATGGTGCACTTCAGATTAATTCTTTCTGTTAACATTTTGAAATGTTAAGTAAATAGGTAGTGAAAATGGGGATGGCACTAGTTCTTCATCTTGTGTTAGACATCCAGGTCTAGCCATGCCTGTACTTCTCTAAACTTGACGTGTGTATTCACTGAGATTGCTGCTGAGTCTACCTGAGATCATGAGGCTGCTTACTCATCAGTGAACAGCATGACCACCCTTGGTACACACTCCAGCTTCAAGCTAATGGTTCGGGCGTATCTAAAATGACCAATCTCTCCAAACACTTGGGTTGAATTCATTACTCCTGCCTCATTCCTGAAGTGCATAATCAAATTCTAAAGACCGATTGCTTGATATTCATATTTTTTTTTCCTACAGCAGGTTTTACTCAGCAAAAAATGGACAGTACTACTCAATGGGTAACTTAGCAGTTCACAAGCCATGTTATGTTTTGTGCTTGTTGTATTTTTATCTCATGAGTAAGACTGTAATTGTGAATGTTTGCGTATTGTCTTCTGAGTGTTCTCTTCTCCTGATAGCCTTCCTTCTCATCTTTTCTCAGTCTGTCTCTTATGAGTCCTGTAAATAGGAGCCCCTGGTATTTCATGTACATGTTTTGTGAAAATAGCAGACTCTGCTACTCACTTTCCTTTATTCATAATTAACTATCTTGGCCCAAATCCTATTTTTCTCCCATTCTAATTGAGAATTTTGGTTCTCTTCTCTCTACATTGAGTTGAAAGTCCCCAGGAACCCAGCAGCAGACTGGTTGTTAACTTGGTTTGGTCCCAAAAGAACCTTAACAAAATCTTCTTTCTACTCTTATGAATCAAATTCCCCAAACTCTTTTGAATAAACCATCCCGGTTTCCTCTGAGCTGACTGTTAGAGTTGGGTCATGGAGTTCAGGGTGAACGTATTAACTCAGAAAGTCAAACTCCAGTGTTTTGGGGGCTGTGAGTGAATCAATTCTTGAAGAATATTGTGACCAAGAATATTGTGCCTATTCTCTTTTGTCCCTGCCCAGCACCTCAACATAGTGATATTAAATTTTATAAATGTGGCTCAAAATTTGACAATTATTATATTTGATATTGGACTGCAGCCATCCTCTCAGGCATCTCTGCCCTCATTTTTCTCCACTCTGAGTACTTGCCTCCGAGTGAAGGGTTCAGGAATAAATGCATTACCAAAAAGAAGGGAAACAGTCTTTGAACTTCTGAGTAGAGAACTGTAAAGTGACCAAGAATTTGATTACTAGTCAGGCTTCTAGATGGTTTATTAATGAAGCAGTGCATTCTCCACGAGGGGAAAGAAATGCCATTAATGTTATACCCTCGGCACGGAAGTTCCTATTTAAGGAAAAGTAAATGCATAGCCTGTGCCATGTCAGAAAACTAATTTTAATGTTAACAATGAGTTGAGTATTCTTGTAGTTATGAGAAAATATTCCAGCCTTCATTGCCTTCCACAAATAAGTTGCTGGAAGTAAACGAGGTGTGCTATTTCAGTACCAATTTAGCAATACCTCTGCTCTATTATCAGCAACATGCACAGTTGGTTCATGGCAGAATGCAAGCCACTCTTGTCTGTGAATAAGCATCAGGCTGACTGTGCAGGATGATAATTGCTCTGCCTGCACTTCCTTTGGCACCTACTGATCTCTGCTAAGTGGTTAGTAAAACATATTTTTGAAGGAATGTCAAGCACTTCTAAAAATTTGAAGGACTTCGTTTGTGATTGTTCTTTTTCTTATGTTTAAGTTTGAAGAAAGTTCACGCCAAGCCATTCCACGGCTGCTGTTACTCCTTGCACATGTCTGAAATAGCAGGGTGCCAGTGTGTCTGTGCTTGGCATCTTTTAATCAGCAGTGTTTTCTTTTGCATGATACTGTGTCACTGGCTGGATGTGTTGGGATATCAAGTGACGGACTTCAAATAGATGGCAAATTCACTAAAGTGAAAATGACTGTGATAGTTCCCTCATTTTCCCCCGCAGTGTATGTAAAACTGACTTTTAAAGTGTTTAGTGGATAATAGATCATGTAAGGTCAGTGCTAGCCATGGCGGCCATGGCTATTATTTTCCCTTTTCATGGGAGTGTGCTCAGCAAAATGAGATTGTCACACTCTTTTTTTGAGAGGACAGCGACAGACAGTTAAAAGCCTCTTCATGTAAGGATGTTATTTCATAAAGACACCAGTACTGGATTATCCCCTTCACTTTAAACTTCTGCCAGCTTGTACAAAGAGATAAAACAAAATAGCCCTGGTCCCAGGGGTGGGGAAGTGCTGGCCAGCGCAGCCTGGGTCCACAGGCTTTCATTTTGATTAGTCACATGTGAGGAAAATTCACTTAGGCTGAGAGGTAAATTTAATACCAGTTATGCCCATGCTGTTCATATCACAACCATTTTCACATGATGCCACTTAATTCCCTAAGAAGCAGAAAGGTAAATCGGTGGCTGGCCAGCAAAGGTGTCACAATGCATTAAGACCAGGACTCGCTGCAGGGGATAATGGTTCTGATTGCTGTTGACTCATGTCTCCACCAACTGCCTCATGTAAAATAAGTGACATTTAAAAGACATCAAGATGTGAGAAGAGGTAAGGGAGAGAGAAAGAGAGAGGAGGGTAAAAAGTATGCGCTACTAAACTTGCCACCCGAATGTGCAGTTTCTTTTCCACCCTAAGTGGTAGGAAATGATAACTCGACATGCCATGGGTGACCTGCACTGAGCTTTTAACTTCCTGTCTTGTGTTTTTAGAGAAAAATCTGTAAAATTGCTTCTGGGAACTGCTCCAACATGTTATCATTTATTTCCAATTTAATTTTTTTTAAACTCTTATTCTTTTGCCCTCACATATCAGTCTATTCATCTCTTTAAAAGCTTTAGGCTGAATCAAGTTAGGCAGTGGTAGACAACAAGAGGCAGTCTACTTTCTGAAGGCCCATTTATGTCTATTTTTATAAAGAGAATCAAATTCCAGTTTACAGTAAGCATATGCTTCAGTTGACATCTGTTTCTAAGACTTGGACGCTTTGTTTGCATAACAGTCACCAATAAATGGCCTTGTTTTAAGTCTGCTCACTGAGTTGTATGTGGGTTGTTCAGCTGGGGATTTTAGTCGCAGCTGATCCCCTACCGCTCATAGCTGATAGGAAGGGGGAAAATCCGAGAAGCCCAGTCCTATTTATTAATGCAGATTTTAACATTCTCAATGAACCACTTATCCAGTGTGATTCGGCAACCAAATCCTTATTTGCTCAGGCAGAGGAGGGGGTGTTCTTAAAGTGTTGAATTAAAGCTTTTACCAGCTTTTTTTTTTTGGAGGGGGAGGGGAATGGGGAGGAAGAAGCAAGAGCAAGGTCCTTTCTTTAGCCAGTCTCTGATCATTTGGAATACAATGAGATTGAATATTTAAACAGGACATCAGAAACCAAGCTTATGTTTAATGAATTTGTTGTAAACTAAGACGATCAGATGTTTGTAGAGCCCTAAATGTTGGCCCTTTGTGCAAAGTCCTGATAATTTTATTCAATACCACTTAAATATCAGTTTAGAGTTTGATAGAACAGGGTTATGTCTCCTTCATTTATCTGGTTATCTGGTTTTTGTTTCATTTTAAAGCATATCTGATTCTGCATGCATGGGAAACGGGCACAATATTAAAATATTTCAAGATGTACATGTGACTGTCTTTAGAATCGTTACTGCTCATTAAAGAAGTTACTACTTGTGTTAAGCAGCTTCAAATACAAAGCTAATCCTCAGTCTCAATAAGTCTGCCCTTTTTTTCTCTGCCCCTGAAAGGCATGCCAGCAGTTAAAAATATTAAAAGTCCAAAGATGGGGTCGATGTGCCTTAGAGAGTAAACCTGATTAATAGAGGGCTTTCCTTTAATTCCCTTTTTTACATAGAGGAGATCTAACTGTAATGTATTTGAAAATACGTGTTCACTGACTTAAATACACTGAACTTTTTCCCCTGAATTATTGTGTAATATTCAGTAATCGTTTATGAAATGTGTAACATTTTTCAAGGGGATTTACATATCAACTTTTCCTAGTGGAATCAACAACAGTAGCATGAAATGTATCTACTCCATTTACTCTTATCCAGTGCTCCTACTTTCTTTTTCCCTTTAATTTTTATATATGGTAAAAATTTCATTGAAGAGAGATTTTAGATGACAGGACTGTAATTTTAAACCCAATAGAAGAGGTGTAAGCAATTTGAGCTTAGCTGAAGCATAATCTTAGGTTGTCAAGAAGAAACCCATTCTCCCTATGCTAATCAATCAGTGTATCAACCAACCAATCATCTCTTCAGCTTAGCATATATCCTAAGGTTTGATATATCTATTAACTGCCCATCATGCAGCTGGTCTCTGGATGATGAGATTCCCCCTATCTTGGCATTTGGCGGCAGACGACCAAGCTATCACAGCCTCAGATAAATACCAAAGTGGAGATTTCAATCCTGTTCCTGAGTGCAGAGACAATCCAGAAACGTTGAAAATATTCTTAGAAGAGAATACACAGAAAATTACATTTCTCAACACTGTTGTATGTGAAAATTGTATGTATTACATGATTCTCCCTCCCTAGACACAACAATGTAAAATAAAATTACTTTTATTATGATTAGAATGCTGGTGATCAAAAGAATTGTTGAAATCTGCTACAAACTCTTAATTGCAAGACAAATTACATGTAGACATTTGAATAAGTAAGACTAATGACCGTGTAGATAATAAATTTCCTGAAAACAAACAGAAGCCCAATTATATAAAGCAAGGCACACAATCATTATAATTCTAGAGAAGGGGGTCACTATTTCTAAATATTGTATGTTGCTTCCTGGCCTCGGTTCAGAGATTCTGATATTAGGTAAGCTGCGGTTGAATGTATCTGTAGCCTCTTCCACCAGCCAGTGTATTGGAACTTGGAAAGGAGGCACGGTTTCTATAAAACTGTTTATTGAGAAATAGAAATTTTTTAAAAAGATTTATATTTAATTGCTAAGCATCTGTGAATATGTTGAAATTGGAATGAGTACGATTCATTTCTTCAAACGCTGATTTCCACCTGGAAGGTAAAATCTCTCCACAGGATGCAAACTCAAATCATGTCCTTCCCACACTATAGTTCAAGTCTCATACTCTGAAAAGAGAACCATAGTGAGGTATTAGGGGACTGAGGTTCTAGCCCAAACTCGGCCATTAACTAGCTAGCCTCTGTGTGCTAAGCAAGCACCTGGATCATTTAGACCTTACTTCATAAATTGCAATGTCTCTAAAGCACCTATGAAAAATAGTAACAAATTAGTCTCCTGATGAGTAAACACGATTTCATATTCTTCCAAAAGGTTATTGTTTTTCATGTCACTAATGGTATGAATGTAGACTTCTACCATAGTATTTGCTCAGCCAAAATCTCTTCAGTGCTGCTGGGCAGCATAAACAGATGAGAAACATATTCTAGCCTAAATACAACGTTCTGGGTTTGAAGCCATTGTTTCAATCATTTGTTGAGGGTGGGGCCGAGGAGGAGAAATGATGGAGTTCACAATAACATGAACCCTTTACTGCTGGAGAGAGAAGGAAATCTGTTTTCTGTCCTGAGAAGTCCAGCATGAGTCCATAGAGACCGTGATGACTTCTCCATTCTCAACAACTCAGCCCGTGCACTTTGATCTCAACTTAAGAACACTTGTGTGTCCTGGTGTGAAGGGGTTGATAACAATATAACAGCTCTAGAATTTTTGTATTTTTCCCAACAGAAAGATAATTGTGGTGTCAAGTTCAGAGCAATAGTTCGGTTTAAATAGTGTATTTTGAAAACCTTTCTCGAGGAGTTGTGATTCTAAGAGAAAACAATTTTCTATATGGGTTAAGGTTACAAATTTTATCATAGCAAAGAGAAGGAGACAAAAAAAAAAAAAAAAAAAAAAAAAAAAACCCAGACAGAATCATTTCTCTCTCATAAGTCACTTAAAGAGACCATTCTGGGACTCATTCCAGGCTCCTATGATTAGAGACCTGCATGTTTGTAGATATCCCCAGATAAGCCACAGATATGAGCACCCATAACATGGGCTCTGCTGAATGAAGCAAAAGGATTGGTTTAGAGAAAGATGGCCTATTGAATGTGAATTCTTCCATGTTGCTGGCCTGGAAACTGGTAAGCATGCACCTTTCAGGCCCAGGGCAGTCCTACTCCCCAGAGGATCTATCCTGTCTACTGGTGATAATTGTCCTGCCAGGTCTACAGATTGTGGATATAGATAAGAAAGCCAGTGAAAGTGGATTGAGTGCAATTAGAAACTTATCCACACAAGAATTGACCTGTGATTGCATTTATAGGTAGAATCAGGTCTGGAGTAGAGACAGCATATAAAGCTCAGCAAATAGATCTTGCAAAAGAAGAGGGATTCATTTTTTATTGCTGTGAGTTCTAGGTTTAGAACAATTTGTTGCTGTTCTCCATGAATGCAGCATGACTTCATGTGTCGTGTAAACATGCCCCCGAGAAGAAAACAATGAGGTCCCTGTCCTCAAGCAGTTTATGTTCAAAAACAACATAAAGAAAGAGATCAAAGTATTTTAATGAAACCTTGAATGTGGGATCAGCAAATTTTCTTTATCAAAGTATGATTGATTTTTGCGTTTTAAAAGAAAGGTTTGCTCTTCTGTTATGAATTCTTTCAAATAGAAAAAGTGGGCACTAAAACGGGGGGGTGGGGTGAAAGTGAAAAGAAGGAGAGAGAATGAGATGGACAGAGGGAAAACTGAAGGAATCAAGGGAGGGAGAAAGCAATGGGCAAAGTGAAGGGAGGGAGTTCTTTCAGCTTGGAATACATTGGGGCTGGAGTGGGAGTATTCGCCCAAACTTCAGCCACCAAGGTTTGACCACCAGTTGTAGCTAGAGGGAGTCTTCCCACAGGTGTCTTTTCCAACTTGCTCTTGGAGAGACCACCATTAACCAGTACAAAGCCCATGAATCTCTGCAGGATTCTGGAAGCATTGTGCTCAGCCATTAAAACAGTGCGGCAGACAAGGGAAGAAAGCAGGCACAGAGAGGAGAGGGAACATAGTGAATGCTTTATAAACACTCTAAATGGGGGGAAATAATGACCTCTGACTTCTTTGTGGTTCTTAACTCATGCTGCCACGAGATTGGTTATAAGGTCCATATCACACTGTGATATGAAAGTATTAATTGAATAGGGGCAATCAGGATTTCTATGTGAATAATGACTTAGAAATAATATTCTGCCCAGTTCAACAATGGAATGGGGAACCAAGGCTTCACCTGGCTACACAGTTCTTTTGATGAGGTCAGATTTTTTTTAAACTCTGAGGTATATATATTTTGTGTCCTGTTTTAACTCTTGAATCTGACATGAATTTCTTTAGAGTAACTTAAGAAGATGGAATAAAATTAAGGGAAGGCAATGTATGATGGACGATAGTATTGTCCTTTAAGTTCGAATTATGACTTTCTGACAGACACCTTCATCAGCTCTTATCTGAATAGTGACTCTTCTATTGAAAACAAACCGTTTAGTTTAGTTCATAGTAATGAACCAATGTCAGTTTCTTAGTTTTGAGAGGTGTAAGATGTTAACAATGGGAGAAACTGAGCAAATGCTAGGAACTCTCTACTATCTTTGCAACTTTTCTGTAAACCTAAAATTATTCCAGAATAAAAAGCTTATTTAAAGAAAAAAACCCAACCATGTATATGGGCTTTGCCATGAACGTGTTTGAATAAGGGAGCCCTCAGTGCTACATTTATGGGAGCATTTTCTTAATCTTTCTGGAAATGAATGCTCATTTAAATTTGATATCCTGAGAAGCTGATGACTAACCCTGTGCTCATGTATACCACCAGACAGGTCACTAGTTGATCAGGCTGAAATGCTCACTTATCCGATGTTGAGTCAGAAAGAGAGGAGAACTTAAAATTAGCTGACTTCTTGGACTGTTACCCAGCACTAAAATAAAATAATCCCTTAGCATGCTTACTAGCCAAAACGTACTGTATCACATTGTAAGTTGCTTTAAAGTTTGTATTTTCTATTAAGCTTACTGTGTGGTGTGTTCCCGATCATCTAAAAGTGTCTAATGGTTGCTGTAAAATTAGAGGCTGTCCAAACAAAACTTAAAATCCTAAAACTTTCTCTCCAATGTATGATATTTCTTGGCTACACTAGTAAACAGTTTGACATGTGTTTAAACATAATTCAATTTTTTTTTATCAGATCGTCTTTTCTTAAATGTATGTCTAATGAAGTGTGTGACTGTATAATAGAGGAGACAGTATTTGATTTTTAATTTTTATGTTAAATGGTTTCCACTGTTGTATGCCCATTTGAGTTTTTACAATAAAAGACAAATATAAAAATGTGTGTCTGTATCACTGTGCTTACCATATTGTTTTACTGATTTTTTTTGTGTTCATCTTTTCCCTTAAAGAGTGAACTCCTTGAGAGTAAGGGCTGTGGTCTTAGTATCTCACCCAGTGCAATATATAGTAAGGATTCAGTAAATATTTGTTTGGATGAATAAATGAATGAAATCACATTCAAATGCATTATTTCCCTTTGAAGGGAACCAAATAGCTGCCAGTCAATTTGCTCTCTTCACTGCCCTTGTTTTAGGGTGGCCTCACAGTTTGGACTGGTTTTTATCATTGCTATCATTCAGCTACATATACTAACCTTTCAAATCTGTAAAAAGTATTTAAAAAAAAGAGAAATTGTTCATGTTTCAAAACCTATTATAATGCATTTTCAAATATGTCAGACACATCTTTGTTAAAATTAAACCAGGGATTGGTTTTGAGCGAATAGCCCTATATCCTTACAGATGCTGTGGATGGATGCATCTAAGCTGCTTATTATATTGATGGGTTTTGCTGCTCTGCAGCAAATGAAAACAGGCAGCTGCTTCCTCCATCAAAGCAAAAAGCAGCCTGAGTTTTTATTAACCGAGTGTTCATTTCTTCTATTGCCAAAATTCTTACACAAAACAAAAGAGCAGTTTTAGCACATTATTGCTTAACTAGACATGAACAACTGACAGCAAGTGATAAGCCTGTCTGCTTTTCACAACTGGTAATCATTTTTGGAATAGATGTTTTAATATAGTTGAATATAAATTTTGTAATTTACATCTACAATGGTACGTAAATTTATAGATCCAGTTTGTTGCAGGAGAATGAAGGCTATAATCACAAAAGGCTTTTCCCGGTGTTGTTTAATTTTTAATGACTATTTGAAAACTGGGGAAGGAAAATGAAATCAAATTCATTTCTTAAAAAAAAAAAAAAAAAAAAAAAGGTGTTAAAGACAATCATACAAGTTGGTTGGAGACATTTGTAGATGGCCCCGACAGAGCAAGACCGCTGTGTTTACAGCCGGGACGTGCTTAGCACTACATTTCCACATTAGTTGCAGTGAGCTGTCCAAGTTAGTGCAGCAGCAGAAATTTCTGGAGAGCAGACTGTCATGTTTCCTTCATACCAATGAATAATGATGAGTGGAGATACAGGAAGGACAGAGCCCTGGCCATTTTGCACAGCTGAGATTCTCAGCCAGCTCTCATACATATATATGTGTATACACACACACACACACACACACACACACATATATATATAAGCAATCTGAATGTCATACATTTACTTTCAGATGGCATGGCAAAGTGAGGTTTGTTTAAAGTAGGTTTAGACTGAACCTCAATGAGATGTTGCCCTACTTACCATGTCAATTTGCTGAGTAGTGTTTTATCTTTTGGAACTTGCTAATGGCAATTCCTGCTGTAAGAAGGGGAGGCAGTTCTCCTCCTTCCCTCTTCCCCACACAGAAATGATTCTTTCCTCAAGACCTAAGAGAGGGAACTTGGAATAAAGGCAGTGTGATATGCTGGGACGCGCACCTTCCAAACAACATTGCTAAAATAAGTTATGCCGCCTAACAAGCCTGACACCAGGACTGTTTAATAAATGTGTTCTGTTCTTGCACCTGGAACATGCACCTCCTAAATACTATTAACTCTCCAGGAAAGCTTGCATAAATGTGTAGAGCATGCATTCCACATGGAACACGTGGCTTTCCATTTGTTTGGAATTTAACCATAGTGTTTACCTGCAAATGAGATAAAGCTGGACTCCAAGGCAGGAAAATGCTTTAGAAATCAAATTCATGAATCACAGGTAATGCCAGGGAAGAAGCTCATTTTTGCTATTTTGGTATGCCCTGTAACAAATATGTGTCTGTGTTCAGGACGTGGCTTAACACCTAAGACAGGGAACAATAACGGTTATTCCTAATACTTTCTTTCTTCCGATCCATTTGGCACATTGCTGCTCTTACATGACTTTTCAAGACAGGACACAGTGCTATTTTATTTATTTATTTATGTAGAGTCTCGCTCTGTTGCCCAGGCTGGGGTGCAGTGGCGCGATCTCCGCTCACTGCAACCTCCGCCTCCCAGGTTCAAGCGATTCTCCTGCCTCAGCCTCCTGTAACACAGCACAATTTTAAAAGGGAAAAGGGTGATCTCATCAGAACGATGGCCTGATCATCTCACCCTGAGGACACTCAAGCACAGCAGGGCCTTGAGGGAAGGCATTACTTCCCCCAAGTAAAGGAATAAAACTGACCATGAAAGTCTTCCTTTTTCTTCTTCTTCTTCTTCTTCTTCTCTTTTTCGTTTTTCCACTGTGGGAAGGACATGCAGTGTTTCTGGGGAAATCCATGTCATATTTTCCCTCCTGCTAGGAACTCTCTGGTCTGATTTCCTGGGTTCACCTGTCCTGGACATGTTTCTTCTCACTTTCTGACATCCTCTCTGACCAATGGAGATGGAGCATGTTCTCACATAGGCCCAGATAGCTCATATCGGGAGATGTTCTTCCACCTGTGCTTTGAGACCTCAGGAACATCTCTTCTGCCCTTATGTAGTTTTGTTACACTGAGGAGAAGGAAATTCTTCTGAGGAAAAAAATATAGCAGAGAGCTATGCTCAGTATTGGAGAGGGAAAATCATACTTGAAGATGTTTTCTGTTATTCATATGCTTGATTAAATAAGCATTCACATCTAGTGTATATAGATGTAGAGCAGTTAATTTCTGAAGCTCTGAGATTTCATTAACAAATGTAGTTCTAATTCCATCGAAATAGACATGTAATGAAGATTTAACTTCTAGGACCATTTTGAAACCCATCTAAAATATTTCCTGGTAGAGGTTTAAATTTGATATTATAGTGAAAATAAAATATTTTAACCAATCTAATTTCTTTAAAATGTCTCAGGCTAGAGCCCACTTGTAATTTTATAGTTTTCATTTGGAAGTGTACATATATAATGATCTCTAGTCATTGGATTTAGAGTTGAAAGAGGCCTCAGAAATCAATTCAACTCTTCCATTTTTATTCTTGAAGTGAGAGCCCAAATATGATTTGTCCAAAGTCCCCAAATTAGTTATTGACAGAGCTATGAGAACTAGCAACTAGTTCTCTTGATTCTAGGACCAGCCATCAGGGTTGGGGCAGAGAATGTAGTGATGAGAGACTGGGCTCTAAAGTTAGAGTGTGTGGGCCTAAACCCTGGCTGTGCCGCTTCAGCTCACTGTTCTGTTTATGCTGTGTTTCGTTGTGCCGTTTAGCTGGTCATAAGGATAATGCATATCTTATAGGGTTGTTTTAAGGATTAAATGTGATCGTCCATGTAAAGTACACAGCCCAGTGTTTGACAAGTAGTAAGAGTTCAACAAGTGATGCTGCCACTGCCAATAATAATAGCCGGGCGCAGTGGCTTACGCCTGTAATCTCAGCACTTTGGGAGACTGAGGCGAGTGAATCACCTGAGGTCAGGAGTTTGAGACCAGCCTGATGCCTGACTAACGTGGCGAAAACCCGTCTCTACTAAAAATATAAAAATTAGCTGGGTGTGGTACTCGGGAGGCTAAGACACGAGAATTGCTTGAACCCAGGAGGCAGAGGTTGCAGTGAGCCGAGATCGCCCCACTGCACTCCAGCCTGGGCAACAAAGTGAGACTCCATCTCAATAATAATAATAATAATAATAATAATAATTTAAAAAATACTAGCAAACACTAACTGAGCACTTACTAGCTCCTATTCTGATTAATCCTTAGTCTATAGTATGGAGTAGGTAGTATTATTACTTTCAGATAAGGAATTGGGGAAGGAGAGGTTAAATGACTTGCTGAGGTCACAGAGATAATAAGTGTGAGAGGTGTCTTCCAAGTTCATGTCTTCACCCTCTAAGCCACTGCGGCGATGGCTATGGCTGCCGTGCATTCCTTTTTCTCAGCAGTGCTTCCATATCTTCTGGTCCTGTCTCCATTTCTCATCTGTCACTCAGCTGCTTTCCCAGCATCTGCTGGAAACCTGACCATCAGTCCTACAGCCAGGGCCCCTGGGGAATGTTGCCTGAAGGCTGTCTTCCCCTCCCTGCTTCAGTGTCAGGACACGGCTGGGACCTTGTCCATCTTTTCTTTACCTCCTAATCATCACATTAATAGTCTGAATTTAAATGGACATTTTAAATTTTAATGTATTTTTAATCAAATCAAATCAAATCATACCCATAATAAACAGGCCATCCTATAGTTCTAGAAGAATTTATTGTTGCAATACTTGAGTAATTTTTTATGTCCCTTCATTTCTTCTGCTTCCACATGCTCCTTATCTGCCTTTCTCTCAGCTCAGGTCAGTTGGCTTCTCCAGGAGCAGGGAAAGAAACGACATTGAAAAACAACTCATTTGGACCCTTGTTCTTGTAATCTAGTGAGAGGCAGCAGAGCCCAGAGGTTGAGAGTAACAGGTCTGGAATCAGATTGCCTGGGCTCAAATTCCAGCTCTGTGACCCAGTATCTGTATAACTGGGGAGGTTTCCAAACCTCCCTGTGCTTTGATTCCCTTCTCAGCCTCATAGTGCCTGGGCAGCATCAACGTTCCATAAATGGTAGAGTGTCACAGGGCAGGCCTCCATCTGCCCACCATTCTGGAATATTCAGACCTTCTCTCCTACTCAGATGTTCTTTGTGACCTGGCTCCACAAACACAGGGAGGCCTACATTTAATCATATATTGTACAGAGTGAGTCTGCTCATGGGTCAAAGCAGGTAGACAAGTATAGAACATGTATTGTTCATACACATGTAATGATTGTTTTGGATCGATTTTCTTTCTTTTTTTTTTTTTGAGACGGAGTCTTGCTTTGTTGCCCAGACTGGAGTGCGGTGGCGCAATCTCGGCTCACTGCAAGCTCTGCCTCCCGGGTTCACGCTATTCTCCTGCCTCAGCCTCCCGAGCAGCTGGGAATACAGGCGCCCGCCACCATACCCGGCTAATTTTTTGTATTTTTAGTAGAGACGGGGTTTCACCGCGTTAGCCAGGATGGTCTCGATCTCCTGACCTCGTGATCCGCCCGCCTCGGCCTCCCAAAGTGCTGGGATTACAGGCGTGAGCCACCGCGCCCGGCCTGGATCGATTTTCAAAGCTCCCATAACAAGGGCACATTTATCCAAAGTTCATTTTTGTTTTGATTTTGTGGGTTATCAATGAGGAATAATAATATCCCTCAAAGTACCACAAAAATGTAATTCAGGTTGATAAAATTCCCTGAATAGAAACTTGTCACAATAATAATAGTAATAGCTGCAGCATCATTTCTATTTTTAATAGTAAAAAAAAAATTACTCTATGTTAGGCACACTTCTGAATGTCTTACATGCATTATCTCATTTAATCCCCAAAACACACCATGAGAAGGTACCTTTATTGCTTGTACTTAACAAATGAGAGAACTGAGGCATTACCCAACAATCTGGCCAAAGTAGCCACCTCCCAGTCCCATAATTATTCTCTATTTCATTAACATGTTTTATTTCCTTCACAGCACGAATCACTGTCTGAAATTATCTTATTTGTGTCTATTTTCCCTAAAGTTATTTAGGCAAAGTCCTTGTTTTAATCACTGCTGTATCCCCAGCTTCTAGAACAGGCCTGGCTGCCTTGATAATTGTATGTTGCATGAATCAATGAGGCTTAAAAAGTTTAAATACCTTGCCCAAGATCACAGAACCATAAGAGCCAGTATTCAAGCTGCACTGTAACCCTGGAGGACGAGAGCTGGTTTTCTACTGTAGCTTTTTATAGTTGAAGACCCCCTAGACATAATCTAACCCAACGCTATCATTTTGCAGATGAGGTTACTGAAGCTCAGAAAGGGTAAATTATTTCCTAACATCTCACAGTTTGTTAGTGGTAGAGCCAGAATCAGACCCCAGATCCCTAGGTAGTGTTTTTTTGCACCATGAATTCAGCCTCTTCATTTCATATAAAATTGAAGGAAAATCCTATATGCGTCTGCTGTACATCATCCGCCCACTTATTCATGCCATAAACCTAAGTCATACTTGACACTTCCCTCTCCCTTACCACCCCCTTCATCTAATTAACTAGTAAGTCTTGTCAGTGTACCTTCTAAATATATCTCAAATCTTTCCACTTTTCTTCATCTCTGCTAACCATCACCCAAGCCACCACCAGCTCTCATCTGGGTATTAGTAGTAGCCTCCTGCCTAGCTTCTCCCTGCTTCCTCTAATTTTTTAGAGCAGCCAGAATTATCTTCTAAACTGTATTATAAATCTGGTCATACCACTATGCTGCTTAAAACATATCATTTATTCTAAGGTGTGATGTAAAATTCTTAACATGTCATCTGGGCCTAGGGGGTCTGGCCCCTAACCACCCCTCCTCCAGTCTTATCTTGTATTACTCTCTTCCTTTCTCATCTATTCTAGAGCTCCACTGACCTTATTTCCATTCCTACAAAATTAATCCCTCTTCATAAAACTTTGTTTCATGGAGCTCCTCTTCTATGGACCACTTCTTCCACTCTGTCCTCCTCTTCCTTCTCTATTGGGCTCTTCCCCTCTCTGGGTCTCAAACTAGACTGAAGCCCCAGTGACCACGCTATCTCCATCCCTGTTAATCCAAAGGTCAGAAACACTGTAGATGCCAAATAAATATTTGTGGAGCGTTCTGTAGTCCTCTTGTGTATTTCTGCACTGGGTTGATACATCAGTGACAAGACAGAAATATGAGTTGGATTGAAAGAAGAGACAGGGTACAAACACTGAAACAAGCCCAGGAAGCTTCCATACTCATTCCAACATGAGCAGCTTTTCTTTTTAGTAATATCTACCAGTGCATTTCTTCTTCCAGGAGGTTTGATGGCTTAGCTAAGTGTGTGTTGGCCTCTCCACTTGAGTCTCAGATTTGAGAGAGGCCTTTTTTTTTTTCCCCTGACTTCTGTGTGATAGGCTTGATCACTTACTTTGAGGGAGCTAGAGAAAGGTGCTGCTTCGATGGACATCAGCTGATCACAGAAAAGCCGTATGTCTGCTGTGAGAGCAGTTCGTGGGGAGGAGGGAGCCAGCGGTGCTGCTTGTAGGATGCTGTTGATCAAAGCCTTAGGACTGCCCTCCAGGACAAGCTAGGAGAAGTGAAAAGCTCACAAATGGAACTGATCTAGAAGGCCCCATGCTTAGCTGGATCCTCAGGTTACTGAATTTTAGGATTTGCTCGGTCTTCAGATTAATCATAGTTGTGTTTTGTTTCCAGATTAACTATGAAACTTGACATTTAAAATAATTCTAGGCCAGGTGCGGTGGCTCATGCCGTAATCCCAGCACTTTGTGAGGCTGAGGCAGGAGGATCACTTGAGCCCAGGAGTTCGAGACCAGCCTGAGTAACATCATGAAACCCTATCTCTACCAAATATAGAAAAATTGCTGGGTGTGGTGGTGCACACCTGTAGTCCCAGCTACTCAGGAGAGAATCACCTGAGCCTAGGAAGTCGAGGCTGCAGTGAGCCATGACGGTGCCACCCTACTCCAGCCTGGGTGACAGAGTGAGATCCTACCTCCCAAAATAAAATAAAATAATTCTAAACTTGCTACTTCACTAACAATAAAAACAACAAAGTGGTTGCATACATTAAGTAGATCACATTGCCAGTTTTCCACATTACTCTTGCTACACAGACAGCTAACTTTTCCTGTTTTCGTGTTGACTGGTTATAGGCTTTCTGGAGTCTGACGAGTTCAACAGGCCCAGTTCTGACAGAAACATCTGCAGGGAAGCAAGCCTTTGTTCAAAAGAAAATGTGATGAAACAAAACGACCATAGATATGCAAGTATAGTGTAGTAGTCTTCCATTTCCAGATAGAACTCTTACCTAGCCAGTGCTTTTATGGAGGCCCAAAAGATGAAGGAGGCCTTTCCTCCTATGAAATAAACTCATTTGATTTATACAGAAAGCACTAAAGAATAGGAAATGATGTGCTTCTTAACAACTTTTATAGCATGTATTTAGAGAATACTTTTCTAGAATAAACTATTAATTTAAAAGTTTGGGGATGCTTTTTTTAGATTAACACTTTAGCTACTATAAATGCCACTTTGGGCATTCTGCAACACTTCATTGAGTGATGTCAGCAATGTAGCAGAAGTGCTCTAATTTTCGGATAAAGCATTATAATCCATTTTTTAAACTTTTAAGTTCAGGGGTCCATTGAAGGTTTGTTATATAGAAAAACTGCATGTCACAGGGGTCTGGTGTACAGATTATTTCATCACCCAGTTAATAACCATAGTACTATAATATTATTAAGGGAACATAAGAACCATGGGATCTCACCATTAGTGTTCTCGTCTTGTACGTCCTTCTTCCAAAAATTATTCTCACCACCTTTCCAGTGAATTTCTCTCTAGTCTAGGAAGTCCCCCTACTCACTGTTCTTCCAGAATGAGTAATGAAATCCCACCACTCTGAGCTTAAAGCATTGATGCTAAAATGTACTCTGGAAGAGATAAGAATATGTCTTGGATTCCAGAACTGTCCTACAAAGCTATATTCAAAAGACCATACATTTCTGGGTTTCAGGTAAACTTGGAGACTGATCAATGCATTCCTTTAAGAACCCTCACTAAACCTCTATATAGGGATGTTTTTAAGGTATAAACCCACATGAATGACAGAATGGCCGTTTGAAGGGGCAGCATGAAATAACAATAAATTTCAGAAGCTGGAAGGCAAATGCATGAGAAGTGATCGACTTAGCAGATATGAGAAAGCCAGCAGTTGGAAAAGCTGCGAATCAACCCAGTTTAAACTTCCGAAGCCTTGAAAGGCTCAAAAATTGGTGGAATCAGATGTAGCCAGTTCTCCATATGCATGGGTTCCACATCTGAGGATTCAGCCAACCTCAGATCCAAAATATTCTGAAAAAAAATGAATACTAAAAGTAACACAAAAGTTTTTATTTTATTTTATTTTTTGAGACAGGGTCTCGCTCTGTCACCCAGGGTGGAGTGGAATGGCATGATCTCAGCTCACTGCAAGCTCCACCTCCCAGGTTCAAGCGATTTTCCTGTCTCAGCCTCCCGAGTAACTGGAATTACAGGCGTGCGCCACCGCACCTGTCTAATTTTTGTGTTTTTAGTAGAAATGGGGTTTCACTGTGTTGGCCAGGGTGGTCTTGAACTTCTGACCTTAAGTGATCTGCCTGCCTCAGCCTCCCAAAGTGCTGGGATTACAGGCATGAGCCACTGCGCCCGGCCAAAATTTATAAAAAAAGTTATAGCAAATATTTACATAGCACTTACATTGGATGTACATGCAAATACTACATCATGTTATATAAGGGACTTGAATATCTGCAGATTTTGGTCTGGAGTGGGGGAGTCCTGGAACTAATCCCCCATAAATACTGAGGGGCAACTGTACTTCTAAAAGAAGGAGTTGAAGGGGATGAAACTAAGGAGAATTGATTGAGAGTTGTTTAAGAAGCAGTTATATCCCCATTTCAGGCCACTGGGCAATTATTCCCCCTCTACTCTGACAGAAAACTGGAGGTTTATTCTTTGGAGAGGGTTAAACTGGGGATTTGGGGGTTGGGAGACACCAGGCACAGTTGAAAGCAGAGAATATGAAAAGGCAGGTGGAGTGACTAAGTGAACATACGCAGACCGAATGCTGAGCCCCACACCCTCACCCCACTCACCTACACTCAGCCTTCTTTACTTCCAGAATTACCAGATACCTGAGGAAAGCTTTTAATGTAACAGATACCAAAAACAAGAAACAGAAAAAAAACAACTTGAAGAAAATACACTTTATAAAGATGAGAAAACTTAAAAGAAACTATAATTAATATTTTCAAATAATTAAGACATTGCATTTCTGATACAGGAATAGGATGCTATATAAAAGAAATATTCAAAGAATGACCATCAATAACAGTAGCATAAATTAGAAGAACAATAAAAAGGTTGGAAGATAAAGTTGAGGACATTTCCAAGAAAGTAGAAAACAATAAGAGATGCAAAGCAAGAAAGAAAAGATTTTTTAAAATAAAAGGATGAGTTCGGGAGATTCAACATCCAAATAATAACAGTTCTAGAAGAACAGAACAGGAAAATATGGAGATAAGAAAATAATCGATGATACTTTGTAAGAAACTTCCCAAGGACTGAAGAACATGGAGTTTCTGGATTGAAATTACCCACTGAATCATGCAAGTTCTTAAACATTCACCTCTCATACCCCCTTTTTCAAGAAACTACTGGAGGATGTGTTACACTAAAATGAGGGAATGAACCAAGAAAGAGGAAGACAATGGGTAGAGGAAACAAGAGATGGAACCCAGGAGAAAGGCAAAAGGAGCTTGGGATGGTAGTGCAGATTAGGCTGTCAGCTGTGTACCAAGCATAGAGGGCATTCAGTCCAGACTAAGGCAGGTCAGAAGATACCAGGAGATACTTCCTCATAAAGTTGATAGAACACCCATTGTGAATGAATGCATCGAGAGGAGAAGTGAACACATTTGAGGTTTTGTCTGAGGTTGCATACAAATCTTAGCAAATGAGAGAGGGAAAGACCTTTATAAACTCCAGAGAAAACAAAAATTTGTGCATGAAAGAAAAAACAATCATAGTTTACTACATAGCTCATATTTCATAGTCATAATAAAATCAACTGGGGAGTGATCTTACCAAAATGTTAACATTATAACTATTATGGTAATATTAAAATATAATATTAAGCAGATGATGTGGGGTAGATAAGGGGCACACATGTGTGATGTGGGAAGAGGAATAGAGATAAAAGCAAAAAAAATGCTAATTTTGCACAGCGGGGGTTCAACAGATATTGCCTGAAACTGAAAAATCAAGAAGCTACAATACAAACATATTATGTGGAAATATAGACACAATTACCAGAAGAGTTAGCTAAAAAAGTTGAAAGTAATAGTTTCTGAGGAAGCAGAAATACTGGGGAAAGGGGCTGGGTACTGTTTGTCTTAACCATTCTAATAGATCCCAATGGCTCTTTAAACCATGTGTCTGTATAACTAATTTAAAAAGAAAATGTTTTTGAAAGGCCATTTTATTCCCACAAATAAGAATGAGAAAACTTTAAAAAGTAGCAGCTTAGCTGGGTGCGGTGGCTCACGCTTGTAATCCCAGCACTTTGGGAGGCCGAGGTGGGCAGATCACGAGGTCAGGAGATCGAGACCATCCTGGCTAACACGGTGAAACCCCATCTCTACTAAAAATACAAAAAATTAGCCGGGCATGGTGGCAGGCACCTGTAGTCCCAGCTACTTGGGAGGCTGAGGCAGGAGAATGGTGTGAACCCGGGAGGCAGAGCTTGCAGTGAGCCGAGATTGCGCCACTGCACTCCAGCCTGGGCGACAGAGCAAGACTCCGTCTCAAAAAAAAAAAAAAAAAAAAAAAGGAAAAGAAAAAGTAGCCGCTTTATTGAGATATAATTCACATACCATACAATTCATCCAATGGTATTTAGTGTATTCACAGAGTTGTGCAACTGTCACCACAGTTTTAGAACATTTTTGTCACCTCCAAAAGAAACCTTATACCCATTGGCAGTCATGCTCCATTTACACCTAACCATCATTAACCTAGGCAGTTACCATGCTACACTCCATCTTTATGAATATACCTATTCTGAATATTTCATATAAATAAAAACATACAACATGTGGTCCTTTGTAACTGGTTTCTTTCACTCAGTACAGGCATACCTTGGAGATATTGAGGGTTTGGTTCCAGACCACTGCAATTAAGTGAATGTCACAATAAAGTAAGTCACACAAATTCTTTGCTTTCCTGGTGCATATAAAAGTTATGTTTGCACTATACTGTAGCAATAAGTGTGCAATAGCATTATGTCTAAAAAAATGCACATACCTTACTAAAAATACTTTATTGCTAAAAAATACTAATGATCATCTGAGCTTTCTGTGAGTTGTAATCTTTTTGCTGGTAGAGGTCTCGCCTTGATGATGGCTACTAACTGATCAGGGTGATGGTTGCTGAAGGTTGGGTGGCTGTGGCAATTTCTTAAAATAAGACAACAATGCAGTTTGTCACATTGGTTGACTCTTCCTTTCAGGGAAGATTTCTCTGTAGCATGCGATGCTATTTGACAGCATTTTACCCACAGTAGAACTTCTTTCAAAATTGGAGTCACTCCTCTCAAACCCTGCCACTGCTTTATTAACTCAGTTTATGTAATATTCTAAATCCTTTGTTGTAATTTCGACAGTGTTCACAGCATCTTCACCAGGAATTGATTCCATCTCAAGAAACTACCTTCTTTACCCATGCATAAGAAGGAACTCTTCATCCTTTCAGGTTTGATCATGAGATTGCAGCAATTCAGTCACGTCTTCAGGCTCTATTTCTTATTCTAGTTCTCTTGCTATTTCCACCTCTCAAAATCATCCATGAATGCTGAAATCAACTTCTTCCAACTCCTGTTAACACTGATATTTTGACCTCCTCCCATGACTCACAAATGTTCTTAATGGCATCTAGAATAGTGAGTCCTTTCCAGAAGGTTTTCTTTTTTTTTTTTTTTTCCAGAAGGTTTTCAATGGACTTTGCTTGGATGCATCAGAAGAATCACTGTAGTTGGCAGCTATATCCTTAAGAAATGTATTTCTGAAATAATAAGATTTGAAAGTGAAAACTACTCCTTGATCCAGGGACTACAGAATGGATGCTGTGTTAGCAGGCATGGAAACAACATTCATCTCCTTGTATATCTCCATCAGAGCCCTTTGGTGACCAGGTGCATTGTCAGTGAGCAGTATATAATATTTTGAAGGAAATTGCTTTTTTCTGCGCAGTAGGTCTTAGCAGTGAGCTTAGAATGTTCAGTAAACCATGCTATAAACAGATGTACTATCATCCAGGCTTTATTGTTCTATTTATAGAGCACAAGCAGAGTAGATTTAGCATAATTCCTTTTCTCTTCTTCTTCTTTTTTTTTTTTTTTTTAAGAGACAGGGTCTCACTATGTTGTCCAGGGTGGAGTGCAGTGGCTATTCACATATTCAATCATAGCCCACTACAGCCTTGAACTCCTGGGCTCACTCAAGCAATCCTCCTTCCTTACTCTCCTGAGTAGCCCAATAGGCACCTGCCACTGAGCCTGGATAGATTTAGCATAATTCTTAAGGGTGCTATGATTTTCAGAATGGTGAATGAGCATTGGCATCAACTTAGTCACCAGCCACACTAGCCCCTAACAAGAGAGTCAGCCTGTCCTTTGGATCTTTGAAGCCAGACAGTGAATTCTCTCTAGCTACCAAGGTCCTAGATGGCATCTTCTTCCAATGGAAGGCTTCCAATGTTTGTCTGCATTGAAAATCTGTTGTTTAGTGTAGTCACCTTCATCAGTGATCTTAGCTACATCTTCTGGATAACTTGCTACAGCTTCTACATCAGCACTTACTGCTTTGCCTTGCACTTTTATGTTACAGAAATGGCTTCTTTAAACATCTTGAACCAACCTCCACTACCTTCAAACTTTTCTTCTGCAGATTCCTCACCTTCAGCCTTCATAGAACTGAAGAATTAGGGCCTTGCTCTGGATTGGGCTTTGGCTTAAGGGAATGTTGTGGCTGGTTTGATCTTCTATCCAGACCACTTAAACTTTCTCCATATCAGCAATAAGGCTGTTTCACCTTCTTATCATTCATGTGTTCACTGGAGTAACACTTTTAACTTCCTTCAAGAACTTTTCTTTTACATTCACAACTTGTCTGTTTAGTGCAAGAGGCCTAGCTTTCAGCCTATCTCAGCTTTTAACATGCCTTCTCCATTAAGTGGAATCATTTCTAGCTTTTGATTTAAAGTGAGAGACATGCAACTATTCCTTTCACTTGAACACTTAGAGACCATTGTAGGTTTATTAATTAGCCTAATAATAGGGAGGCCTGGGAAGAGGGAGAGAGATGAGGGAATGCCAACTGGTGGAGCAGTCAGAATACACACAAGATTTATTGATTAAGTTTGCTAGCTGTCTTATATGGATGCAATTCATGCCGCCCCAAAGCAATTACCATAGTAACATCAAAGGTCATTGAGCACAGATCACCATAACAGATATAATAATAATGAAAAATTTTGAGATATTGTGAGAATGACTGAAATCTGTCACAGAGACACTAATTGAGCACATGCTGTTGGCAAAATGGCACCAGTGGACTTGCTTAGTGCAGGGTTGCCACAAACCTTCAATTTGTAAAGCTGTAGATATGCGGCATCTACAAAGCAGAATAAAGAAAGCTGCAATAAAATGGGGTATTGCCTGTATGATGTTTTCAAGTTCCATCTATGTTGTAGCATGTATCAGTTCTTCTTTTATTGTCAAATAATAATCCATTGTATGGACGTACCACATTTGATTTATCCATTCATCAGTTGATGGACATTTGGGTTGTTTCCACTTTTGGGCTATTAAGAACAATGCAGCTATGAGCATTTGTGTACAAGTTTTTGTTGGACACATTTTGATTTCTCTTGCATAGCAGTGGAATTGTTGGGTCATATTATAATCTACATTTAACCTTTTAAGGAACTGCTAGACTATTTTCCAAAGTGGCTACATAATTTTACATTCCCACAAGCAGCACATGAGGGTTCCAATTTCTCCACATCCTCACCAACCCAACATTCGTTATAATCTGACTATTAGATTGTAGCCATCCTAGTGGGTGTGAAGTGGTATCTCATTTAGGTGTTGATTTTCACTGAGATAACTTTTAAAAACTTAGATTAGCAAAAATTAGTATGTTGAAAAAAACCCTATCTGGGCAAGACTTTGAGGAAACAAACACTCTGATTAGGAGTGTAACTTGGTACACATTTTATGGAGGTCAGTTTGATATATTAAAATGTGAAATATATGTAACCTCTGACCAGATATCCCATTTCCTAGTATTTGACCTAAGGAGAAAACCATATGTTGGGAAAACATGTATTGTCATATTGTTCTACTGTTGATGTTAATGGCAAAAACCCCAATTACTTTTGCACCAACACAATAATCTCATTATATCAACAACTTTGAAACTAACTTAAATATCTATCAAGAGAAAACTGGTTAAATGAATTCTGATGCACACATAGAATATCTAAGCAATCATTATAAATAATGATGCAGGTAAAGTATATTTTTATTTTCATGTAAAGCTATCTACCACATATTGAATGAGGGAAAATCAGGTTATCGAATATCTTCATGAAAAGATCCCACTGGTGTAAAATACCTGTTTGCCTAGAAAGATCTTTTGAGATGATGTCCAAAATGTTAACAGTGATTATATCGTAGTGGTCAAATTTTACATGATTTTTTTTTTACTTTGTTCTTTGTATTTAATTTTGTTGAAAATCAGCCTCTATAATTTTTTGAGACAATTATAAAACTATTACAAAAGACTGCATTTTAGAAGTTACATTTTTGTACTTAATCAAGGCTTAAATTTTAGTTAGATACTCTTTCCCTATCATTTCTTTTTAAAACTCAAGCTAAACGCATAAAGAAATTCACTATAGTAGTGATTATATTCACTTGGTGTAGAGCATTGTCTTATGCTCTTCCTTCAGAGACTTTTATTTATACTTTGGTCTTTATAGAGTTATTTTTATGTGGAGATATGACAGGTATTAGGATTTGGGGTTCCAATAACAGGAACAGGTCAAAATGGTTTTCCATCTTTCTGGTTATTGGGATAACCATTTTGGATTCACATATTCTCTCTTCCACTCTTCCATCCCTCTTTGCTGGAGAATAACATTAACAACAGTTTTCTTTTTCTTTGAGTTATTATGTGTTAGGAACCATTCTAAACATAGGCATGTATTTTACTCATCTAATTCTCAGGCCAATCCTGTGAGGTTGACAATACTGCGGTGATATTTTACAAATGAGGAGCGTGAGGGATAGAGAGGTTAAGTAACCTGTCCAAGGTCACTCCACAAGGGAATGGCAGAGCTGGCACTGGAGCCCAATAAGTCTGGTTCCAAAATATCTGTGATCTAAACTGCCACACTCCACTGCCTCTCTGACTTTCCCCCTAAATATGACTCCAGACACTTCTTGGGGGTTTTCCTTGTTTCTCCCCCAAGCTGTCATTCCTACCAGAAATGCCAGAGAGGCTGAGGTAGTGTGTACACTTGACTGGGCTTTCCCGCAACAAATGCTCTATGGAGACACCTCTTTGCTGTTTATATATTTACCCCCTGAATTTCTTAGGAGTTTACTTAACATTTCTTTGACATCCTCTTCTCTGAAATGTTTGGATTTCTTACTCCTCAAAGTTGGAGGATCATCTAGGGGGGAAAGAATTAAGCCTTTTGTAGATGTTTCAATCTTGCATTAAGATCCATCAGCAGAGTGCTTGGTGCTGAGTCAGAGAACATTTGCTACCTGTGCCCAGGACTGCATGGTGCTCTCAGCCTCAGGAAGTGCAAGATGTCTGGTGCTCTGCCTGATCTTTGGGTCTGATTAATTGGGGGAAAACATAATTTTTATAAGGTTACAATTTATTCTAAGTATAAGGGTAATATATGCTCATTGTAAAATTTTGGAAGATACAAAAAGGCATAAAGAAAAAAATTAAAAACACTTATAATCCTACCATCCTGTGATAACAACTAGAAACTATAATTTCTAAGCACGTTTGTCTTCTCTTTAAGCAATTCATATCTATTCATGAAGACTAAGTATTTGAAATCAGTGATTTATGGATGCTAATTTTAGAAAATGTCCATCCATGCAATTTAGCAGGTAGAATTATTGTTAAATTTAAAGATGTACCAAAGTTGGTGAAATTAAAATTTCTTAATCTTATACTCCAGTTTGATTTTATTTAACTGAAGAAAGACATAATTGTGGCCAGGTGTGGTAGCTCACACCTGTAATCCCAGCACTTTGGGAGGTCAAGGTAGACAGATCATGAGGTCAGGAGTTCGAGACCAGCCTGACCAACATGGTGAAACCCAGTCTCTACTGAAAATACAAAAATTAGCAGGGCCTAGTGGCGTGCACCCATAATCTCAGCTACTCAGGAGGCTGAGGAAGGAGAATTGCTTGAATCCGGGAGGCGGAGGTTACAGTGAGCCGAGATCTTGCCATTACACTCCAGCCTGATGATAGAGCAAGACTCTGTCTCAAAAAAAAAAAAGACAGAATTGTGCATGTTTAAAAATATTAGCATGGAATCAAACAAAGAAATATAGTGACTTCAGTGGTTTTATTTGCTCCTGTGTGTGATTGTCCCATTTATTTTTGCCTAATATGGGCTGCATATATAAGTAAGTTTTCAACTGATACTAATTAATTTTATGTGCACAAGATGAAGATCTATTTGAAGTACCATCAAAATTTAACTTTTGATATTTGTGATTTTGGTTGTTACTGTTTTGGCTGTCTTGTGATCAAAATTTAGTATAATTTATTTAGGATATTTTTCTATTATCCTGGGGGAAAGAGTTATAAATCTCACCACTATAAAAATAACAACAATAAAAGACACTCATGACATTATTGTAATAACTATGTTGTTTGATTCGAGTTGAAATAGCTTGTACTGAACATTATTTTTAAAAGCCATTTCTTAAAAGAATAACTTCTATAATCAAAAGGTTTATCCTCTTGTGTTTTCTAGGTATCTGGCCATCTGAAGAGGTGTTGGCTTACTACTGCCTCAAGCACAGTAATATATTCAGGTACAGAGCTGCACTTAAGATATTTTTTAGCCCATCACAGATATTGAATCAACATATTAAAAATTGCCGTGATTACATTCTTCAAATTAAATTGTTAGAAAAAAATAAGAAAAAGAAAAAAGGAAAACAGAAAGGAGGAAAAGGAAAACAGAAAGAAAGGGGGAAAAGTTCACAGTGAACACATGTTGCTTCTCAAATGAAATCTGAATCGCCTTGGGTACTAATATTGCACAGCAAGATTTTTGCTGTATGTCAAAGGCTTTTGATTTCCACTCAAGGCATTTTATTTCACTTTGATTTGGGGGAAACAAAAGTGAAGCTCCAATCAATCCTTACTGATTGTGAAGGTCAAAAAAAAAAAAAACAAAAACAAAAAAAAAACCAACCAAAGACATTCTTTAAACTTCTGCCAGGGAAGTCACTACAGAATATCTGATAAATAAATACCTCACAGCTATTATTTAAAGATGCCATCCCACCCCTGGTTTTAAAAGTATTTTTATATATCTAACAATATGTATTTGTGAACTATAAATTAGCATTATGGATTCATGCTACAGAAATAAGTGTTTTCAACTGTTAGTGTGCATTACAGATCAAACCCATGGATGGAATTCAGGAAGAAAAAAAAAATCATTTGAAAATTCTGAAGATGTTTGGTAGACCCAGAAAATATAGGTTTTTCATTTTAATTATCATTTTATAGAAGTCATTCAATATATACTTCCTGAATAGCCCATTATTATTCCAGATAAGTCACTAGTGATCATAGCGTGTGTTTTAAGAGTATGTACTTACAAGATTGGGTCAGTAATATGTATTTTTTTAAGCTCTGTGGGTCCATATTTACCAACCAGTCTATAATTGCTTTGAACAACCAAACACTCATTAAGTGTGTTTTGAAATATTAATGTCCTTGCTTGGCTCCTTCTCTTCCCTTTCCCCCTCTTCCCACCTCTCCCTCCCTTTTAATTTTGCTGTTTTTCTCCTCTTGAGGTAATAAACTTCCCAAACTGGGAAGAGGAAACAGTCCTAAGAATCTAAGCATATAAATAAGAACAGGGCAATTTTGAATGTGGGCTGCAGAGCTGCCCTGGAAGTCTGGCGTTTGCTCATCTCGCTGTGCTTAAGCTTGACTGGAGCTCCAATCAGCGAGCAGTGGGCCAGGGCGAGAATGTCACACACTGAGGGCTGATATTTAGGCACAAAGGGGAAGGTAAGTGCAGAGTGCCCCCCTAGACTGTCAGCTTTAACTCTGAGCCGCTCTACTTTTGAGCTGTGAAGTCAGAGCCCAGTCATTACTTTAGCCTGGGTTTGCTGGCTTAACCATATTATGTCCCTGCATTGTTTATTCACTGTGTTGTGTTGGGGTCAATTGTAATTTAAGTGTTAATTGCTAAATACTCTTTGTGTAATTGTTCTTTATGGAGACTGTTCAGCTTTCCAAAATGTTTCAGTTTGTTTTAGAATTTTTTTTTAAATTCAGGAGTGCATCTATTTATTTTGTGTATGTTGTGTGTATGTGTCTATAATATAGGTATATACACACTCATATATATTCTTCATTTACTTGTCTAACTGTTTTTGAAGGAATGAATGTGGATTAACAGTGTTATCCTTTCCTAACAATTATCTTTCGCTACTCTAGCTAGTTTAGTTCTAAAAGACAGCGCCATTGACAAGGGGAAAAAAGGGAACCTTCTCAGATTTTTCAGCTCAGCGGTGGTAATGTTGCAGTGAACACTAATGAGGGAACCCCCACTGATTTGCCTGCTTTGTGACTTTTCTATTTCATAATTATTTTTAAAACGCAAAACGACATGAGGTAGCCTAGTCATGTCTCTACAACTTCCTGGTAGCGCCGTTCTTACTGCAGATGGCAATTTGTTCTTGTAACATATATCTCTCTCTGACCATTTTCATCTAATTTGTATGGGTTCTACCATTTCTTTTCTCTCTTTCAGGGCCCTTGCTGTGTGTGAGCTAGGGGGTGGCATGACATGCTTGGCTGGACTCATGGTAGGTCTTTTCTCCATTCCAATCCCATTCAGAGGGAGGAACAAAAGGAAAAATGTTCCAGGGCCTCCAACTGCTGGGTCAGAGAACCGTCAACAGCATCAGCTGCGGTCAAGCTGCCGGGTCTTGAGAGACCTTCTAGATTGACTTACTTTCGGATCATATTGATTTTATGGTTGCCTCGATGAGCAGAAACATTTTACCTCAGTGTAGTCAATATTGCTTGTTGTGACATTCCAGGCCTCGCACAGTCTTTCTTTGCCATAGCGAAAGCATTTTTTTTTTTTTTTTTTTTTCAGATTATAGTCCCATTTGCTAAGATACAGGAATAGCCCGGCGAATCACAGTTGGAGCACCATGATATAGCTGCTAATGTTTTGCCTGCATTATTACACCAACAAACATGATCCAGAGCGCTCAGTAATTAGATTCTTTTGAATTAGATTGGCCATTCAGGAACGTCGTTCCCCATTCTCTGGGTTCTGAGTCATGTATTCAGGAGATATTATGTAGCAGCACAGTGCATTAGACAAGTTTTTATGTCTCTACAAATAAAAGCATATTGTTACACTGATTGGCATTTGACAAACCTGTCGCTCTTATACAATGTGTCGAGGTTACAGCCCAATGTGCGAGCATGTCAAAGCTCACAAAAAAATTACCCTCACAAAGCCATCTGCCTGCAATGCAAAGTTATATGAAGGGCATCAGGCAGTCAGACAGAAGCAAGCTGAAAGGCAGAGTGACAGCCTTGTATGATGGCTCTACTAGATAAACAGAAGCCCACAAATGAAAGCCTCTCAGAATACCATCATCCGCTGTCACAATGCAATTACCGAACAGAATGATAGCAAGATAGAGGCTCCCGCAAATGGAATGATAAAAGTATTGACTGATTTGATTGAATGATTAAAATAATGCAGACATAAAATGAAAAAAGATTGAAGATTGTTACAGAGAAATAGGTGAGGAAGCATGATACTGAAGGCTTGTCACTCCTGTCTTCACTTCCACACAGACAAGCATATTTGCTCATTGTTTGCTGTGCTCCCTTTTTTTTTTTCAGGTTGCTATTTCTGCAGATGTCAAAGAAGTTCTGTTAACTGATGGGAATGAAAAGGCCATCAGAAGTATCCTTATTCAGATAGAAAACGGGTTTGTTGTGCTCATTCCTTTTTCCCGGCTGAGTAACAATTGATATAAAGAAAGACAGCATGGGGTATTAAAAGAGAGCTTCCTCCCCCACATACATGATAAGTAATTAAGAAAAAGTAGAAATATATGAATTCCTTGCATACGACTCCGTGGGTTTTTTTCTTTCCATGGATTTTTATAGACATCTCTCATTAAAGGGGCCTATGTTTTGTGGACCTCCTGACGCAAGAAGAAAATTTGTTTCATAATTTCCAAGCATTCTTGTTCTTTTATTTCCATTGGAATTTGCCAGTGTAAAATAAATTATTTGGTATTTATTGTATTTGGATATTGCTGGCAAATATTAACTTCCAGCTTCATGTTTGTTATTACCTTTATGCACTTGATATTGTATGTACTGTGTAATATTGTGCCTGCTCTAATTGCTGAGGGGTTACCTATATCCCCCACTGGAAACAGCTGTCAGTTCTTCATTATTTCCTTTTATTTAGGATTTTATTTAGGATTATACATGCTATCTCTATTTTTCTGCTATGCTATTACAGTTCAAACTCCATTAGATTATGCTTTGCTAATATGTACACAGAGTTCATGAAAATTGAACTGTACTTTAAGAAAGTAAGCATAATTTGTGGCTACTTTAGCAGTCGAGCTGATTTGTTCAGGGGCAGTTAACAGCCGTTAGAAACTGAGAGGAAAAGTGGAAGATATGTTTGCTTTGGATTTTTTTTTTTTTTTTTTTTTTTTGGTGTGCCTTACATTTACATTATGAGGGAGACAATCTACTTATTTGAATTTTAAGCTCCTAAACTGCCAAAGCAGTTTTGATTTCTGTGGCATCTTACATACAATCTATTTTGGATTTTCTTTTTCGACTTCTGCCATATGATTTTTTGAAAATATGTGGCAGCTTCATCAAGCTGCTCAAACAGGAGAAAGGAGGTACGAGAAGCACAGTAGCTAATATTGTTCAGTAACACTTGTATGCTCTACCGAGCCCCACCCAGCTAATTGCCTGACAGACTTAAAAAAAATTCAGGAAGGAAAAACAGCCAATCACAATCTTGGCCTTTCACACAAGGGAAAGAGATCACAAAAGGTGCTTCCTTTTTTAAAATGCAGGATTTTAATCACGTTCTTGAGACTGTCTCAAGTTTTTCAAAATATTCCTGAAGATGAGCGGATGTTGTTTCATTCACTCTGCTTTATTCTGAGTTATTTCATGCACGTATCCATGTATCATTTCACTGTGCTCCTCCTCCTTATGTCAGGGAATACAGAGCAAGAGGAAGCTCAAGTATGCCAGCTCAGCCCCAGCGCATTTTTAGAGGGTGGGGGGAACAGGATTATTGGACAAGAGAAGATTATTTTAGCCACAGAAACTTTCAGCTTGGGCCCAGTAACCTAAGGTTTTTTTCAAGTCAGCAGGTGTCTTATTTAATAGCATCAGAAACCAATTAGAACTTTTATCAAACTATGGGAAACATCTGTAGTCAGTATGTAAATCTATTTGTTCTAAAATTATTATTGAGCTAAACTACAGAGCTTCCAAAGAAAGGAAGCAATGCTAATGTCATTAATTAACACACCTTTGCTTTAAACAACAAAGATGCCATGCCAGCTTTTGAAATCAGAGAGGAAATCTCAGATTCTGTATTCATTCTGCCAGCCTTTCAAAGAAATGACTGGTACAGCCCCCTCCCAAGAAAATGGATTTTTAACATTTGGTCCTCAGAAGCTCAGCCCTGAGACTGCTTTATTGTGCTGGGTTTTACAATGGGTTTAATATAGCGGGGTGCCAAAGGGTAGGAGGGGAAGAACTTTACAAAGTAGATAAAGTAGGTCTTTTCAGGATGCAGACCAAAATTGGTAGTGTGTTTTATTTCATCTCTTAGGACTTTCCTGATGGAGTTCAGTTTTTACCATGCAGTTGTTAGAACATAGAACACTATGTTTGTGTGCCTTTTTCTGTTGTAACTAGATCTAATTTTTTTTAATTAAGAGAAAAAGCATGCATAAAGCCTTAAAATTGGCAATGTGTTTTTCCTGCTTTTAATACTAATGCTATTCTTGATTTGCTAACAGAGCTTACAATTGGTATTCGTTGTCATCTGTTTCACTGACTGAGGTTAATATGAATGATTTTTTTTTTCTATTTGCGTGCCCACTTTCTGTAAGAATAACTAATTCACTGAATCACATACTATTGATGCATATAGATTGAAACAAACTTATTTTAAAATTACTGTTTATATCTTTCCTTAAAAATTTTAGGAAGCCTAAATTATATAGCAGTTGTAGGATATTATTCAAAAATTACTTTCTAAAAAGTAAAAGTGGATGTCAACAAAAAAAGGGGGAGAAACATTGCCAGAAGCCAGAAAATCTCTTAGTAAAGCTGCTAATTATTCTTAATGGGCAAGATGAGCACATTAAGAAACAAATGAATACATCAGTGAAATGTAATTGAAAATCGACCTGGCAATGGCATATCACATCTGAGTATTGGCCTGTATATTATTCTTATCATTTTAAAAATTGTTTTTGTTGTTCTTGGCTTCTGTATTTAATGAATCCAACTGAATCTTCTTAGTCTCTTAAGCTTCTAAAATTCTGATTTTTACCTCTTAAAAATAGCATTTTGTGATATTTCCTTTTAATTTTATATTATTTCTATTTATTTTAGTATGTGAGGCAATGAATGGATTGGTTCTGAATCTTTATATCACAGAAGCATGTCAACTAGTTTTGAGGTTATTTATTATTTCCCTAAAATATATCAAATGGATTGCCTATGTCTTCTTGAGTTTTCCATCTTGATTCTGAAAAGCTAGATGTTGATCTGAGATTTATGAAATGGAGATGTCTGGAAAGATATTAAGACTTGAGGTAAAAATGAATTCTTTAAGTCACAAATATTTTCTTAGATTCATGGGTAGTTTTCCCTAAGGTCTCCTTGGTCTCCTTAAACTGCATTGCCGGGTCTATGAACCCAAAGCCCCCACACCTAAGAGCTGCTCTTCCCTACAGATTCCATTTTATCTGTACCCCAAGAGAACAAAGGATAAATTAGAAACAGGATCATTTCGTTTGTCCAGTTATGAAATTTATTCCAAAATAGTGTGAAACGTGTTCCTTTTCTTTTTCTTTCTTTCTTTCTTTTTTTTTTTTTTTTTTGGTAATGCCCCCTTAGTGTCAAGAAAGAAATCTTCAACAGCCCACATATAATAATTACTCCATAAGGTTTGTAGCTTGTGATGACAATGACCTAGGAATAGGAGAGACACATGGTATACTGAGCTATTATTGATACTAAGCCTCTTCTAAATTATGATGAATAAAAGTAGAACTCCTGAAGGTGAGCATCCCTCTCTGGCTACAATCACTAATGTGCCCAGCACAGGCGCCCTGCCTTAATAAACATCTGGCAGTTCTATGCAGAAGATTCCAATGTTTGGTGACCCATTTCTCTGTAAGCATCTTATCCCCATAGTATGCACAGTGTGGGTCACAGATAGTGAACTTAGGATTCTCCAAAAATGGGTAAATCTCCTGTGCTTTTTAAAGGAGACACCCCTGGTTTAACATTATTTTTATTTAATAGAATCCCTGACTTGAGTAACTAATGAGTGAAGCTTCGTGTGGACTGTGCAGCCTGTACTATAGATGGTTGACAACGTGGAAATCCCGGGCCATCTTCCTGTGTCCAGGCTTCTTCTTCCAATGCTGGCTGTACTTCCATCTACTGATGAGTCATAAGTAAACTCTATGTGCCTCACATTGGGTAGCAACTCAACAAATATCTGTTTTTGGAATTAAATTAAAATTAATTCAACCAATATTAATGGCATGTCATTACAGGTGCTAAAGATACAATAGTGAACAAGATAGGTCTAGTACCTATCCTTGGCTAGAATACATTTATACACATGAAGGGCAGAAGTCCTTTGATAACTTTGGTTATTTAAATTCTACAGTATAAATGTTCACATAGTTAATTCTAACTTTTTTTTTTTTCTTTTTTCTCCTTTTTGTGGAGAATGGGGTCTCAGGCAGTCTTGAACTTCTGGGCTCAACAGGCGTGAGCCACTGTGCCCGGTTCAGGTAATTAATTCTAAGCAGCAGGGAAAGAAAATAAAGTGTAACTGCCAAACCTCATGTTAGTTACTTTACCAGCCTCTTCATCCTACCAAAGCTTTTTCCTAAATTATACACTAAGGTAATGAATTGACATGAATTGGGCACCTACTATGTGCCAGGCCTATCATATGTGATACTCCATTAAGCCTAACAAATAGGTATCATTATTTCTGTTTTAGAGATGGAGCTCAGAGAGATTAATTTACCCAAGGACACACAGCCACCAAGTATCAGAACCAGCACTAGAAGCCAGGTTCATTTGACTTCAAAGTTTATGTTTTTTCCACTTAAACCATTCCGGGTCACCAAAAGCTAAAATGATTTGGTGAACCTCATCTTGCATTTTCTTACCATACTCTGGAAATAAAGGCCTCTCATCCATAAACATAACAATTGGCATTGCTAACAGAGTTTATAGTACCTCTATGGCATCTTCTCAATTCATGTGAGTAATAAGCACATTTAAGAATATTTTGCAGCCTTAAATTAGCAAATATTGCCACATTAAGCATTAAAAAGAAAAACCTTGAGAGATCAAAATGAATAGGGTTTATATTATAATCTCATAGTTTCCTACCCTCCTTTTTGGTATTTTGGTATTCCAATGAAAATAAAGATAACATAAACCAAGAAAGTGGTGCTTTGTGAATCACAGTGTTATTATTTTTAAAATTGCTTAAAGAACGTGACGACTCTCAAAATGTATATATAACTACTGGTAAATAATTGCTAATTGCAGGAGGAGGCTGATATTTTTAACAATATGATACATACATATAACATGTATATAATTTGTTTAAATTACTATTATATAAAACTTTTTTTTAAGAATAAAAATCAACTGAAACAAAATTGAAATGGAGCCCTACCTCTGAGCAGGGCTTTATTTGAGAAGAAAACCTAGAGATAGAATTCCGGTTTCCTTTTAGCCACAAACATATATCCTGTAGCTCTGGAAGTCCAGTTGCCTAGACAAGGGGATTGGAGGCAATTACTCTGTATTCATTTAATCAGAAATCACATTGAGGCTTTCTTTGCACCCAGTCCCTCCCACTGAAGTGCTCCAGAAGGTGGGTGCGGTTCAGAGAACACAATTTGGCCCGTTGTGTTGAACACTATCCTGGACATATTGACTCAGTGTGATTGGATTTCCTTTATTACCCTGAGGTGACACAGAAGAATGATAAAATCTATTATTGGACACAGTGCCATCCAGAAGAACCATCAAAATCTGACCTAAAGTAAAGCGTGGGGAGCAGGAGATCTGAGTTTATCTCTTAAGGTAATATTTTAAAATACTGTTGACATTTTTTCTTCTCATGCTCATTTTAATATTTAAAAAAAACCTCTTAAACCACAAAACATATTTCCCGTCCAGTTCTAAAAATAAAGCAGCCTAAATACTGCTGTGGATTTTTTTTTATTTAAAAAATTGCTTCTAGAATATAAATACATATGTTTGCTTCAGCCTGACCACCTGGAGTCACAGGTTTATAAATTGTATAAAAGTATATAGTGTTAAGATGTTTACTAAAAATTATTAATAGGTTTTCTGAGTTATATAATTTAACTTCCCTGAGACTATTTTATAAAAAGTATTACCTCCACTAACAAAATAATATGTTTTGCTTGATAGATTAGTCATGTACTCATACGACTCTACAGGTGTACCGGGCACATTATGGCATGCAGTTGGATGCCATGGAAACTCTAAGGAGGGTGTGGCCAGAGTGTGGGGGAACTTAATCAAAAACAGTTGTCAGCTGACTCTTTACTAATTTTGTTCTTCTCAGAATAAAGATGTCAGCTGTCCTTTTCTGCAAGACATTTCATTTAGAAGACTTTCCTGAAATACTTTCTTCCTGAAATAGACAGAACTGTAGGCCGATGTGTCATTTTAGTTAATCAAAACAAGTAGGCAAATTAGTCTCTTTTATTTTTTTAATGAATGTAATTTAACAGTATTTAATTTGCATACAGGAAAGTTCACCCAGGAAAAAAAAAAAAGTCTGCATTATAGCACTTTTGTAAACCTCAACAAAGCCCTTCATTAGGAGACCTAATTGATTTTTCCTACCCACCCCTGGGGGAAGAAAGCTATCACAGTACCTGCTTATTCACTCAGAGAAGAAATGGGTGTGCCTGGTGGTTCAAGCAGAGATTTGGGTTAAAAAGTCCTGTGGCTCTGTTTTTGCAGGGAGATCTTGGTCAATGCTTGCTTTGAGCATTCAGGAAACCTGTTTTTCTGAGCAATAGGAGAACATCGCTTGTCTGCTTGGTGTCCTCCCCATGGGCCCAATTTAGTTCAGCTTGTAGCCTTCACTGGAATTATTTTATTTCTTGACTATTTAAACCTGCCTTATTCCAAAAGAGGGATTTTGAGGCTTGTTACCGTGACACATAGAATATACCATATAAAATGAATAGGAAAGTGAGGGCAGTTGGAAAATTGGAAAGCCAGGAAAATATGATGAAGCCAGGAATAGAGGTCAGTAGAGAAAGTATATGCAACAGGGTCTCTTGTGGTTGTTAGAGTTAGGCCACACATTTGGCTCTGAGTTGCACAGGTGCTGAAGCAAAGAGAGAGGATCAACTCTAAGAGTTATCGTGCCGGGAAGTGGAAGCAACATCCCTTGATCTGCAGACCAGCTTTTCCTGGTGCTGAAACCTGACAATTTTTTCCGATGGGCCCTTGTAAATATGGCGCTGGGTGATGTAATGAACCAGCTCCTGAAAACATGTCTTCCATAAATTTGGCTCTTTTGTACAAGTCCTTCTATGCCGAAGGCCATAGCGTAAGTCTGTAAAGACAGTTCTTCAGGGGACTTTTCACTGAACTGACTTTCTTCAGTAATTCATTTTCTCTCAAAGATTCTCCAAGATTTTCTCCATCTTTTTCTTCTCATTTCCTCCCAAGTCTCATCCTGCTGCTCCTCTCCACCCCTCCCTAGTAGCATTTAGGAGATTGGAAATTCTTCACACTGGAAAGTCTCAGGAGACTGACATTGCCCTCCCTGCTGACAGAGAGGCTTGCCTTTGGACTCCTTGCCCTTTTAAGCAAGTAGGACATGGCACCTATGGGACAGTCATTTCCCTTCAGCACTCATAACTCTGGGGCTTGCCATGATGATCCATCTCAGGTGATAAAATGCAGCCCAGGGAAGCGAAAGAGCTTGCCTATGGCAAGTCAGCATCCTGCTTCCCACCCCACATGCAGCTCTTCTCCTTTCATGGTACTCATCCCATGCATGATAAAAAGATCGGCCAGGCGCAGTAGCTCAGGCTTGCAATCCCAGTATTTTGGGAAGCTGAAACAGGTGGATTACCTGAGGTCAGGAGTTTGAGACCAGCCTGGCCAACATGGTGAAGCCCCATCTCTCTAAAAATAGAAAAAGTAGCTGGGTGTGGTGGCTCATGCCTGTAGTTCCAGCTACTAAGGAGGCTGAGGTGGGAGGATCACTTGAACCCAGGAGGTAGAGGGTGCAGTGAGCCGAGATCATGCCACTACACTCCAGCCTGGGCAACAGAGTGAGATAACAGTTTCTGGACCTTTTTTTTTTTTTTTTTTTTTCGGTCAGTTCACAATCACTGCAGACATTTTCTTAACTGTGTCCTGTAGATGTGCAAGACATCATCACAAGGAATCAGAAGGCTGGTGTTTTTAAGACCCGGAAAATATCAAGCTGGTAAGATACCTTTCTGCACTAAAAAAAACTCTGATTGAAATTGTTTTTCTTGATACTATGGATGGTTATTAAAAATAATAACAGCTAACATTTATTGAGCACTTACTGTGTGTCAGGCACTGTTTTAAGCACTTTACAAGTATTATTTAATGCTCGCTAGAATACTATGAGGCAGACAAACACTCTCATTATCTCCAATTAAGAGATGAGAAAACAAGATAAGTATATTAAACACTGGGTAGGGGATGATTTATGATTAGACAGTATGAGGTTGGGAGAAGCCAGCCCTGGGAACTCCTTAAATGGCTCTCTTCCAGTGAGTCTCAGCCTAGGAGCAGTTTTGTCCCCAAAGGGACTTTTGGCATTCCCTGGAGACATTTTTTTTGTTGTCATGACTTGGTAGGAGAGCGGGGAGTGTTGCTACTGGCATCTAGTGGTAGAGACCAGGGATTCCACTGAACATCCTATGTTGCATAGGACGCCCCCATACAACAAAGAAACATCTGGCCCAGAATGTCAATAGTGCCAACACTGAGAAACCCTGCTCTGTTCCATGATTTTAAAATAGTCTAGGTGTCCATTCCCTTTTACATTCTGTTAATTCTTATACAAACTAGGAGGAATGCTTGCTCTTAACCAAAACAATGGTGTGTACTATGATGCTACATTTTATTTTTGCCCTGTTGGTAATGGATCTAGAGAAGTGAGTAATCATTTCATAGTTTTCACATGAAATATCTGTATTTGTGTATTGTTTCTCATTCATTTAACCACAGCCTTTATTAGAATAACTCCATGTTAAATTAATTGTTTTCTTTATTACTGTGAAGTTGTCATCCTTTGGTAGTTTGAATTTTCCCTATTGTGAAGACACTTTCCCACCCCAACTTCCCAGTTTGATTTTTTGTATTAGTTATATAAACTATTCATTAACAGACAAGGCCTACAGACTTATTTCTCTTGGACACACCCACGGTACAGCCCTGGCGGCCAGTGGTCTGGGTGTGCTGGCCTCAGAAACAAAAATAGCTACAATGCTTAAAAACCAAAGTGACGACACATATTGGTGTGAGGCTATGGAATAGCAATAATTTTTTTCTCTTATATTAATTGGTGAATGTAATGAAGTGTCCATATATGTATTTTTAAATCCTGCTTAAAATGTTGGGAGTAGGCTAGTGGCACAGGGGACAGCATATTCTGTGTTTCTCATATAAATGAACAAACCACTTCTGTTTCCCAGAAAACCTGGGGTAGGCTGAGAGAAAGAGAAAGGGTCTGCCGTTACCTGTGGGGTCCCCGTTGTTAGGACAGCCTTTCCTTCACAGTGCAGACGGCCTTATCCTTCTGGAGAGGACTTCATTTTTGGACATGATTTTCAACCTGGTCTTTTAGTTATCAATCAAAAGTGCATTTTCTGTGTTGTCCTCATTTACATTTATTTAATGTTTAAGGTCATTTGTGACCATTTGAGTGTATTTCAGCATATGGAATCAGGGAATAATAGATTTCAGCTTCATGCTGTGAAGAGAGATTGTGTTTTTACAAGACATAATGTTGTTTACTGGGTGTTAATAATCACTAATTAATAAACATATCTAGACTTCTAAAATGTTGCATTTTGAGGAATAAAAATGTCAAGTGTTTAACTTATGGAGTGCAATAGTATTTTCTGTCATCTCTTCATAAAATAATTAAGTTACATAAAGAAGCAAAATGTCATTGTTCAACAAAGGACATATCCCAAATGCTTAATACATGGCCTTTGTTTCTATTTTTCTGTTCTCAAAACTGCTATTTCTAGATATATTGTTCTGATATGTACCTGGACATATAGACTATGTGACAATAATAGTCATATAGAAACCTCCAAGATAAGAGTGGGTTTCCCCCCCCATCTTTATCTCATACTAGTTGCAGTCAGTTTCTTTTCTTTTGACTCCTGGAAGCATTTTGTTCAAAGTCTACCAAAGCACTTTCTAGAGAATAGATATATTGAGTTAGTCCTTGAAATGCCTTGATCTTATATTAAGGAGCAACTTGATCACTTAACTGTCAAGAAGCTAAGAGAAACGGCCAGCCACTGATGTAATAGTCAGTATTCTCCTTCCATCCACTGCCTTCCCACCCATAACCAGTACAATGTGATGAAAGTATTCGTTCCACGAGAGAAGAAATAAAAGGAAGCCATTCACAAAAGCGCTAAGATAGAGTTCAATACTCTTTTTTAGTGCCTTAATGCATATGCAGAATTTCTCCCCTAAATTGGAGGTGTGGAATAACAGTAGCGACAGATAACTAAGAGGTATTTACCATGGCTATAAAGCCCACACGTGAGCCAAATATTTCTGCTATTAAAAAGCACTTCAAAGCTTGACATGAAGTTTGTAACAGCTGAATGTCTCTTATGACTGCATTTGCAAAGATGTATAAGCTGAAAGGAAAGTCGTGATATGAGAACTATGAGCCTAAGAAATGGTATATATTTAAAAAAAAAAAAAAGCTGCCCAGAAATTTGACTGGCATCTAAGCCCCTGTTCCCACTACTCCGATGATGTTCTCCATAACTATCAGCATTTCTCCTACTACTGACCTCTTCCTACCTCTTACACAGGGGCAGACCCAGGTTGTGTGGGGCCTGAAACTTATTTTTGAGGGCCCACTTAAGAAGAATGAATTCTATTATACCTTACTTTGATAAATTTTACAGAAATATATGACCATGTGAACACATTACGAGGGCTTCTCCAAGGGCCTTGGAAGGGCCCTTGCAAGAGGCCCTGACGCTGAACCTTCATTAGCTTCACAGTCAATCCACCTCTGCTCTCATAAGCACCACCATCCTTGCCTAGGGTAACTCTTCTCTTAGCTACCAAACTTTTCTGCTCCCTCTATCTATTTTAACCATAGTCTGATTGTAGCTAAATGTGAAAGATGTGTTGGTGAAAGTCTGGAAGCCTTAGCCCTGGCTGAATCTAAGATCCACTTATATGAAGCATTACATTCATTGCTTTTCAGCTTAATACAGTTATTTGGTTTATTTGTTGTCCATCCATGCAGCCGTCCATTCACTTAACAAATATGCCCAAAGTACTCTGCTTTGGAGAATATAAATATGCAGTTATCAGAAATAATTCTTGAACAAAGGAAACCATGCTACTAAATATAGCTAGAGATTGATGAAAGAGCAAGGATATTTACAGTATCTCAATTGTTGGGTTTATCTAAAGCCGTCTTCAAAATTGTGACTGTTTAACAAAGAACCATTTGGAGCTTTTGACGTCTACGTATTTCTAGTTCTTCCAGAATTAGTGAATAGCGTCATTCTCTGGTTAATATTAGTTGAGAGTTACTAAAAAATATATTAAATTTACCCTGCTGTGATGATGAAAGTAAGTTTCACTTAACAGTGTATGTATCTTTGTGTGAAAGTTGCTAGTGAATTCAGGTTTATGACCTTTATTATTCTTTGATAAACCATGAATTTTAGTAAACTATGGAACTTATGTTAAGACTTTTTTTTATAACCCAAACTTTACCTTTATGTAGGCCCCCAAGATTGGTTTTTGGTCGCATTGCCCCATTGCTTTTTAAAGATTTATACCTCCTCTGAGACTCAGTTTCCTTTAGAGGTTAAAATGGGGATGTGGAAAATGATTTTTGAAAGGTACGTTCCGACCAAGTGGAATCCAGTGACTGATATTCCTGGGCCTTCTGCAGTCTGCCCTTGTATCCACATCTCATCTAGCTGCCGCCTCCTCTTTTGGCCACCCAGGCCCCCTCGCTTGCCTCTGACAGATATGATGTCTCTATCTCTCGTCTTTGCCATTCTTGTTTCCCTCCTCTTCTCCATCTAAATCCCTCCTTCTAGGATGGCACCACTACCATTTTCCCCCTGCCTTCTCAGACTATCTCAGCCTACCCTAATCTTTTTAATTTCTGCTGCTCTTAGAACATTGAATACAGTTGAACATGGCATAGTCTCTTATTGTTCAAAGCATATTGGCTTTGTTTCCATGTTCACTGGTTTATCAACTTGTTGACAAATATTTTGATCACCTTCTGTTTGCCAAGTCCCAATATAGATGCTAGAGATGGAGTGGTAAACAAGATGGAAAAGGCCATGCCTTCTTGGAGTTTATGTCCTAGGGAGGGAAACAGATCATTTTCTTGAAGGCAAGAATTCTGCTTCGTATGTTTTTGTACTCCCTGAAGCAGTTAGTACACTTTATCCTTGGTATATGAAAGCTTTTAAAATTGGTATTTAGAGAATATTTTGAAAGACATGAACCCATAAAGCTTATGGAACCAAACCATTTTTAGTAGAGGAAAGTCAAGCTCTAGAGAATCAGACATCCGTTTCTACATCAGATAGCTGACTTTCATTTCAGTGTTGGCCTCTTCTCAGGCATGCACATGTAATGTCTGTAGACAAACTGACAGTGTGAGTAGGCATTTATCTGTTCTTTGTCAGGTTGAAGAGGAAGGTTAGTAGAAGGTAACTGAGATAAGGAAGCTGAGGGCTCCCTTTAAGAAACTTTCTGATAAAATATACCTGTTAGTGAATTTTGCTAGAATTATAGTAACAGAATCCTGAAGACCGCTGAGAATTCTAGAGATGCCACACTCCTGTTTTCCTTCTGTTGCTATCTTGGCTATGACAAAATGAAATTATCATGTGTACTTTCTGTTACTAACATAACACTGTTGATTTGCTTAACAAGTTTATAGATGGGCTCATATCCCTACTATTTAGTGTTTTGCACTGAAGACACCAACTCCCATAAGATTAGCCAGTTTCAGCTATTTTGATAGAGTTATCCTTTTTGTATTAAAATGAGCCAGATTTTAAAATAGGAGGATGCTGTATTTTTAGGGACCCTCTTAAAGTACAGTCAATTAAAAATTAAGGCCTTTTATTTTAGAATAACATTGTATTGATTCTTTGGATTTGCCCACTTCTATTTTTTACCAAGGTCAAAATCTCACTACCAAAAATAGGCCAGGTTCTGTATTGATAGCTAGGTATGCAAGTCAGACTACTGTATTCTCTGTGAAAATGTCTTCTGGTTTTAAGAGAGAAATCCTTCTCCCTTCCCAGAATTATATATCACAGAAGTTACATATCAATAAAAATATTTTTGTTTTCAAAGGAGTTCTTCACTTAAAAATAGAGCCATCTTAAAAAAATTTTTTAGAGAATGGTCACATGATAAATCATTGTTAAACAATCATTTAGTTTTTACCTTAATAATGGACATTAGTTTGTTTTTGATATTTTGCTATTATAAACAATGCTGCAGTGAGACACATCTTTACATAAATTACACATTTGCAAGTGTGTCTATACAACAAATTTTCAGAAGTGGATTGCGTCTATTTGTACAACCCTACCAAACTGCATCATTTTTGTCAGTATAACTTTGTAATATATTTTCATATTTCATATTTACTAAGACAACATTTAATAAACTTGGAGTCTTTCTATGCAAGAACAGGTGTTCTCTTTTTAAGTTTTTTAAGGTGTTTCACCAGCATTTTTATTTCTCTTAAGTTTATTTTTAGAGATTTTTTACTGGTCTTACAAATAAGATTTTTTCTTCCATTATATTTTCTACTTCCATTATGTTTTACTATGGGGTTTGGTATAGTAAATGTGTAGTCACCTCAGTGGGTTATTGTTTTGAATATTTTGCAGGTTTATCCTCTTGAGTTTTCTAAGCAAACAATCACATCATCTGCAAATGATGACAACTGTAACTGCTTTCTAATTCTCATACCTCCTTTTTCTGTCTCTTGTATAATTTTATTGGATAAAAATTTCCACAACGATTATTAAATAATAGGCATCTTTGAGTCTGACTTTGTTGGGAATCTACTAAATTTTCACCCCATTAAGTACGCATTAGCTTTTGAGTTGAGATATATATGATATTTTTTATCTTCTTAAAATTTCTTAAGAGATGTTATCATAAGTAAATATGGAACTTTAGCAGATATCTTTTCAGCATCTATGGAGATGTTCAAATTGCTTTCCCTATTTTATTTATAACTATGACATATTATATCAACAGGTTTCCTAATATTAAAACATCTCTGCATTTCTAGTAGTTACTTGGTCACAGTGTTTTAATTCTTCTTTTAATATGCTTCTGTGTTCTAACAACAAATTATCTGAGATTTTTAAAAATTACAACTTTATTGAGGTATAATTCACTTACTATACAAGTCACCCACTGAAAGCATATATAATTAAATGGCTTTTAGTATATTCACAGAGTTCTGCAAGCATCACAATCATTTTAGGGTATTTTCATCACCCCCAAAAGAAAGCTCATACTTGGCCAGATGTGCTGGCTCACACCTATAATCTTAGCACTTTGGGTTGCCAATGTGGGAGAATTGCTTGAGCCCAGGAGTTTGAGATCAGCCTGGCTAACATAGTGAAACCCCATCCATTGAAAAGAAAAGGAGAGGAGAGGGGAGGGGAGGGGAGGGGAGGGCCTCATACTCATCCCCCTTTCTCACTCCTCCTCCCTTCCAGGGTTGGGCAACCACTAATCTATGTTCTGTTGCTACGCCTTTGCTTATTCTGGACATTTCACATAAATGGAACTGTATAATATATGGTCTTTCACATCTGGAATCTATCACTTAAAATAGTGTTTTTAAGGTTATTCATGTATAGCATGTATCAGGACATTTGTCATTTTTAGTACTGTTCCATTGTATGGATAGACCACACTTTATCCATTCATCAGCTGATGGACATTTGAGATGTTTCCTTTTTCTTTTTCTTTTCTTTTCTTTTTTTTTTTTTTTTTTTTTTTTTTTTTTTTTTTTTGCTATTCTGGATAATGCTGCTATGAACATTTGTGTACACATTTTTGTGACAAGTTTCATTTCTCTTGGGTTTATATGGTCCCATGGTAACTCTATATTTAACCTTTTGAGGACCTGCCAGACTATTTTTCAAAGTGGCTGAACCACTTTAAATTTTCTACCGAAAAGTATATGATGTTTTCTGAGCTGTTTGCATTGATATTCATCAGTAAAATTGGTCCAGAATTTTCTTTATTGTGCAAACTTGTCCAATTTTAAATAGCATTGACGTGATAGCTATTTAAAATAATTTGGAAGTTTTTCTTATCTTTTGAACCACCTCTTAGTGGGTTGCCCTACACTAGATCATAATTCTAGATCAGAACAATTTTTACCCCATTATTTTGTATGTGATATTTGGAGATATAGTGGCAAGAAAGAACAAAATTACATTTAAAAATGCACTGCACTTGAAAGTATGTAAGTTTGAAACATAAAAAAGGAAGAAAAATAAATGAAAACACCAAAAAGCAATAAATAATTTTGTGATTTCATCTGAGACAGTATATAATTGTAATTTCTAGTCCATTCATTCTAATATTTTGTTGCCACTTTGTTTTGCAACTGTGTAAGTTAATCAGCTGTCATAGGATCAGAGATACTTGAAATGGAAAATACCATTAGTAAAATAATTAGTACCTTTCATTTCAAGGTCTTGAAACCCTTTCTAGTCTTCTTTAACCAGTGTAGAATATACTGGTCCCCAACATGAAGGGGGTCTGAATGTTAGGAAACTATCCCTCTTTTGGACTCTGAAATAAGTTCATTTCCGCTAAATTCCAAACAAAAACACAGAGCTGGGATCAGTTTTAAAGTCAGTCCAGAAAAATATAAGTGATACGCTATAACAACAGTTCTCAAACTTTGTTCACAGAATCATTTGTATAGCTTCTTATGACACACATTCTTGAGCCCCACACCCTGAGAGACTGAGGCGGGCCTGGGGTTTTGCATTTCTAACAGGTAACTCTGATGTCTGGTCTGGAGCCCTCACATGGGAAGCACCAAACTAGAGTTCTCTCTGATATTTTCTCATTCAATTCTGCAGTGTTCCATAGATTTAAAGTTGTTCAGATTTTCTTGCCAGGCATGGTAGCTCATGCCTGTAATCCCAGCACTTTGGGAGGCCGAGGTGGGTGGATCACAAGGTCAGGAGTTCGAGACCAGCCTGGCCAACATGGTGAAACCCCGCCTCTACTAAAAATAGAAAAATTAGCCGGGTGTGGCGGCGGGTGCCTGTAATCCCAGGTACTTGGGAGGCTGAGGCAAGAGAATTGCTTGAACCTGGGAGGTGGAGGTTGCAGTGAGCTGAGATCACACCACTGCACTCCAGCCTGGGTGACAGAGCAAGACTCCATCTCAAAATAAATAAATAAAATAAATAAATAAATAAAAAATAAAGTTCAGATTTCCATTCAGTAAAGCCACTTCCATCCACTGTATTTTCTTGCTTATTTTATTAGATGTTATGCACTTACAAAGAAAGGAAAGGACCTGACTTAAAGTCAGCTCTCAGATCAGCATTTCCATCTCTTCCTGATTCGATCTTGGGAGACTGTGTGCTTCCAGGAATGTATCCATTTCCTCTAGATTTTCTAATTTGTATGCATAGGGTTGTTCATAGTAGTCTCTGAGGATCTTTTCTATTTCTGTGGGATCCGTTGTAATGTCACCTTTGTAAAAGGTGACCTTTGTAATGTCATCTTTGTAAAAGATCCAGAGATCTTTTACCTCCTTGGTTAGCTGTATTCCTAGGTATTTCATTTTCTTTGTAGCTAATTTAAGTGGGATTGTGTTCCTGATTTCACTCTCAGCCTGGACATTGTGTAAAGAAATGCTACTGATTGTTGTACATTGATTTTGTATCCTGAAACTTTATACTAAAGTCATCTATCAATTCTAGGAGCCTTTTGGCAGAGTCTTTAGGATTTTCTAAGTATAGAAACATATCAACAGCAAAGAGAGATAGTGTGACTTTTTATTTGGATACCTTTTATTTCTTTTTCTTTGCTAATTGTTCTGCTTAAGACTTCTAGTACTGTATTGAATAGGAGTGGTGAGACTGGGCATCCTTGTCTTGTTCCAGTTCTCAAGGGAAACGGTTTGAGCTTTTGCCCATTCAGGATGATGTTGGCTGTGGGTTTGTCAGAGATGGCTTTTATTATTTTGAGGTATGTTCCTTCTATGCTTGGTCTGTTGAGGTTTTTTATCGTGAAGGGATGTTGGAGTTTATGAAAAACTTTTTCCATATCTATTGAGATGGTCATATGGTTTTTGCTTTTGATTCTGTTTACGTGGTGAACCACATTTATTGATTTACATATGTTCATTTGTTTTTTAGAGACAGGGTTTCACTCTGTCACCCAGGCTGGAGTGCAGTGGTGTGACCATGGCTCACAGCAGCCTCAACCTCCTGGGGTCAAGCAATCCTCCTTCCTCAGCCTCCCAAGTAGATGGGAATATAGGTGTGTGCCACCACACCAGGCTATTTTTTTTTTAATTTTAATTTTTTTTTTTTTTTGGTAGAGACAGGGTCTAATTTGGCTGCCCAGGCTGGTCTTGAACTCATGGACTCAAGAAATTCTCCTGCCTCGGCCTCCCAAAGTGCTGCGATTACAGGTGTGACCCAGTGCACCCGCCTGTTTTGTGTATGTTGCACCAGCCTTGCATCCCAGGAACAAAGCCTACTCGATCATGGGGTATTAACTTTTTGATGTGCTGCTAGATTCAATTTGCTAGTATTTTGTTGAGGATTTCTGTGTCTATGGTCATGAGGGATATTGGTCTGAAGTTTCCTTTGATCTTCGCCAGAGATTGGTATCAGGCTGATGCTGGCTTCATAGAATAAGTTAGGGAGGAGCCCCTCCTCCTCAATTTTTTGGAATAGTTTCAGTAGGATTGGTATCAGTTCTTCTTGGCATGTCTGGTAGAATTCAGCTGTGAATTCATCTGGTCCAGGGCTTTTTTTGGTTGTAGGTTATTACTGACTTAATTTCAGAAGTTGATATTGGTCTGTTCAGGGTTTCCATCTCTTCCTGATTCGATCTTGGGAGACTGTGTGCTTCCAGGAATGTATCCATTTCCTCTAGATTTTCTAATTTGTATGCATAGAGTTGTTCACAGTAGTCTCTGAGGATCGTTTCTATTTCTGTGGGATCAGTTGTGATGTCACCTTTGTCATTTCTGATTGTGCTTATTTGAATCTTTTATTTATTTTTCTTTGTTAAGACAGTTAGGGGGTCTATCAATTTTTTTTTTTTTTTTTTTTTTTTTTTTGAGAACCAACCCTTGGTTTCATTGATCTTTTGTATGGATTTTCTATTTCTTAATCTGGGTGGTGGTTAGAAGGGTGTTTGCCTGATAATAATTAAGGCATGTATTTATTACATGTGGTTTACTGTGTCTTATTTCACAATACAACATGTCTTTTGTTTTTTTAAAAAAGCCATTTCAGTAGTTTCAGAGAGAGAAAAAGAGGTAGCCCTGACCTGAATGAGAGTGGAAAATGGTGAGCAAATATGGGGTCATTCCAGAGAAGTGACTGTATATAGAATGTAAAATAGAGGCAGAGTAAGAGATAGCCATTTGGAAATTTACATTTGAGGTGGCAGTAGAACAGATATGTGACGGTAACTACTAGAGGTTAGAAATAAAAGTTCAAATCTCGAAAAATATTGTGCTAGAAGATTTGGAGTTCAAAAACAAGTGATCAGAACATAACTGTGGGAATTGGAAAGTCAGAAGAGAAGATGGCCAAGGACAGAATCTTAAAAAATGTCTGTGTGTCAGGAGCAGTAAAAAGAGCCAGAAAGGGATACTAAGAAGGGACTGGAAAGCGAGGTTGATGGCTTGGGGTGGTATGGTATAATACTACTTCTTTTTTTTTTTTTTTTAAACGGAGTCTCGGTCTGTCGCCCAGGCTGGAGTGCAGTGATAGATCTCGGCTCACTGCAAGCTCCGCCTCCCAGGTTCACGCCATTCTTCTGCCTCAGCCTCCTGAGTAGCTGGGACTACAGGTGCCCGCCACCACACCCAGCTAATTTTTTGTATTTTTAGTAGAGACGGGTTTTTGCTGTGTTAGCCAGGACGGTCTCGATCTCCTGACCTTGTGATCCACCCGCCTTGGCCTCCCAAAGTGCTGGGATTACAGGCATGAGCCACTGCGCCCAGCCAATACCACTTCTTAATGGAAGAAGTCCAAGAAAGCATTTCAAGGAGAGTGTGATTGGCTGCTGCAGATTACCAAAGGTAGGTCAGGCAGATTGCAAAGCAGTCCAATGACTGTCGAAAGAAAGGTCACATCACAAGGACAGGTGAAGCAATGGGAGCGTCCACTCCCATAAGAATATTGGTGGCAAAGGGAAAGAAGTTGTGTGTGTGCTAAGGGGAAGCTGGGGTGGAAGAGTTGAGCATGTGACCAGGCAAAGCCAGTATAGCCAAGAAAGAAAAAAGAAGTGGAGACAAGAAAGGGAGATGTTTGATGAGGCAAGGATCTAGATCAGGGCTTCTCAAAGCGTGGCCCCCGACCAGCACCGTCAGCATCAGTTGTATACTTGTTGGAAATGCATATTCCAAGGCCCCACCCCAGACCTACTCAATCAGAAACTCTGGGGTTGAAGCTCAGGAATTTGTATTTCAACAGACTGTCTAAGAATTATGATGTATGCCAAAGTTTGAAAACCACTAGGGAAGAGGAAGGGGTGGTTTTATCCAGCACACAGATGGAGAAGCTCTCCTTAATGAGAAGAGTGACCTGACTTCCTTTTAGACAAGAGGAAAGGAGAAAAAGAAGAAGAGGAGAAAGATGGTATCAGATAGATAGCCTCAGGCTTTCTGTAAGGTCACCTGCTGAGAACAAAGACTTGGGATATTTGGGGAGCTTAAAGTGTGAATGTATTCAATCCAGCCTCCAAACCCTAGCCTCTTCTTTAGGCTTTGTCTAATATGTTCTCTTGCTTCTTCATTCCCCATCCAGTTCCTGCCTGTAAGATCACATGCAGTTCTACCTTCTTCAGGATACCTTTCCCAACTTGTCCAGTCCACAGTGATGACTCCCTTGGTAGTACCTTACTTACACAGGGCCATCTGTAATTCTTTTGTTTCATTTGAATGTCTTGTCTTCCGAATATGATCGTATGTTCCTTTTGACTATTATAATTTTGCTACTCGAGGAACATGTCCTCATTGTACTGCTGCTCACAGCATCCACTGAGGTTTCAATAACATTTATAGATAAATGACTCCCAAATTAGAAAGTCAACAGATCGATATCCCCTTTCATTCCAAGTTTTCAATTCCAGATTTAGATGCTGTCCTTTTCTCTAAGTGTTTAAAACACTTTCTTAGAGAGGCTTCTACGATATGGAAGTTTAAAACTCTATAAAAGACAAGGAAAAGCAGAGGAGCAAGTGGCAAATAGGAAATCATTTGAAAGAAGAGAAGTGATTCACTGGTTTGGGTAAACACTGTAAATGACCCTCTACAAGAGTGAGCTGTGCCAACATAGACTTTGAGAAGTGACATAAAAGAAACTGGGAAAGGATACTGGAATCCTCTGTAAAGAATGCCTATGATATCCATGCAAAGAGCATGGCTGCCTGCCTTCCCTACTGCTGGTAAGATAGCTTGTTTTCGAGGTTCATTACATTTAGCAAGCACGATCAAGAGTTCTATCAGTGCATTTCTTTCACAAATACACAAGAAACTACCTTTTTAATAGCAGAGTTTAAAACCAGGACTCAGCCAGGCACGGTGGCCCACGCCTGTAATCCCAGCACTTTGGGAGGTTGAGGCAGGCGGATCACTTGAGGCCAGGAGTTTGAGACCAGGCTGGCCAACATGGCAAAACCCCGTCTCTACTAAAAGTACAAAAATTAGCCAGGTATGGTACCACATGCCTGTAATTCCAGCTACTAGGGAGGCTGAGGCAGGAGAATTGCTTGAACCCAGGGGGCAGAAGTTGCAGTAAGCTGAGATTGTACCACTGCACTCCACCCTGGGCGACAAAGCCAGACCCTGTCTCAGAAAACAAACAAACAAACAAAAAACAGGACTCACTCCCCTACAACCAGGAGTCTGAAAATATAAACAAAGAATACTAAACATGAGAATATGAGAAAATAAATTCTTTAAATCTCTATAGGGAGAGTTATCTGTGATCACTGCAATGAAATACAAATTAGGGTGAATCTGTTTGACATTAGTTTTTATTACAAACTTGAAACAGAGACTATCTGTTTGAGAAATTCTTTTAGTGTGAGTTTTGCATCACAGGTAACATCCTATCCGAAATTGACTTGGTTTTGTTTTTCAGATTGAAACCCCAAACTCAAAGCCAGAATGAAATGATATAAGTTAGTACAGGAATAAGGGAAGGGAAACTAATATTTCTTGAGCACCTATAATGTGGTTTCATTTACTCCATCTCATTCAATTCTTAATGAGACCTGTGATGCAACTCTTACTGTCTATTTTTTACAGATGAGGGCAATGATACTCAGCATCTCTCATCTTCACTGGCTTGTGTTTGAACTCAAAGCTATCTAGCTACAAAGCCCATGTATTCTTTCTGCTATACTATACCTGTTAAACTTCGCAGGTTTGGCATGTCCATAGCTGTTACGATTTTTCTTTATTTTTAAAATTACAGACAGAATCTTGCCTTGTCATCCAGGCTGGAGTACAGTGGCAAGATCATGGCTCACTGTAACCTCAAATTCCTGGGCACAAGTGATCCACCTGTCTCAGACTCCTGAGTAGCTAGGATTAAAGGTACATACCACAACAACTGGCTAATTTTTTAATTTTTTTGTAGAGAGAGGAGTCTCGCTATGTTGCTTAGGCTGGTCTCAAACTCTTGGCCTCAAGCAGTCCTCCCACCTTGGCCTCTCAAAGTGCTGGGATTACAGGCATGAGCCATAGTGCCCAGCCAAGATTTTTCTAAAACATGGAGAATTCTATAATGATTATTGATTGTGTAATATTTCTGCCTACAAAATTGTATTTCACCTTGTAATGAATTTTGAATGGAAATAAGATTTTAATATTATGATGAAATAAAATGGAGAGAATACAAATTTTACTTTGGTGTCAGTACAATTACGAGCAACATGTTGACGTGATTTGATGTCTGGTAGAACCATCCTTTACATGTCTTCACACATGAATGTTATGCCTTAGATGGTAAAACTTATATAGGTAAGGGTCCTACTTATATGTGCCCTGCTCTTTTTCAGAAAGCATTTTCTGTTTAGTTTGTTTAAAAAACAGTTGTGTAGCTGGGACTATGCCCAGCTTGGAGTTTTAATTTGAATTTCCCTAGTGACTAATGATGTTGAATATATTTTCATGTACTTATTTGCCATTCACATATGTTCTTTGGTGAAGTGTCTGTTCAAATGCTTTGCCCATTTAAAAAAAAATGGGTTGCTTATTTTTCTTATCATTGACATACTCTGAGAGTTCTTTATATGTTCTGGATATAAGCCCTATATCAGATACTGTATATGATTTGCCATTTTCTCCCAGCTGATAGCTTGTCTTTTCATTCTCCTCATAGGATCTTTCAAAGTGCAAATGTTTTTAATTTTAATAAAGTCCAATTTACCAATTTGTTCTTTTAAGGATCATGACTCTTGTGTGTGTCTGAGAAATCTTTGCCTAACTCAAGGTTACAAAGATTTTCTCCTGCATTTTCATCTACAAGTTTTATAGTTTTAGGTCTTACATTTAGGTTTATGACTCATTTTGCATCAATATTTGCATATGGTCTGAGATATAAAGTTCTGTTTAAAAAAATGGAGATTCAATTGTTAAAACATCATTTCATCCTTTGCTCACCAAATTGCCTCTATTTACTTAGGTCTTATTTAATTTCTCTCATCCATTGTCAGAATTATCTTAAGTGTTTCATATTTTTATGCTATTATAAACAGAATGGTTTCTGAATGCTGTTGTAAGTGGTATAAAATTGGAAATTCCAACTTCCAATTATTTATTGATTTTATGAAGAAGTACAACTGATTCTTGTACATTGATCTGGTATCCCACAATCCTACTAAACTCACTTATTAGTTCTAGAAGCTTATTTTTGTATATCTCTTTATACAAAAAGGGACTGTAATTTCCAGTGCAGTGTTGAAGAATGAAAGAAAACATACTTTTCTTATGCCTGATGTTAGGGAGAAAGCATCAGGTCTTTCACCATTAAGTATCATGTTAACTATAGGTTTTTCATAGATGACTTTTTTCAGGCCAAAGAATTTCCTTTCTATTTTTAGGTTACTGAAAGTTTTTAGCAGGAATAGACATTAAACTTTGTCAGAAGCATTTTCTGCCTTTATTGAGATGATCATATGTTTTTTCTTTTTTGGCTTGCTAATATAGTAGATTATACTGATCAATTTTCAAATGTTAAACCAACCTTCTTATATTCTTAAGATAAACCCCACTTGATCATGATGCATTGCCATATATATGTTCATATGTATATTAACGACAACTTTGGATATATTGTATTAGTATTCCATAAATATTATCCTCTTAATATTTATGGAATCTGTAGTGATGGCACATCTCTTATTAATGATATTGGTGATTTATATCTTCTCCCTTTTTTCCTGATAAGTCAGGCTACAGGTTTATCAATTTTACTGATCTCAAAGAATCAGTGTTTGGTTTCATTGATTTTTCTTTATTATTTTTCTGTTTTATTCACTTCTGCTCTAATCTCTATTACTTCTTTTTTTCTGGTTAAGTTTAACTTACTGTTCTTTTTCTTGTATATTTAGCTAGAAACTGAGTTCAAAAATTGAGACCTTTCTTTCCTAATAAAGGTATTTAGTGCTATTAATTTCCTCTAAGTTTTTATCTCCTGCGTTAGTGGCATCCCATAAATTTTGATGTATTTTCATTCAATGCAAAATAATTGTCAATTTATGTTTTCATTTATTCTTTGAACCCCAGGTTATTTAGAAGTACATTATTTATTTTCCAAATATTTGAGAATTTTACAGAGATTATTGATTTCTTTCTTTTTTTTTTTTTTTTTTTTTTTGAGATAGAGTCTCGCTGCGACGCCTAGGCTGGAGTGCAGTGGTGCGATCTCAGCTCACTGCAACCTCCGCCTCCTGGGTTCAAGCTATTCTCCTGCTCCAGCCTCCTGAGTGGCTGGGACTACAAGCACATGCCACCATGCCAGGCTAATTTTTGTATTTTTAGTAGAGGGGGTTTCACCATATTGGCCAGGCTGGTCTCAAACTTCTGACCACAAGTGTTCCACCCCCCTCAGCCTCCCAAAGTGCTGGATTACAGGTATGAGCCATCATGCCCAGCCAGGGAACATATTTTTTGTATGACTAGAATCATTTTAAATTTATTGAGACTTACACTATGACCCAGAATAGGCATATATTGGTAAATTGTCTATTTGAAAAGAACGTCTATTCTGCTATTGTTGAGTGTATTCTATAAATATCAATTAAGTCAAGTTATTGATAGTGTTGTTTAAGTCATCTATAGGTTTGCTTATTTTCTGTCTACTTGTTCCATCAGTTACTGAGAGGGGAGTATTGAAATCTCTGGCAATAATTTGGTTTTGTCTGTGTTTTTTTGCAGTTGTACTTCTATCCATTTCAGCTTCATAAATTTGAAGCTCTGTTATTCAATGCATGAATATTTAGAATTGTTATGTCTGCTTCTTGAACTGACCCTTTAACATTGTAAAGTGATATTCCTTATTCCTAGTACATTCTTTGCTCTGAAATCTACTGTGTCTGATATTAATACAGACACTCCAGGTTTCTTTCGACTAGTGTTGCTTGGTATATCTTTGTCCATCGTTTTACTTTTAACCTATTTGCGTTTTTATATTTAAAATGCATTTATTGTAAGCCACGTGTACTTGGATCTAGCTTTTTGTCCAGTCTGATGCACTCTGCCTTTTAATTGAAGTGTTCAGACCGTTTTTGTTTAGTACAATTACTGATGGGGTTAGATTTAAATCTGTCATTTTACTATTTGTTTTGTGTTTCATCTATTCTTTGTTCCCCTTTTCATCTTATTCTGCTTGCTTTTGGATTAAATGAGTTGATTTTCTTATTCTATTTTATCTCCTTTGTTCGCTTATTAGCTGTAACTCCTCGTTTTTTTATTTTAGTGGTTAGATTTTATAGTATATATTTTTAACTTATCACAGACTATCCTCAAATGATATACCATTTCATGTATATTATTAAAACCTATGGCTGGGCATGGTGGCTCACACCTATAATCCCAGCACTTGGGGAGGCCAAGGTGGGTGGATCACTTAAGGCCAAGTGTTTGAAACCAGCCTGGCTATCATGATGAAACCCCATCTCTACTAAAAAAAAAAAAAAAAAAAAAAAAAAAAAATTAGCCAGGCATGGTGGTTGGTGCCTGTAATTCCAGCTACTCAGGAGGCTGAGACAGGAGAATCTCATCAACCTGGGAGGCTGAGGTTGCAGTGAGCTGAGATCGTGCTATTGCACTCATGCCTGGGCAACAGAGTGAGACTCTGTCTCAAACAAAACAAAATAAAACCTTACAGTAGTATACTGCCATTTCTCTCCTGTAAGTCTTTATGCTACTATTGTCCTACTTTTTATCTATACATATATTATCACCCCACAATACTTGTTTGTTTAACCAATTATATTTAAAGGTTTAAATAAGAAACAGTCATATATATATTTACCTATGTAGTTATTATTTCTGATTCCTTCATGTGCATTTCCATCTGATATCATTTTTCTTCTGCCTTAAGGACTTCCTTTAACATTTCTTGCAATGTAGGTCTGCTGGTGATTAATTCCTTCAGCTTTTTGTATGTCTGAAAACATCTGTTTCACCTTGTTTTGAAATACATTTTCACTGGCTATACAATTCTAGGTTAACAGTTGTTTTTTATTCCTTGCAGTACTTTAAAGATGCTGCTCCACTGTCTTCTTTTCTTTTTTTTTTTTTTTTGAGACGGAGTCTCGCTCTGTGGCCCAGGCTGGAGTACAGTGGCCGGATCTCAGCTCACTGCAAGCTCCGTCTCCCAGGTTCACGCCATTCTCCTGCCTCAGCCTCCCGAGTAGCTGGGACTACAGGCGCCTGCCACCTCGCCCGGCTAATTTTTTGTATTTTTTAGTAGAGACGGAGTTTCACTGTGTTAGCCAGGATGGTCTCGATCTCCTGACCTCGTGATCCGCCCATCTCGGCCTCCCAAAGTGCTCGGATTATAGGCTTGAGCCACCGCTCCCAGTCCCCGCTGCTCCACTGTCTTCTAATGTGCATATTCCTCACAAAAAAAAAATATGCTGTCATCCTTATCTTTATTTGTATATAAAACATCTTTTTCCTCTGGGTGCTTTTCAGATTTTCTCTTTATCACTACTTTTGGGCAATTTGATTATTACTGTGTGCCTGCTAGTTTTCTTCATGTTTCTTGTGTTTGGGCTTGTTGAAATTTCTTGATCTCTGAGTTAACAGTTTTCCTTAAATTAGGACATTTTTCAGCCATTATTTCTTCAAATATTTTTTCTGTTATCTCCTCTCTCCTATTTTTTGAGAAGTCCAGTTTCACATGTATTGACCCACTTAAATTTGTCCCACAGCTCACTCTTTATTTTTATTCCTTTTTTTCCCTACATATATTTCATTTTGGATAGTTTCTATCACTATGTTTTCAAGTTCACTAGTCTTCTCTGCAGTGTCTTATCTGCTGTTAATCTTATCCAATGTATTGTTCTTCTCGGGCATTGTAGTTTTCATGTCTAGAAGTTTGATTGGGGCTTTAAAAGATATCTCTCATGTCTCTACTTGATTCTTAGAATATATTAAAGACCATTATGGTAACTATTGTAATGCCCGTGTCTGCTAATTCTGACATCTCTGTCAGTTTTCGATTGAGTTCCATTGTTTGATTTGTCTTCTCATTATGGTATTTATTATTTCAATTTTTTATATGTCTGGCCATCTTGGATTGTATACCAGATATTTTGAATTTTACTTTGTTGGGATCTGAATGTTTTTATATTTCTGTAAATGTTTTTGAGATTTTGTGTGTGTTTGTGTTTGAGACAGAGTCTCACTCAGTCATGCAGGCTGGAGTGGAGTGGCACAATCACACCTTACTGCAGCTTCAACTTCCTGGGCTCAAGTGGTCCTCCCTTCTCAGCCCCCCAGGTAGCTGGGACCACAAGCATGCACCACCATGCTCATCTAATTTTTGTACATTTTGTAGAGATGGGATCTTGCCATGTTTCCCATGCTGTTTTTGAACTCCTGACCTCAAGCGATCCTCCCACCTTGACCGCCCAAAGTGTGTTTTTGAGTTTTGTTCTGGGATACAGTTAAGTTACTTTGAAATAGTTTGATATGTTTGGGTCTTGCTTTTAAGATTTGCTAGGCAGAACCAGAGCAGCATTTAGTCTAGGGCTAATTATTCCCTACTACTGAGACAAGACCCTTCTGAGGACTCTATACAATGCTTGTAAATTCTGCAGTTTTCTAATCTGGCTGGTTGAACAGGCACTATTCCTGGCTCTGTGTGAGCACTGATCCACTTCCCCTCAATTTTTTGACATGATCTTTTACCAACTTCAAATAGTTTCTTCACACACATGCATGAATCAATCATCCACAGAATATTCTAGGGGGACCATCCACAGATCTCCAGAGTGCTCTCTCTCTCTGTCTGTCTCTCTCCAGTGCTCTCCGTTTCAGTATTTTATCCTGGGAACTCTGACTACCTTAGTTTCCTTAGACTCTCAGTTCCATCTTCTTCTTTTTTTTTTTTTTTTTTTTCTTGAGATGGAGTCTCACTCTGTTGCCCAGGCTGGAGTGCAGTGGTGTGATCTAGGCTCACTACAACCTCTGCCTCCCAGGTTCGAGCAATTCTGCCTCAGCCTCCCAAGTAGCTGGGATTACAGGTGCCCACGATCGTGCCCAGCTAATTTTTGTATTTTTAGTAGAGACAGGGTTTCACCATCTTGGCTAGGCTGGTCTCAAACTCCTGACCTCATGATCCACCCACCTCAGCCTCTCAAAGTGCTGGGATTACAGGCGCGAGCCACCATGCCTGGCCCTACCTTCTTAACTCAGGCAGTCCACCTGCTTCTATCTCATTTCCCTCCTCTATGCTATGGCCTGGAAACTCTCAAGGCAGTAAGCTGGGGTAAAGGTAGGGCTCATTTCATTTCTTTCTCTCTTCTTTTTTTTTTTTTTTTTTTTGAGATAGAGTCTCTCTCTGTCCCCAGGCTGGAGTGCAGTGGCCGGATCTCAGCTCACTGCAAGCTCCGCCTCCCAGGTTTAGGCCATTCTCCTGCCTCAGCCTTCTTTCTCTCTTCTTAAGGATTACTGTCCTGTGTTGCTGATGTTCAGTGTCTTGAAAACTATTGTTTTATATGTTTTGTCTAGGTTTTCTGTTGTTGTTTCAGACAAAAAGCTAAATGGGGCCTTGTTATGCCATCTTTGCTGGAAGCAGAAATCTTTGGAAAGCATTTTAAGTGGCCTTCATGTCTAGCTAATCTACACATTCTATTCAGAGAGTAATTTAACAATAGAAACCTCTATTTCTTCAGGGCCTTCTGCATGCCAGGCACTGTGCTAGGTACATTCACACACAATTCATCCATATGGCCTATTTACTGAGCAGCTATTAGGTGCTAGGGACTATTCTAGGTACTGGCAATACATCACTGTACAAAACAGATTTTAAAAATCTATATCCCTGTGGCGCATATATTCTAGTGGGGAAAGAGAGAAGAAGCAAAATCAATAATCTAGTTATATAGCACATTAAAGGGTAATAGCTGCTATAAAAAAATAAAGGGCAAGATAAGGGGGTTTTAGAAGTGCTGGACTGAAAATAAATGATTGCAGTTTTAAAGAGGATGGTCAGGGGAGGCCTCCCTGAGAAGGTAAGACTTATACGGAAAGACCTGAAGGAGGTGACAGAGTGAGCTGTAGCTATAGAGTATCTGGAGGAAGAGCATTTTGGCTGCTCAAGCAGCCAGTATTAAGACCCTAGAACAGAACCATGCCAGTGTATTCAGGAAAGCATAAGGAGGCCAGTGTTATTAGAGCAAAGAGACCAAGGAGGAGAGTAATAGGAGATAAGGACAGAGTGGTAACCAGGCCCAATTGTATAAGGGTTTTCAGGTCATTGTAAAGACTTTGGCTTTTGCTCTGAGTGAAGAGAGAAAAGGCTCATGATCTGATACATGTTTTAAAAGAATCACTCTGGCTGGTCTCTTGAGCAGAGATTTTTGGGTGACAGATGGAAGCAGGGAGACCAATTAGGGGCCTATCCAATAATTCAGATGAGAGATGATAGTAGTTTAGACTGGGAAGGGCAGTAGAGATAGAGAGAAGTGGTTCGATTTTGATATATTTCAAAGGTAGAATGAACTGCACTTGTGGTGTATTCAATGTGGACTATAAAAAGAAGAGTCAAGGATATATTCAAGGGTTTTGGCCTGAGCAACTGGAAAGATGGAATTACCATTAATGAGATTTTAAAAAGATTAAATGAAGTGAGTTTTGGGGAAAATGATTGGGAATTCAAATTTGGACATGTTAAGTTTGAGATGTCTAGTAGATGTCTAAGCGGAAATATTAAAATAGGAAGTTGGATATATGAATCTAGAGTTCGTGGGAGAGGTTCAGGCTGATAGATCAAGTAAGATAAAGACTAAGAACTGACCTAAATTTAGCAATGTGGGGATCTTTGGTGAGTTTGACAGCAGCATTTTTGGTGGAACGGTGGGGACAAAAACCTGGCTAGAGTGAATTTTAAGAGAATGAGAGGAGAGGAACTGGCAACAGAGTGTCAAACAATTTTCTCAGAGAGTTTTGTTGCAAAGGAGGAATAGAGAAATGGTGCAGTAACTGCCAGGAGAGGATATTTTACAAGGGGGGAAATAAATCCATGTTTGGATACTGATGGAAATAATCCAGAGAAAGAAGAGAGCTGATATAGGAAAGAGAAAGGAAAATGCTAGAGCATGTCCTAGAATAGATCACAGGGGCTGGGTCTAGGCGGCATAAGAGAAGGTACTGGCTATAGATAGGAGTATAGATAGTTCATCTATGGTAATAGGCAGGAAGGCAGCGTATGTAGGTTCAGATGCTATTAGGAACATAAGTGTGGTGGTAGGAGTTTATGGAAGTTCCTAACTGATTGCTGCATTTTTTTTTTTTTTTTTTTTTGAGAAAGGGTCTCATTTTTGTCACCCAGGCTGGAGTGCAGTCGCTAGATCACGGCTCACTGCAGCCTTGACTTCCTAGGCTCAGATGATCCTCCCACCTTAGCCTCCGGAGTAGCTGAGACCACAGGTGTGCACCACCACACCCAGCTAATTTTTTGTATTTTTAGCAGAGGGGGGTATCGCCATATTGCCCAGGCTAGTCTCAAGCTCCTGGGCTTAAGCAATCCACCTGCTTCCACCTCCCAAAGTGCTAGGATTACAGGCATGAGCCACCGTGCCCAGCCTGATTGCTGCAATTTTGACAGTAAAGAAAGAAGCAGGGTCATCATCTGAAAGTGAGGAGGAGGGGAATAGTGTCAGAATTTTGAAGAGAGAGTAGAAAGTGCAAAATAATGACCTAGGATAGTGGGAGGCTAAATGGGCAAAGGAAATGTAAGTATAACTGCCAGATGTCATTAAGAGTCCACTTGAGGCTCATGGTCATGAATTCAAAGCAAAGCCAGTGAGGATGCTTGTGTACTGTCTCTAGCCACATTCAGGTGCACAGGTGCAGTCATGGGCCAGGCAGAGAACTGGATTTAACAAATATAAGGAAGTAAGAGAGGGATGAGGAAGTTGAGGGTGTATGCAAGGGAGTAGTTACAATGATAGGCCATGGAATTTAAGCTGAACAAGAAAGAAAGATAAACATAGGGAAGTGGGACAGTGACATGGTGATAGGATCAGTGTGGGCCAGTGGGACTAAAGAGTACCTTCTAGAAGGAATGAGCTGTGAAAGATAGGAGGGGTTGGTCGGAGAGTGGCTAGAGTTGCAGTAACTGGTAAAGATAGGTTTGGAGGAGTGCTACTCAATGAGTAGACCATGAACTGGTGCCAGTCTGTGAACTGTATGTTACTGATCTGCAAGGAGATAAGTTCAGAAATTGAAAATAAATGTTTAGAAACACTGCTGCGACATCCAAGCATATGATCAGTGGACTTGTATTGGGAATGCCTTTGTGTTTTTAATCTCATTTGTCTATTCCTTTGTGACTATATTTTACAAAAGCATTGGTCTGCAACAGATTAGATACAAACAAAGTCTGGTCCTTCCCCATAGCGGAAGCACATGCTCTCACGAGCATGCATGGGAGTGTCTCTCCAAAGGTGGAGGACAAGGTCACGGAGGAGAGGAGGGAACAGTGAACTCCCCATCATCTCTAGTCTTCCAAGATAGCAGGCTGCCTGACTGCACAGCTCCAGGAAGCACCATTCTCATTATATGTTATGAACAATACAACTCCAGGTACTGTGTGAATGGTGCTCTTAGAATGTTCAAGGAGAGAGCTAGTGTTAACCCCATTTTACAGATCAGAAAACAAGCTCAGAAAGGTTAAATAATTGCCCAAACTCATACAGCTACTAAGGGGAGGAGCCAAGATTTGAACCTAGGTCTGTCTGTTGTGCTAAAGCTGAACTCTGTCCACAACACCCCTCTCTCTGTCACATGCTTATAGCACAGCCATAAGCCTCATGAGAACTGGGGGAAAAATGCCTTTTGGGAATGTGTTACGGTCCATGTGACCTAGCCGGGCATTTCAATTTATTTTAGAGTCACGACTTGTTACAGCTGCTGTGGGAATCCATACCCAGTGGCTGCTTAGATCCCTATCTCTCCAGTTTGTCTTTGTTGAACCAAGGGACTGAAGCACCTCAGGAATACAACATCCACCATCACCGCAGGATTTCCTGCAGTCTGCTCTTGTGCTTTAGTAATTGCATATGTATTAAAAGCAAATTCTAAAGAGACATTTGTGGAATGGTAAGATTATGAATAATTTTAATACTTTAATCTTTTTCAAGATTCATGTGATGGATGGATACATTACTTTTCTGATCTGAGAACGTCTAGTATAGATGTATACTTTAAACCATCTTACTCATGGTTCAAGTCTTAGACTCTAAAAGGGCTGAGCGGGCCCCATTTCTCACTGAGCCTGAGTCCCAGGTACACTGGGAGCCTCAGCATTTCCAGAGAAGTTGGTGTTGGTTGCTTCCGGCTCTCCCCAGGTGCATGGAGTTTCTGAGAAATCCGTAAACAAAGTAAGCATTGATCTCTTAGGGATTTCCTAATTTCCTTCATTTCTTGCCTATCCAGTAAGCCTCAGCAAGTACAGCAACACTAAAGTTAATTTGTAAAGCTTATCTGGGTATTACTGGACCTGTGAACACTGAGGTAACCCACAGCTTCTGGAAAGCCCTCCCATGCTCCAAGTCTGTATACTCACCCAACACATAGGATACAGCATAGGAATTGGGGGTTTATGTGTCCATATGGCCCATCAGGCTGCCCCTGTGAAGGCATGGTCTATGGCACAGTACAGGACCTGACACACAGTGAGGAGTGGCTCAGTAAGAACGAGTTGGACAAGTCAATGAACAACTGCTGCCCAGCCTGTGGAGGTATTTTTGTAGTGATGTCTTTAATCTTTTCTACCTTGAGAAATTAACTGGCATTAATGTATATTAATGTATTGTATATGAAAAGATCTTTTGAGATGACTAGTATAAGACTTATTATTATATTCAGACACATGACTTTTCACCTAGGAAAGATGTAGAAGAAATGAATCCACCAAAACAAGCAAATATAACTGGGCAGGGTAGGACATGTTCACTCCGGTTAGGTCTAAAGAATCAAAATAGAAAATAGGAACAGAATTTTACTTTGAAAAATCGTACCATAAATCACAGTTTTGGTGCTGTGGTAAGATGAATCATTTAAAAACTTGAATATGGTAAAATGCTAATCATCACAGTTATTAATTGAGAGTAACTAAAAACCTCTGGTTGGCCTCATAAGCATTAAATACTAAAGTTTTCAAATGCATGTTACTAATTATTGTTATTAATGTGAAGTTTTAATCCTGATCCCCTTTGGGAGACTAAGTGTCAGTGTAGGTGAATTTTTCGCTATGCCTAAAAACCAACAACTACCAAATGAAATTTGACTCTTCTTTTCTTCCATCTTGCCAAATTGCTCATTTCATCAATACGAAAAGCAACTGACATGCCAGGCAGTATAGATACAAACTGTCTCACATCATTTATTTTTATAAATTTGTATTCCAGTCAAATGTGGAATACTTTGGTTTCAATATGTACCTCATTGATGTTAAGGGTCTAGAATCATTATAATGACTATGGTAAAGATAACATATTTTTCTCTAGTTTGTCTACAAAAACCTATAAAAACTAGCAAAAAGGTTAACTATTGTATTTAAGTAGAGAATTCTTCTTCTAGACTTGAATACTAAATAAAACACAGAAGACGGTTACATCCTATTTTTTATCATACCTTTTGAAATAATCTGTATATACCTTTTAAATAATTTCAAGTGCCACAAAAAATAATGTTAATAGCTCAAAATCAAAAGTTAAAAAAAAACCCCTATGTATAATTTTTAAAATCTTTTTCTCCTCAAGCGTTTTACGATGGGATAATGAGACAGATGTCTCTCAACTGGAAGGACATTTTGACATTGTTATGTGTGCTGACTGGTAAGTACATAAAAATCATAAAACTCCTGTTAGAAAAAAATAGCTTTGCTGGAGTAATTGGGCTGTGCTGCTTTGCTGACGGCTAAGCAAAGTCAACAAATGAAGCACAAAGCCACCTTAACCTCAACAAATTAATATTCATCTCCATATGACAGTTATAAGGTAGTCTTCTATCACACAGTAACTTCTACCACATTATTTCCCAAAGATTGATTTTGAGAAGCATTTCCATTTTCTGGAATTGCCTCTGTTTCATGCTTGACGTATCAGTAAATGGACGACTTAGGCAAATTGCAAATAATTATGGCTCAGAGAGGAATAGTCTGGAGAAAAAGGAGTTTATCAACACAAACAGCTCAATTAGCTTACTTCTTAGGAGAGATCTGACTATTGATATAAGGGAATATATATGTGTGTGTACACACACATACTCTCTAGCAAATAAACATATCTGTGGAATATCTTTGGGGAAATAGCTCTTCTTAAAATATATGTTTGCTATCTAATGTTTTCAGTGTATTCAATTATAATATTTAATGATACATAAAACAAAAATTATAAAATTTCATTTTATTCTTATGCAGATAATAACATGACAATCTCTGTCAGGTGCCTGCATTTTAAAAATAATTTACATTAGGTATTTTGCCTTCTATTTTAGCCCAGTCTACTTATTTGTTAATGAAAGTCTGATCATAAGTTACAGGATAAATATGCATCAGACCTTAATAATTATTTCAACTCATCTTATGTATTTCTTCATGCAATTTGAATAATAATTATTTCAGCTTATGGGAAACATTGACAATTCACAAGTATTTTCCCTGTTAAGAGTAAGATCTTGTTTGTAGTTTTATCATGATGTTTATCAGGACACTTTAGATTTTAAAACACATTTAAGTTCAGATTCTGAAGAACTTCTGTTACATTGATAGGGCCAATCATGAGATCCAGAACTCAGAGAAGACTTTCCCTAGAGGAGAGTTGAATGAAATTTTCAGGAAGTGGGTTTCGTTATTATTATTATTATTTTAAGATTTTCAATGGATAACTTTTCTGCAAAAGTCATTGGAATTAGGTTTGCTTTTTTTCTTTGGAAAAAAAAATACTTCTCCATGAAAAATAAATATTTTGTTCTATTGTTAGCTGAGAGTTTCTAGTTTTTCAGAGCCCTTTTAGTCTTTTTGCACCCAGTTTCAGAAAATCTTGTTCCAAAAAGATCTAGGTTTCTCCTAGATTTCTGACTAATCACTGATAGTGTGCCTCAATGCCGCAGCCATCATCTTATCAAAAATAAGGAGCTAAAACCTCACGGTATGATTCGAGCAAGTAATTTAGTAAATGCCTTTCCTCACCAAATATGAGAAAGAATCCTCCAGGTTTCATTGCACAGATGAAGATAATGCTGGCAGGATTAGATCAGATTAAGCATGAAAGTCAGATCAGAGAGCAGCGGCAAGAGGGAAGGGGCAGCGTCTTCCTGAAGCTTTAGAAGAGGGTCACACGCGGACAGGCTCTGATTATATGGGGAAGGCAGGTCTGGCCAAGAGATTTAGAGTTAAATTTGTCCCTTACACAAATATCAAAACAGCCTGGCTTTGTCATACCTTGTGTTATGGACACTCTCACCATGTCATCACCATGTCATCCTATTTGTACCAGAGGGAAAAGCAGAGGAAGTAAGATTTAAGCTCTTTTCTGATTAATGTTCTCAGGTTAAAAATAGCCACACAACATGTTTGAAAAACAGTCTTTTTTCCGTAGCTGACAACAGGGTCACGTCCACTGATATACATAATGCATATTCAGTTTAAGACTTACATTACACGCACATAACATAATACAATATTATATGTATACACACACACATAGATACATATCTGGTAGCTGTGTGAGAATTTATGGCTTCAAATGAACTAAATACACCAAGCTTCATTTTATAAATGGCTTTTCCATGCATGAATTGTTGTTGGTTTTTTTTCCTCTGGGTGTTGTAAATGCCAGAATGTCAGCCTGTTTATAATTTCCCATTTGTAAATGTGGAACATTAAGCTACTCTCACTGTGATGCTGATAGTATTTCCAAAAGAAAGGCTTTGGTAATGGTCTCTCTTCATATTCGTGGAGATGGGTAAGTTGCTTAGAAACTTAGAAAGTACAGTAATATTTCTAATATGCACGTTGTGCATGTAGCAGTGAAGCACAGGATTCCACGAGTTCTTTATGTCCGGTTGGTGTGGTGTTTCTCTGTAAGAGTTATTGCATGGATGCCGCTTCTAGGGGCAGGCAGGCAGGCAGGCAAACCGTGCTACATTTTTTTAAGAATGTCACAGGAGAGAAAAGAAAGCTCTCTTTAGACACCACCTCCAAGACGAAACCTGAAATCCTCAGTGTCAGAAAGAGGTGCCACACATAAATAGATCACATTAAGTCTCACACCATCCTTTGGTCATTGTCAGCAATGAGATCTGGATTAGGCCACAGGAATATGAAGCAAGAGTCGGAGTTCAAATATTAGGTACATGGATTAAAATCTTATTGAAGCATTTCCAGCAAGGGTGGCATTGTCTGATTCCCTGAATAGCTAACCAGTGGTACTGCTTGATCCCATTTACATGAAAACAAGCTCTATTCACAAACCTATTCCAAACCCACATTGTGGTTCAAGTAAAATGCACATGATTACAACAAACGGTGATATGTTTATGTTCTTAAATCATTCATATATTCAGATATTTACATTCAAACATTCAAAAACCTGTAGGCAGTGGGGGAAATAACTTATTTCCCAGAAGAGACAGTCTGTTAGTTCACAACTAAATTTAGTAGCTCAACTAGATTATAAAATAAAGAGGCAAACTGTGAAAGCTAGTCATTATTTCACCATTCAGCATTTTTGACAATGAAAAATAGTTTCATGGTTCAACAGTTCCTAAATAACTTGTAAAATGTCAACTTTGAAATAAACAGAAGGAAAAATTGAGGTGCAGCCATACCTGCAAAAGGATGCTGTTGACAAACATCAAAATATTAGAATATTTAACCACAGGTGTAGAAAAAAACCTGCCTATTAAGTTCCTCAGTTGACTTGTTTAATGTTGAGTTTAATATAAGGATTCCTTTCTGCTGGAATGCAGTCCAGCCTGGTCCTTGCTGAGTTAGAATAGTGAGTGATTGTTAATTTTAAGCCTGCCTTTCCAGACTCCTGTTCAATCACAATATAATCTAAGGGTCTGGAAGTAAGATGTTTTTTTATCCAATGAACGCTTTCATTCAGTGTTTGACGGCCCTCCAGTTTATTGTAGCTCTGCAAAAATAGAAATAACTCTGTGCATTTGAATTCTCAAAAGGCTTAGAAAGCATATCTGAAATGCCACCCATACCCTGACCGGCCCATTGAGCTGGGTATGCAGGGCGATCAGCACATCTGTGTGCCTGCAGCCCGAGACTTCGGAAAGAAATGGCGGAAAGTACACTGGCCCGCAGCAGCCCACCCCGCTTGCCCTCTCAGCAGTTTCGCGCTTGCTATATACTCTAAATTGTTTCTCTTTTTTCAGTCCTTTTTACTTTACTCTAAATGATGAAAAATGTTTGATTTTTAAGCTGATTTTGTGAAATTTTTTCCCCTCAAAATGGAAACACTGTAGGCTCTAGAATTTGTTTTCTTTCAGATGCTGTGATCATGGATAGCTCCAAATCACAACTCACAGACGTTTACATCTGAAAATATATTCAGCCCAAATATAGTCAGCCCTTTCACCTGACACCCGAAAAGACTCAGTCCCAGAGAAAATACATGAATCGCCCACGATTGCTCAACTAAAGGGGTAGAGCCAAGTAAAATTAGAATATGGCATCATTCTGAGCTCTCATAAAAATCAGCTGGTAAATACTGAAAGGTCATTCCTTTGCTGAAGTTAAATCTAAAACAGTGACTTTAACTCAGCACATTTCACCTTGAAAATTACATAGGGGGTCTTCCTTTCTGTGGCTATTGACAGAGAAAAATGTCTCCTTGTTCTCTGCACTAATTAACTTCCCTTTGAGAGGAATTACAGATGCTCTGCAGTCTGCATAAAACTCTGATTCTAAGGGAGGTGATGAAAATGGTCTGGCACCTTTCCTTTGTTGGAAAATCTGTGATTCTGATCAATGGAAGAAAGCAAGTGTTGATCCACAAGTGAATTATATAGAGGTGTGTGTGTGCGTGTCTGTGTGTACATGTCTGTGTGTGTCTGTGTGTGCGTGTGTGCACACGTGTGTGCATGTGTGTGCGTGTGTGTCTGTGTGCGTGTCTGCATATGCATGTGTGTGTGCACACGTGTGTTGTCTGTGTGTGCATGTGTGTGTCTGTGTGTGTCTGTGTGTGTGTGTGTGTGTGCGCCCTTTAATGGTCAAACTAGACTGCCAATGTATTTTGATCAGTAACTAAAGGGAGAGTTAAAATGGTATCTCCATCCCCATCACTGACCCACTCAGCCTTTTTTAATAGATCCACTTAAGCTACTGCTGTTCTCTCAGCCCATTAGGACTTGTTTGAGGGGTGAATTTTCAGGAGATTATATATCATTCGCACTAAAACACATTGAAATTGCTCAGATGACATACTCTACAAAGTGTTATAAATTCTGGATCAGAGCTAAGTAGCAAGTGAGCATACTTGGAATAAAGATCTATTAGGGAACTACAAAGAATTAATTTTGAGACATTTGATCTGGAGACTTGGAGTAGACAGCATTACCTTTCAAATAACTGTGTTTGGAATGTGTGCCATGTGTTAAGCTGTGATGTTAACATCTTTGTCACCCTGACCAACTTTAAGGAGAAATAGCATTTTATAAGGGTATGTTTGAAGCTAAATTCTTAAGGTGCTGTTTATTTATTTTTTTCTAACAATCTTACCAGTTTTAGGATGCACAGATATAAACCGAGTGTGGTCCTTTGCTTAAATGCTGCATGTCCCAACCAGCCAGGTTTCCCGTAGGCCTGGGTATTTTCCTACAGAGATATTTTCCTACAGCCATAATCCTACAGAGATATTTCCTACAGAACCGGGGAAGTGGAGCTTGCAGTGAGCTGAGATCACACCACTGCACTCCAGCCTGGGCGGCAAAGCGAGACTACATCTCAAAAAAAAAAAAAGCAACCTCAAGATATTATTACCTCACTAAGGAATAAAATAGAGAGTCCTGAAGAGTGAACATTTTAAAGACTTACTTATAGTTTGATTCATTTCTCATTAATTCTTAATGGTTATTAATCACTGTTTAATATGACTTAATGGCAAATTTCTGTCACACTTAATTTACATACATTCTGTGCTCCAAGATTTAAGAATGTAGTTTTAGGAAAGGTAAAGTTTTTCCATGGGTAATACTCAGGTCATCCTGAGTGATGGATGGAGTGGGATGAGGTTCCATTCTGGACATGGTTTCTAGCCCATCTGAGGATTATTTTTCCATTGCTCAAAGCGACCTTCCATAGAAGAACCTTCCATGGAACCTGTGGTAACCAAAGAAACTCAAGCAATGACTTTTTGGAAACTTCTTATAAGCTGCTCTCCTCAGAGGAGAAAATCATCAAATTGGAAGAGAACCTAGTCTGGTGAAACATCCTACCTGAAAGTTGATTCATCCTTGACAATATCAGTTCAAAGGAGTATGAACTTTAGGGACATTGAAACTAACACCCTACATAAGCTCCTCGATTCCAAGAACTGTGATGATCTGCCAGTGAGTCCACAAGTAACCATGTATTGAGCACCTTCTGTGTGTATGCTGTGCTGGAACTATTAATAGTAAAGCAAAATGAAGACAGAATGGAAGCTCCTTGAGGATGGGAACTTTGTCTTATTCGCAGCTAATCCCCAGTGCCTAAATTTTCCCTTAGTATATAGTAGATGCTCAACAAATATTTATCAACTAACATATCTTATTAATTTCATGTCCACATAGTCATATAATTGGGTGCTTACTGACAAGGAAACAGGCTTCACATGAAGTGACCTGCCCAAAGTCACATGGCAGTAACATCAAAGCCAGAGCTCTTTAAAACCCTGAACCAAGCTCCTCGCTTGTCTGAAGTGTAGCTCCACACAGCAGCCCCCTCTGATTGAGGACAGCAGGCCTCCCACTGACAGCTGATACTCACCCTTAGCTAAAAAGAATGATGCAGGGCCCTAGAGTAGATAGTACTTACTGCTGCTGTGTGAAGAGACAGGAGGCCAAATCAGAGGGGACTGCCCTGCAGCATTAGAAATGGGAGTAGGGGGCCTTGCTTAGGCCCCTCATGGAGATGGCTGATGCACAAGGTTGCTGAGTGTTCTAGCTTAAGGTAAGGGACCCACTGTTAGAGAAGAAATTCAAGTTGTGAATGGAACACTTTTCCATATTACTTTCCAAACAAATGCATTTGAAATGGTGTTCTGAGTTCAGAGGTTTCAAATGCAGTTTTGCTGTCCCTGCTTTTTCTTTCTTTTTTTTTTTTTTTTTTTTTTGGTCTCTCTTGAGACAAAGTCTCACTCTGTTGCCCAGGCTAGAGTGCAATGGTGCGATCTCAGCTCACAGAAGCCTCCTCCTCCACCTCCCAGGTTCAAGCGACTCTCCTGCCTCAGCCACCCAAGTAGCTGGGATTACAGGCACATGCCACCACGCCCGGCTAATTTTTGTATTTTTAGTAGAGACGGGATTTCACTATGTTGGTCAGGCTGGTCTTGAACTCCTGACCTCAGATGATCCGCCCACCTCAGTCTCCCAAAGTGCTGGGATTACAGGCGTGAGCCACCATGCCCGGCCTGCTGTCCCTGCTTTTTAAAAAGACATAATTGTCCATTTTTATTAAGTAGAAAACAGTCCTTTTATTTATTTATTGTTTTGCAAAAGACACAGCCTAGAACTGATGGCTCTAAAGCTGGAGATGTATGTCTCATACACTTCTCAAGCCATACACTGTCACCATAGTGACTACCTCTACAGCACAGCTGTTCTTCCCCAGGAATCAACCTTTTCATCTACTATGTCCTCAGCTCTTTTCTAAATGTTGTGAGAGAGGCAAAGAAATGCAGAGACGAGGCCAGGTGCGATGGCTCACGCCTGTAATCCCAACAATTTTGGAGACCAAGGTCGGCAGATCACCTGAGGTCAGGAGTTTGAGACCAACCTGGCCGACATGGTGAAATCCTGTCTCTACTAAAAAACAAAAATTAGCTGGGCGTGGTGGCATGTGCCTGTAATCCCAGCTACTTGGGAGGCTGAGGCAGGAGAATCGCTTGAACCCAGGAGGTGGAGGTTGCAGTGAGTTGAGATCACGGCACTGCACACTCCAGCCTGGGCAACAGAGTGAGACCCGGTCTCAAAAAAAAAAAACCACAAGAAAGAAACGCAGATGCTGTCTGCCTTCAAGAAGCACAGCAGCTGGATGAGAGGACAACAGTGAAATGCAGGAACCTGGGAGAACTTCCAAATGCTCTCCTTGTACTGAGCTTGGAAAAAGGAGAGATCCCTATGGATGCAAGTAAACAGGGATGGCTTTCTTGACCAATCCCGCCTAACTCTAGTCATCTGATGACCTCCCCCTTTTGCCTAAACTGGTCAGTGCTCTCTTCTGTGCATTATTTCATGCTCAGGAGTAATTACAATTAGATGTGAGAGGTGGTACCGAGCAGTGGCTCAGAGCACAGACTCTGAAGTCAATATGGTACAGAGGTGAATCCCAGTCCTGCCGATTAGTAGCTGTGTGACTCCAAACCTCTCTATGCCTCTGTTTCCTTAGCTGTAAAATGTGGACAATAATAATAATGCTAACAGTAAAAGCTACCTCATAGGATTGATGTGAGGATTAAATGAACTATGAAAAGCTCTTAGAGGATATCTGTTACCTAGTACTCAGCTCAGTGAGTATTAACTGTTTTGTTATTAAAACGTGTGTGTTTCTGCCATTTGTATTTAACGCATGTCCTTGTGCCTGGCTCACCTCCCTTTTATACTGTAACCTCCATAAGGACAGGCATAGTGCCCCCTTCTTCCTTACCTCTTTACTGCTTGTATTAGTCCATTTTGCACTGCTACAAAGGTACACCTGAGGCTAGGTAATTTATAAAGAAATGAGATTTAATTGGCTTATGGTTCTGCAGCCTGTACAGGAAGCATATGGCTGGCATCTGCTTCTGCTTCAGGAAGTTTCCTTATGGCAGAAGGCACAGGGGAAGCAGGCAGTCACGTGGTGAGGGAGAAGGAGCAATAGAGAGAAACAGGAGAGGCTCTTTCAACCAACCAGATCTCACGTGAGCTCATTACCACGGGGAGTTCACCAAGACACGGATGAAGGATCCACCCCCATGACCCAATACCTCCCACTAGCCCCACCTCCAACATTGGGGATCACATTTCAACACGAGATTTGGAGGGGATAAACATCGAAATAGTATCACTGCTTTTTGGTGTTGTATATACAATTCGGGCCCCATGGTTTCGGCATCCTGGATATTCCAGTACTGTTCAGATTTCAAAGATTCAGCTGTACTTTCTAAGCTCGGTTATTATGACCTCAGTTCATAGTTACTATGTTGGTGCAAAAGTAATTGCGGTTTTTGCCATTAAAGGTATGGCAAAAACCGCAATTACTTTTGCACCCACATAATATCAGATCATGTATCCCAATATGGGGTTCAGAAAAAAAGTCCCTATCAATAGCTATCATTGGCAGCCTCTAGCAGCTTTGCTTTCTCTTGACAGAGTGCTCTAGCAATGCCCCGGAGCCCTTCTACAGAGGCTGGACTACTACCCTGGTGTTTGGCGGCCAGCTCTGTTCTGCGTGCCTTCGGCACTCAATGCTTTCACCTGTCCCCACCCCAACCCCACCCACAGAATCCTTTCCTTGGTTTTAATAAACATCCAGCTGTGTTCGTCCATTATCTGCTGCTATAACAGAATACCACAGATTGGGTAATTGATAAAGAACAGAAATGTACTTCTCACAGTTCTGAAGGCTGGTAAATCCAAGATCAAGGCACTGGCAGGTTTGGCGTCTGCTGAGCATCTGGTCTCTTCTGCCAAGATGGCACCTAGAATGCTGCATCCTCTGGAGAAGAGGAACGAGTGTCCTCACGTGGCGGAAGGCAGAAGGGGAAAAAGGAGCCAAACTCCCCACCTCTCAATACTGTTGCATTGGGGATTAAGTTTCCAGCACATGAATTTGGGGGAAACATTCAGACCATAGCATCAGGTATGGCCAAGTTAAGTAACTTGCCACCTACTGCCAAGCAACCCAAACTCAAAGGTCTGGGACATGCAATTTCAGATAAGGAAAATGTGTCCCAAGCTTCCAAGATAATAACTGGTGAAGACAAAGTCAGACTGACCCAAGCAAAGGGGTGACAGGCAGATCAGCGTGAACAGAAATTCTCTAAAGATCAGGGATGGAAAATGAAAAATCAAAGTGAACTATAAAAACATTAACCTGGGTTGGGTACAGTGGCACGTGCCTGTACTCCCCACACTTTGGGAGGTTGAGGCAGGAAGATTGCTTGAGCCCAGTAGTTCAAGACCAGCCCTGGCAACAGAGTGAGACCCTGTCTCTACCAAAAAAAAAAAAAAAGTAGCTGGGCACGGTGGTGCACACCTGTAGTCCCAGCTACTTGGGAGGCTGGGGTGGGAGGATTGCTTGAGCCCTGGCATTCGAGGCTGCAGTAACTGGATGACAGTGCAAAATCCTGTCTCAAAGAAAAAGAAAAAAGAAAGAAAGAAAAGAAAAAAAACAAAAAATCAATGTGGAGGCCCAGAGAGGAAAATCCAGACTTGCCATGGTCTCTGTGATATATTGTCTGAGTTTATTCTTTGTTTTTGTAGCTGTTCACTCCTAAGTCAGAGGTTGAGTCTAACCTCAGTGCTGTTTCTAGTCACTAAACTCTGTTACCTCCTGAGATATATTTCATGGTTTGGGTGTCATAGGGCTGGTGGTTTGTTGTCTGAGGGCAGCCACACAGCACCCTTGGTGGGCAGAGGGCCCAGGTCTAAGGGAGACTAGGCTCTAATGACAGGAAGTGGCCAGAGTGCTTCATCTCAACCAGATGGCTATCCCCAACAGCAGTTTGGAAATCGTCCCTGTAACATTAACACATGGCCCAATCATGTGTGAATCCTGGCCCATTGCATGTTGACAACTTGGCTTTAGTTGGATAACACTGACCACAATATCTTCTCCCCTCCCACCCCCTCCAGTGAGACCCTTGAATGGTAGGAAACAATTTCTCTTTTTTAGCGTTGGGTAAACATGTGTAATTAGCCTTGTACTTATCTCCATTAGTATCATTAGACTTGAAAACCCAGTTTAATCTGGATTCTGCTCTCTTCTCAATGTCAGCCTGTTTCTGGACCAGTACAGAGCCAGCCTTGTTGATGCAATAAAGAGATTACTCCAGCCCAGGGTAAGTATGTTTCTATTTTCTCCTGAACACTGGCTACGGAATAATTAGTCTGTGCACAAAGATGGAGAGAGTAATGGAATGGCAGGATTAATGTCATGTAATACTTTAATACTTATTATGTCCAACTTCAATTGGGTCTTCTGATCTATTAGATTCTTTCCTAATCATAACTAGGAAACTTCATACCCTTGGCCTTCTGATAAGAAACACAGTGGGTAGTAAAATAAATGCAACCGCTTCAAAGATAGTGTGAGATTATTTTTATCAAAGAATTTCTTGAGTCTTTTCCTTTGATAACAATATCTTCATATTAAAGTTGAAGTATGATATTGAAAGTTTTCTGTTGACTTCTGTCATTTTTAATTCCTTCAATGGCAACCTTTCTCGTTGGTTATTTATTTATTGCAAAAGAATACTTTTTTCTTTTTATTTCTGTTTATATTAAAGAAAAGGACTTCAGATGAGTCTGTATATTAATAGTTCTTTGCTTTAAAAGGAAGCCATTATTTACATATTATAAACATTAGGTCACAATGAAACCAAGCATGGCATAAAAGATTGTGCACATTTTTACATTTATATATCCATTTATGCCTGTGAGTAAATTACAGAGTTTGTATCCACTCTTATTTTGTTGGACTGTTAAACTAAGCTGGGAGGTCCTGCAGCCTAAACAGAGAGTTAATATACATCTATTTAAAGTAAGAAAATGAGTTTAAAGCTCATGCATTAAAAAAAAAAAAAAAAAAAAAAAAAAAAACCTTATAACTATGTAAGACTCTTGCTGTGCCATAGGAATTTAAAATAGGTTAACAGTATTAATATAGTCGAAGATAGGAATGCATATTTATCTGAGAACACTGAAGTGTGTGTGTGTTTCTAAAGTATTTTTTTTAAAGGTCCGCTCTAGTCTTCTGACTCAGTGAAACTTACAGACCAATATCTTTCAATCTTTCTTTTATATCTTTATCATAACCTTCAGTGGTTCCCAGAGCAATCTGATAATCACCCTTTGCCGTACACTGTTGCTTTTTATTTTTCTATCTCTATGTAGCTCAGAAACTTAAAATAGGTCTCTTGGAGGAGTAGCCATAGCTTCCTAAGTGATAGTTAGTCCAATTCAATTGGCTTCCTCAGTTCCCCCTGTGAAATGGGCAGCAGATCTTGAGGCAAGGAAGGGGCATATTCCAAGCTATTGATGGCCACTGCATGGCCACCCGAGTTGACGACCAAAGAAGGAATTTTGGGCGTCTGCATCCCCCCGACCCCTGTTGGCCTTGGGTGATTCTTGTGGGCATTTGCAAGACCAGGATTTTCAAGGATGGCTCAAGGTTCTTGAATATGAAAGCCTCTATGAAAATGTATCATACATAAATATAATGCTTTCAAGGACTCCGGATCTCACACTGCACAAACAGTACTTCACTCATCACCAATACCCCTTCAAAGCCCATTTGTGGCAAATACTCCATTTTGCAGCAGATTTGCATGATTTACCTAGGATCCACTGTAAATCATTCGCATGATTTACAATAGAAAAGTGCCTAAGCTATGAATAGATCTAAACGCAGATTGGACTGGAATCCAGCAGCTCTTCTGTACCCTCTAATAAACCCTGAACACACTCCCTCTGTCTGAAGTATGGCCACACGCGGCAGCCCCCTCTGAGCAAGGACAGCAGCCCTCCTCCTGACAGCTGATACTCACCCTTAGCCTAGAGAAGGTTGGGGCAGGGCCCTAGGCAAGGTGGCACTTATTCCTGCTATGTGAGGAACAATGAGGCCAAGTCAGAGGGGCTCACACTAACCTGTAGCATTAGAATGGCAGTGGGGGGTGCCTCACTTAGGCCCCTCTTGGAATGGCTGATACCCAAGGCTGCCAGGTATTCTAGCCTAAAATGTAAGGAGCCCACCATCAGAGGGGAAATCCCAGTTGTGGATGGCACATGGACTTACCAAAATTACCACCCAGGAACCTCATCCCCATCAAGAGGTCTGGGGAGGTGAGCACTTGTCCTCCCTGAGCCTCCACCCAGATGGACCACAGAAGGATCATGTGGGCTTGCCAGTGAAGAGCCCAGTCCCACATCCTGTGCTGATGGGCTAGGAGGCTAGGAGCATGGGAGTAACCAGAGGACAACTGGACTTTTCTTCTTAGCTTTCAGGGCTGGCTGTTTGGCTTCTGGAGGACCTCCCGCTGCTGAGTATACAGTCCAAGACTAAGAAAATGGTCAGGGTTTTATTCCATTACAATTAGAGCTGGTTTTAGTGTTCTCTTGAGCCCAGACAACTCTTCCATGGTTTTGTGGCCCAGAGGCTGAAGGTGTCACAAGAAGCCCACAGAGAAACAACATGGGGGGCTACATAGTGGACCCTGAATTCTTGATGATTCAGTGCAAGATACAGCAAGTTCTCTGTGCACTTCCAGCAAATGCAAACACTGTACTTCCAGCAAATGCTTCAAGTTCATAGCGTGGCCGCGGTTTTTGAAGGTCTAGTGTAGCGGGTGGAAAGAGTCGGAAAAATCTGCATACAAACCCCAAGTCTACATTAACTACCTTGCCTCTCTGAGCCTGAGTTTCCTCACCTGTCAAGAGGCAAGACTAATGCCCACCTTGTGGGCTGGTGTGAAATATTTACATATGTAAATCCTTGGTCTGTGCCTGGCTTACAGGAGGTGCTCCTTAAGGGGAGCTGCTTCTCTTTTATTGCTGTAGAACTTATCAAGGTTAATCCACATGAGATGTTTATCCAGGGGGACGCTGGCTTGGCTGATGGGACACCTGAGTTCCAAGCCCAGTGTGGCCCTAACAGGCCCTGGAATCACCTCTTGCTCCATTCTCCCCAAAGAGGGAAAATGAGGGAGTTCACCCGTGCTCTCATAGAGTTCTATCAGCTCTGAAATCCTACATTCTCCTCGCAGAGAGAAGGTATACATGGGCCGTGGAGGCAGAGAGCTTAGGCCCAAATCTGGTCTCTGCCATTGACTGAATTAATGTCTGGAAGTCTCAGTTTCTCATCTGTAAAATGGGGAGTGAAAAAGCCGATGCACTGTAATGCACATGATTGGCTCTGAGTATCTATTCGAGGTTAGCTCTGGTTACTTTGGGAAATACAGACTATGAGGGCCTTTTTTGTTTGTTTGTTTAGATGGAGTCTCGCTCTGTTGCCCAGGTTGGAGTGCAGTGGTGCAGTCTCGGCTCATTGCAACCTTGGCCTCCTGGGTTCAAGTGATTCTCCTGCCTCAGCCTCCTGAGTAGCTGAGATTACATACATGCACTATCACGCCTAGCTAATTTTTATGTTTTTGGTAGAGACGGTGTCACCATGTTGATCAGGCTGGTCTTGAACTCCCGACCTCGTGATCTGCCCGCCTTGGCCTCCCAAAGTGCTGGAATTACAGGCATAAGCCACCATGCCCAGCCTTATGGGGGCCTTTTTCCAAGCATTTTCCTGGAGAAATGCTGGTGGGAGGCGAAGACATGATTCTCTTGACTTGGACTTTGAAACTTTCTGCACATAATTGGCACACGGCGTCTCCCCTGCACATATATCCTGAACACCTGTAGCAGGTCCTGTACTGGTTCTGGGAGGATTGTCTACCTGGACGAAGATGACACTTTACTACAGAGAGTCCCCACCGAGTGGGGGAGAGTACTCTACATTGGCAAGACAGAAGTAACTGCAAAATGAAGGTTCAAGTGTCAAGCTATGGGAACAAATGAATTCTGCCATTTAGGGGAGTATGGTTGATTTCTACCTTGAGCAAATCAGTTGTCTGGGGTCAGAGGGTCCAGAAGCAAAGAAAGTAGATGGAGAGGGGGAGTGTCCCTGCCTTTCATTTTCTATACTGGGGCTCTGAATGAAAAGAGGTCCCCAGAGAGAGCTTAGCCACCTGGGTGGGCTCCTCGCTTGGCCCAGGGGTGATGTCACATCCCAGGCTGAGCTTAGATCCTCAACCAAACAGCCACCTGTGCCTGAAAAGTCTTTACAGGAGGCCCCAAATTTTAGCAGGGAATGTTTGTTACCACCTGAAATGCAGGCTTTCCTCAACCTGCTGGTCTAAATAAACTGTACAGATAGTTAACTCCTGTCATAACACTACAAGGGACTCTCCAGCAAACTTAATAGATGAAAACAATAGAATAGGTGTGAAAAAGGAATGAAATCAGCACATTTTATCCATTCCAAGAAGCAATCCCCAACCCCCCCTATCACCCACCCACTTTTCCCTCTGGTGAGTGGCTTCTTGTTACTGATGATTGATAGGATGACTCACTGTCATTGTATTCCTTAAAAGTCCATGACAACAGCAGTGTCCAGTATCAGAGGACCCAAATGTAATTTAAAATACAGGCGCAGCAGCCTGCAAGTTGAACTTTCGTCCAGAAATGACAACCAACAAATGGTATCTACTAATATTCCTCTGAAATGGCTTTGGGTACAGGGAGGGGAGCCAAGCCGACCAGACAGGGTGAGTTTACTCAGAACCAGAGGACAGAATATTGACAGTAATCCAGCTTGTTACCACTGCTAACCAACTGTCAAGAATTCAGAAATAATCACTGTAGAATTCACTTAACCTTCTTCAGAAATTGGCCCTAACCGACCACCAGATTCCCAGAGTCCTGCCTATATCCAAGGTGTGCTATAAATGTAAATCATAAACTCTCATATTAGAAAAGCAATTTTTTGTGGGGGAACAGGGTCTCACTCGGTCACCCAGGCTGGAGTGCAGTGGCACCATCACCGCTTACTGCAGCCACGAACTCCCAGACTCAGGTGATCCTCCTGCCTCAGCCTCTCAAATAGCTAGGACTACAGGCATGCACCACCGTGTCTGGCTAATTTTTGTATTGTTTTAGAGATGGGCTTTCATCATGTTGTCCAGGCTGGTCTTGAACTCCTGGGCTCAAGCAATCCTCCTTGGCCTCCCAAAGTGCTGGGATGACAGGCATAAGCCACTATGCCCGCCAAGTTCTTTTTGCTGAGAGACTTTCTCATCTTTTTTTTAAAAAAATCTAACATCTCTGCCCACCTCTGTACAAACCTCTTTGTTTGTTTGTTTCAAGGAAGTTGCCTTGTATATATGGGATCAGTACTGTGAACTGAAATGGTGCTGAGACACTTGGGTTCTTATCTGCTTACTGAGTCAGAGACCCAGCAACTCCTCATCAGTTCTTGGTGAGAAGTTAGCTCCTACAGTTGTAGGATTGCCCTTGACACAAGGATTGTAGTTTATAGAGAGTCCTCAGATGGTTTTAAGACCCTCAGTGCAGGGGCCCAGCCCTGATAAGTCCTTTTCTAATATCTACCCAGATGCTGTTCAGCATATACAGTACTGTGTGCTTAGCAGAGAATACCAAGACATGAGGTAGAATCTCTGCCCCCAAAGACGTTGCAGTCTGGTTGTGGAGATGTAACAAAAACACAGGTAGAACTATAGCAGACACCGTAAAATACAGCCCGGTGCTGTTTTTATTTGTTTTGTGAATCTTTCAAATTTATGCCTTCAATAGAATGAGAGATACTCATTCTATTGAAGCACTGAACTCCCAGGAATTACGATACAATATGGTGGGTGCCAGGAAAGAGGCACCAGGAGAAAGCACCAAGAGTGACTGCCTGAGGAAGGTTTCCCTAGAGGCAGTGGTGTCTGACTTTGGTCTTAAACAGTAAGAAGGGCACTTTGAGTCTGTGGAGTAAGAAAAATCATGATGTGTTTTGGGATCAACAAGAAGTTTGCTCTGGCTGGAGTGTAAGAGTGTCTGTGGTTTTGCGGTTAGGGTTGGGGAAGGGCAGGAAGATGAAGTTAAAGAGTTATGAATGGCCATCAAGACCATGCTGGTTAACACGGTGAAACCCCATCTCTACTAAAAAATACAAAAAACTAGCCAGATGTGGTGGCAGGCGCCTGTAGTCCCAGCTACTCGGGAGGCTGAGACAGGAGAACGGTGTGAACCCAGACGGCAGAGCTTGCAGTGAGCAGAGATAGCACCACTGCACTCCAGCCTGGGTGACAGAACGAGACTCCGTCTCAAAAAAAAAAAAAAGAGTTATGAATGACCAAGAATACTGTGATGAAGAGACCAGGCTCTACTGTATGGCAATGGAGAGCCATTGAAAGTTTTTGAGCAGTGGTGTGGTCAGGTGTACCTTCTAGAAAGATCACTCTGCCCATGGCATAAAGGGTAGATTGGAGTAAGGGAGAGCTTGAAAGCAATGAAGCTCCTCAGAGGTCCAGTGTGGATCAATATCCACTTGGAATCATCCATTTAGGAGTTAGTGAAGACCTGAAAATTTAGAAGAGGACATCGAATGGATATTCCCTGAGAGTACCATTCAGCAAACATTTATTGAGTGCCTCTCAGATGCCAGTCACTGTGCCAGGCCCCCGGGATAGACTGAGATATGACCTAACCCTGCCCTGGAGGGGCTCACAGTCTAGAGACAAGCAAGGGACGATCACCTGGTGGTGTGTGATTGGCACAGCAGAGGTGTGGGCAACCCTTGGGGACAGGGAGTGGAGGTGGCTCACTGGGGAGGAGGCACAGTATGGAGGCCAGAGAAGTCAGCAAAGGCATCACAAGGGCAGGGAGTCTACCCTGGGTGCTGAGGGATGAGGAAGACTAACCAGGCAGACAGAGAACTGGAGGTGAGAGGCACTCCACCCCAGGGGAGCATGTACATGTTTGAACACACAGGATACATAAAGGAACAGATGGGGGCTGTGCTGAGGTTGGCCTGACTAGAGCCCAAGATGTGTATGAGGGAGTGGCAGGAGATGAGGCTGCAATAAAGGCATGGGGTAGGTCACGCGGGGCTTTGCCTGCCGTCCCAAGAAGGTGGGACCTAAGTCAAGGTTTTCAAACTCTGTTTAAATGGCAGAATGCTTTGGTCAAAACTTTTTAGCCAGCACCCCAATTACAAAACAGATAAAAATGATACAGCTTTAAACTAAATGTGAGACTGGTACTTCCTCTGTCTTGGTCTTCCTCATCCCTCCAGGCCACCCCTGAAGCAATGCAGAACACAGTTTGAGAACCACCTGCAGCAAGTGAAGCAAGTGACAGTGATGCAGGTAGGGGGATGTGGCACTGAGAGGTCTCGAAGGGCAATGCCGTGGTTCTCAAGCTTCCAGCTTTATTTCGAAAGTGACAGATACGAAAGTGCTTGGTACCTAAGAGGTACTCAGCTTGCATATCTGAGTGTATGTGTATGTGTGTGCTGCATTTGATGGGTACTGCCCTGGGAAGGGCAGGGGTTAGCAGTCAAGAATATTGAGTTTTATTTTGGACAAAATGGATTAAAGGTATTTTCAGAATACCCACATGCAGAGATGTAGTAGGCACTTGAAAATGTAGGTGTGAACCCTGGGCAGTGGTGAAAGCTATAGTTACAGACTTAGGAGTTATTGGTGTATAGGTGATAGCTGAAGCCATGGACATCAGTACAATTGCCTAGAATTAGATGGAACATGATGAAAAAGTAGGCAGAGCCCTGAGGACCACTGACAATTAAAAGACAGGTCAGAGAAGAGAAGCTACAAAAGGGGACTGAGAGAGACTGAGAGAGATGCCAGGAGAGGAAGCAAGTGAAGGCAGAATTTCAGAAACTAGGTAAAGAAATAGAAAATAGGCTGGGCCGGGCGCGGTGGCTCAAGCCTGTAATCCCAGCACTTTGGGAGGCCGAGGCGGGTGGATCACGAGGTCAGGAGATCGAGACCATCCTGGCTAACATGGTGAAACCCCGTCTCTACTAAAAATACAAAAAACTAGCCGGGCGTGGTGGCGGGCGCCTGTAGTCCCAGCTACTTGGAGGCTGAGGCAGGAGAATGGCGTGAACCCGGGAGGCGGAGCTTGCAGTGAGCCGAGATCGCGCCACTGCACTCCAGCCTGGGTGACACAGCGAGACTCCGTCTCAAAAAAAAAAAAAAAGAAAGAAAATAGGCTGGACACAGTGGCTCACATCTGTAATCCCAACACTTTGGGAGACCAAGGTGGGAGGATCGCTTGAGACCAAGAGTTCAAGAGCAGCCTTGGGCAGCATAACAAGACCTCGTCTTTATAAACGACAACAAAGAAATAGAAACTAAGCATACGCTTAAACATGGAATTGGTATTATTAGTTTGGTTGCCTGGAAATGAAAAAGGAATAAACTAAATGTGAGAATAGTGCTTCCTCTGCCTTGGTCTCCCTCCCCTAATGCATTTTGTTGGCATAGCATATTCCTGTTAAAATAAATCTGCAGCATACCGATATTTTTCCAGAAGTACAATCCCTTTAATATATAAGTATAGATTAGTCTAGCAAAATAACAACAACTGAGCTCACAAGGTAAACAGTATCACTGTTGTTTAGTGGAACTTCTCCCTCTTCTCTCCAGGAATAAATGAATTCTCTGAAATTTCTGCTCATCAGTCAAAGTGTTACATTCAATTGAGTATTCATTCTGAGTTTAAAATAATTCTGCAATGGAATGCTTAGAAAGTTGTGCTTTGGCAAATTGAAAATAATTTTTCTAAAGTGATGGGCTAATTTGAAATCCATATTCCTTTTCTTGTTTTGATTTGTGCAGCTGAAATTGTAAAGCATATTCCTCTGATTGTACTGTTCCACCTGTGACGTGTTCTCTCCCCTGGGGATACTGGGGTCCTCTAAAACCATTCATTATGGGGAGGGAGAGATGCTGGCACGGCTCAGTGAATGAATGGATGATGGGCTATTTTCCATCCTAACTATTAGTCCACATCTTAAAGGTGTCTGTATTCAATGAACTGACAAAGAAAACAAACTCCCGAGTAGTTAGAGATTAAAACTACTGCCCAGTCTTTCTCTTTCTCGTGGTACAGCGTTGTGCACAGAATGCTGCTCTCTAAAACCCCATCATAGCAGCTGACTCTGTCAAAGCTTCTTGGGAAAATCTTTTCAAATGAATAAGCAATAGAACATGGCTTTTGAATTCCCAAAATCTCAAATTTTTTAGATTACTCAACTTCTGGATTTAGTTCAGTGTCTCATCAAATATTGACTGAGTGCTTACTATGTGCTAGGCACTGAGAACATGTAGTGAATAAAACATTAGAAGATCCTGTTGTCATGGAGTATGCATTCCAGCCAGAGAAGACAGGGCAATAACCAACAAGGATACAGTGTGTGTCCCTGGTGATAAGTGCTAAGAACAAAAATGAAGCCCAGCGAGGGACTGGAGAGTGATGGGACAGGGGCTGCGTTCTGGACAGTGTGGTTAGGGAAGGACGGGTCAACTGAGAGCTGAAGGAGGAAAGGGATGTTTAGGCAGAGAGTGCTGTCACATGCTTAGCTGCTGTCCCTTACAGCTCACCCCAACCAAGGCATGTGGAGATGCATTGCTTTGTCAATGCAAGGATCAGCCCAACCTAGAACCCTATAACCTTGTGAACATGATGATATGCAGCTTAGACAATAGCTGTTAAAAACCGACTCTTCAGGTGTTACTGCGAGACAATTTTTTGCAGGTGACTTTTAAATAAAACAGCTTCCATTATTCAAAAATCCAGAATGGCAACCAGCTCTTAGAAATGACTAAAATGACCTACCAGCATTCCCTGTTGTTGTCGGTTTTTTTTCTAATGGAAACTTCTGCTGTCCTGCTGAGACCGTGTATTATATCTAGTTTCACATAAAAATGAATTTTTGCTGCTAAGTTTGAAAACTGCCTGAAAATAGCAATTAATATTGAAAAAGCTGACAGAACCTTAAGTGTAGTGGCATGATTGGTGCTGCTCTAATTGTGTGCCTGCGTGTGTACAGGCCGATGTAAACACAGTATGAAAACACACTTGATGCCCAGGACAGTGTAGCCGCATATTTTCTTACAGGTAAGTGAGGGCGAAGGGGAGAGGGAGAGGGGATTTATAGAATTTTTAGAGCACTGTTAGGTGGTGTAGAGCTTTCTAATCTTACATCAGTATAATCTTTCTGATTATTTTCACATTCTGCATTTGATCCTCACAATTTGTTGGGGGGAAAATGGCAGGGCAGGCTTTGTTCCTCCCATTTGATGGATGAGAAAACTCAGTGGATCAGCGAGGATGGGTTAAGGTTCTTATCTACAAAATGGAGAGATTGGACTACATTATCTCCAAGGTTCCCTCTAACTCAAAAGTTCTATAATGATTTTCAGATTGTCCTGAGGTGACACAGCTGTTTAATGGTAGAGACTCCCCTTAAATCCAAAGTCCTTTCTGCCACAGTTCCTCCTTATATTCTTCAAACCTTTCACTGCATGTTAAGTCATCTATAAAATGCAATGTCTACTGTACAGGGTTGTTGAGAAGATCGTTGAGGGGATTAAAGGGAGGACTTGTGAAGCACCTAGCACAGTGGTAGCTATCATTATCATTGTCGTCACTGTTACTAATAAGAAGACATGTAGTGGAGTGGAGAGAGCATTGGTGCTGGGGCTTCTGATCATTCACTGACAGAGTTGATAATACCTATAACACAGGGTGGTTTAAAGACTAAAGGAGGGTTGGGCGTGGTGGCTCACACCTGTAATCCCAGCATTTTGGGAGGCCGTGGGCAGACCACCTGAGGTCAGGAGTTCGACACCAGCCTGGCCAACATGGCGAAACCCCATCTCTACTAAAAATTAAAAAAAAAAAAATTAGCCAGGCATGGTGGACTGTGCCTGTAATTCCAGCTACTCGGGAGGCTGAGGCAAGAGAATCACTTGAACCTGGGAGGCAGAGGTTCCAGTGAGCCAAGATCGTGCCACTGCACTCCAGCCTGGGTGACAGAGTGGGACTCTGTCTCCAAAAAAAAAAAAAAAAAAAAAAAAGTCTAAAGGAGATGATGTTAATATGAATGCTACACTATACCTACAACATAGGGTGGCTTAAAAACTAAAGGAGAGAATATTTATATGAATGCCCAGTGTCTGACTACCAGGTGCTCAAGAAATGGCTGGCTAGTGTGAATGATAAACCACCCTTCATAAGAAACTCAGATATATTTTCATGATTCCCTCAAAACCTAAAGAGGCATTTCACAGAGGTGAAGTGTAACCTTGAGAGTAACAGAAGCATATAGCCATCTTTATTTACAAAAAAAGAAAAAGAAAGAAGAGTCTGAAGTTTGGCCATTCTGTACACATCTGAGAGGGAGGAAAAATCCACGTGCATCCAATAGTTAGCAAATGATCATTGTGAAGTTTCATGTCAGATGGTCTTCTGAAATCCAGTACATACTTTATTCAGGTCCTCCCATTCTCCCCACTGCAACAATCACATAAGATTGTGTGGATTATTTAGAAAAGCCTGTTTACCCTCATTATACCACTTTCTTTGAAAAGCAATCATGTGAATACTATGAGGAACTGCTTTGCTATAGTGATGACCATTATGAAGGATTCAATAAAGTTGGAAACCAAGATTCTAGAGCCTCTCTCTGACAGCATGGTCACAGAAAAGGCTAGGGGCAGGACTGAAATGTGAAAACTCTCCAAGAGAAATTGTGGTTACTTGTCTCTATGAAGGATTTCTTGGTACTGAATTTTCAGGGCACAATAAACTAGCAGATGTAAGCATCTGTTGTCACATGCCCCGGGACTGTGTTGGGGAAGTGTTGGCATGTGCTAAGGAGTCACAAGGTGAGTGGCATTGCCCTGGACCAGTTATTCTAAAATCTAGTCAATGGCTTAACCCATTGGACCTGAGACAATGCATATTGTTCGGAACACCAGCTTTCAACCACATTTTGTTTTTTATAAGCATTATTTGAAAAAGATAAAACACAGCAACTGGCCATTTGGATGTGAAATCTTTTTTTTTTTTTTTTTCTTATTCAATATATATCTCTCCTGGAAATTTTTCTCATTGTGAATGCCCATCCTGCGTAGACATCTCAAGAACAATCGAGTTTTTCTACTTGACGGCAGTACATTAAATGCTTTGACCAATGTCTGTTATGTTTGGTTACCTTCCAGTTTTAAAATGTGTGAATTTCCTTTTTACTGTTCTAGGGGAAAGCAATGGTATTTGCCCCACGCCGAGGGAATACTTTAAACCAGTTTTGCAATCTAGCTGAAAAAGCTGGTTTCTCTATCCAAAGACATGAAAATTATGATGAACACATTTCAAACTTCCACTCCAAGGTTAGTTTTCTGCTTGTGTTAGATAACACTTTAATCCGCATTGCATTTTGAAGAGATCATGGTCTTTTTGGCAGGTAACCTAAATATTTGATTAAAGTACTCCTTAGGTGTGTTGCTTCTGAACAGCTATTTGTATCTGATTATTTTGTGTGGTAAAGCCATCTTTTATCTTTGCATGTCTAGAAGGATTTTACAGAAACCGTTCCTGTTTACTCCTTTCTCTGAAACAAACTAATCTTTTCATTCATAATAGACTAATTTGTAGGATGCAAGGGGAGGTGGCATAGAATGAATGATAAACATGCATTTATATTTTAATGAAAAACCTTCAGCTTTTAAGTAGGTTAAATGCTTAGCCGCACTGAAATAAATAGAAGGTGAATGTCTAATTGTATCATGTTGGACTGTAAATCTTTATCTCTGTTTGCTTTATAGCTGGGTCAGTTGGCAGTTTGAGACTGTTAAATCTCATACAGAATTTCACAGTTGTGGGGTTATATGTCAGATCGAGGCGCTACAAGATTTAGGTCAAAAGCACTTATCTGAGAGTGATTTCTAAGCCTGCTTACATAAAGCAATGTTATCAGCCTTTTTATTATTTATAGGTATAGAGCAATATAGGACACTGAGAGGCAAGTATTTCACTGAAAACTTTTTAGGATTCTCACGTTTGCTAATACATGTCACAGTGACTAGTATAACATGTATTATTTCAGTAATTTTGTGCCTTACGGATATCTCCCTTCACTGAGCTAGTCTGACCTTGGCAAGAGACTTTAACTTGTCATGATTTCACAAGTTGTAACTGCAGAAAAATAAAGGCCTGACCTTAATTTTCTCCTGGGACAATGTGAACAGCATCCTTTATTGCCCAGGACTATAATATAATGTAGAAGTGTGTTGGCTTTTGGAAAAATATATGCAAAATTAATCTGATCTTCCAAGCAAGAGAAAGAAATTCTCACTTTCTGGAAATGAACTTATTTATTTGAATCTTTAAGGTTCCATTTAGTCTCTGGGGAAAAATGGTGCTTTGTGAACTGAAAGAGTTAAATCACATCCTCTCGCTGGTGGAGTCAGGCCCGTTGCTCACAATCAGAAAATAAAAACAGAACGGTATGTGATTCAGATCATACCGGCCTAGAATGATGTTTTCCCCTTTTCAACCCCTTCCCCTAAAAAAAGCGGGGCTTTACCTGGTAGGAAAAGGGTCCCTCCTGGCTCCCTGGACTCCTCCACCCAAAGGAATAATGTGGCTTTCTCTCCAGGGTCGGGCTAGAACTACAAGGATCAGCTGACAGCTGCTTCAGTGTCGTGCCATTCACTTTCCCCCTAGAACAACAAATGCTTTTAGTTTCCCAGTGACAGCTCAGGAGAGCAAAGGCGTGGGTTTCTGCACCAGCAAAGATGTTCAGCATTGTGCCTGATACCCTCTGTCTCCTCCCTGAAAGATCAGAGAAGTGTTGGGACATGCCAGGCACGCCCACCTCTCCTTTGTCTAGAACTTTAGAGTGTTAGCGCCTGGTGGCCAGCACACCTCCTCTTTTTATTTCCAACGTTGTACACTACTCCTGCTAAGCGAAGCACATAAATCTGGTCATAATTGCTGAAAAGTCAAATTCAGTTTGCTGACATTGGTACATCGGACTAAGAAATAGTTCTCTTCATTGTTGGGGGTGGGGAGAGTGTAGAACCCTAGGAGAATATTCTGCAGAGTTGGCACATCCTGGATAAAAGGTATAAACGGGCACCCAAGATATATATATTTTTAATAATGAGAGCTGTTTCAGCTGGTGTGGTATTCTGCTTCCAGCAAAAGAATGCCACTGGCCCCTCCTGTGCCTGCTTCAACAGCAGGGATACTGTGTGCTGACCGGGCTGGCACGTGCAGTTGTGCTCCTTTGCAGGAGAAGGAGCTCGCCCAGAGGCCGGAGCAGTGAGCCGCGGGCCACGCTGGAGGGAGCGGGCAGCGTCGCTGCTCCTCGCCCAGCCCCATGCCCTGCAGCAGGGCGCGAAGGCGGAGGCCCAAGGCAGCACCCCTGCCCCCTCCAGCCCTGCCCGCCCGCCCGGGGTTCCGGGATGCGGCCGCCGGGAGCCTCCACCCTGGCGGCTTTTGTTGGCCGCGTGCTAATAGCCAGGGCTTAAAAGTTTTCCATCTTGAGCGGCAATCAGCTTTCTTCCTCTCCATCTCTGGCCAAAGCCCCCTCGTCCCTGGGACGCGCTGCTCCCCAATGGAGGAGCGGCGTTTTCCTTCAGGCTGCGTGTTATCCTCTTAGCCCTACTGTGTTGGAATAGAGCGTAACCAGCTGGAGGACTGTAAGACGCCTGATAATGCCGCTCTTTTCCGCTGTCCCGTCTTAATCTTGTTACACAAATGGTCGTGAAGAGATTCATGAATTTTAATTTTGCCCTCTGCATTAGTGCCTCGCGTCACTCATACACAGCTGCCTTCGAAGCCGAGTTTTTCACTCCTCCTCTTACAACAGGGGAAAAAATTAGTTACTTGGCAGTAGTGCAAGGTAAAAAAAAAAAAAAAAAAAAAATCTACAGATTTAGGCAACCACCCATGAAGCTGATTAACAGTCAGTGATCAGGAGGAACAGCTTTGCCTCTTAAACTTTTCACCTCTCATTGTTAACTGTGAAATTTTATTTCCGTTAAAAAGCAAGCCTGTAATCAAAACGGTGCCATTCTGCACTTTTCTGCCAGTGCTTTTGTTAAACTGTGCCCACACCATGCAGCCAGTGTGCTCGGGAACCAGGCAGCCAAAGGTGTAGTATGTTTTAAAAATACTGCTTTTCAGTCCATCCTTGCAAAGGGAGAAAAATAAAACACTTCCCTCTCCTCCCCAGCGTTTTGGTCTCCTCAAGGCTGAGAATGAAATCCATTGCCCTCATAGTGTGGTTCAAAACCTTTCGGATAGTTAGATAGCAAATCGTTTTGTAAGGCAGAGATGTGACTTCGAGATTACAGCTGGCTTGACACTAGTTGGTAAAAATACTCTCATTCATGCAAATGTTCTTTGAAATATAATTTTACATGCCGTGGTTTTTTTTTTTTTTTTAACTTTCGCAAAACCACCCTGAAGTGTTTATTTTTCTGTATTTTTGTACATTGCTCTGAAAATAGGCTTGGGCTGGGCTGTGAAGTCAGTACATTGTGTTAAAAACACGGCCATATTGCACTTCTCCTTATCTATTCAAAATGCCACATTACAAGTGGCTGGTGCTTATAATCTGTGTGGTGTGCTGTTGATAATTGTGGATACTGTAAAGGGTAAACAGTCTGAACTCCACTCGTGCTGCTGCTGTTCGCGCCGTAGTAAGGCTGAGCGTGTTACATCCAATTATGAAGTAAAGCATAATGCTACTAATAGCAGCTATATAATTTAGTTTAGTCCTCAAAGACCCTGTTTTAACCTATGAAATTGAAAAATTGTTTTATTCATGATTTGCTTTTTGTTCATTTTCTTTCAAGGTGCCTTTTGATATTTGTTAAAATTGTAATTATTAATTGGGCAAGGAAGTACAGCCTGGGTAAATGGAATTATTCTTAAAGCTCATAACATTCCCCCATCGAAGCAAGTATTGGCTAAGCGCTTTGTGTGTGCTCAAGTACCCTCACGTAACAGACTTGCTTGATTCCGAAATGATCTGGGGCTGGGTTATAGTGTTGCCTTTGAGGGTTGTCAGCTCTTCCCCATTGTGGAAAGGTCTCACAGGCAAGACGGGGCTGGCCCCTGGCCCCTTTCAGCAACGAAGCCTCTGCTTTGGCCTCCAGAGGTCAGCACAGAATCCAAGTTAAAAGTGATTTCTAACCCATATTTACAGAAGAATTATTTATCCCACATATTACCTCAGGGACTTTATAAAGAGCTCATTTGAGTCTCTGTATATTAGTGCATTGTGAGTGAGTAGGTCAGCTGACTGCCACTGAGTAATCAACTTTCCCTTATCCCCAATCCCTGAGGAAAGAATTGAGCTAGCTTGGCCCTCTCTTCCCTCTATAAAATACTTCAGTGGGCTCCCTCTATCACTAGGGCAACTGGCAACAAAGGTATGTACAGTTGGGAAGTCCTGGTCAGTGGGTATGGACGGGGAAGTTGGTGAAGCCATTTTCTCGGCATTTTCTAAAATTAGACTAAATAGTAAGGTTGGAGGACCTGTGTTTAGGCTTAACACTCTCACTACTTTGGTAGCAGCAAAAATCCACAAGGATCTTTCTAAATAGACAACAAATCATCTGTACACAGAACAAACTCCATCTAAGAAAACAGAATGAAGTCACCTCAGTGACTGTACCCCCGTCAGTTCTTGGGAAAGTGGATTGGAAAGTAAAGGCTGAATTAGCTTTACGTTCCCCAGTGGAAAAGGGGAAGTGGGCTCATGACTCCTGTCCTTAATAGTGACAGTCTGTCCATGTCACGATTTGGGAATATGATTCAGAAGGAACATGCACTTCGAAAAGATTCAAGTTAACATGCCCCAGAGGGACCACCCTGGGAGAGTGTGATGTTGAGGCCATTCATTTTGCTTTAGGGTGGGTGGGGTGGGTGGTGTTTGACTAATTTAAACAATAAAGGAATTGGCTCCATGTATAATTAAAAGAATTTTTTTTTACTATTATAATCTAAAAAGGAGTTAATAATTGGCTCATGAATTCCAACTTCAAAAATATTAATTTTGTCTTTATAAATCGCAAATGATTAGTTGCTAGGATAAATGTAAATATAACTTTAAAACTATTCCAGCTGAATGAAGAGAAAGTGTACTTTAGACGTGAGAAACCTGACTGGATTTTAAAATCACAGAAAGATCCTCAGAACCTCCCTGCGCAGTATCGACAGGAATGTCACTAGTCTAATTGTTGGAATATGTTCTCCTCAGAGAAAAGAATTTTTGAGTGACTTATGATTAATGTTAAAACCCCTAAGAAGCACCTGGAGAGCCTTTGCAGTGTCTTGGGCCCCACAAGCCTTTGCCTGTGCCCAGATGTTGCCACGGACTCCAGGCAGTGATGCGAAATGCCCACCTGCCTGAATAGTGTGGCATTGGTCAGAGGCAGAGGGCACAGAGAGCAGAGACTTGTGTCAAATGACCAGTCAGGTGACGATGAATGAGCCCCAGCTCTGCCTTCGGTCAAGTGCCTCACAGTTTATACAGGTCAAAATGCAGCTGGGGTATTTATGAAAAAACGCCCTACCCACCCCCACCAAAAACAATCCCCATATTAATATATAGAATTGTGACACTAGTGCCACTGAGAACCACTTTGAGTTTCTTTTCTGTGATTTATTTTTCCAGAACTATATATTTTGGTGTAAAAGTCATGATACGTAACATGAATAATGACTGGTAAAGATCCCTAATTGGAGTCCCCTTACCCTTTTTTTTTCTATTATTGTTTTCAGTTGAAAAAGGAAAACCCGGACATATATGAAGAAAACCTTCATTACCCGCTTCTGCTTCTTTTAACCAAACACGGATAGAAGATTAAGCTTCTCAAAGACGAAGAAAAATATCAAGTGCACAGGGAATATTTTTACAAAAACAGCAATCTGTAATGGGTATAATCGCCCGCCTGCCCCCTTTGCAGCATTTCACGTGTGGGCTATGGCCTCCACCTGTCCTCACCCACGTTATTCCCCAGCTGCCCTCTCCAGCTCCCCCCCGCCTCTTTTCACACTCTGCTTGTTGCTCTTCCTGCCCTAAACCTTTGTTTGTCTTTAAATATGTATAAGCCGCCTATCTGTGACTTGAATTTGACTGGTGAACGACCTAAATATTTTTCCCTCTAATTGAGAATTTCTTTTGATGATACCCATCCCTCCTTAAATTTTTTTTTTTTTTTTTTTTTTTTTTTGGGGTCTTTGTTCTGTTTCGGTGGTGGTAGTTTTTAATCAGTAAACCCAGCAAATATCATGATTCTTTCCTGGTTAAAAAAATAAAGCATATCATTTTATCTCCCTCCAATTAATTGTATTAAATCTGCCATCCCATTCTCCATCCCTGTCTCTCCTTTTTTTCCTTTTAAACAGTATGTTTTTTTCCCCTATAGACGTATAAGAAATGACTACATCAGCCCAAAGCCTCATAAACTGACCGTTTGTCCTCTGGACACAATAGCGTGGCCAGCCCTCTGCTCCTCCTCCCCAATTATGTGTGATTAGTCTCAGTGTGCTGTGTCAAGGAGGGGGAGTGTGCTGAGTGCTTATTATCTGTTTAGGTACAAGAAGAGCACATTTAGGCTCTGACTATGAATGAAAAGTGAGCCTTTATCAGGGCTTAAATCTGACTGCTGCTGTTCTCCAGGCCTCTTTCAAAATAGGTCCTTCCCAGAGAAATTTTGAATAAATGGTTGATAAACTAGATTGCAACCAGGGGGAGTTTTTTAAAAACTCAATCACACAATTATCTTATTTAAAGTAAGTATATATTGTTATATGCTGTGATTCAAGTGTATGGTAAACATTTAATAGGTGCTACCTAGGATTAAGAGAGAATGACTTTTCTGCAGGGAACCCAAGCTTATCCTTGCCCAGTGCATCCATGAGATGCTCTAATGCCTTTTGTGGAAATTCAGATGTTTATCTGTAAGGAATCATCTGTGCCCACTTTAGCAGTAATGTCATTAGTAGGTTAGCTATATATCCTCATATCTTTAGAAGAGGCAAAAACATGTATTCAGTGTGATACAATTAAAGTGATAGGTGAGAGACTGGGGGTCCATCCTTTTGCATGTTAAACAAACTTAGCTGTCATAAAAGCAGCGACTCTCAAATGTCTTCTCTGCTCACTTCTATCATCAAACAAATTTTTCACCATCAGTTTGCATGTCCTTGTATTCACCACTTTTTCTGCTCCATTAGAGCACCTAGATGGATCTCAGAAGGCATAGGTCAAGTCGCAGTTAGATCATACATTTCTTTCTCACAAAAACTTGAATTGCAATGCCAAGTGATGGGCTAACATCACAATAACAGCAATTTATTCCTCTTTGGATAAAACAGCAGTCTATTCTCAGTGCTAGATAAAGACCAGGGCAATGCAAACCAGCCATTTAGCTGAGTAGTTCAGCTAGTGGCAGCTCTCCTTTGGCGACTGTATAGGTTGCACACTGGCTTCATATTTTCTTGTTTAAAAATTAGAATTTGGCATGTTTTAAAAGGCAACACAAGCCATTCCATTTATACTGGTGAAAATACAGCAAAAATATTTCCTCTGTAAAACCTGCAACTAAACCTGCCAGACAAAGAAACCCACGCATCCCTGTAGTAGCACCTAAGATGGTCTATTCTTTTTTCTTTTTAAATATGGAACAGCAGGATTATGAGAATGTTTTCTTTTTCTCTGAAGAAAATACACGAATTGGCAAGAATTCAATTTGCATTTGTGTGTTGTGGGTAGAGAAATCCAGTGTTTATGTCTCTGGGAGATACTGTATTTTAAAAAGTAAACTAGGAATGCATTTTTTTAAAATATCTGAGAACAGTGTTTCAGAATTGAACTGTTGCTACCAAGAGATACCTAGTAAGGAAATTCACTTATTATGTAATTGAAACCTAGAGAATCTCCTATATGATATAAAGGGTTTCATAGATCTGTTCTTCATGGGATCCTCACCTGGAAATATCTCTAGACCAGGTTCTTTGAAAGTTTGTAAGAAATGTTCTATATTATTGAATAATTTTACAGTTTTTATTTTCCCAAAGTTTAATGGAATGCCGATATTGAAAAGTGAAATAGACCAGCTTTAAAAGTTTATCCATTTACATTTCTTTTGAACTTTATATTTCTCTGTGTCAATTGCAATTGAAATGGCCCATTCCATAATTGCCTATGTAATTATGCATGTGTTTGTTTCAGAAAGGAAGCCTGTCTGCTTAGGAAATCCTAAGAATAATGATATTTCTCTTCTTTGTGTACCTTTATCTTCTGATAAAACTCATGATTTTCCTTTGTCATACTAAGTAGATTTGGTTGGATGAACAAATGTTTCTAATATTGCCGATGGTCAGTTCTAATGCTGTGAGATGAATAGCTACATACAAGTTGGTTATAAGAAATACATTTTACTTTATAGCAAGACATATGCTGTGAATTGGGATAAAAGTGCTAGAAAAGACTACCTAAGAGGTTGATGCTATTTTGTATAAATTGTGTATTTTGTTGGCTTTTTGACTGAGCATGAAAATGTAAGTTCCATTAGGGAAGGGTAATTTAGGTGCTCAGTATTCAGCAGAAAACTTGTCAGGGCCATAAAAGCTTTTCTGGCTAGTTCCTCGGGTGTTTTCAGAGAAGAGCTGCCCGCCCCTTGCTGATTTTCCCTTTGGCTTCAGTATGGGCTGAATTTACCACTGCATACCTGTTGAATCAAATTGGGGGATCCAGCAGTTAACTGAGTGAATGGAAGGATTAGTTGCCCTCCGGAGCCCTATTTCAACAGCCAGGTGTCTGTCCTAAACTAGTTAACTGCTTTTGACAGCTGAAGAACCTGGTTTTAATACCAGAGGCAGGAGGTGGTGGTGTTTTTTTCCATCTCTCCACTACCAAAGTGGGACATACCTTCTCATGAGGGTTAGGTGGTTTTTGATTTTTAATACGAACCCAGCTTCCATGGATTTTTGTCTTTGTGCTTAGTCAGCATTTGACTTGTTTCAAATCTGTGCCAGACAATTCATTCACATTGTCCGGCAAGAACCTTTCATTGGACTCTGCGGGGGTGGGGCAGAATGCCCACATGGGGGAGAGAGTCAAAGTGTATGTACAAACATATACACACACACACACTCACAGGAAACATTAAGCTATTTAGATCCGAGATGTGGGCTCCAGCCCCCAGATTCCAGGTACATCCCCATCCCAGATCAAAATCCCCTGAGTTCAGGCTGTATGAAACATAATTATGTTGAGTGTATGCCACAGAGAAAAAATGGATTTGAAAGTCAGGCTGATTTTAGGCAGGGTAAATATGTTTTCCTGAGTGGACTATTTCCAAATTAGGAAGGAGCCTGTTAGTGTTTATCACACCATTAAGCCTGAAATGCCACTTTTAATTCTCAGATTTCATTTTACCCAGAGAGCTTACCTTCCAGGCTGTGGCTAAATGCTCACAGTGTTCTCTGCCCTGAAAGTCTGTGCATTTGGAGTCTGTATTTTGCCTTTTTTGTCCCCCTGACTTTTCAATTAATACATTTTTTAATAGATAAAACAGATCATACCGTGACTTTTAAAATGTCAACAAGCTCGTAAACAGAAATGTAATAAAATGGCTAATAGGAGATTCAATAGTTAATAGAGGGCCTGAAGTGTGAGCAAATACAGTAGCTGTATATTGGAAACTGTGCAAGTGAAGATGGCTTTAGTATTGCAAACTGAGGAAGAAAATTGTTTTTAATTAGCACCTTCATAAGAACTGCTGATTAATACTGTTTTGTTTGGTGAAAAGCTTTCAGCTGAGTAATTTGTACAGCCATTACAACAGTTTTGTTAGAGCGGGACTCCTGTTGTTAAACACAAACAGCAGATGATAATGGTGGAAGATGAGTTTGTCATGTAACAATTTACCTTATTGAAAAAAGCTTTATATAAAACCCAATACAGTAGGTACCAGCAGAAATCACATATTTTAAATCCTTCCAAAATTGCAGTGTGCCATGCTTATGGTTTTTTTTTTTCCCTCAGGGCTAGAAGCAGATTTTATATCATTTATAAAATTATATACACAATTTAAAGGTGGTGTAGCGTGGACAGACCACTTTCTTAGCAGCAGTTTACATTGGAGCAGTAAAGTGGCCGTGTATTCAAACATTTGCTAACTACACAGAGAAGGTGGAAAAATGAAAGCCTAATTAAATAATGTTACTCAAATGTAAATTTGCATTGCGACTGGATGCAGGGAAATAAGAACTGGTGTTTCTGCCTTAGGTGGATTTAACATATATAGGATCTAAAAAAAAAAAAAAATCTCTCTCAACAGAAGTTTAAGTAACTTTTTTTTTTTTCTGGTGATGTTTTAAGGAAACTGCTCATTCAATGAGACCTGACCAGGGAATAAGAGGCTGATTTCAGTGAACTCCCATAAAATGGATATTTTGCTAGCCAGAAGCATGGGAAATTTTGTGTGTGTGTGCTTAAAATAAAATCCAATGGTAAAGCATATTTGCATTAAAATATTATGCTAACCAAGGCTGGTAAGAACTGTAAATTATTGGAGTGGCGTAATAGAGCATGAGTTTTTTTTTTTTTTTTTTTTTTTTTTTTTTTTTTTTTTTTAGACAGGCCTTCGGGGTAATAACAAGGGTTGAGGCTCACGACAGTGCCAAATAAGCTTTAGACAGCATAATAGTCTGCAAAGAAAGCCACAGAGCACTAATGTGAAGGAAGAGCTGTCCACCACATGCAGCAAAAATCACCAAAGGTCATTTTATGGTAGCAATTGTGACATAAAATTGGTGGTCATGCTACATGTCTAATACTCAGCACAGCTTTATAAATGATGGGCCCCTAGCGATGGCTGTCATTAAGTGCTTTCATCATAATAAACTTTAAACTGTTGGCTTTATGAATCGCCAGCTAGCTTCAGCTGTTCGTTGGATGGAGCTTGCAGTGCCTTAAGTGTGACAAGACCTATTAGGAATTGCAACCATGTTTCAAGCGTACTTGGCTTCCCCACTCCTGGGGTGATTGCTGCCTATTAAACGGCGTCTGGGAAGATTTTCCTCCAGCAATCTCTGATCAAGAGCTTTTTTGGGCTTTGACCTGCATTTCCTTCAAGACTTTCTCTGAGGAGTTTTATAAGAGCAAAACTCCAGAGGATTTATAGCCACTTCTGATTAATACCTTTCCAGTTTTTCTAGCAACTCTCCCACTGCTGCATAGAGAAAAGCTTTCATTGTTCCTGAGGTGCTTATTTGTGACCTTTTTTCTGCTTCCTGATTCCCTCTAACGTGTTCTCTCAGTGAAATCCTCGGGGTGGAACCCAGACAGTTGGTGAAGTTGTTACAGCTGGAGAGACAGAGAAGGCAAGGGAGAGGCTGTTATATTTTTAAAGGATTACATGCAGAGCAGCCTGGCCCCGCCCATTTAAATACTCATGTGACGTCACCTGCCGCCCGCTGTACCAAACGCATCCTTAATGAGCCCTCGGTGTAAATTGAGCCGACACATAAAGATTTCATGATTCAAATTACACTTTCATTAACCTTTAGCATGGGAAGTCTTTTAGTTTCTATAAATCTTACAGTGGCTTACCGTCTGTCCTACTGATGTGAATAATAGATGTTTGGAGAATCGCTCTTTAAAAACCCAGGGTTATTAAGGGCTAAATACATATTTCAGACTCACTTAGCAGGAACTTTAATTACTTCTTGTTGCTTATTCTGACTTGGAGGCCACCCCCCATCCTCCCACCCCGTTTTCTTCTACTTGACTCAGATGTTTTGGAGATGGTAAAAGCTTTCAATGTCTAAGTCCCTGTCTTAATACTCTTATTTGTCTTTCTTTTAGGCTAAGTAGTGTCCTAAAGATAGTTCAGGGAATGTCTCAGGTGTGGACCATTACACAATTAAATTAGCAAACCTCAGAGGGCTTGGATTAGAACCCGGCAGGGAACACTTGGGGATTCGAGGGCAGAGCCAAGCTTTCTGAATGGCAGCGGCTCTCCCAGGAACAGCGAGGGTCGGCCCGCTTGGTAGTCTCAGTCACAGACTTGTCTTACCAGATAAAGTAGTGCAGGCTAAACTCTTTTTTTCCTGGGAGTGAACAGGAAATACATTAGTGAATGTGTCAAGCCGAAAGGAAAACAGGAGTTGGAGGGCTCGTGGCTTTTCACATACAAAGGCATCCGCCATCCCACCACGGGAGCCGGCCAAGGGTGGACAAGTGCATTTTGAGACTGCTGCCCAGGTGCAAGGGGAGGGGGCGGGGCGGGCCGCAGAATGCCCCGGAACAAAGGCGCCTCCAGGGGCCTGTGCAGAGGTCACCTGCTGCCTCCAGGGCAGATTAAGGAGGACTGCAGAGGGCATTTGGAGGAAATGGTGCTGTGCTTCTTTGGGAAATCAATTCGTCCCACCCTTAATAGGGCATTTTGCCCTCCCTCTTTGGGAGTCCCAGGCAAACGTGCTTCCAGGTCTCAAAATCAGTTATAACAGACCCACGTTTGAAGAGGCGGCACCTTTCCCTGCCCGTGCTCCTTCAGTAGCCCGTGCGCCCTGAAAATATCTTTCTGCTCTCTGCAACATCTCACTTCCCTTTTCTCTCTTCTTTGGGCTCTCCCGCCCCTCTCTACCCAGGCCTCTTTCATAATTAGGCTGAAAGTGGAACTTTCCCCCACTCCCTTACTTTGAGATTTCTTTTTTCCCAGTGACCTGGGCTGCACTTTGCCCCCACTCCCTGCCTGCCAATCTCTTCAGGGTTAGGGCCTCTCTCTTTCCATTCTTGCCTCTCCCCCTCCTTGAGAGCTCTGGGAGGCCCAGCCTCCCTGAATCCGATCGGCTTCCAACACAGCAGCCCCCCTGTGGAGGAAGGAAGAGGCCTCCTCAGAATGAATGGCCGGTAAGGAGGTTTTTAATTTGTCTGGAGCTACAAGAAAAAGGCCTCAGAGCAGCGTTCCCTCCCTCACCTCTGCCGCCCACGCTGGGCCACTCTGCCTTCCCGGTGGGCATCGAGGCCGCACCATCCCAGGCCAGGTCCACGGTGAAAGCTGGGCGGTGGGATCTGAAAATGTTGGCTTGTTGTCTGGGCATCACCTGTGCAATCTAGAATAAGGACTCGGCTTTGTATATGAAATTCTATTTTTTGATGGTTTGCAGCCTACCAATGTGAGAAAGGTGGAAGTTGAACAGATGTGACTGTCAGACTAGGTCGGAAAGTGAGCTCAAGCCATCACTGTCTTGATCTTCAGTCTGCCTTCTGATGGCCGAGCTCTCCTTGAGCCTGAGGGAATGTCACCATGCTATTCCCAACCCAGAAGGCAGTACATTTAAAAGCTTTGCCCACCTGACCTATGGTTCCACCTCCAGGTACATTAGCCTTCATTTTCCTCCACAGGCTTTATTTTTAGGAGCAGAGGCCGCATCCCTGATCCAGCCTACATTTTGAGTGGATCTCTCGCTTTCCCTGTCTCTCTCTCAAACAGCATCTCATGATGCCAAGTATGAAGCAGCTCGGAGGAGAATGAAGCCACTCACAGCTCCTGAGTGTCCAGAGATCTTTCCTCTCTCCAGGGGTACTCCTGGTTGGCCCACCTCCTGCCCCATAAGATGAGAACCTCGGCTCTGGGCTGGGTGACAGAGATTTTGAGTCTCCAGCTTGCATTTCTGCCAGCTGTTAGTGGCTTTCCCTCATCTCACAGCCAGGTGCTATTTCTGGGTCCTCTCACACACACCCTCACCCCCAAGAGACTAGATAAACCATCAGTGGTTACAGTAATCTCAATATGAATATGATACTGTAGGTATTTATCCAGCTTTACCCTTATGGTAGATTTGCAGGGTGGGGGTGGGGGAATAGCAACAGTGCTTTCCAGCTCCTCCCATCAAGAAATGGAATCTTTCTTCACTCCTTGATTCTGAACTTCACTTGGCTTGCTTTGGCCAAGGACACATTAGTAAACATGAGTACAAGCGGAGGTTTGGAAATCACTTGTGCATTGAAGTTTGCCCTGTCTTGATGCTTTTGGAACCTACCTACCATGTGAAAAAGCCCAGGCTGTGCTGCTAGACAGTGGAGACATGTGGCCCAGTCACCCCCATTATTCAGCCATAAGCCACTGAATGGCAGTGGCTCTCCCAGGAATGGCGAGGGTTGGCCCACTTGGTAGTCTCAGACTTGTCCTAACAGATAAAATATTGCAGGCTAAACTCTTTTCCTGGGAGTGAACAGAAAACCAGGACCAAACAGCCCCTGGGAGATGCAGTTCTGGCTGCAGCTGTGTGAGTGGGCCAGGTGAGCTCAGCCCAAATTGCCTACTCACAGAACATGAGCTAAAAATGGTGGTGTTTTTAAGCAACGGCATTTGGGGCAGTCTGTTAACTAAGTGATGAGAAATCGATAACTCATGCAGTCCTAGATCTGTTCTCTGGAGGTACTTTTCTGTGGCCTTAAGTGTAACTTCTGATATAATGTTTTGCCTAAAATGTGGTGAGTTACATAGTGACTAACATTTCAAAAACACGAAAATAGGATGCGGGTACCTCAGGCCTTATTTACCCTTCAGAAATTCAGCCTATTACAGCGGCACATCACTCTCAGGCTATTGGGAGAGGACACCAGAGAAAGTGGGCTAGAGGGGAAAGAACAATGAACCCTGAATCAGAATACCTAGTCCAGCCTGGACTCTACCAGTACCAAGCTGGTGATTGTAGGCAAGCTGCTTAATCTCCCTGGGCATCAGTTTCCTCTTCTGTAACATAGGAGAGCTGAACGACATAATTTGATTTCCCAGTTCATGCTAACTTCTGAAGTATTTGAGATTAAAAAACAATCTATTATGAGGACCAGAGATATTGGCCACCTCAGGGAGTTAGAATTCTCTGGTACTATCAGAGTGTTGTCAGACATTAGCTTGGCCCTAGAGAATATGTAACACATCACAGGGGTCTTTCTCCCATGAGGTTCTGGGGTGGGTCCCAATGTTTCACCTTCCTCTGTCCCAGGCTAAACATTGCAGGGCTACCTCAGGTACCACTGCGGGGGAAGGGAGGAGCAGTGGGGGCCCAAACTCCTCCATTTTTATTCACTGACCTAATCAATACAGACATACCTCATTTTATCACACTTAGGAGATAATTGCATTTTTTTCTTTTTTCTTTTTTTTACAAATTGAAGGTCTGTGACAATTTAAGCAAGTCTATTGGCTCCATTTTTCCAACAGCATGTGCTCACTAAATGTCTCTCACATTTCTGTAATTCTCACAATATTTACTGTTTCACTGTTAAATCTGTTATGGTGATCTGTGACCAGTAATCTTTGATGATACTATTGTAATTGTTTTGGGGCACCACAAACTATAGCCAGATAAGATGGCGAACTTAATAAATGTTCTGGGTACTCTAACTGCTCCAGTGGAAGGTTGTTCCCTGTCTCCCTCCCTCTCCGGGGGCCTCCCTGTTCTCTGAGACACAACAATATTGAAATTAGGCCAGTTAATAACCCTGCAATGGCATTTAGCTGTTCAAGTGAAAGGAAGAGTTGCATGTTTCTCACTTTAAATCAAAGCTGGAAATGGTTAAGCTTCATGAGGAAGACGTGCCAAATGCCGAGATAGGCTGAAAGCTAGGCCTCTTGTACCAGGTAGCCAAGGTGTGAATGCAAAGGAAAAGTTCTTGAAGGAAATTAAAAGTGATACTCCAGTGAACACAGGAATGATAAGAAAGCAAAATAACCTTATTGCTGATAGGGAGAAAGTTTGAGTGGTCTGGATAGAAGATCAAACCAGCCACAACATTCCCTTAAGCCAAAGCCTAATCCAGAGCAATGCCCCAGCTCTCTTCAGTTCTGTGAAGGCTGAGAGGTGTGGAATCTTCAGAAGAAAAGTTTGAAGCTAGTGGAGGTTGGTTCATGAGGTTTAAGGAAAGAAGTCATTTCCAGAACATAAAAGTGCAAGTAAAGCAGCAAGTTCTGATGTAGAAGCTGCAGCAAGTTTTCCAGAAGATCTAGCTAAGATCACTGATGAAGGTGGCTACACTAAACGACAGATTTTCCATGTAGATGAAACAGCCTTCTATTGAAAGAAGATACCATCTAGGATTTTCATAGCTAGAGAGAAGAAGCCAATGCCTGGCTTCACAGGACAAGCTGACTCTGTTTTTTTAGGGGTGAATGCAGCTTTTGGTGACTTTAAGCTGAAGCTAGTGCTCATTTACCATTCTGTAAACCCTATGGCCCTTAGGAATTATGTCTACTCCACCTGTGTTCTGTCAATGGAACAATAGAGCCTGGATGACAGCACATCTGTTTATAGCATGGTTTACTAAATATTTTAAGCCCACTGTTGAGACCTACTGCTCAAAATGAAGATCCCTTTCAAAATACGACTGTTCATTGACAATGCACCTGGTCACCTGAGGGCTCTGATGGAGATTAATGTTTTCATGCCTGCTAACACAACATCTATTTGGTAGCCCATGGATTAAGGAGTAATTTTGACTTTCAAGTCTTATTTCAGAAATACCTTAAGGAAGGCTATAGCTGCCATAGATAGTGATTCCTCATGGATATGGGCAAAGTTAGTTGATAACTTTTTGGAAAGAATTCATCATTCCAGATGCCATTAAGAACATTTTTGAGTCATGAGAGGAGATAAAAATATAAACGTTAACAGGAATTTGGAAGAGATTGATTTTAGCATTTATGGATGACTTTGAGGGGTGCAAGATTTCAGTGGAGGAAGTCACTGCAGATGTAGTGGAAATAGCAAGAAAACTAGAATGAAGATGTGACTGAATTGCTACAATCACATGATGAAACTTGAGTGAATGAGGAGTCGCTTCTTAGAGATGAACAAAAGTCATTTCTTGAGATGGAATCTACTTCTGGTGAAGATGCTGTTGAATAATGACAAAAAATGAAGAATATTACATAAACGGAGTTGATAAAACAGGGGCAGGGTTTCAAAGGATTGTCTCCAATTTTGAAAGAAGTTTTACCGTGGGTAAAATGCTATCAGACAGCATTGCATGCTACAGAGAAATCTTTCCTGAAAGTAAGAGTCAACTGATACAGCAAACTTTATTGTCTTATTTTAAGAAGTTGCCACAGCCTCCCCAACCTTCAGCAACCACCACCCTGATCAGTCAGCAGCCATCAACATCGAGGCAAGACCCTCCACCAGAAAAAAGACTGTGACTCACTGAAGGCTCAGATGAATGTTAGCATTTTTTAGCAAGAAACTATTTTTAATTACAGTATGTACATTTTGAAGACAATACTATTGTAAACTTAATAGACTACAGTATAGTGTAAATGTAAGTTTTGTGTGTGCTGGGAAACCAAAACATCCATGTGACTCACTTTATTGTGACATTGACTTTACTGTGGTGGTCTGGAATCAAGCTCACAGTATCTGTCTGTTGTGTGCTAGGCACCCTGGGGGGAACCTAATACTGAACACAAAAAACCCTATTACATGTTAGAGCCAAGTGAGAAAGACAGAATGACCGCCCATACATAGCTTACATTTGAAGCAATAAATAAATGTGCTAGTGCATTTATAAAATAATTATAAAGTATCAGCCAGGTGTGGTGGCTCACACCTGTAATCCCAGCACTTTGGGAGGCCAAGACAGGTGGATCACTTGAGCCCAGGCATTTGAGACCAACCTGGGCAACATGGCAAAACCCTGTATTTATGAAAAGTAAAAAAATGTTCTGGCTGTAGTGGCGCACGCCTATAGTCCTAGCTACTCCAGAGGCTGAACTGGGAGAATCACTTGAACCCAGGAGGCAGAGATTGCAGTGAGCCGAGATTGAGCCACTGAACTCCAGCCTGAGCGACAGAGTGAGACTATCTCAAAACATAATAATTATTACATTAGTAAATTACATGATAAATTCTATGAAAAACAGGTAAGGTCCTATTGGTAGAGAATAATAGTGGAGCCTACTTCAGACAGGATGGTCAGAGAAAGCCTCCCTGAGGAATGTCTCAACTGGTGAGAAGGAGCCAGTCCTGTGAAGAGATGGTGGTGGGGGGAGGAGCCCAGACAGACGGAGTGGGCGGTGGAGGCCCTGGGGGAGCTGAGTCTGCTGCCTCTGAGGCATGGGAAGCCGGCCAGGGTGGTGGGGGCCCCATGCGGAGGGACTTGAGATGGGCAAGGGCCAGAATGTGCAGGATTTAGTGAGTTTGGATTTTATTTGGAGGCCGAGCAGCCATTGAAGGGTTCATAGTCATGAGAATGACATAATGAGGTGCACATTTTTTAGAGGTCACTCAGTGCTGGATGGAGATTGGGGTAGAAGTGGAGAGTCCAGTTAGGAGGCTCCTATCATGTAGTCTTGGTGAGAGAAAATTGCAGCTTGGACTGGCGATGTGAGTGACAATGGGGGAGGGGGCGCAAACTACTTCCAAGTGTGTGTTTGACCCCAAAGTAACAGGAGTTGCTGGCGGTTCCTCATAAAGTTTCCGGTGAAGATAAGGTTGGTCAGCCTTGTCTGCACCTAATGCTGTAGGAATTTAAGTCCCTTTGCCTGTGATCTGCCTCAGCCCAACCCACCCCGCCCCACCTTAAGGCCTGGGATAGGCAGAGATGTGAAAGATTGGGCCCTGGAGAGGGGATGGACCCTCCACATGCTTCCACTTCCTGCTGCGCGAGCTGCAAGTTCACAGCACTTGGGAACATGGAGTGTGGGGGGTCTTCGTATCCTATTGCCTTCTTGACCCCCCAGACAGGCCCTGTCTAACATCCTCTTATACTTTCGGAGAGGAAGGTGGCAGTGGCTAAACAGGTTGGGGCCATAGGATAAGAAGTCCATTTCTGCTCTTTCCATAGATAGAAACCTTAGGCTTTGATTCACATTGTTTTTCTGGGCATCCAGCACTGCAGTGGAAATGTCTGCTCTTAGGGTTTCTCAAGGAAAGGCCCACGGAGGTCAGAGCCAGCCTCTGTCCAGGTCGTGGTACCCCACAGAGCTGGAGAGATGCAGAGCAAGTACTTGCTGATGTGTCAAGATTTCAGGAGCACAGGAAAGCTCTTGAGTGGGAAAAATGTGTCATTGATGTGAAAATTCCACCAAGAGAACATCTGCCCCTTAGCTCTAGTGAGGGGTTGCTGTGAACTAGGCTCTCCTCAGGAGAGGTAATACTGTCATGATCCTTGGTGCACACGAGCTGAGAATAGGCGTCACTGTGGGGGAGGGGAGCAGAGAACACTGGGAACCCAGATGAAGTAAAGGGACCCCAAGAACTGGCAAAGGAACAGAAATGGGAGAATTCTAGTGTCAAAAAACCACTACTGGCTGAGCGTGTGACTCATACCTGTAATCCCAGCACTTTGGGAGGCCGAGGCAGGTGGATCACCTAAGGTTGGGAGTTCAGACCAGCCTGACCAACATGGAGAAACCCTGTCTCTACTAAAAATACAAAATTAGCTGGGCATGGTGGTACATGCCTGTAATCTCAGCTATTCGGGAGGCTGAGGCAGAAGAACTGCTTGAACCCAGGAGGGTTCAACCCTGCACATACCTTCGTTCAACCTGGCACATACCTTCTGCAAGTCCTTCCTGCACAAAGGAATGTGAGAACAAAGCAGGTGGAAGGCCCTGCCCATGTGGTGCTTATAATCTATTAGGGGAGACAGAGCATGTCCTCAAATATGCCAGATCAATGGAAGAGGAGGTGACTGGCCGAGGATTGTTAGAGATCAGAAGGAGCAACTACCTAATGGGAGAGGAGGCAGAATTGGTATTAGCCTTCGAAAGTTGTGGAAGTGGAAAGAAAGGGGCACGGAGCTCATGAGCTGAGGCTCACGGGAAGATTTTAGGAAATGTTCAACTTGGCAGGAAGGTGAGGTTCAATGGGGTAAAGATTAATCCATTCACTCATCTCACAGATACTCCCTGAATGCCTGAGGTATCAGACAGTCAGGGGAAAGCAGCGAACAAGATGGGCAAAGTTCCTGCTCTCAAGAAGCCAACATTCTAGTAGGGGGAGAAAGGCAACAGAAATGTAAACAAATAAGACTGGTTCAAATTGGGATAGAGGCAGCAAGGACAATAAAACGAGGTGATATTTTAGAAAGTGACTGGGCTTCCTTTGGATCCGAGGTCAAGGAAGCTCTCTCTAAGGCAGCAGCATTTTAGTTGAAACCTACATGACAATGAAGTCAACCTTTCAAGATTGAGGGGAAGGGCATTCCAGGCAGAGGCAGTGGCAAGTGCAAAGGCCCTGAGGCAGGAGCAAACCTGCAGAAACACAGGGAGCAGAGCAAGGCATCTGCCAGGGAGTGTGCAGGCCCAGTGGCGTAGGACCTTGTAGGCCATGGAGGGGAAGCTGGACTTCATTTCAATGGGAAGCCACTGGAAGATCCTAAGAAGGGGAGTGGCATGGTCTGATTCTTATGTTTACTTTTTATTTTATTTTTTGAGATGGAGTCTTGCTCTGTCACCCAGGCTAGAGTGCAGTGGCATGATCTCAGCGTACTACAACCTCCGCCTCCTGGGTTCAAGCGATTCTCCTGCCTCAGCCTTCCGAGTAGCTGGGATTACAGGCACCCGCCACTGTGCCCAGCTAATTTTTGTATTTTTAGTAGAGACAGGGTTTCACCATTTGGCCAGGCTGGTCTTGAACTCCTGACCTCGTGATCCACCCACCTCGACCTCCCAAAGTGCTGGGATTACAGGCGTGAGCCACCGCACCTGGCCTGTTTATTTTTTTGAGACAGAGTCTCACTCTATTGCCCAGGCTGGAGTGCAGTGGTGTGATCTTGGCTCATTGCAACCTCCACCTCTTGGTTCAAGTGATTCTCCTGCCTCAGCTTCCTGAGTAGCTGAGATTATAGGCACATGCCACCACGCCCAGCTGATTTTGCATTTTTACATGGCCCAGCCTGATTCTTACGTTTAGAAGCTCACTCTGGCTGCTGTGAGGAGAATGGGTGAGGAAGAAGGCCCAGTGTGAGGCTGTTCCAGCCATTCTAGCAGGTTGTGGCGGGGACAGGAGGACCCACAGAGCCAGCTGAGGGCTGGGGAGTGAGAAAGGAGAGTGAGAGGGCTGGACTTCATTTGGGAACGGTGGGGGGCCCTGGGGGCTGCTAACCTGATGTGACCCATCCAGGGACCTGGAGTGATGATGCTCCTGCGCTGGTGGGTGCAGATGTGGAAGCAGAGTCCTAGGTCTGTCTTTGGTGTGCGTGCCGAATGCAGGAGTGAGGGACTTTCCTAGGGCTCTCTGCTGGATCTAGAGAGCCCCAGGCCAATGTGCTGCCCCTGAGGGCGGGGGCAGTGCCTCACTCGCTGAGGTGTGGCAGCACCTGGCACCTGGTGAGCAGTCCGTACAGCATGGCTGACTGATGGGAAGGCCAGAGGGAGGAGGCTGGATAAGTGCCCACTCAAGACATATCTCCGGCTCCATCTCTACACTCTTTTCTGAGCTGCATTCTGGAGTTGGTGAAATGTCACAAGCCTGCTAAGAGCGACTCTAAAAGTTGTCTTCGGAGGTCACATTTTTTATAATCATGGGACTATTTAAAGGACAGAAAACGCTGACTGAGGATTGGAAGGACCCCAAGGGAAAGAGGAGCTCAGATTCATTGGCACCTAACTGTATTAAATCAGGAAAATGAAGCTCAGAGGCGAGGCGACCTCCCCAAGGAGAGGCCAGTTGGCTGCCTGACCACCTCTGCCCAGATGAACCCTGGCCACTCTGCCTGTGACCTTCTTGCTCAGAGGAAAGGCCCACCTAAAAAGAAGGCTTCCGGGTGAATTCAAATACAAAGGAAAAGAAGGGCAGCATCGCCCACGCTTGGTTCTCAGCCTGGTAGCCGTTAAAGCAAACGAAGAGTTGAAAACTGTGTCTGAGCAATGAGCCTTTAGAGCTGGGGCTGTGATGTGTATGAGTTGGGCAGATGTGAGACAGTCTATCCCACCAGATGCAGGTACATCTGGGTCTCAGCCACCATCTAAAGTGGCGTGTCAAGCCTTCATTCCCTGCCTTACACATGGTGCTCATGCACACACACCCCCCCACACCCACACCCTGCCTGAAAAGGAGCTTTCCCTGGACTTTAGGCTCTGGCCTCCCAAGACCCCAGGCAGTAGCCAATGGTTAGGTGATCCTGGTGGCCATCTCTAAAATCACCTTAAATGTCCCCTTTGCCTTGGGACTTGATTGCCAGCCCCTGAAATAGGTGTTGGGAGCAGGTGAGAATTTCTCCTGTGACATCAGCATTACCCCAGCAGCTGCACCCACCCATGTGGGGTCACTTGCGGCCTGCACAGTAGGACCAAGGTAAGGCTCTAGAATCTCCAGGACAGCAATGCCAAAAGATATTCCTTTCCCATATTTCCTTCCATTCTTCATTGGCAAGGTAGAAACCAAATTTTTGACAGAGAAATTAGATGTGTCAGTGATTCACCCCCTTACAGTGTGATTAAGCTGCTTTTGATCATCTGCACTAGATGTAAAGACTACGAAAATTCAGGAAAACAAGTGTTAAGGAAATAGGCCAGCACATCAACATGTTAGGGCTGATTTCCATCTTCGGGAGGACAGAACAAAAGATGGGTCTTCACCAGGAAGCAAGGGACAAAAAGAAGCCCAACAATTAGCTGATGTGCTGTGAGTAGGGACAAGAAAACTGCACAGAAAATCTGCAGATACATTATTCCTGGGTAATTCTGACTCTTGATGCAGAGGAGCCCACACAGAACTCTGTCTCACAGGTGCCGGTTGCCTGGCTGCCTGGTTGCCAAGTAGAGAAGGAAGATACAAAAAATTCTGTTCCCTGACAGTGCACTTGACGTCACTACAGTAATTTTTTTAAATCAAGCACATTTAGACATTTCTTCCTTTTAGACATTCTCTTTGAAGAAGCAAAGAGGGAGGAATTTGGGTGCGGTGTGAGGCAGCATACAATTCTGAGAGGCCCTCTGGGCTGCCCGTGCATCGTGAGCAGTGGGCTGAGGAAAAGAGCTCCCTCCCATCCTAAAGGCTTTGTAGCTTGCAAGGCTCAGAACAAACAGATTTTAGTTCATTGCTTATCTGATCAGTATTCACTTCCAAGATATTTTTTTTTTTTTTTCTTTTCAGTTAGGACTAACATTCTTTATTGTCAATTGAATATTAACGATTTGGAATTTTCCACCTTTAATACTGGCAGTGATGGGGGCTAACCTGACATCAGTGACCCAGGACTCTTCCTTGAGTTTGCTGCAAGAGGTCCCCAGAAAGGGGCTGATGGGAGTGAGGTGTTTACCCAGCTCCTTCCATCCCAAATTAAATATTCAAATTGGGTTTGTTCTGGGGCATTGTTAAGGCTTGAGCTTTAATTTAATGGAAATGGCATTGTCCCTGGAAGAAAGGTTTCATTAGGCCAGCCCGCAAACTTTTCCCATTATCCTCTGGAGGAAACAATCTGGGTGACAGCCTGCCCGTCATAATCCCCGCTCCAGATTTATGGTGACAAAAGACTCTTAATACTGAAAATGTTCGGGGGGAGGAGAAACACTTCCCAAACAAGAAGTCTCCCCCTTCCAGGCCAGGTAACAAAGGGTCAGGAGGAATTTGGTGGGGGCCTCCTGGCCACCTGCCGGTTAAGCCCATGGTCAGTAGATTAACTGCAGCTCTGACTGAGTGTTTAGAAAGGCAAGTTACATGGCAGAGCAAACAAAATTCAGACTGTGCTTTACACATGGTAATCCCAAATTTAATAAGGCTTCACCACTGGGAAGCCAGAGCCCAAAAGGTAGCTGAGGTGTGGGGCTCTATTGTTCTCAGCCAGGGATGTCGCCATTGGTTGTCTGAGCAGCCTCTGGGCCCACCCCCCTGGGGGTCTGTGGCCTCAGCTAAGAAAATACCTCCTGGCCCCTTGGGGGAGTCTGTTGTTTTCCTTCCTGCCAGGCTTCACCGGCCTTGTCCAGAGACAAGTCACAACTCTGCCTGAATAAAGTCCCTGCAGAAGGCTTGGGTGGTCAGAAGGCCATATGAGCTGCCAGCCCTGTGGGCTGCACCAGAATCCGCCTCCCTGACCTGTGGGCTCATCATGGATGTAGCTGAGGCTTCAGGAAAGAGTCCTGGGAAGTCTGTGATCCAGCCCTTGGTCAAAGCTGCTGAGGGCCCAGATGTTTGTGCCCTGTTGAATTTCAGGCCTGTAAGGTGGGGGGTAGGTGGGGTAAGTGTGAGTTATTTCTGAAATTATAATGAGCTGAAGGAATGTTTCTCTGTGGCCATCTTCGTGATTATATTAGTCCATCTTCACACTGCCAATGAAAACATACCCAAGACTGGGTAATTTATAAAGAAAAAGAGGTGTAATGGACTCACAGTCCCATGTGGCTGAGGAGGCCTCACAATCATATGGAAGGCAAAAGGCACTTCTTACATGGCGGTGGCAAGAGAGAATGGGAGCCAAGCAAAGGTGAAACCCCTTATAAAACCATCAGATCTCATGAGACTTATTAACTACCATAAGAACAGTATGGGGAAAACTGCCCCCATGATTCAATTATCTCCCACTGGGTCCCTCCCATAACACATGGGAATTATGGGAGCTACAATTCAAAATGAGATTTGGGTGGGGACACAGCCAAACCATATCAATGATCATTCTTCATTGAGCAGCTATTTATCAAGTACCTGCTATGTGCCAGGCACTGTGTTCAAAGACTCAGGACATTAAGGTGAAACAGAAAATAGACATGATCTTGTTTCACAAGGACCACAAACTGAGCTAAGTGAAATAGGCCAAGTTAGGACTTGTTCAAGATGGAAACCCAGTACACACATTTGCCTCCCATCTTTCCAGAAATCTTGCTGAAATAGTTTTAGAATTACAAAAAGACAAACCCATAATACTAAGGAGAGGAGGAGGAGGTCATCCACAGATAAGAGATATAAGCAGATTCTGGAATATGTGAAGTGTATGGGAGATGTTATTAGAGGAAACAGCTGATGACGGCCACATAAAATGCCCTATGGTGGGGTAACAGAGAAGATGGGAGCCAGTTTACCCAGGAAACCTCAGAAAGATTCAGGGAAGGTATGTACACAATTGCACAGTAAATCCACACCATCTATAGTGCTTTTATATGCTTTTTTTTTTTTTTTTTTTTTTTTTTTTGGAGACGGAGTCTTGCTTTGTCGCCCAGGCTGGAGTGCAGTGGCCGGATCTCAGCTCACTGCAAGCTCCGCCTCCCGGGTTTACGCCATTCTCCTGCCTCAGCCTCCCGAGTAGCTGGGACTACAGGCGCCCGCCACCTCGCCCGGCTAGTTTTTTGTATTTTTTGGTAGAGACGGGGTTTCACCAAGTTAGCTAGGATGGTCTCGATCTCCTGACCTCGTGATCTGCCCGTCTCAGCCTCCCAAAGTGCTGGGATTACAGGCTTGAGCCACCGCGCCCGGCCCTAGTGCTTTTATATTCTAAAATTTAGATTTACTGTGATGATTGAGGAGGCATATATGGAGAAATGAGGAGAACCATTTGCATGATGAAATATATGAAAATAAACAAGCATGTACCTGTAGTCTTAGCTATTCTGGAGGCTGAGGCAGGAGAATCAATTGAGCCTGGAAGTTTGAGGACAGCTTGGGCAATGTAGCAAGACCCTATCTCTTAAAAAAAAAAAAAAAAAGCAGAAAAATATCACTCCTGGGGAAACAGAACTTAAAGAATAGATTACTCAAAATTTTCTTCAGAATTCTCAAACAGAATTGGGAAGATAATACATTCTAAAAACGGGATCTTGAGAACAAAATGAGCTCTTGGAAATTTAAAATGCAACTGGTGGAATAAAATAGTAGAAGGACTAAAAAGTTGAAATATCACAAAGCATAGAGCAGAAAAACAAAATGGGAAAATACGAGGGGGAAAATAAAAGACATATGGAATAGTCCAAAATCTAAAGGGCATTCTAGAAAGAAAAAAAAAAAGTAATTAAAGGGGAGAGAATTCTCAAAGCACAGAAGAACATTTCCTAGGGCTGAATAAGAATAGTCCTATGAAAAAGATCCACAACTAGACATAATCCTGGTAAAATTTCAAAACATGAAGTAAAAATAATAGATTGTAAAAGTCTCCAAAGCAAAGGAGCAGAACACCTACAAATGAGCAGCAGTCAGAATGGCATCAGACTTCTCCTCGGCAACACTAGATGCTGGAAGATAATGGGTGCCGAGGGAAAATGGTTTTCAGTCTAGAATCCTATACACAAACTATCCACCAAGTAGAGGACAACAGAAGAGTTTTCAGACAGGAGCAAGTTACTCCAGCAAAAGCAGGACATAGATGGGAGAGAGAAGAAAATCTGAGATCAGTATCGTGAAAATGGCCATACTAGCCAAGATAATTTATAGATTTAATGCCATCCCCATCAAGCTACCAATGACTTTCTTCACAGAATTGGAAAAAACTACTTTAAAGTTCATATGGAACCAAAAAAGAGCCCGCATTGCCAAGACAATCCTAAGTCAAAAGAACAAAGCTGGAGGCATCACACTACCTGACTTCAAACTATACTACAAGGCCACAGTAACTAAAACAGCATAGTACTGGTATCAAAACAGAGATATAGACCAATGGAACAGAACAGAGCCCTCAGAAATAATGCCACACATCTACAACCACCTGATCTTTGACAAACCTGACAAAAACAAGAAATGGGGAAAGAATTCCCTATATAATAAATAGTGCCAGGAAAACTGGCTAGCCATATGTAGAAAGCTGAAACTGGATCCTTACACCTTATACAAAAATTAATTCAAGATGGATTAAAGACTTAAATGTTAGACCTAAAACCATAAAAACCCCAGAAGAAAACCTAGGCAATACCATTCAGGACATAGGCATGGGCAAGGACTTCATGTCTAAAATACCAAAAATCTGAGATTGAACCTAGGAAAGCCATAAAGAGTCTCAAGGGGACAGCTGTGCAGCACCCTGGAGGGCAGCCAGCCATACTGCAGTGGGATCACAGAAGACTTAGAGGAAGAGGGGAAAGGCAATTCTCAGTAGATTAGAGAACACAATTCATTTAAAATTCAGATTTAAAATAACACAGAGCCGAGCATCGTGGCATGTGCCTGTAGTCTCAGCTACTCAGGAGGCTAAGGTGGGATGATAGTTTGAGCCCAGGAGTTCAAGCTCAGCCTAGGCAACATAGCAAGACCCTGCCTCTAAAAAAGAAAAGAAAAGAAAAGAAAACAAACATAATAGCAAATAATGCAAGCAAGAATAAAGGCATCTGGAAACCCTATGGAGAAAAATTGGGTTAAAAAAAGCTCTGAATATGAAGCAAACTAGGAGACATGATATGAAGCAATTGACAAAGTATAAGGAATAAGAATCCATTTGACTTGGTGCTGGAAATACACTCTTTTTAGACGTCCAGGGATCATGACACTGAATTTGAAGAGCAGGAAGTATAATCCTAACATTACTATTAATAAGTAAGAATTACATAATAATACAATGAAGCCAATGTGATCAGTTTCCCATTTTAAGACTCAACCTTTAGACAAAGCTTAGAAAACTAGGGTGTGTGCATCTGACAAAGGGCTAATATCCAGAATCTACAAAGAACTTAAACAAATTTACAAGAAAAAAATCAACCCCATCAAAAAGTGGGCAAAGGATATGAACCAACACTTCTCAAAAGAACACATTTATGCAGTCAACAGACACATGAAAAAATACTCATCATCACTGGCCATCAGAGAAATGCAAATCAAAACCACGATGAGATACTATCTCACACAAGTTAGAATAACAATCATTAAAAAGTCAGGAAACAACAGGTGCCGGAGAGGATGTGGAGAAATAGGAACACTTTTACACTGTTGGTGGGACTGTAAACTAGTTCAACCATTGTGGAAGACAGTGTGGCGATTCCTCAAGGATCTAGAACTAGAAATACCATTTGACTCAGCCATCCCATTACTGGGCATCTACCCAAAGGATTATAAATCATGTTGCTATAAAGACACATGCACACGTATGTTTATTGCGACACTATTCACAATAGCAGAGATTTGGAACCAACCCAAATGTCCATCAATGATAGACTGGATTAAGAAATTGTGGTGCGGCCAGGTGCGGTGGCTCAAGCCTGTAATCCCAGCACTTTGGGAGGCCGAGACGGGCGGATCACGAGGTCAGGAGATCGAGACCATCCTGGCTAACACGGTTGAAACCCCATCTCTACTAAAAAATACAAAAAACTAGCCGGGCGAGGTGGCGGGCATCTGTAGTCCCAGCTACTTGGGAGACTGAGGCAGGAGAATGGTGTGGACCCGGGAGGCAGAGCTTGCAGTGAGCTGAGATCTGGCCACTGCACTCCAGCCTGGGCGACAGAGCGAGACTCCGTCTCCAAAAAAAAAAAAAAAAAAAAAATTGTGGTGCATATACACCATGGAATACTATGCAGTCATAAAAAAGGATGAGTTCATGTCATTTGTAGGGACATGGATGAAGCTAGAATCCATTATTCTGAGCAAACTATCACAAGGACAGGAAACCAAACACCACGTGTTCTCACTCACAGGTGGGAACTGAACGAAAACACCTGGACACAGGGTGGGGAACATCACATACTGGGGCCTGTCGTGGGGTGGGGGATGGGGGAGGGATAGTATTAGGAGACATACCTAATGTAAATGATGAGTTAATGGGTGCAGCACACCAACATAGCACATGTATACATATGTAACAAACCTGCACATTGTGCACATATACCCTAGAACTTAAAGTATAATAAAGAAAATTTTAAAAACTAGGATGTGTGGCAGGAGAAAATAGAAACTTTAACAACCTTAATAATGTGAAAGTACAACTATAGTGGCAGAAGGTGGGATGTAGAAAGGAAAAGAAAGGTTAGAGGAGAGGATATTTGTAATAATATCCTCAACTTGCAAAGCAGATAGTCAAGAGGCACTGGGGAAAGTTGATGGATCCATAAATATAGGTTTAAATATTTGATTAAAGTTACAAAGGCAAACCATAGAAGAAGGGAATATCTAAATATTGAACATTGAAATTCACACTCAGAATTCCACAGATACCTGAAAAATTGGTAAATGAAGAAGTAGAGATAAAAGTATATCACAAATATAATGTGTGTAACTCTATATGTTATATGGGGGAATCCACCTAAGGCCAGATAAAATACAATATTATGCAGTATTTGGGACGTATCTATTCATTGTTTTCTGAAATTTGAATTTGACAGGGCATCCTGTATTTTTTTTTGTCCTAAGTCTGGCAACCCTAGATCCACTAGAGGAACTAAAAATCAAAAGTATGCCGGCTGGGCGTGGTGGCTCACGCCTGTCATCCCAGCGCTTTGGAAGGCCAAGGAGGGTGGATCACCTGAGGTCGGGAGTTTGAGACCAGCTTGACCAACGTGGAGAAACCCCGTCTCTACTAAAAATACAAAATTAGCCGGGCAGGGTGGCACATGCCTGTAATCCCAGCTACTAGGGAGGCTGAGGCAGGAGAATCACTTGAACTTGGGACGCGGAGGTTGCCGTGAGGCGAGATCGCGCCATTGCACTCCAGCCTGGGCAACAAGAGCAAAACTCCGTCTCAAAAAAAAAAAAGGTATGTATATACTACTTGATCTGTAACTGTAGGTTTGCATTATTTTGATAAGAATAAAAAATTTCAGATGTGTTCAGTGCATGTAGGAAATCAATCCCTTATTTTAAATATATAGGAAGAGTCATATTTATTAAATCAGCCTTGTCCTGCCCCACTTAGTACATTTTAAGCAAGTATTTAAAGAATATTAGTTTGCAGGGATTCCATTTGTAAGCCTGTCACAAGACTTAGGTACTTTGGTCAAGTATGTGCCAGATGCTGTGGGAGGTGGCTGAGTCTAGGAACTTGAAATTTAGATGAAGAGGCAAGATATATATTGGGTACAGAACAGTTAACTCTTTAAGGGAGGTTGGCTTCTATTACTTGAAGTCAGATGATTGGGGGAAATGGTGGTAAAGGTGGTGACTGCTAAGTGCTACAGGGGCTGAGCTGAGGGAGCATGAGAAAAGCAGAACAGGGCTGGTGATGAAGATGAGACTTAAGAGGAAGAGGAAGAGGAGGAGGGTTTGGAAAAGAGGGAGGAATTCCAGTGCCTGCTTTTAAAGACTCTGATTTAAACCACACCTCAGGGCTGGGCGTGGTGGCTCATGCCTGTAATCCCAGCACTCTGGGAGGTCGAGGCAGGTGGATTGCCTGAGCTCAGGAGTTCGAGACCACCCTGGACAACATGGTGAAACCCTGTCTCTACTAAAATACAAAAAATTAGCCGCACATGGTGACGCTCACCTGTAATCCCAGCTACTTGGGAGGCTAAAGCAGGAGAATCACTTGAGGCCAGGATGCAGAGGTTGCAGTAAGCCAAGATCACGCCACTGCACTGTAGCCTGGGTGACAGAGTGAGACTCCATCTCAAAAACAAAAACAAAAACAAAAAACAAAAAACAAAACAAAAAACACCTTAGCAAAGGATTAGCTGTCTGCCTGCCCCCAACTTCTCCCAAATGCACCCCAACAAGCACACACTTTTTGTGGGTCTCTAAACCTTCAAAAGGCTACTCAGCCAGTGGATGTCTAAGAGCCCTTCCAAAGTGATGAATCAATGGTCAACAGGTGATGGGAAACCACTGCTTTGGCTGGGTCTGAGCAAACCCTGGCTAGAGGTCTCCCAGGCCTGGTGGGCTGAGAGGATGAGCCTAACCCGTAGGGAAAAGTCACTTCCCTGATCAACTCAGTGGGAGATGTTAACCTTGTTCGAATCCTGAATTGAAACACCATCTGCCAAAGTTCATTTCTAAGTCAACTGAGGAAATTTGAACATTGCCTCAATATTGGTGGGACTGAGAAACTACTGTCAATTTTTTAAAGTAATGAACTATGGTTGTGTTTTTAAAGGAGACTTTAAATATTCTGAAATACTTACACCTAAATATTTGAGGATTAATTTAGTATAATCCAATGCTGTCTTGTTGCAGGGGGTTGTGTGTTAAAATTATTGGCTATAAATTTTTATACTTTTAGTATGTGTTTAAAATCGTCAATAATAAAATTCCTCACTTAATAGTCCTTGCTCTCTCTATAGGTAACAGTCCCTTAGACTTGCTTAGCATGTACGGTTTACATTTACATCAAATTACCCTCGTGATCCCTGGAATACTCAAGTTGGGCATTTAGGAAGATTTTACTGATGAGGAAACAGAAAGACAAAGGCACACGAAGGGCCTGACTTGGAGAGAGGTTCTCCCTCCTCTCTCAGGAGTTTAGGTGGCAGGAAATACCTTCATGGCTTACAAAATATTTTACCTTTCTGAGTGCTCAATAATAAGTACTTCTGGCACCGCTTTGTTTCTTTATTCAACATATAGCTGTTGAGCATCTGCTGTTGGTCACACTTTCCAGGGTGGCAGAGATACGATACCAGATATTTTTCCTACTTCCAGTTCTTCAGATATTTTTCCAAAATCAGATGGGATATTTTGCCCCAAATCTGAAGACCCTTTAACTAGAAACTCCCTAGAGAGATAGAAACCACAGGCCTAGCCCCAGCCCATACCCAAGAGCCTTAGCTCATTCCTAGATACCAAATCACAGGGCAGGATTCTGACTCCTGGAATTCCTGTCCTTTCCTCTGGGGAGAGACCCAGCAGGGCAGGGAGGAACCTATGCTTGGGACAAGAACATCTTCCCCATGACCTTCACTGGAGGCCCCCAAAGCAGAACCTGAGCACCCCCTTGGTCTGCTGCTGTCTTCCATGTGGCAGTACCCCATTGCCCGAGGGCAACAAGCACTCTAGGACCTGGCCCCTAGGCACCTGACAGGCGGCCACCCCGCCACTGCAATAGTCCCAGCTCCCACTTCCCTGGATTGCTGGAGGGTTTCTTACCTCAGCTAGGTTGCTCCTCCCATCCCGTAAACACAGGCCTCTCCAGCTGTCTCTCTTCCTTGGATAGCCTCCTGTCAGCCAGGCATTTTGTGGTTCCTCCTCAGCACTCAGCACTGTGCCACCCTCCTCCTCCTCCCCATGGGGCTGAAACAGCCGTGGCTGACATCTCCAGGGAGCATCTCATGAAGAAACCCCATGATGGGTGGTGCTTAGACAGCCATTGTTCCTACTCTGGCTTCCTCAGCCTGCTTTCCTCCAGCCCCGCATACTGTTCCCCTTCCCTTCCCTCTGTCTTCCTCGGTCAGTACCTCCCTTCTGTCCCTCAGGCTGGCCAATGACTTCACTGTCCTGTCTCCTCAGGCCTCACTCTGGAAGACCCTCTCATAGCTGAGGGGGCTGGCCTCCAAGTCCTCCACAAGTGGCGGGCTCTGGCCCTCTTCCCGCCATGTACCAGCTTGTTAGCTTGTCCTTTGTCTCTTCCTTCAGCTTAGCTTGAGCCAGCTCACTGAGTAGGGGCAGTCACATCCAATTCAAGGCCTTCCCACTGTTCATGTTTCTTTTCCTGGAACCAGGGTTTTAAATTTGAGGTGGATTTATTGGGCGTTTGCTATATGCTAGGAAATGTGCTAAATACTTTTGTACATTATTTCGTGTAATCCGCCAAACAATGAGGTTTTTAAATTAAATTTCCTCCAAGACATCTGAAGATACTATTATCTTAGGCTTAGAGAGGGTAAGGAGCTTGCAGAACCAAGGTTTAAACCCAGGCAGTTGATCTCCAGAGAGGGCCTGAAGGCTGAGTAAACCGAGTAGCAATTACATCATAAATAGAACCACCCATGGACATAAGGAGATCCAAACTCTACTCTCACCTCTGCCTTGAAACAGGGCAAATCATTTAATCATTCTGAGCATCACTTTTTTCATCTTCAAAATGTGCATTAGAGAAGCAGGGATAACAGATACTCTCTCGTGGGATGCAGTGTAACACAATGATTAAGCATGTGGATTCCAGTGCTAGGTTGTCTGGGTTCAAATGGTAGTTCTCCTGTTCATGAATTATGTGACCAAACTGCCTTGTGTCTCAGTTTCCTCATCTGTGAAATGGGTACGATAACAGTACCTATGGCATAGCATGGTGAGAACTAATTGTTGCATATCCAGTAGAGCAGTGCCCGGCATACCGCCACCATTAACATCATTATTATTATAACGAATGGTCTCTTCCATCAAAATTCTATGATTTTAGGATGTATTCGAAGTTGTTGTTTTTTTCCGAAGTTGTTTTTTTTTTTTTTTTTTTTTTTTTTTTGAGATGGAGTCCTGCTGTGTCACCCAGGCTGGAGTGCAGTGGTGTGATCTCAGCTCACTGCAACCTCCTCCTCCTGGGTTCTAGCGATTCTCCTGCTTCAGTCTCCCAAGTAGCTGGGATTATAGACGCCTGCCACCACGCCCAGCTAATTTTTGTATTTTTAGTAGGGATGGGGTTTCACTGTGTTGGCCAGGCTGGTCTCGAACTCCTGACCTCAGGTGATCCGCCTGCCTCGACCTCCTGAAGTGCTGGGATGACAAGCGTAAGCCACTGCACCCGGCCTGCATTCGAACTTTTAGCACCATTGTTAATGTAGCCAGAGTTTTCATGTTTAGAAATCAGGAGTTAAAGGCTTTTGTCTTTAATAATAAGAAAAATCCTTCCACTTACACAGTAAGTCACTCCCTTCAGAACACATGCACATATAATCTTACATTAGGACCTCATAATTCTGGTAAGTCAGCAATAAAACTACATTTGTGCAGCTCTTCACAGTGACTGATGCATGTGAACCACTTCCATTCACTTTGGCCTCACCCCACACTATGAGGCAGGCAGGATAGGCAATGTGCCCACTCAGGGACGGGGAAGCCTTCAGTCAGATGTAGTAGGTGACTTGCTCGAGGTCCCACATTAATGGGCAGCTGAACCAGCCTTGATGCTGAAAGATCCTAATTTCCAGTCTAGAGATCTCTCCAGAAAGAAATCTCTGAGTGTTCTGCAAGGTACTTTGCGCTTGTCTGTTGGGTCCCCATAGACCTGAACCAGAACGTGGGTAGAATTCATCCGTGGCAAAAAGAGCTCCTGTCCTGTAACCACAGATTTAACCAGTCTTTATCTAGCATGGAATCCCCTTTTCTACAGATTGTAGGTACCTAGGGTCACTGTTACATCACAAAGGGTGGAAAAAAAGTGGAAAAGGCCCTGGGCTCAGAGACAACCCTGTTCTCATCCCTGCGCTGGCACTTGATAAGCTTTGTGGCCTTGGGCAAATCATGAGAGCTGTCTAAACTCTCTGAGAAATGTGGACGGGCACAACCACTTTGTCGGGAAGCTGAAAGAATTAGCAGTGACACACAGTAGGCATCAAGGAGGCGTTCAATTAATGGTAGTTTAAAAACAACAACAAAACTCCTTTCTCCAAAAGGCCGGTATGGCTGACAGACCAGCATGTGTCCTCACTTCTGCCCTTGGAGATGCTGGCGCACAGAAAGGCAGCAGGCAACGCAGACAGGTGACTTTCAGTCCTGAAACATATATTCTCACTTTGGGTACCTGCTGTTTTTAATGACTAATTTTTTTCCCCTGATACAGCCATCATTTAGCAAATACCAGGGCTAGTTATTAATTTAAAAACATCTTCAGCTTGTGTTACAGAAACTGCCATTTCCCCCCTCGGGAATGAGTTTTTCGTTATGTTTTTAAAATTAGCTGGCGCTTGAATTTCATTTTCCATCCAAGCTTCCCTGTTATCTGTAAGGTCACAGAAACACGTAGGCCGCGGACAGTCCAATCCCAGATATTAGGCTCCCGGAATTAAAAGCTGAAATAAGTAAATAGAGAACGCCCAGGGATTTTTCAGAGCAGAAAGCCGGTCCCCAGCGTGACGCGGAAGCCAGGTTCCCTCCTCAAGTGGCTCTTCCCTTACATTTGGAGGTGAAGGCTGAGGAAGAGGAGGCGACAGAGAAGCGAAAAGGCCTGTGCCCTATATCGCCAAGATCTGTTTCTTCTCCGCTCAGCAACGTAAAAGAATCAGAATGCATTCTGGACGAAGAAGAAGAAAAAAAAAACCTACAAGCGCTGATTGTCCCTTTAAGCCATTTCAATCACAGGCTCGCAGTTAAAATAATGCTCACCTACTGCGCTTCCAACTGGGCCATCTACCTTTTCGCCAGGTCAGGCCCAGTCAAGCCAGAGGAGGCGGCTGCGGTCCTCGTGAGCCCCGCTCTAGGCCCGGCTACACCTGTTTATCACCAAGTCGCTTCATTTCCCTTCCCCTCCTCCCTGCTTGAAAAGGAGCATTAATTAAACCGGTAAACAAGCCGGCTCCCATTCTAAATCAGAGCTGCAGGCAAAGGAGAGATAACTTAGGCTCCGGAGAAGAGGGATTTTCAGTTAATTTATGGAATCCACCGTCACTCTCTCTCCGAGCAGCCCGCTCCCCGCTTAACAGGGAAATTGAAGCAGACAGCCTTTGTCTAAACACTTCTTTTGCCCAGAATATCTTAATTTTTCTATTTGAATGTTTAATACGGTTTGGGGTACTGCAGCTTCCTTTTAATTGTGACGGTGCGGCCGCTTGGGCGTGATCCCTTGGCTGGAGCTGCAGGGGGCCCGTCCTCCTGGGGCGCGGAGGGAAGGACCAGCGTTTCCAAGACGGGCTCTGGCCGCCGGCGCGAGAGCGAGGCCAAGGTCTGGGGGCAGTTAGGAGGACCCCGTAGTCGGGGAGGCCCAGAAACGCTTTGCCCACAGCCACCGCCCTTTCCTTTGTAAGTTTCCCCAAAGCCGTCGGTGCGACCCGGCGCCGACTCTCCTTCTCTTCCACCTGCGAGCGCCAGCGCCGCCCGGGCCCAGTCCTGGGGGATCCCTCGGGGCCCAAAGGCTGGGCCACCGCCCGTCTCCGGCTACTGCTGCGAGGACGGGCGCTGCCTAATTTCTCCTCTAAGGGGGCTGTGTGTGCGTCTCCTTCCCAACTGATGTCTGGAATTTCAGTGTAAGTGGGACTCCCACTGAAATTGCAGTTTTCCTAAGATTACAGACAGTCCAAGAAAAACAGCTCGGTACGTCTTTGTCATTTCCTCTGTAAACCTTCAGGAAACAACACAGGAACGTCTTACACAGACTTCAAGTCAGCCTGCTTTTCCGGGTGGCGTATCCAGTAATCATGTTGACAAATTAATGGTAGAGAATTAGTTGTACATTAAAGATTTAAATTATATTATGCAGCACATTGTCATAAAGTGATATAAAACAATAGGAAAATAAATGTAAATGAATTCAAGTTACTGACATGTAAAACACCAGACTGACATCTGTACACTTAGCGACTCGCTCAGCCGCGGTGGCGGGGCCCGCGCGGTCCCTCCGCAGACTCGCGGGCCGGGGCCGGGGGAGGCCCTGCTGCGGCGCCGCGGCGTACCAAGGGTTAAGCGGCGCGGCTCGCAGCCCTCCCGGCTCCCCTCCCCTGCGTGCTGATTTTCAGGCCCACCGAGCCGCCCAAGAAAGTTTTCAATTCGACGAGGCTGCAGCGTCTCAGGGGCTGAGCTCCTTAGAAAGCTTCGGGGGCCCCCGAGGGCCGCCTTGCGGGGAGGGGGCGGTTGCCCCGTCCGGGACCCGCTAATTACATGGATTCGGTTTCCCTGCTCTGAAGGAATGCATTACCTGCAGCAAAGGAGGCGCGGCCTCTCAGGAAGGCCCCGAGAGGAAGCTGAATGCCCCAGTGCATTCCAGCCCCATCCCTAGGTTTATACCCGCAACCTCAGCCCATGCTGAGAGACTAATCGCTGGGCCATTGTCAGGGCTGTTGTCCAATCAGCCCCTGAATAGCAAAACTTCACAATGCCGAGTATGAATTAGAGGGGAACAAATGTGGATGCAGACTTTTTTTGCAACAATACCTAACTGAGCCTTTCAGACAGGACAACGGATGCACAAAAGCTCGACGGAAATTGGAGTAACTTTTGGAGGCCCTTGTAGCTGCCGTCAATAAGCGTCAGCCCCATAATGGCGGCTGGGCCTCCGCCACCAATTCCGCCCCCACAACACACACTTTGTGTGTGTGTGTGTGTGTGTGTGTGTGTGTGTGTGTGTGTGTGAGATGGATCAATTGTTCATGGGGTGGGGGGAAATCGTCATAAAAATTGGGCATTTTTGTTGTCCTTGTCTTGGAAACGGTGGCTCTCTGTTGAACGCAGCCAAATGGATTGTCTGTTCCTGACGTGGATTGTAGATTTGGTCATTATCTAGCCCACATAAAGTACTGACAATGTCCCCTCCCTCCGTCTGCCCACCCCCAAAAGAACAGAATAGCTTCTTGAGCTATACAAATGTCAGGTCTCTGTTTTAAAATTTAGCTTTGTTTACCCAACAGAATGGAATTCATTACTGTGTAAAAGTGGCTCCATTTTCTGATCTTTTTATTCAAAATGTTGAGAGTATCAAAAAGCTCATTTGAAGGTCACAGGTTTATGTATCTATTCTCTTAAGTGTTTTAGAGATTCATAGGGAGGACACAAAAGGTGGAAAATGTGAAAACATACTGTTCATTGTTTATCCTAACCTTGCCATGGTTATTAGATAAATGAGTGTAGGGGAAAAAATGGCATTAAAAGCCATTGTGAACTGGGAATTTTTTTTCCCCTGAAGACTGTTAATTTTAGCCCTTGATCTGTAAAGGTCAATTTCTAATTCTTTTTACTGTGCAGTTTATATAACTTCTGCATTTCAAGTCTATAAAAAGCTTTTGCAGACTTTTCATAATGTAAGTAGCAATTTATTTCATTACGGACTGAATTTTTTATGTAATTCCTATGGACATTCTGATGAAATTGTCAGGCTTAAAAGCTGTAGTGCTTTTCATTTGGGGATATGTGGACTTTTTTTTTTTTTTTTTGCTCCGATCCATTCTTGCTGGATAATTTAAAATTAGTAAGATTAATCAGTTCAGTGATTTAAAAGACCACACTTTGGTTGGAACAAGGTCTGAGGCAAAATCATTTTTTTTATTAGTAAATGACTTAAAAGGTCTTTTCAGCTAGTTATCTGAAGCTGATATTTAACTGTTACTTATTCCACTAATTTCTATCTTTTGTTAAAAGAACTTTCCAGCCTAAATCTCCTCGCTCTGTCCCATGCTAATTGCAGCTTACATTATATAAATGGCTTTGTAAAGAAAACTATAACTCCAAACCTTGAAAGTTGCGTGTTTCTATTTGCTCAAACTTGATGCACTTGTTTGAAGAGGGTCATTGCAGGGAGAGCTGTGTAGCCTGTAAGAATGTCCTGGATAACAAGCTTAAACAGAACCTTTTGTTGTGCCTAGTATTCTCAGGACTCCAAAATGAGGCCTTCTTTTTCTAACTGCGGGCTGAAGTGGTTCATTACTGCTGTTTCCTCCGCCAGGCCAGGGCTCAGCCATTCCCACTACTGAAGGTCTGTAACTTCCTTAAAAAGGAAGAAGGAAAACATGGCCCAGAAAGGTCTTGTTAGCACTTCCTATGTGAAATTAGCAGCTTTCTAAAAGGTACAACTCCAATTACCTCACATTGTGGAGGCGAGCACAAACTCAACAATATGCACAGCCTAGCAAGTGACATTCTGTCTTTCTAGAGTTACTTCCCTAATTAGGAATGAAGAAGCTCTATTCTGCTGAGTGCATCTATTTACAGTGGCCACAATGCTTTAACTTGAGCATCCTTCTCAAAGACCAGTGTTAAAAAACACAAGTGCTCTTTTCGCCGAGCAGGCTATGGTGAGGCGACACATTCCTAACGGTTACGCCCTCAGGGAAAAAAAAAAAAGTGTAGCTGCTTTGGCAGGATTGTTAACACTTCAGGATTCATTTTCCACAATAACGCCCCTGCCCAGAGAGCTCTGGGAATTACAGTGGACAATGGGGAGGCATTCTTAGGAGGGTCTAATGATGGAATAAAAAGAAAAATATTTATTGCTTTTGACAGTTCCACAAGGGGCAAAAATCCTTGTCGTGGCTAAAGTTTCCCTAGCTGTTGGAGGAAGGCGGCTCACTGGGACTCAAACAGTTCCACTTCCTTTGTTAGGAGGCTGAGTACCAGGGCCAAGCTGGGAAATTAAAGATTAAGTTCATTAAGGTAAGATAATTGTGCGGAGGCATTGTTGTTGATACAGGTGGAGTGATGGGGGCTGGGGTAGGAAGCCCATTTACATGTAGGGACAACCCATTAAACAGGCTTAACAGACGTGCGAGGCAAATATGTTTATTATTTGCCTGATGGCTGACCTACACTTTCACTGTTGCATTAGTCAACGGGCCCCCCCAAAGGAGGGCCAGGACTCCCTGCCGGGAACCAGGTGGAAGAGAAGGCAAAACAGTCCAGCGAGTAAAGATACAGTCCTGTGGGCCCTTGGGGAAGACTGGCCTTTCTTCTCTCTCCAACGCCCTGTTCCCCTGCCACCGGAGAGGACCAGCGCCCCTCTAGCTAAGGAGAGGAGACAGTGCTCTCCCACCTGAGGGGTGTCTTTAAATCTTTCTGACAGGAAACAGTTAGTTGTGCAGAAGCGCCCATTGGATGCCCTTAAAGAAGACCTCACGCTCTCTTTTCTCCCTCTGATAGGAGGGAGATACCCTGATTTTCCATCAGGGAGCTTCTCAAATGCTTTCTTCCCCAGTGTTACTGACCTCAGAATCTGACTTCGGGAATCTGGGCTGCCTATCTTCCATTTCATTCTTCTAAGAAAAATAAACCTAACATCATTCCCCCTCCCTGCCCTACCTGTCCCGCGTGCACAGATCCATCCTGCTTTGTTATTGAAAACTGGAGTTTGGCTTTGTTGGGAAAAGCTCCACCCTGCCCCTTCCCAACTTGGAGACCTATAAATACGGAGAACTTTAGAAAAACAAACACATAAAAAAAATTATGGGCTGGACGGTGGAAATTTGGGGAGCATGGGGGTCTGTCCTTGCGATCTGTCCCAAGGGAGGGAGACGGTGGAGAGAGAGGTGCCCAGATTGTGCCCAAGTGGCTGAAAATGTGCCCGGTGCAGTGTTCAAGAAAATTATGTCTTCACAAGCACTCTTACTTTTGCTGTGTCTTGGGCAGGAGGAGGAAGATCCGCATTTACTTTTGGTGGGGTCACTAGTTCATCATCTCTGGTGCCTCCACTTATTTTTTCTATTTCTGGTGAGGAACTGAGAAACACAGTTAAGGGTTGGAGATGTCTTTGATAACAGATATCCCGAAAGAAATACACTTGTTTATTTGCGTGATACGGTCACCTCTTACACAAAAACTCACCTGCTGTCCTCTCTTTCCCCTCCTGCCCCTCCTCCAGGCCCCCTGTGAGGAAAATAAACAGTGGCATAATGATTTTGGTAAATAGAATTCTTTTTAAAGCCATCTGATCATGGGGAGACATTCTGAGAAGACCCTAGGATTTAGTTAGTGCTGATGTGTAAAAAAAAAAAAAACAAAAACGACTTAATTTCGGAGAGGTTTTTAAAAAATATATGTAGATACAATCACATAGTGAGAAGAGTTTCAGGAGTTAAGAATAAACGTATTTTGATTCATTCAGATTCTATGATCTCTCTCTACTTGTTGCTGCTGTTATTTTCTCTGAACGGAAAGATTGTTGATTTCCTTTAGCTCACCAGGCATCCATATTGTAGAGTGATGCGGAGAGTCCTTTGGTTATTTTCATAGATTATATCAGAGAAGTTTTTGAATGAAACATTTTCAGTAGTATGTATCTGTGGGTTTGAGTAGAACTTGAAGTAATTCTCAAGCAAGCAAGCAACATTTACTAATGTTTTTCTCCTCTTGTGTTGATGTCAGGAGTTCTTTTTATTTATTTCTATAAAGCGTCCTTTGTCCTTGAGAATGTTGAATAGACTTCTTACAAAAGTTATCAGAGACCAGTCTGATAAATCAGACGAGAAATTAGGAACATCTGAGTTATTTTCTAAGATGGGTTAATGAAGAGATGAGGATTTGCATTTTCTTTTAAAGACCTAAGGAGGGAGGCAGGCTCCTCGGCTGTCACATTGTGATTTATCAGAAAGCAGAAAGGAAAATTTCATACAGACCAGATTCCAGGCTGCAGGTTACTCAGAATGTATTAACTTTTTGAGAACAAGTGTGTAATCACTGGCCTTTAATGACTAAAAATGAAGCTTGAAAACCTTGTACAATGTCCTCAGAATGTTTGTGTGCAAGGCAACATTTATCTCCATAAACAGCCCTTTAACGGAAAAGAAAAACTGTTTTGTCAATAATCGGAAACGAAAAGATTGCTCTCTAAACTGGAAGAAACGACATTTATATTTTCAACCCTACTGAATTGAGATTGTTAAGAGGCTTTTTCTTTACTGCATTAAAAAAATAGCCTGTCATCACATTGTCATAAAAGGAGAGAAGTCTCGTTTTGGAAATTATTTACAAGTTTGACGTCCTCAGAAATACCACCTTGAATCTGGAACTGTGATTAAAGTTAGTGAAAGGATGGGAGTGGAGGGACCGCACGTCTGTCTCCTGGCACTTGGAACATTTCTCAGATGGGGAAGAAACCCGGAGACTTCTTTCTCTTCCTTCCCTTTACAATGTGATGGAGACGTGGCAGGGGCACAAACTGGAGCAGCCAGGGAGGGGTTTGCAAAGCCCTGTAAACACCTCTCACTAAGCCATGAGTGCTTTACATATTTCAGGCTATTATTTGCATCACAATTTCTGGAAATTCTGTTGTAACTTTTAAATTTTATCTATTAAATACTGGTTTTCGTTTTTAAATTAAAAACTTCCTACTTTATGTTTTTTAAATTTTTTAAATAAAAAACATAAAAACGCTTATGGGCTCTTTTGTACTTTACAGTGGATCTGAAAAAATGAAAATATACCTTGTTGAATTTAATGAAAGGTTGCTATTTGCTAGTCTGTGCAGTTCTTTTAAAAATGGAGGTGAAATTTACAGAACATCAAATTAAACATTTCAAAGTGTACAATTCAGTGTTATTTAGTATATTCACAATGTTGTATCTGTAGTTTAGTTATAATTTTAGTTACAGAATCACCAACAAGTATTTGTAGAATTGTTATTAAATATTAATATTCATTCAACAAACATTTATTGAGCAAATTGTTACAAGAGTGCCACTAGGCTAAGCCCCGTGGGGGTTATAAAAATGAAAAAGGACTATCATATCCTTAATAATTTTTTTTTAAATCTATGAGAGGTTGTACTAAAGGCATCAACAACTTTAGTCTGGGAATATTTATTGAATTTATTAATAAATATTATTCAGCCCCACAGAGTCTTATCATTCTAAAACATCACAATATTGCTAAATATTTCTCAGCAACAATAGCCAATATAATTAAACTACCTACAAAGGGTTGAGAATATTTACTGTACTATATTTCTCAGAGTGATTTTGTTTTGTCTGACACATTCCAGAGTTTTCAAAACTTATAATATGTAAGTTGGACTTGGTTCAGTATGTTTGCTTTGATGGGCATTGACTTTGTTTGGGTAGGTCTATTATTCAAAGTGAAATTTTCTGTGTAGTTTTTTGGTCAAATTCCAGCTTATGTGGCTGGAAGAGGGTAGCAGGAGGCTCCAAGAGGATATAAGTCACTTAACTTTGCTGGAAAAGCCATGCATGTTTCTCCGGGGACTCTAAGGCAAATGGTTCAGCACACTAGAAGGATAGTAATATAGGTAATGAACCCAAGAATGTGTTTAGCCACAACTAGTTTTTAAAGATTGAAATTGTTTAATGTTAAAAAAAAAATGCTGTATCTGTTCAAGCATTTATGTTTTCCTTGAAAGTATCTGTCCTTCAAGTAGAATCTGACTTTTGATGACGGTGATGATAGTGGTAGTGGTGCTGGTCCTGAGGTAAGGGAGTTGGCACAAAGGAAACGTGACAAAGACCTCATCTCATTCAGGCTAGTTGATACAACTCTGTGTGATTGGTTAGTGAAGGGTCTTCTTTGGCCTCTAATATAGGAAGAAAGTAACAAATGGACAAATATTAATTGAGTCGTCTTTCAGGACAAACCGTGCGTAGCTTCCTTTGGGGGAATAAGCGCAGTAGTGAAAAGAGCTTGGTCTTGGGGATTCCAATCCTAGTTCTGCCACTTTCTAGTTGGGTACTTTTTGGCAAATTACTTGTCTGCTCTCAGCCTCGATTTCTTCATCTGGAGGGACAGTAATAGCTGCTTTGCATGGTCCCCTATGAGGATCAGCAGTAGTATGATGCTAAGGACATCCTCCATTCTCAATAAATCAGTAATTGCTGAAACAAATACACATACCAGGTCTGCTTGCCATGCCTTTCAACCACGGAACAAAGTAGGACATTCCACCACGACAAACAAAGTACCCTTTGGTGTGAGTTTTGCAAATCATAAAACATCAAATTAATTTCTCATAGTGTATATGACTATGAATGGAGGCCCGGAGGCTTCAGAATTAGTATTTTGAATGGGAATGTTAGAATCTGTACCTCTGTTGAATACCGTCTCTTGCTGCCACTGAAAGCTTACAAATACCACCTGAAAAATTACATCAATTTGCCATCAGACTGGAACCATCAATTTATACCTGAAATGTGTCAAAATGTTGGGTATTTCTATAATGATAAAAATGATTGCAATTGCCATGTTTAATTAAAATGTTAATCCACTGTCATCTTAAATGATCTCTATTTACAGAGAATTTTCTGTTTGATGTTAAGATGTTTTATTATTAAACGGAAACCTTGCTGTTTAGCCAATGCCTGACACAAACTTAAGGAAGAGGTGACAACCTTCCAGTAGTGGGGAGAGGTGACCCTTTCATCAGGAGAGTGTCTCTTATAGGTTAGAGGAGGAGTGACTGCTGCGTGGGAGCCAGAAAGACCACCCTGGCTCTCAAATCCTCCCCAGCCTGCTCCCTTATGTTCAAAATCTTTTAACAGTAGAGTTGACTGAAATGCAAATATTTTTGGAAAAAGGAACACCAAAGTTTGAATTTGCAAAAGGATGTAAGGTGCCCAATACCAGCCCCTTTTCTGGGAATGAGGTTGAGAGGTTTGAGGGTTACAAAATGGGAAGAAGTCTATCTGCAGAATTTATAATTGGCTGAAATGGACCTGAATTGGAGGAAAACTAGATTTCCTGTGTGTGTGTTGGTGGGTAGGTGTGTGAGTGAGGAGCAAAGGGCACTGAAACTTTGCCCTTTTTTTTTTTTTTTTTTTTTTTTTTTTGAGATGGAGTTTCGCTCTTGTTGCTCAGGCTGGAGTGCAGTGCTGTGATACTGCCTCAACGCAACCTTCGCCTCCCAGGTTCAAGCGATTCTCCTGCCTCAGCCACGTGAGTAGCTGGGGTTACAGGCATGCACCACCATGCCCAGCTAATTTTGTATTTTTTTTTTTTTTTTTTTTGTAGAGATGTTTCTCCATGTTGGTCAGGCTGGTCTTGAACTCTCAACCTCAGGTGATCCACCCGCCTTGGCCTCCCACAGTGCTGGGATTACAGGCATGAGCCACCGTACCCAGCTGAAACTTTGCCCTTAAGGAACTGATATTATCTGTGCTTTCTAGCCCAGGGGATGGGTGGGCACAGGAGCAGTCTCCCTTGAAGTACAAGAAGAGATCCAGAAAGAGATGTGGGAAGAGATTTGGAATAATTACAAGGGTCCCTGCTTGGTGTGACCGTCATCTTAGATTGGATGCCGTCCATTCTGCCTGGGTTACTCTGTCCAAGGACCCTTCCCTTGTGACTCTTCTAGAACTTGGAGGATGTCTCCACTACACTGCGCCTTCCCTCCCTCTCCTGTTGGCCACACTCCCTACACACCTTGGTTGAAGCAGCGCCCCCTCCCGCCCCCAGGTGGGCTGCTCTTCTGACTCTACTGGACTCACTTCCTCCTGTGATTTGCACTTCCCCTCCCAGCCCATTGCCTCTTGGGGTGGTGGCTCCATGATGGGACACCCTCCACCCACTTCCCACTCAAGCCCCATGTTACTCTCTGCAGCGTCCGCACTTTCTTCCTGGCCTGCAGGACAGCTCCACAGCAGGTGGCCATGCAGCCACTCAGCCTCAGGCCCTCCCTTGCTCCCTTGCGTCTCCTGCGGAGCTACTGTGCCTGTGAGGCTCCTGGAGCCCTGCCCTTCCTGCTCTTAGCCTATTCTGCTTAAAGTTCTTCCTCCATCTCCCCCAGCCAAATCCTACTCAAGTCATACCTCCTCCATGATGCCTCACTTGACCTTTCCAGCCTTCTCTGGGTAACAATCATTTTTCCAAAATTGCGGTAAAAATACATAACACAAAATTTACCATTCAGAAACCCTGTACCCATTAAACACTTACATCCCCTCACCCAAGCCCCTAGTCCCCTCTAATCTGCTCTCTGTCTCTATAAATTTGCCTATTCTAGGGATCTTATATAAGTAGAATCAAAATATTTGTCCTTTTGTGTCTAGCATATTCTTTTTTAAAAAAAAATTCAGACAGGGTCTCACTCTATTGCACAGGCTGGAGTACAGTGGTGTGCTAATGGCTCACTGCAGCCTCGACCTTCCAGGCTCAAGTGATCCTCCCCTCAGCCTCCTGAGTGGCTGAGACTGCAGGCTCACACCATCCTGCCCAGCTAATTTTTAAATATTTTGTAGAGATGGGGCCTCACTATGTTGCTTGGGCTCGTCTCAAACTCCTGGGCTCAAGCATTCCTTCCACCTTGGCCTACCTGAGTGCTGGAATTACAGGTGTAAGCCACCACATCTGGCCATGTATTTCACTTAGTATAATGTCTTCAAGGTTTATCATGTAGCATATGTCAGAGTTTCATTCTTTTTTAAGGCTGAATAATATTCCTTTGTATGTATGTACTACATATTGTGTATTCATTCATATGTGCTGGACATTTGAGTTGTTTCCACCTTTTGGCTGTTGTGAGTAATGCTACTATTAACATTGGTATACAAATTTGAATCCCTGTTTTCTGTTCTTTTGGGTATATACCTAGGAGTGGAATTGCTCCATCATATGGTAATTCGATATTCAACTTTTTGAGGAGCTTCCAAACAATAATCATTTTGAGAGTGAACACGATAGTTCACATTCACATGGCACCTTATGGTTTACCAAGTGCTGGCTGGTCCATTGGCTTCTCAGAACAAGCCTGTTTGACAAGTACTGTCCTTAACATCACCTTTACTCAGGTGAAGAAAGTGAGGCTCAGAGAGGTTCAGTGACTTGATCAGAGTCACAGAACACATTGATGGGGACTTTCCCTCAAAGTAAAATTGTGTGACTGTGCTGCCATAAGCTTTCCAAGGCTGCATGCTACCGTATAATGTTCCCTCATTGCTTTATCCCAGTACTGGAGTGACCCTTAAGTCACCATGATTATGAACGTGTCTTGACTCCCTTGCCAGGCTGTCAACCTCAAGGACAGGGGCTGTGTCATGATTATTTGTCTCTCCCATACTGTGCAAGGGCTGATACATAATAGGCTCCCAATGAATGTCAGTTGAATGAATAAGTGAATGAGTGGGTTCTTGATGGAGAGGGAGGCGAAAAGAGGGAGGAATGCCCCAGAAGGCTTCATGGCACCTTTCTGTTCCACCCCAGACAGAGAGGTGGAGCTGCTCTCTGCACCCGCAGTGACCTCCGCCACCAGTGGGAAGGTTATCAGAGATAATACAGGACTCCCTGTTAAACTTGAATTTCAGATAACCGATGAATAATTTTCTTTAGTATAATACATGCTTATATAAAAAATGTATTCATTGTTTACCTGAAATTCAAATTTAACTGGGCATCCTGTATTTTTATTTGCTATACTGGCAGCCCTAATCACTAGGTACTGATTACTTACTGTCACGTCACCAAAATCCTTAGAACTGCTGAGGAAGAATAGGAAACTGGCTTTCCAAAGCTGAATTGCTAACTACTTTTTAATTTACAAAATGCAAATGATGGGGGGGCCATTTTCTCCTAAATGGAAAATAATTCTACACCTGCAGTGATTTAATTCCCATTTGAAATTGCAGTTTCTGCTGCCTCCCAGATAGCTCTGCTCTGGTGGCAAAATAGTGTCTGCCATGCTTTGGCTAATTCTGGCACCCAAGCCATTCACTCTGGGGAGGTACCTGCTTGTGGCTATTTGGGACATTCCCTGAAGGCTGGCACACAGGGGTCCCCCTCCACTCACTACTATTCTGATGTGTGGAATTTATTACACTCCAATTTCTGCCAGATCTTTTGGGCTTGTCCGTTCTATAATCCAGAACTTCCTGACCAAGACTTAATTAGAAACCTGACTCGGTTTCCCCATAAGCTTGTTTCAAATTGTGGCACTGGCTGGAGATGCCGCCTAATCTCCCTGAGGGTCCTCTCAAGTTCACCTGAGACCCTTGGGATCAGTTCTTCTCACCGGATGTGTCTCAGACATCTGGGAAGGAAGGAAGTGAAGGGCTCCAGGTGAGGTGCACAGTCACTGTTGCTTTGACCAGGTTGGTGTCTTTGGGGGCTGGGGATCTAAGGGGCTGAGACTCAGGGTGATGGCAGAAAGGGTTGTCAGGACAACCCAAGGGAGGAAATGAGGCTCTTGCATTGGTGTTTACTCAGGGAGTATCCTCCTAAGTAGTGAATGATCACTCTTCCCTGCTGCTTTTCTAACTCGTCCAATTTAATATTGCCAGGAGGCAATTACTTATGCGTCTGCTGATTCGGGGACTTTATTTTTTAAACATTAGCTTTTCAGACTTAGAAGCAGCTGGGCTAGTGGAAAGTCACACATTTGGGGTGGGGGAGTGGTGGAAAGAAGGTGGCGGTGGCTCACCCAGGGCGTTGTGAACAGCAGCCAGGTGAATGGAGTGGCCAAGAGCATGGATCCAGCAGACACTGCAGCTGCTCTGCAACTCAAAGGCACTTTCAGAAGTCTGGGGTTCCACCCAGAGAGTGGTGGGGTGGGGACAGGGCAGAGAGGTCACACAACCTGGGGATGTCCCTGTTATTTAACATCCAAACTTGGTGTCTTGATCTTAGGAAGTTCCTGGGCTAAGGGATTGAACTTCCAGGGCCTCAGTTTCCCTTGTGCTCTGAGTGTAGAGGACAGCCTTCCATTGTCATCTGGCCAGGGTGAGGGGGCACGGCAGGAACTGCAAGAGGGACTGGCATTTTGCATATTTAGCAAGACAGGTATCATCCAAAGTAGAGTTGGAATAGGTCCAAAGTCAACAAGGTGGAGAATGCCCTTCCAGAGCCATGCATGGGGTGGGGAAGGCCAGAATGTACAGTGGTGCTGTGAAGGTTGAGTTATTCTGTGAAAGCTCTGCTCCCCTCTGAAACCAGGAAATGGAATTTGCCTCGTAACTTAAAATGCCAGCTACACTTGGGCTGTCACTCATTTGAGGGGACCTGGTGGGACCTGGCTGATGTGGGGCAAGGCAGTCCAGAGAAATTAGTTTGCCCTATGGGACTTGTCACAAAATCCCTGAATGTCCCAAACAGCAGGGCTGAGGCTGAAGCAGAGCACCCCATGGGGAACTCATCACCCGATGCCCCATTCCATCCCATCTCTGGAGGGGAGAGTCATCTGGGGTAAAATAGCCCTGGGCTGGTTTTAGAATCTATGACTGAAAAAACTAATTTTGCTATCACGAGACCACAAAAGGAGGTCCATGGAGATTTCACCCCCTGATTACAACCACTTATGGGATTACATAGAAGACCTGACATGTGAGCTGCCCAAGGCAGGGGCAGAGAGGAAGAGGGAAGATCAGTAAGAGGGGAGATGGCAGGGTAGGGTCTCTGGGGACTGTTAAGCCCCACAGCCCTTGCCCCATCAGGAGGGGCCTCTGGTGGACACACAGGAACCATCGAGAGACTTCTGAACCCTCAGGAAGGGCCAAAGAATGGACCAGGTCTCAGTCCTCCAGAAACCTGAATCCAAAAGACAAACACTGTCCTATTCCTGGACTTCAGGGTCCCTTCCCAGCCAGGACCCTCTCTAACCGGATCAACAAAATGTGATTGTTTTGCAAAGGTCTAAGAAATCAGATGATGAGGTTTTACAATTCCAACTGTTCCATTCTCTTCCCTTTGTGGAACGTTATGTTCATTCCAAATTAGTATCAGGAGTGGGTTTGCTGGTGGCCTATGGGACAGAAGGTCTGGCTGGTATGGAGGGGGGCTGTGAGCAAGCCACGTTTGTGGCTGGGGGGCCACCTGTGTGAGGTGGGGTGTGGTCCCTCAGGATGCCACTGTGAGTGGAACTGGAGAGGAGGCAGGGGGCTGAGGAAGGGAGCAGATCCCTCCCTGAGGTCTCCACTCCTCATTCCCCTCAGCCCAGGCCTCTCTCCCGGGTCCCCTTATTCCTTGCCACTTGTGCACTGATGATGTGGGGATGGCCAGAGGGGAGCCAGTGTGCTGGCCTCTTGTATAATCTGATAATTGGCCATAATCTGTGTATGAAATATTTGGAGATCTGCCTCCCCATTAACTCTTACTAGAGGAATGATCACATCTCCACATACAGGCCTTTGGGCCGAGTTTTCCCTCACATCTCTGAAGTTTCTATCACAGCTTCAACACTACCCAGGATTTTTGTAATTGCCCACACCCTGTTACATATTTAACTTTTACCACACATTTTTAAAGAAATAATCTTCAAAGAGAAGGCCCTCCGTGGATGTCTTTGAGTAAACATGGGAGTATTAATAAAATTCTTTTTTTTTTTTTTTTGAGATGGAGTCTCATTCTGTCGCCCAGGCTGGAGTACAGTGGCATGATCTTGGCTCACTGCAACCTCTGCCTCCCGGGTTCCAGTGATTCTTCTGCTTCAGCCTGCTGAGTAGCTGGGATTGCAGGTGTGCGCCACCATGCCTGGCTAATTTTTTATTAGTAGAGATGGGGTTTCACCATGTTGGCCAGGCTGGTCTCAAACTCCTAACCTCAGGTGATCCACCCACCTCGGCCTCCCTAAGTGCTGGGATCACAGGTGTGCGCCACCATTCCTGGCAATAAAATTCTTAGAAGCTGACAGAAAGGGGGTCTGTTAGGTAGAGCGTGCATATGCTCCATGGGACCATAAGAGGGTCTTAGTAAGAATCCTGGGTGTGGGGGCAAAACATTGTGTGTTGGGATTTGTGTTACAGGTGTGGAAGGACAGCGATGCCTTCAGTTGTCATGGAAACAGCACATGGAGGTTGTTGAGATGTGGGAGGGTCGGGTGGCCAGCCTGACACTCTTTCTGGGGTATCCACAGCAAGCCAAGGACAGGGGTACATGTGGAGACGCTGGTCTGGAGCCCCCTTCTCTGGGAGCTGGCCTCTGAGTCTGCTCTCGGTGTGGGAAACCACCCAAGGACAGGAGAAGAGCAGAAGTGAGAACAAGAGGGACTAGAGACCCTCTCAGGTGTTCAGGGCTGGCAATGTCTGTACAAAGAAAGCTTTTCAGCCCCTCAAGAGCTCCCCAGGACAGAAGGAAGCAGCCTGAAGCAGGACAACCCCAGTGGGTTTGAATCAGGCTGGAATAGCGTGTTGAGTTGATGCTACATCATTGTGTTGATTTATTGATTCATTCAGGCAGGGCTGGCTTTATAGGGCAGATGGACTCTAGGTGGTTCATAGTTGATATTTGAGGGGAGGAAGGTACCAAAAGAGCCCTTCTGTTCCCAAATTTCCCTCCAGCACTCATCAATGTTACCATCTGAGTTTTATGCCTTTGACTGAAACACATCCTTCCTGGGGCTCTTCCTCTCCATTGCAGGCTCTCCAGGAGGAGCCCCACATTGAATCACTGCAACCTCTTGTGGACTAGTTTATCAAATACTTTGGCAGGACCAGAGCAGCCTGGACTCTCAGGGACCCTGGCTTGGAGAGCACGTGCTGGAAGAAGGGAGAAGGATGAAGAAATAGGAAGTGAAACTTTACAAAGGCAAACTTTTCCATTTTCCCAATTTGTCCATCTGTCCCTCAAGGCCTTGGTGGGCAGTACAGATGCTGTGTGCATGGCATTGCCTACAATTCCCGGACACTTCTCTTTTCTGCCATGTTTGGCTTGTTCGCTCAGGAGGTTGAGAGGAGGCTGCTCTGAAAGGAGGCCATTGCTACCCAGGATGTGTGAGCTGCAACATCCCAAGCATTAGGAAGGATCTGCTCTGATGCCTCATTCCAGATGCTGCTGCTCGTCTCTTCCCGAGCTTGGCCCAGGATGCCCTGTGAGTAGGTTTGCCAGATTAAATACAAGATGCGCCATTACACTTGAATCGCAGATCAACAGCAAGTGAGTTTCTAGTATAAGTATGTCCCACATATTGCATGGAACATAATTATTATTGTTTATCAAAAATTTGCATTTAAGTGGGTATCCTGTATTGGCATTTGCTGAATTTGGCAACTCTAGCTGTGAGCAGCCTGGAATTCCAGGGCCCTGCTCGGCCTTCCTTTCCTTCAAGATGGCGCTTCCATAAAGATAAGCAATGGTTTCTATCCCTGCCCCTCACCTCTCCATTTCCTGCTCCTTTCCCTGCCTCCTGTCTTTTTCTTCCTTTCTTTCCCTTCCCCCAGTCTCTCTCTCCAAGAACAGAAGTTTTAGAGTCTGACACACCCAAACACAATCTTTGCCTCCCTATTTACTGCCTGCATGATCCTAGAAAAGTAACTTTACTTACCTGAGCTTCATGTCCCTTAAGTAATATGGAAATGATAGTAAGGCCTCGTGAAGCCACCGCTAGGATTAAGCGAGGTAATATAAAAAGGAAAAGGCCAGTTATGGAGGTTGATGTCATTAAACCAGCAAACAGCTTTTGAGCTGACAGCTCTCCTCTCAAACTCAGAAATTTATGTGCACAGGCGCTGTCTGTTTTTATCCCAACCCAAGCGCACACCTGGCACCTCTCATAGTCCCCAAAGAGGCTTTTCCTAGCACCATTTGTGAGTAGTGGAGACTGCATTACGAGAACCAGTGATACCACTTACTTTGCAACCAACCTCAAAACTCGAGGAGACTTATGTCTCCTCCAGTGTCACTCTTTGAGGTTTCTTTATTGCTTTTTCTCTCTTTGTTAACTCTTCCCCTTTCCGCGTGCGGTGGTCGCCTCTGTCTCCCACTCCCTCGCGGTGGTGATGCAAATCTAGCACTTCACACTCTGCAGCCAGTTCGCAGGCAGCTTTTGCTCTTGAGTTTTCCTTTCCTGCCTCACCCTCCTCTTGATGTCATGTAGCCTTTTGATGTCATCTAGCAGATTTCCTCCAAGCAGGCACAAGGCTCTCACTGAGAGGAATTCTGTGGAACTTGATTTTCGGCTTTTCCTTACTCTGTGTGATAGGGCCCAAAACACTTGCATGTAGGATACTCATTTACGTTAACCCTTAGAGCAGCTCCGAGATGCAGGGATTTTTAGTACTTCCATTCATAGATGAGGAAACTGAGGCTTAAAAGAACCCCTACAAATCAACAAGGAAATGATCTACAATCCAATAGAAAAGGAATTTTCAAAAGGATCTATAAAATATGGTACCCATCATATAAAACTTTAAGCCTGTGAAAGCAGCATATATTTTTATGCAGAGTTTTCCCCAACCTTTTTGGCACCAGGAATTGGTTTCGTGGAAGACAGTTTTTCCATGGACCAGGGATGGGGGGATGATATAAGCACATTACATTTGTTTCACACTTTATTTCTATTATTATTACATTGTGATATATAATGAAATAATTATACAACTCGCCATGATGTAGAATCAGTGGGAGCCCTGAACTTGTTTTCCTGCAACTAGATGGTCCCATCTGGGGGTGGTGGGAGACAGTGACAGATCATCAGGCATTAGATTCTCATAAGGAGTGCGCAACCTAGATCCCTTGTATGCACAGTTCACAACAGGGTTCACACTTCTATGAGAATTTAATGCTGACACTGATTTGACAGGAGGCAGAGCTCAGGTGGTAATGTGAGCAATGGGGAGTGGCTGTAAATACAGATGAAGCTTTGCTTACTCACCAGCCACTTACCTCTTGCATGTATGATACTCATGTATGAACTGTGCACTCCAGTTCCTAACAGGCCATGGACTGGTACTGGTCTGTGGTCTGGGGGTTGGGGACTCCTGGTTTTATAGATACTCACATATGCAGTAAATGTTTTTCAAAATGCACTGGAATAATAAACACCAACTTCAAGAAACTGGTTACCTTTGGAGAGGAAGGAAGGGGAAGAGAAGAGGATTATTTTAGCTAATTGTTAACCTTTCATTTCTTCTTTCAAAAAAAGGGTGATAGGAAGTAACTATAATGAAATGTTTATGTCTTTAATGCGGTGGAAAATACATAAGTACCTCATATATAAATGTAAAGATTATATATAAATACTTGTTATATAGTTCTCTGAAATATTTTGTGAATACACTGAGACATTTTAAGAAAAAAGAGATTAACCTCTTAAAGTCACCCAGCTGGGAAGAGGCAGATTTCAAGAGGTTGGATTTGAACTCAAGTCTGTCAGACCCCAGAGATAAACTCATAACCACACATCTTATGTCTCCCTTAATTTATTGACATAAGTATTCAATTAATGGTCTTTCTCTTTGTGTCTCATCTGAGAGTTTATAAACAAGAGTAGAAGTGAGTCCCTGGGACCCAGTGTTCCCCACAGGCCCTGCTGGTGTCAGGCAGTTTCGCTCAGCCAGTCCTCAGCAGTTTCCCGGGTTCTGTCCATTCATGTACAGAAGAGGACTCAGGCCTGCCCCCAGGGTTCACTGACACCATAGGGTCCATCAGATGACACTGCAACAGCCAGGTGCGGTGGCTCCTGCCTGTAATTCCAGCACTTTGGAAGGCCGAGGCAAGTGGATCACCTGAGGTCAGGAGGTCAAGACCAGCCTGGCCAACATGGTGAAACCCCATCTCTACTAAAAATACAAAAATTAGCTGGGCGTGATGGTGGGCACCAGTAATCCCAGCTACTTAGGAGGCTGAAGCAGGAGAATTGCTTGAATCCAGGAGGTGGAGGTTGCAGTGAGCTGAGATTGTGCCACTGCACTTCAGTCTGGGTAATAAGAGTGAAACTCTTGTCTTGGAAAAAAAAAAAAAAAGGCAACGTAAGATGCCTGGCAAACAGAATATGACAAGATGCCTAAATGTAACCTTGACATCTCAAGAGGCCTGGTATGAAGACAATGGCCTAGGGTCATGTGGAGGCATGGGCTCCATATGGGTCCTTTTCGACTTTGTGGAGCCATCCAAGAAGCTTCCAGAAATTTTGTTTTCTGAGTCCTCGTTGAAAGAGTATTTTCCTCTCGTCTCCCCTTCAAAATGGCACCCACCAACCATTCCTATTATCCTTTTCCTCTCAGAAGAGTGGGGAACCAAATGGGAAACGGGGCTCCTGCTAGTGCACACAGACCCTGGGCATGGTGTGTATACAAAGCCCTCCTCCCACCACACCTCACCTCGAGGGCCATGACAGTGAGGCCCAGGACAGATGGGAGTCAGTGTTCCTGCCCCTAAGCCCTTACTCTCCCCAGCACCCACATGCCTCTCACTTCCAGAAATGCCTTCTCTTGTGTCTCCTTTGTCTGTTCTATCCATCTTTTAAGGCCTATTTAAAAGCCTACCTCCTCTAGGAAGTCTGCCCAGATCTTCAGCCCACAGTGGCCTCTCACCTCAGAACTCCCACAATATTTGTTATTCAAAGCTCTCAAAGCTCCTGATGCATTGCTGGGTTCTGTACGCTTTCCCCTCTGCTAGTTTGACCTGTGCGTGACTGCAGCTCAAGGCCTGGGCTTCATTTGTTCTTTCTCATGGTACTTGGCACAGTGCTGAGCACACCGTAGCATTCAGTAAGTCTTTGCAAATAAACCGATGAAGGAAGAAACGAATAGAGCATATTTGAAGAAACTCTGGGAATTTATTCCTAATGAAGGAGACAGCCCCAAACCAGGTCAGGTGAAAGTCAGCCCACCCCAGTCTGGCTTCCAGGAAGACCTTGGACACCCTCTGTCTAGGGGAGGAGCTGCTGGCCTTGGAGGGGCAGGGGAGAGAGAGAGGGAGGCGCAGTGACCAGACTGGATGCGGATGAAGTAGGTGCAGGGGTCACTTTGCGGGGTTGAGGGGAGACCTTGGCATTGACCTCCCCTCATTATATTTTTGTTTATTTTTCTGTTTTTGCCCAATTACCTCAGACAATGCCCCCACACAGGCTAAGATATGTGAAAACAGCTGAAGAAGAAATAAAGCAAAAGAGAAAAACAAGGAAAAGAGGGTAAACAAAGAGATAATTCACCTTTCACTTGCCTGCGAAGTCCTCCGTTGGAGAATGAAGTTAAGGCACAAAAGCTTAGCAACAACAACATTGTGGGGGAAGGCACGAGAGGGAAGCCGAACAGCCATTAAAGCAATTAAGAAAAGATTAAGGTCGCTGGTGGTGGAGAGAGAGAGAGACCCATTAATCAATAGGCCAGAAATCGCAGCAGGCTACAAAATTATAAAACTAGGCAAACTGGAGAACCACAGAGGCTCACCTCAACCAAGATGCCTGAGTAACTCAAAAACAGAAACATTATATTCATTTCTCAAGCTTGGGGAGAAAAACAGGTCTTAGAAGAATCCTTTCCTTTTAATCAGCTAATGGAGACTTCCTGAGGTGGGGGTGAGATCCATGTTGATTTCAAGGCAAATTCTAAAGCGTCAAGGTCTAAAGAAAAATTTGTAATAATGAGTGATAAACAACGTTACTGGGCTGAGGGGATATCATAGCAGAAAGCTGTGCGATAATCTTAGGCAGGGTCCTAAAACGCCCTAGGGAAGGTTACATTATTGTTCACGAATATTTGCTGCCCCTGCCTGGAAGACATACATCCCAGCCCCACTGACAGCCCGCTTGGCTCTCTGACGTGCTTTGGCCAATGCAGTGCATGTCGCTTCCAGGTGGAAGTTTTAAGAGTCAGGGGCTCCCTGCATGGTTTGCCATATGCTTTTTGTTGTCCCTTTGCAACAACAGCACAGCAATATTCTAGATCCAACTTGTCCAACCCGCGACTGGCTGGCCGCCTGTGACCAGCTTTGAATGTAGCCCAACACAAATTCATAAACTTTCTTAACACATTATGATTTTTTTTTTTTTGGCAATTTTTTTTCTTTCTGCTCATCAGCTATCGTTAGTGTTAGTGTATTTGTGTGGCCCAAGACAATTCTTCTTCTTCCAATGTGACCCAGGGAAGCCAAAAGATTGGACAACCCTGTTCTAGATAGATTTCCCAGACTGAAACTAAATGGGGCAAAGGCTCAGCCAACAGACAGAGGACCTGTAACTTGAGCAAGAAATAAATTTTGTTGGTTTAGTACTGAGAAATGGGGGAGGAGTGTGTGCTGCCCAACCTATCCTGATTGATATTTCCTTGTGACATGACACTGTGGCACAGAACCTTCATCGGCTCCCTGTTTCTTACAGGATAAATCCTGAACTCTTGGTCTTGGTATCAAGTCCTACTCCTTGCACCCATTCATCTTAGATCCTGCAGTTCTCTTTGTGTCTTGATTGACTTGTTTCCTCACTGCGCCCCACACATAACTTTTTGGGCAAGTGTTGGTGAAGTTCTCCTGGGCCAAGAGATCCAAATTGTGCAGGCCTTTGATCATGCTCTCTCTGACACCTGCTCTGTGAAGCCATTTCTAATCATCTCCAGCTCAAAGCTATTTCTAGATCATTCCAGCTTATGATATCTGCCATTCAAATAACAGTTATTTTTACTTAAAAGACACATCACATAGTGCTTCCCAAGTGCAAGACACTCTATTCAGAGCTTTAGTATTAGTACATTTATTAGTACATTTAATTTAGTACATATATTTGTACATTTAATTTTCATATAACCTTATATTCCCATTTTATGGATAAAGAAATAGAGGCCCAAAAAGCCTAAGTAAACTCATAAAGCTGGGAAGTGCAGAGTAGAGATTCAAACCTGGGCAACTGGGCTCTGTGCCCTTAACCTCTCAAGCACATTACCCACCTGCTTCTGCACTGTTACCCATAATCAGCCTTATCTCCCTAACAGGATGGTAGAGTCCCCAGAAGGCTCTACCACTTTTATCTTCCCTGGTATTTAGCCTCATAGTTGGTCTGTCAGCTCCAGGCCAGTATTTGTTCTCTGATTTAAAATCTAATGAATCAGTTGACTTCATGCATTCCCTTGACTCCAGGTAAAATAGAAGCAAAGCCATCCATTATAGGGGAGGCTTCCTGAAATCTAGCTCAAGTCTCTCCTGCTGCAACATTGACTTGTTTTTGTTTGTTTATTTTAGGCTTTCGTGAAGATGGATAGCAGATGAATAGATCTTTCTTATGACAACTATCATGTCCAAAAACTATTATTTTATTAATTCCTTTTGAACTCTGCCTTGTTCCAAAAAGGATACAGCATGGCTAATAAGAAACCATGGGCCGAGCGTGGTGGCTTACGCCTGTAATCCCAGCACTTTGGGAGGCTGAGGCGGGTGGATCACCTGAGGTCAGGAGTTTGAGACCAGCCTGGCCAACATGGTAAAACCCCCAGCTCTACTAAAAACGCAAAAATTAGCCGGGCATAGTGGCACATGTCTGTAATCTCAGCTACTTGGAAGGCTGAGGTAGGAGAATTGCTTGAACTTGGGAGGTGAAGAGGTGGAGGTTGCAGTGAACTGAGATCGTGCCATTGCACTCCAGCCTGGGCAACAAGAGTGGCACTCTGTCTCAAAAAAAAAAAAAGAAAGAAAGAAACCACAAAATACAACAGAGAATAAGTATAAAGAGTGGGAAAGAAACAAAACAAAACGTATTGTTACAATAATAAAAAGCACATTGTAAAATAATGCACACCGTGTGATCACATATACAACTCACAGAAAAAATCTAGCCACAGATCTCTATAAGCACATAGAAATGTTTGTTACTTTAAAAGGAAATATTAGAACCAAACTTAATAGTGGTTGCTGCCGGGGTGGTAGGGGTGTGGTGGAATAGTTTTAGAGGGAGACAGATGGCGTTCATGTAATGTTTTATGGGTTTGAAGCAAATCAAATAGTAACAGTTGTCCATTTTGTATGCCAGCGATCAAGTATAGTATTATTTTATATATTGAAATTTGAAAAGTTTCTCCGGTTTGAAAAAAAAGGGAAAGAAGTAGAAAAAGATTTGAACAAATATCTCAAAGCTGTATTTATCTGCCCTAGGGAGTCACTCATTTGTCTCTAAGCTGTTTTTTTGTTTGTTTGGTTTGCTTTTTTGAGACAGAGTCTCACTCTGTCGCCCAGGCTGAGTGCCATGGCACAGTGTCGGCTCCCTTCAACCTCCACCTCCTGGGCTCAAGCTATCCTCCTGCCTCGGCCTCCTGAGTAGCTGGAACTACAGTCACACGCCACCAAGCCTGGCTAATTTTTTGTATTTTTGGTAGAGACAGGGTTTTGCCATGCTGCCCAGGCTAGTCTTGAACTCCTGGGCTCAAGTGATCTGCCTGCTTCAGTCTCCCAAAGTGCTAGAATTACAGGCATGAGCCACTGTGCCTGGCCCTGTCTCTAAGCTGTCTAACAGTCAATATAAAGGAAGGAACCGGGTCAGTTGTATAATTCCCAGGGTCAGGTCATGCGTGTCTTCAGTGTGGAAAGAGATCCAGGCTTTGGGAGCCTAGCTATCCTGGTACTAAGAACCCCAGAAGCAATGGCAGCTCTAGAATGTCCACACAGAGGGTGTGAAGCCACCCCCTGGGCATTCAGGAGTACGTGTGCATGGAGGACGGGGCTGTGTGTTAGGAATCTGCATTTGTGTAGCTCTTCACCTAAACTTGTTTGTAAGAAAGGCTCAGGTGAGGGCCACCTTTGGTTCTGCTGCTGTGTGACGTCACGAACAGCCTCCCCTTGATAGCCTTGCCACCGACCAGTTTATTTAAATGGTATCCAGCAAGGCTCAATCTCTAAAGCCTGACTGCTGTAGGGCAGACCCCCCAGCTCTCTGCTGAGCTAGCCTGGCCCAGGGGTGGCCTTTTGAGCCCCTGAAAGAGTAAAGACGACATGCATCCTTAAAGCAAATACAAACAAGATATCCCTCCTTTTGGCTGAGCCTGCCACAGAGGCAGAGGAGTGGTAAGCCGGGGGGCTGTGCTGCCTGGCAGGCACCTGGGAGGTAACCAGTATCTTCTTCCCCTTGTAAGTTAAGACAGCCAAGTTGGGAGCAGGCTTGGCTGCACCCTTGTGAAAGCTCAGGAGATTGGGGACCTGCCTCTCTAGACTGCCATCCCACTGCCTCTCAAGAGGAGCCTAGGGGGACTCACAGCTCTACCAGGTTTGTCTTTGGGAAGCATATGGAGTTGGCTCTATCCCACAAACACACGGTGATGGAGGCACCTGGGGTCTACTCCAGGACAGTCTAGCCTGAAAAATGTTTAAGGCAGGCGTAACCAGATATCCACCCCTACCCCTACCGATTCTGCCAAAAAAAGAATTTGAGAATGTTTGCCCAGATGCCCCACTCTTCCTGGTGTGTCCCCTGGGTGCACTGCTTGGGAAATGAACTCCACTGTGACAGCATGAGGTGTGAAGCTGACGTTTGACAATGGGTTTATGTGGCTTTCAGAAGAGTTGCTCTATTTCCTTTCCCTGTGGCAATAATTAACAAAGAGAAACAACTGCCTATTGAGGCCTCCCCCGGAACACTTATTCTCTAAATAGCTGCTCTGCAGAGCGAGGGTTCTGGAGCCAGAATCCAGCCCTGCCACTTCCTAGGTGGCAAATTACTTCAACTTGCTGAGCTTCAGCATCCTTATCTGTAAAGGGGAGATAATCATGTACTTGCTTCCCTAGGTTGTTGTGGAAAGTGCGTGAGTGGGCTTGTGCTAATCATAAACATTTACTGTTATTATTATTTATGTGGGTGGTAGCATTTCTAGCATCGAGTTCTTCCTTCTGCCTTCTGCCCTCCAGACAAATCTCAATTCCTTTGTGACTCGACCCTCCAGGCCTTGAAATGCTTTCCTTGATTTGACACTGGCAGCATGTCATTCCACCTCTTCATGGCAACACCAGCTCAGACAAACCATGCTTCAGTCTGGGCCTTAAGACAGTTTCCTGGGTCAGACGGTCTCTGGGGTTCTGGGGTTTGTGTCATTGAGCGGAGGTGGAGTGGGGGTTGGCAGCGCCAGGCCCCTTAGCCCAATGGAGGCTTTCTGACAAGGGCATCCCCTTTTCCCTCCCTCCTTCTCTCCCACTCTCCCCACCATCTCCAAGGGAGAGTGAAAATTGGGATTCAGCTAATCCTGAAGAAAACTTCCCTCAGCTCTTTCTTTGGGAAAAGGGTCTGTGAGCTGAGAAGGTCTGGTTGCTGGATTGGCCAAGTTGTGTGGAATGAGACAAGTAATTTCTGAGGTGATAAGAGAGACTCATGCGCCTCCTCAAAGTAAAAAAAAGGAAAGGGCTGCTGGACATTGCGGGGAGGATGCCCAGGGACCCTTGCTAAGCTCCCTTCTGCACACAGCTGGTTTGCCCGCATTAGCATGCCAGTGCTGAGGGCCGCTGGGAGCCACACTTTATGGATTATCTGGAGCTAAGAGTAATCCCAAAATTCACGAACACAGGACCCAGGAATAACAGAGAGATGAAAAATGGGCGGGTAGGGTGAAGGGGCACTGACTCCTGGCAAGCAAATAATATTATATTCCCATGAAAAGATTCTCAAACTTTTAGGTTTCAGAACACCTTTTCACTCTTAAAAATGATTGAGAACCCAATAAAATAAAATCAAGAACTTTGTTTTTATGGGCTATATCTGTTGATATTTACTGCATTAGAAAGTAAAACTGAGAATATTTAAAATATGTATTGATCTACACTAAGAATAGCGTTACATGTTAGCACAAATAGCATATATTAATGAAAAATGACTACATTTTCCGCAGCAAAAAAAAAAAAAAAAAAATTCAGTGAGAAGACTGGCATTGTTTTGCACTTTTGCGAATCTCTTCAGTGTCTGGCTTAATAGAAGACAGCTGGATTCTTCTACCTGCTTCTGTAGTCGGTCTTTTGCCATACTGCACATTGCATAGCTTCTGGAAAACACCAGTGTATACTCCCGAGAGAATGAAAGTGAAAAAAACAAATAATATCTTAGTATTATTACGAAAATAATTTTGATCTCAGGCCCCCACCCCGACCCAGGAGTCTCCAAACCACACTTTGAGAACTGCCGTTCTAGTGAATTCTGGAAATAACTCTTCCACCCTTCTAAGATTCCAAAAGTTTCTTCTAACTTTGTAGCTTCCTTCCGTTTTATTCTTTCTCTAACCCTGGTTGGCGTCCTAGACTGCTGGACCATTGGAGAATCTCAGACGGGGAGGCTGAAGGCTGAGAAACGGGAGATTTGAACCGTTGTCCAGGTGTCAGCTCTGTGTAGCCTGAGAAGTAACAGTGGTGGCTGGGATTCTGTAGCACCTCCAGTGAAGCACAGAGATGGCCCTGTTGGGACCCTGTCCATATGCTGTGATGGGAGAAGGCTCAGGACAGCACCAGACTGGAAGATGTGTGTTTTGCCTGAGTTCCTGGGTCAATCGGTAGCAGGACCAATATGAGAACCGACATTGACTGGTCCCAGCACCTCATCCGCCAACCTGCATTACTCAGTTTCCCACCTATAAAATGGAAATGATCATGCTGTCCATTCCTAGAATTTGATTTTGCCCTTTTTGCTTGGGTCACTGATCATCTGTTTTAATACCATTATTTTATAGATGCTGAAATTGAGGCTAGAGATCAAGTGACCCATCGAAACTCACATGGCCAGTACTCAAGCTCCCGGTTTCTGAATCTAAGGCCAATTTTTTTTTTTTTTTTTTCTTTTTTTGAGACGGAGTCTTGGTTTTTCACCCAGGCTGGAGTGCGGTAGTGGCACAAGCTTGGCTCACTGCAACCTCCGCCTCCTGGGTTTAAGTGATTCTCCTGCCTCAGCCTCCTGAGTAGCTGGGATTACAGATGTGTGCCACCACACCCAGCTAGTTTTTTGTATTTTTGGTAGACACGGGGTTTCACCATGTTGGCCAGACTGGTCTTGAACTTCTGACCTCAAAGGATCTGTCGACCTCAGCCTCCCAAAGTGCTAAGATTACAGGCATGAGCCACTGTGCCTGGCCTTAAGGCCAGTATTCTTTTCACTGCATGGCTCACGCCTGTAATCCCACTACTTTGGGTGGCCGAGGTGGGCAGTTCGTTTGAGCTCAGGAGCTGGAGACAAGTCTGGGCAACACAGTGAAAACCCATCTCCACAAAAAATACAAAAGTAGCTGGGCATGGTGGCACATGTCTGTGGTCAGGAGGCTGAGGTGGGAGGATCGCTTTAGTCTGGGAGGCAGAGGTTGCAGTGAGTGGAGATCACATTACTGCACTTCAGCCTGGGTGACCGAGTGAGACCCTGTCTCAAAAAAAAAAAAAAAAAAAAAAAAAAAGGAAAAAAGAGGGAGGGAGGAAGGGAGGGAGGGAATATAAAATGAGACAGTTGGACAAGAATAATCTTCAAGTCCTTGCCAGCTCTGGAGTTTAGCAAATCTCATTTCACTTGTGCTGAATGCTGGCCCAGTTTTCTGGAAAAGTTCTTGGTCATCGTGTCCTAAGTGAAGTGTTTGCTGCATGTTCTGTAGACAAAGCAGCTTCCCTCTGCGGATTTTCCACTGCATGATCCTAACAGAAGAACAGAAACCCCACAGATACTGCTAACAGTTACAGCACTTTCTGAAGATATGGCTGGGGGAAGCTTGAAAACTTCTCTGTAATGAAAAAAGAACCAGAAAACGAGATGCTTCCTTACCCCGGTGAGACCGTATGCCTCCCCACCACTGTTGTTTCTCTTTCTGCTGCTTCATCCCTGCATCCCCAAGAGTCAGGCAAGACCCCAGGAGTGGAGAAGGCTCCATGGCGGCCCCTTCACATCTCCTGGTACAAGGTACAGGAGCACCTATGATCAAATGAGTAGTCAGTGGTACATAAAGGAGCAAAATAATACATTATATCCAAGAATAATCGGATCAAGCAAGTGGAGGGGGGAGATTAATGAATTAGGCAGCAAATGAGAGTGGATGGAGAGCCTCAGAAGGCTGGAATGAGGCTGATTGAAAATCCATTTCCCATAAATCAACTGCCTTCTCTGCGGAGGCTCAAGGCTGTGTGGACAATAATATGTAGATTGGCGGGAAAGCTATCCTCCTTGCAAGCTGGAGAGAGACAGTGTTTTTTGTGGCGCTAGATAAGAAAAAGCGGCATAAAGAGAGACACAGATCAACGGAACAGTGGGGGCCATTTGCTTTTCCACTTCGTTCCGTCTGCTCTAGGTTCTGGGGTCTCTGATTAGCTCTGTGGCTTGCTGGGTGATTTAACAGATTTTTTTTTTCTGACTTACTGACAAGGAAGCTCCAAACTTCCAATAAACCTGCCACGGAAGCCAGCTGGGACCCAAGGAGAGAGCCACAAGGGTGTTTAAAAACGCCTGGCTCTCTGGGGAAGCTGCTGAGATGCAGGTGTTAGTAATTCTCTCTCCGACTGCTTCTTGCTGCAGGCTGGCCAGCCTTGGCTCACCCCAGAGGGTGACAGGGACTTTGACCAGAAGAGTCAGGGAGGGAGACAGGGGTGCAACGGGGGTGAGACCAACTTTGATCGTTGTAGGATCCCAAACCCTCAGAGTGGGGCCAGGCCTCTGGGGGAGGCCCACGGTCATGGGCCCAAGTTGCAGGAGGACTCACTTGTTATTGGACACATCTGATTCTTCGGCAAGATAGATTCGTGCCCAGAGGAGAGCCATGACTTGCTAGGACTGTAGTCGATTCCCTGTCCACACTCACCTCCTCTTATATGTGTGTGATTCTTCAACCACTGTTACATGGGAGCAGAGATGAAACATTGCCTCTGGTATGAGAATACAGGCCTTCTTACACTGCTGCAAAAGTATGAATTGGTAAACTCCGGTGGGGGTTAATATGGCAATATATGACAAAAGCCTTAAACAGGCAACGCTTTGCCCCAACAACTGCATTCCCAAAAAATATATTCACAGGAAATAATCAAACAGCATTTGAAAGTGAATGTACAAGGGTGCTTTTGTATTGTTCATTGTAACAGCATCAGAACACTGGGAAAGCTCTCGGTATCCACGAAAGCGTTGGTTAGTAACTGAGGGTATAGCCATGCCTTGGAGTAGTAGATCACCATTCAGGATGATGCTGTGGTTCCATATGAGTCAACACGGACACATATTTACAACATGTTGGATTTTAAACAGCCAATTACAAAACAGCATTGCATGATGTAATTCCTCTTGTTTTAAACAAATGAATATCACACATATACACGAAAACAGTCTGAAGGATACATATGACCTGCTGACAGTGGTCATTCAACATGCTAGGGTTTCAGATGGTTGTTTTTCTTTTTGCAAGCCCATTCTTTATAATAAGTATATATTTACTTGTGCAGTGTTTAAAGGGTAAGGTGGGGAAAACCTAGGTCTACTGCTGGTCAGGTCTTAGCTCTGCTGTTCCTCATTGTTGAGCACAGCAAGGCAGGGCTCAATCCACCTTCCCAAAAGACCATCAGGAGACACAGTCTCATTACATAGTGCAGGCAGCTCTGGTAGAGGGACCAACCTAATTCCAAAAAATCCTCAGGGGCTCTGAGCCATCTTCCCCTTTCCTCTAGAGATGGAAAAAGTCCACCAGGGCGGAGGTCCTGAATCACTTGTCCCCCTGCCTTCAGGGGAAGCCAGGAAGCCCTCCCAGGCTCTCATCATGCTGCCCAGGTCATGGGTAGGGGAAATGTGGGAACAGCAGGAGGGAAATAGAGAATAAATGGCATAAACTAAATTTGTCTGATGTTCCAGCAGAGAAAATCTTGTGATGAAACCGACAAGCATTAAAAAAAGTTTTTGCATACAACAACAAAATATTTTGATCCCAGTGCCTCTGTTAACTTTTCTTTCATCCACCAAGGACTAACCAAGACAGAAGTCTCTAAGGCATCTCACCTTTTCACTTGTGATAATTTAGGGGTCGTGCAGGATAAAATCATTGGTGAACAAATGTATAGTTCCTTTCCACATGTATTGAATCTTTAGATGCTGGGCCTCCCAAGCATATTAGAGTAAATACCTCCTTTCTAAGGTTCTGATAGACCGAAAAGTAGCCCAAGGACTAGTGACCAATTGTGAAACAAAGTGTGGCTTTAAGAGTCACTGGGCGGGGCCAGGCGCAGTGGGTCATGCCTGTAGGAGGCTGAGGCGAGCAGATCACTTGATGTCGGGAGTTCAAGACAAGCTTGGCCAACCTGGTGAAACCCTGTCTCTACCAAAAATACAAAAGCTAGCCAGGCATGGTGGCCCGTGCAGAAGGATCACTTGAACCCAGGAGGTGGAGGTTGCAGTGAGCCAAGATTGTCAACCTGGGCGACAGAACAAGACTCCATCTCAAAAAAAAAAAAAAAAAAAAAAAAAAGGAAAGAAAGACAAGAAAAAGAGTCTCTGGGCCAATACTGGCTTCCCCCAAAACAGGGCTCTAACAAAAGCAGGGCTGGAGAACATGGCCTTAGACTTCCCGTCAAAGTAGCAGCTGCTATTCCTTTTCCCCAAACCTCTGCCTATTCTCTCCGTAGAACCCAAGGATGTGGTGCTAGGAAAGGCCAATTTGAAGCACACTTGCTAGAGAAAAAAGAGCAAGGCGAGACAGTAAATACGTCTATGCCTCCAAAGTGGAGTAGATAAGCCAGCTGGCTACCCAAACACCATGGCCAGGCAGATGCAAGGCAGGGAGTGAAACAGGAAGGAGCAAAGTAGTCAAGAACCTTTCATGTACAGTGACAGTTCATCTCTGGCAGCCTTTCCTCCCCCTGTAGGAAGAGACCCCAGACAAGGGAACATGAATGGTTTCCCAATACTCACCCCATGGGGGAAGAGGGCTGAGAGAAGTTCTGTCTTCCATACAGACAAAGGCAGAAACATGGGGAGGAGAGGGAGAAATTTCCTCTCTCAATAGCAATGCCACACCTGATGGAAAGAAAAGGACTGAAGGTCAGCCTTGAGACACCCTCATTCATCCCACCCTTGTGTCCAGACCATCCCTAATCTCTCCTGTTCTAATTGACCTGCCTTGACTTAGAAAGACCTTCCCAATATCTTCTTCCTGCCTGGAGACCTGCTTGGCCTTGTCTCTCCAGCTCCCTAGGTTGACCTGTCTGTGCAGCAGGGACTCTGCAGCCACTCCCTGGGAAGCCCTCAACCTGCTCAGGAGACAATGGTTCTTGGTTGCCAATCTTGTCACACTTCCTGAAGTGCTGATGAAAGACAGTGAGGGCCCAAGCGTGGTGGCTCACACCTGTAATCCCAGCACTTCGGGAGGCCAAGGTAGGCGGGCAACTTGAGACCAAGAGCTCAAGACCAGCCTGGCCAACATGGCAAAACCCCATCTATACTTAAAAAAAAAAAAAAAAGTCAGGCTTGCTGGCACATGCCTGTAATCCCAGCTACTCAGGAGGCTGAGGCACAAGTATCACTTGAACCCAGGAGGCAGAGTTTGCAGTGAGCCGAGATCATGTCACTGCACTCTAGCCTGGGCAACAGAGCCAGACTCCATCTCAAAAAAAAAAAAAAGAAGGCGGCCAGGCGCAGTGACTCAGGTCTGTAATCCCAGCAGTTTGGGAGGCCTAGACAGGCGGATCATGAGGTCAGGAGATCAAGACCATCCTAGCTAACATGGTGAAACCTCGTCTCTACTAAAAATACAAAAAAATTAGCCAGGCGTGGTGGCGGGCGCCTGTAGTCCCAGCTACTCGGGAGGCTGAGGCAAGAGAATGGCGTGAACCCAGGAGGCGGAGCTTGCAGTGAGCCAAGATTGTGCCACTGCACTCCAGCCTGGGTGACAGAGTGAGACTCCATCTCCAAAAAAAAAAAAAAAAATTTTCTCCCCAGGACACAGAACTAATTCCAAAGTCAAGTTTCATAAATGACCTGCCCACTCTCTCTCCTTTAGACAATAAGCAACATAGATGATTAAATAAAGATCCCTAATAACCAACCAGAGGACTGCCTCCTATTTCAGAAAATGGCCTTAGTTATGAAGTAACCATAGGTAACATATTTGGAGGGCTGGCCTCCTTTTCTGGGAACTAAGTTCTGCTCATAGTCCCTTAGCAGGGGCAGGTTTAGATGGCCATGACTCGTCTTAGGTTATTTTCCCCTCCCCTCCAGCTGCAGTTGATTGGACCAGGGGTGGTCACCTGATTTCAGAGAAGCTTATGTAAGTTGGTGAGTTCAGTCAATCAGATTCTCGCTTGCATATACAAACTAAGTGTATTTGGTGGTGGGCATTTGAGAAAGGCCTCACAGAATGGAAGTTGGAGTTAATGCCAGGGAAAATCCAAGCCACATGCAAGACAAAATTGGAGGGGAGAGGGTGGCCAGAGGAAGTGGATTAAGATGGTTTGCAAAGAGAATAAAGCAGACCAGGCAAGAAAATCCAAGGATGAGGAAAAATGGGAAGCAGGGAGAAGGGGGAAAGAGGATGGAAAGAAGGAAAGAGAAATGGAAAGAGACAGAGAGAGACATGGGAGGTGGTGGAGGAGGGAAATAAATCTTTCTGGCTTCTTGTGGCATTTCCATTACCAGCTTCAGTTTCTGAAAGGTGTGTCTTTATTTCTATTTCTGTAACATGATTCTATATCCTTTTAGTAATCACCTGTTTCTTTAAGTTTCTGTTTCTCACAACCATTGAGCTCTGACTCAAGCTATGATCTTAGCCTTGTAGCAGGATGGGGCAACTTGAGAGAGTTGGAATCTGCCACTGGACATGCTCTGTCAAGTGGAACAGGCACTGGAGGGACACAGCCAGTTTCAGGGACTAAACAAAATCGGGGGCAGTTTCCATATGGAAATCTGGACAGATGAGCAATCGGCATCTGAAAAGAGACTGTCAGAGAACTGGGTCCCAGGCTGAGGGACAAGAAAGGGCAGGAAGGGAGAAGGGAACTGGTCAAGTCAAAGCTGGGTTCTAGTTCTGGACATACTGGGTAGGGATTCACCCAAATGGATCCCGTAACCAGAACCAGGGGCCAAGAGCTTGGGCCTTATCTTTTAAAGACTCTTATAGGGGAAAAAAAAAATCTCTTAAAAAAATAAATAACATCTTTGTAAGTGTCTCTAAAGGCACCACACAGTTGGTGTCTTTATTTAAAGTGGTGGCTAATGCCGAGTCATTTCCTGCAAGCTTTGGAGGACTTGAACTCTAACTGCAAAGTGCCTGGGGCCTCTATCTCACTCCACAAATACTTTATATTTTTTTAATTTATTGTCGTTATTTGCAGTAGCTATATTCTATAAAGTTGCCTCCAATGCTGAATTAGCAAACACTAAACCATTGCTCCCAGGAGAAATATAGGGTTAGGTTCCTGCAGGCCTCTGGTCACTTTTCACCAACAGGTCTGTACATAACCTTATTTTGTGTGTGTTTTGCTTCAAGATGTCTTATTTAGTATATATTGTTGCCTCGTTAATAGTGAATTCACAGCCAACAATGCAATAACTCACCTGAACAGTTCATCTAATAAATGTATTTTCTCTAGAAGACCCCCATAGACAGGATCATTGAGGACTCCTGCCAATTTCTTGTACTCTCCTATGCTTCTGAGCCTTGCTACATGTTATTGCTGCTTCTCTGAGTATCTTTTCCAATCCTCCCTCCCCACACTCTTTCTACAACTTGCCCTGCCCCCTAATACCCTGAGAGCTGGTGAACATCTACTCATTTTCCAGCCTTGCCTCCAGCACTACCTCCTCAGTGAAGCTTTTGCTGAAAATCCAGAGAGTCAGTGGTTCTCCCTCACTATCTGTTTCTGTATTAGCATTAGAACACTTACCATGCTAGTGGTATAATTCCTTACAAACGTGTTCCTCCCCAAAAGAATCAGAGTCCTTTTGGGGAAGAGAGCATTATTAATTATTAGTTCTTGTAGCCATAGTGCCTAGCACAGCACCTGGCTCCTCAGAGTCACGCAATAAATATCTGACGAAAGAATCATCCAGGCAGGGAGGAAGCCCAGTTTCGAGAGTCTGTGCTGGGCTAATAGTAGTAGGAACTGTATCTGATTCTCAGTGAGCTTACCTGCTGATGAGACTTGGTCCTATCAGACGCTGAGCTTGCAGGAAGGGATCCAGCTGAGAAGAAAGGAGTCGACACCAGGTAGGACCTGGGAGCATTCATCATTGCAGACAGGTGAGTACAGGCCACCATTCGCTTTCAGTTAGAGGAGCGCTTATGTGCACTCACAATTCTAGGCCTTGGAGGATCAGGCTGAATTGGTGGAGGGATCAAGGAGATGTCGCAGCTGGAAATAAAAAGAGATATATGTATTATGCAATTGCACTTACTTACATGAAAGTACTGAGAAGTCATTTGCTTCATTACTGTGCTACTAACACTGCTAGTTGTCACGCTGGGTCAAATAAATAAGTTATACAAAAAGCCATATGTACAGATCATTGCTTTCCTAACTTTTTGTCTCCCTCCTTTTATTAGTTTACCCCCTGACCTCTATATTTTAAAAGATACTGTCGTCCACCAGAGAAGTGGCATTTTTAGTAACTCCTTTTCCATTATTATCAGAGATACAGAACTGCCAATCAAGCTTCTGACCACCAAGAAATGCCACTTGGAGTTGCTCTATTCCAGCCAAAAGCAAAGAAGCTTGCTATTTACTCTTCTTAAGGTACTTAAATATATTGTTTCTACCTGGCTTTAAAAATATTGAAATACGGTGGGGCGCGGTGGCTCACGCCTGTAATCCCAGCACTTTGGGAGGCCAAGGCGGGCGGATCACGAGGTCAGGAGATCGAGACCATCCTGGCTAACATGGTGAAACCCCATCTCTACTAAAAATACAAAAAAATTAGCCTGGTGTGGTGGTGGGCACCTGTAGTCCCAGCTACTTGGGAGGCTAAGGCAGGAGAATGGCGTGAACCTGGGAGGCAGAGCTTGCAGTGAGCTGAGATCGTGCCACTGCACTCCAGCCTGGGCAACACAGCGAGACTCCATCTCAAAAAAAAAAAAATTGAAATACACTTTGGGAGGTCGAGGCAGGCAGATCGCTTGAGCCCAGGAGTTTGAGACCAGCCTGAGCAATGTGGTGAAACCCCATCTCTAAAAAAAAAAAAAAAAAAAAAAAAAAAAAAAAAAAAAAAAAAAAGCTAAAATTAGTCTGGAGTGGCGGCATGAACCTGTAGTTTCAGCTTCTCGGGAGGCTGAGGTGGGAGGATTGCTTGAGCCCAGGAGATAGAGGCTGCAGTGAGCTGAGATGGCACCACTGCACTCCAGCCTGGGCAACAGAGTGAGACCCTGTCTCAAAAAAAAAAAAAAAATTGAAATAACTTCCCTATAACTCATTACTAAGAGTGTCATGGGCCTCTTCAGAAACCTTGGGTTGAGAAAAACTGAAATCGATATCTGAATTCACCAGTGGTTCATGACAGTGGCGTAGATATGTAAAGATGCTACTTGGGTTTTTGCCCATGACTCACCCAGCCCAGTTTGAGAAAAACTGAAATCGACGTCTGAATTCAGCTGTGGCTCATGACAACAGTGTAGATAAGTGAAGATGCTACTTAGGTTTTTGTCCATGACTCACCCAGCCTGGGTAAGGTGACTTTCAGCCTCTCTCCAGTGCTTTGTTCTCAATAGATCCACACGATCCTCCTCAGCTGTCCCTACCCTTGGCATGGTGGGCTGTGATCTTTGGTTTTTCCTGTATTTTCCACAGCTCCCAGCACAGTGCCAATCAATGTTGATTGAATGATCACATTTTCAATGGTGGCTGCACAGCTCCCTGTGGTAAAGCATAAAATTCTCTTGTCTAAGGTCCCTCTTTTGATGTTCCTAGGGTATCTGGGCCCTTTTTGCTGAGAAGATGTACAAGAAATGGCCAACCCTGTGCTAGAGAGTTCGGAAAAAGAATTCCAGGAAAGCTGTGGGGCACAGCAGAGATGGAGCAGGCTGCCATCTCATCGTCCCTGCACCAGTTTGAGGAAGTAAATTACATAATTATATGTTTGAAAGCTTTCATAGGCGCATGAGATGAAATTCCTTGGCAGACCACTGTTCCTATCCACAGGGAGAAGTTCCTGAGGTCCTTCTGCTTTGTGGTTGACACTTGCCAGTTGGACATTCCTGTTCCCTGATCTCCTTCTCTGTCATCTCCTGGTCACCTCTTCCCTGCTGCTCAGAGTAGCCTGTCAGCTCACCCAGGCTGGGCCTCTGAAGATCATGGAAATACCTTTGGCCGAGGTGCCAGTGAGGCCTGGATACTGATTCTAGACAGACAGAAAGCACTGAATTGGGAGGCAAGGCCCTAGGTTTTGCTTCAGCTCTGAAATTTACTTATCTGTGCGGCCTCAGTTTCTCCACCAAGGGTTGTCTGCTCTGGAGAAATGCAATCCCCTCTTCCATGGTCCCGTGAATCTGGCTGGAGCAAAGCACACAGCCACACTGACTGGCCTCACTTTCAACTCCTCACCATTAGTCTCAGGTAGGCACTCAGCACTGTCTAGAAGTCCTCACACATTTCTCCACGGGAGTTCCTCTCCCTTCTTCCAAACGAGTGCCCTGTATCTTCTCTGCTCTCCTCAAACCTTAGATCCTTCCCCCTTGCTCATTAGTCTCGGCTAATATGATATTGTTTATTTCACTGAAAAAAGTGGAAGCATCAGAAGGGAACCATCTTTCATCCTGTCACCAATCAGCCAACCCACCCACATCTGCGTCATCTGCTCGGCCTCCCCCATCCCTGCATCCCGGGTCTCTAAGGCTGAGCCTCCAGTATGGCGACCAATCTCTCAGTTTGCTTGGGTGTGAGGGACTGTCTGGGAGGTGGGACGTTCAGAATGGGCAAGTCCTGGACAAATGGGGACGAGTTGGTCACCCTACCTTCCCCTGTGCACTAGATTCCACCTCATCATGGAATCGGGTGCTCGGCTCCTGTAATTGTGTCTTCTTTTTCCCACACCACCATTTTTTCTCTTGTCTCAATGAGTCTTATTAGCACATAGACATGCCATGGATTTACCCATTTTTGGAAATCTCGGGAGAATCACTTGAGTCCAGGAGTTTGAGACCAGCCAGGGCAACATAGGGAGACCCCCAACTCTACAAAAAATACAAAAGTTAGTCAGGCATGGTGGTGTGCACCTGTAGTCCCAGCTACTCGGGAGGATGAGGTGGGAGGATTGCCTGAGCCTGGGAGGTCGAGGGTGCTGTGAGCCATGATCAGGCCACTGGACTCCAGCCTGGGCAACAGAGTGAGGTGCCAGTCTCAAAAACAAAAATGAAAATCCTTCCTAGGCCCCACTTTCCCTTCAGCTCCTGCTCCATCTCTCTGCTTGTCTTTAGAGCTAAACTAGCAGTTGGCCAGGTCGTACTTTCTCTACATACTGGCTTCCCGGCCTCCAGCGTCAGCACTGCGAGCTGGATGTCATGGGCCTTAACGCTGACTCCTAATGTGAGCCAGTGCTTCCCATATTACAGCTGGGGTTGCCAGGGGCCTGATGAATTGGGCTCAGTCCTTTTCACCTCCGGCTATGAAATCCTTGCCGCGGGGCCTTGCTCTGCTCATCTTTGCATGCCCATTGTCCAGGATATTGCCAGAGACATAGTAGGAGCACAATCAGTATCTGCTGAGTACATGACCAAATACACGGATAAATTTCAGGCCCAGTTCAAAGTGACCACTTTGGCCACACAGGCCTTGCCCTCCTCTGAACTTCTGGAGCACTTCTTGCCCTGGCTCAGTAGGTGACACTTAGCCACACTTCCGTGTCACATTTTCCCTATTCCTATGTGGCTGTTTATCTCCAATGGTATACTACCTCGCAGGCGCCAGGTTTAGCCTTCCTGCATAAAGCTCGCTAGTGCCTTGTAGGCAGCCTGTGCCTTCCATGGCATCCACAGCAGTCAATAAATATATGTGGCATGGCGGAATGCGTCCGTCCACTGGTGTAAATTGTGAAGTATTCTAATTGGTACACTTTTTCAAGTACAGTGGGCCATTCCAACAAAAGACATGGCTATTTCTTGTAGGAGTTTGCACAATAAAAGAATGAGGGGTTGGATGAAGAATGACAGAGGCCTATTGTTGCCTCATATGAGCCCACCTTTTTTTTTTTTTTAATTTTTATTTTACTTGAAGTTCCGGGATACGTGTGCAGAACGTGCAGGTTTGTTACATAGGTATATGCTTGCAATGGTGGTTTGCTGCACCTCTCAACTCGTCATCTAGGTTTTAAGCCTCACATGCATTAGCTATTTGTCCTGATGCTCTCCCTCTCCTTCCCCTTACCTGACAGGCCCCGGTGTGTGACGTTCCCCTCCCTGTGTCCATGTGTTCTCATTGTTCACCTCCCACTTATGAGCAAGAACATGCGGTATTTGGTTTTCTGTTCCCGTGATAGTTTGTTGAGGATGATGAGGAGCCCACCTTTTGACCTACCCCAGGGCTCAGGAAAAACAGATATTTGGGGCTCCGGGGAGAACCAGCAGCCTTCAGTGAAAAATCACTGAACAATGCTTGGGAGATGGGTCATCAGGCTGCCTGATATCTTGGAAATATAAGAAATCTGACCCCAGAATACATCACCTGGATGGGCCTGCTTTGAGCGCATTCCCCTAAAATATTTTTTTCCTCTTGTGTTTGGAATGTTTGGTTGTGGTTATAACAGCAGATTTCCCACCAAAGAAACATTTCAGTCCCTGCTGGATGAGGTTGGTTGTCTCCAATTTCCTCTCTTCAAACACTACCCTCTCCACCTGCGACTGCCCTCCTCCCCCCAGTCTCCAAAGGAATACCCACTGAGGCGCTTGGGTGCCAGCCTCTGGCAGCCTTTTAGCTCTTCTCTTCCACGCCCTCCATTTTCTCCTCCCCTGGAAAGGCACCTGCAGCCCTAGCAAAAACATGGAAGTCAATTTGTGCGGCTGGTGCAAGCGATTTAGCATATTGAGTGGTCCAAATATTTAAATATCTATGATATAGGAAGCGTGGAGAACATTAAAAACCATTTTCTCCCTGCTGATTGCAAGAGAAGAAATACACACAGTCCTGCTCTCCTGCACAGTTGCAAAACTGCTGGCCTAATCATATTGCTTATGTAAAGAACCTCTCCTGCCTCCACGAGTCTGGCTTTAGGTTGCATTTACTGTAAACAAAGATGTATTTTGGTGTGTGGGGGGGCAGTTGGATTGAGTTTATTGTTTATGTAAATCTCTCAGAATGTGACATAGCAAGATAGCTTCCTATGTTGTGTTGATCCACATTTTAGGCCAACAGCCAGAGTATTTTATCTTTTCCTTCATTATAGTGATCTTCCAATTAGCCGTGGTCTGTAATACCCTGATTTTGGTGGCAGTGGTTTGGACAGGATTGTTTGATAGTTCTGCTCGAGAGGCAAAATAAGGGGCCTTATTATAGAAGTGCAGAGGTTGTGCAGGAGCTGAGTTCTGTTGCAAAGTTTGCCGATAAGGGGAAAACCGGCCCTTAAGCGTCCATTCTGTTCTGTATATTAACACTTCTAATCTGCACTGCTGATAAAACTGCAAGCCATTTGCCTTTGGAGGAATTAGTTCTGCCTCACTTGTGTAACCAGGCGATGGTGATTAACCTTTAAACTGTCCAATATTCCCAGCAGCCTCCTGCTCCAGATTAGAAACTATTTAGTTATGACCAACTAAATTAACAACACTCCCTCCTCTGAAGAATGAGATTTGGAAGGTGGATGCATTTTAAGGTGGAATCGTGTTTTGAATTGGTGATCCATCCTTCTAAGGTGTTTATGTCCTCATCCTTAAAGTTCAGGCTGCCACACTGGGCATGGAAGGCTCAGCCGGGGAGTGGGAAGGTAAGTAGAACAGGAGGGAGACCAGTTGTCCTTGCTGGATTTGTAGACACAAGGTTTTACGGGCACAAAAGAAACCTGTCTTGGGTTCAGATTTCCTTCCTTGTTATCATCCCAGGCGAAAAGGGGACGTTAGCTCTTCTGCAAGACCCAAACCTTGCCCACAGTGGGACTGAGCCATTGTTCCTAATGGGAAGATTAAGGAATAAATAAAGTAGCTCCCTTACTCCCAATTTCTTCCTGGAGTTGAATGTCAGGAAAAGAGATGCCAACTAACTTTCATGTTCCACACATAGGGATATGCCCACCGCAGGTGGGTCCACCCGGTTGAGCTGCAGCCTGCAGCCGTGCTAACAATCCTGGTTCAACCCTTTCCTATCTGCCCATTTCAAATGTGTAATTTATCAGTTGAAACATACCCTCTGTGGTGAGGGCCAGGCAATTATGTAATCGTGTCATGCCTTAAATCCCCAGATTGTTGGTCCTCCCTGGATAACAAATAAAATGGAGCAGCAATCCCCACCACCAGTAGCCCACCACCACCCAATGCTGGTAGCGACCTTTTCTGTTTTACCAGTTTCATATTAGCTACCTCCTTAAGAACTGCTAATCTAGATACTGCATTAGCAGGATGTCAGTCAAGCCGTAGTCCACGGCAAAGCCTTCTTCATATACCAATTTAAATCATTCATGGTCTTTTCTTTGGCATTATTCAAAAGATCATAATAATTTTCTTGTGCCCACAGCACAAAAAAATCAATTATTTCCCCACAAAGACTTGAAAGTACTTAGCGAGTGCGGCAAGAAAAGCTGAGGGTGATATCAAATTGAAATTGCACTCATTACATACAACACAATTAGTTGCCACTAGCCTGGCCGGGCTTTAATTCTGAATGGCATATCTTTATTATTACAGAAACAAGCATGCAAATGGCATTGTTCAGGATTTGCCGAAATCAATAGGATATAGTGCTGTGTGTTTGGTGGCCACTGTCACTCACGCTGCTGTGGATGCGAGATAATGTGTGTGTTTGAATTAATGAAGGGAGCAGGCAACATCATAAGTGACACCCAAATAAAAGAAATGGGTACATGATATTTGTAATTATTCTACTTGTGTTTTTGTTGTAAATACTTGTGCTTTTTGTTTTTTAATCAAAGGATTAATTGCATTTTAATAAGGCATTATGATTTGCAGAGCTTTAGTTAATTAAAACTTGTAGTATATAATTATGAAGTGATGCTGAGATTTTCTAAAGATCACCCATATGTTTAGAATATGTATAATTTTTCTGTTAAGCAGTGGCAACCTCCCCTCCACCCCTTTTTCCTTGGTCCCTCCCCCAGCAACGGAAGACATGGATGACTTACATGAAACATTGGTGAATTGACAATTCTAGGTGGATCTCTGTAAGTGGCAAATAGAACCCAATTTAGTTTATTGCATAAACTAAAATGACTCTGAAGCAGCACTCATGTGAAAACTATAGCAGAAAACTTTCTCCTTGACACTTGCCTTGCAGCTAATCTTCCGGAGATGTAGCACTATAGAGGTTTGGGATGTTGATGTGAGTTTTAGAGTGCCAGCATTGAGATTTTAGACCTGGGTGAGGTGATCTCACTGAGTTGGAACCTGGTTAGTTCTCTGCAGCTGGGCCAAAACCCCGGTAGAGTCACCAAACCCCGGCTTGTCCTCTGTGACACACAAGAGCTTATTTGGGAGGAATGGGATGGGGAGAGGGGATGCTGAAAGTCAAGGGAGCTTGGAATTCCCTAGTGTTAACACATTAGTAATTCACAATGGAATCCAGCCCAGAGATGTGTAATTGCGTTTCCTGTAGGTGTGTATTATGTGAAGACTGATGGATTAATTGCTAGATAGATGGAATAGAGCTAAGGTAAAACATTATTAAAAAGTTTTAAAATCTTAATGTAACATTTTGAAGTTTGCTTTGGGGATTATTTTTCAACTCAGTCTCCTACTTTTCCATTCTCTCTGGGATCAGGAGTCTTAGTTGTCTTTGCAGAAGGAAGGGTCCATTTGTTGGGAGCTCAGTATGTCCTTTATGAAGGCTAGGTGGCCCTGTGAGGGCAGGTGGATGTAGGAGCTAGGAGCTGGATCTCGTGCGGCCAGTGACGTGACGGGATGAGCTGACCGTAAAAGGCTGGACTCTAGTTACCCTTTGGGGGTATTGCCTGGCCACCAAGGGCTAATTATTCCCTCCCTGTAAACACCCAGATGCTGCAATGAGTAGTATCAAAAATCCCTTCTACCCCCCACCACCCCCTGCAAGGCAAAGTGAAAGATGAAGTGGAAGGGAACATCCCGCGATGTTCATGCCCCAAGCCTGGTTCCCTGAGATGCCCACAAGAGTGCTCTAAAGTAGGGTGGCCCAAAGCTGATTTAAAATCTAATATTCTTAGGTTGGTCGTGGCTTCCTATTTTAACACCGAAAACCTAGAGCTTGAAAAGGTGGTTCATTCAAAGCTTGCTAAAATATTTGCTCAGCAGCACAATGGTGTCTGATGGAAAATAAACTCTTGTGGCTTGCTTCATCCTATCAGCCGCGGCCTGCAGCAGGGAAAGAATGAGGGGAGGTCAGTCAATTATGTGTGGTAATCACCGTAAGCATATTATCTGAGACACAGATGTCTTCTATGACCCCACACGACATGGCTATTAACCTTGGAGCAATATAAAAATGGAGTGGGCTTGGGGGGAGGTGTGGAGGTAGGCCAGACTTTCAGGCTAGCCTTGTTGACAGGCTCAGAAAAAAAAGTTCTGGACACGAAGACTATTTTCAGAAACCTGTGCAACAAACTGACCCCGGCTCACCGCGGCCGGATCCTCTCACCCCACCTTGCCAGAGACCTTTCTGTAGGCCTAGTCATGTGTTTAAGTACTTGCCTCATCTGAAAATGAGACTGACAAATTGACTTGGGAGATATCTCGTACACACAATGGCCCTGGAATGCTACTTTCTTTTCACCAGAGAAAAGGAGAGAGGGGAAAGCAATTTGGGTGTTTGTGTGTGTGTTTAAATAAGTCCCCCTCCAGTTGTGGATGTGGGTGGTGAGGGAGGACATTGGGGTCACCCAGGCATGTTGGGGGGACCCAGTGAGGCTGCCCAGGGGACACGGACTCTTGGAAGTCAGGGTTGTTGTGCCTAATGGACTTTTACCCCATATCTAGCCCTGATTTTGTGGTCTTTCCACAAAGTTCATGCTAGAGCCTGGCATGGGACTGGGCGCAAGGGGATGTTCCATGAAAGCTGTTGCTGGTTTGGTGACTGGCCCCGGATGCACACATTTAGGTAAATACTTGCCCTCTGAAACACCCTGGAGCAGGTACTGAGGACTCAAAAATAAATAAACCTGCTTCCAGTGCCCCAGGAGCTTAGAATGTACAGGGGCGAGGATGGAGGAAAGCCGTGAACATTAACGGGTGTAAAAAACATGTGTCAGATGGCGGAAGAGGCCTATCCAAAGGGTCCATGTAGAAAAGAAGAAAGGATTGTTCTAGCCATAGGGCTTGGAAAATTTCCCTAGAGGAGATGATACTTGAGCTGGCATGCCTGAACTCATAATAATAACCATCTTTTTGGAGGACTTGCTAGGAGCAGGGGACTGTCCTAGGCACGTTCCTCGTGTATTGTCTGATTCTCACAACAATCCCGCAAGCAGCATTGGACCAATCAGGAAGCTGAGGCTCCAGGGAGGTAAAGCTACTTGCTCCAGGTCTCATAGCTGGTGAGCAGTGGAGCTAAGATTACAATTGGATCCCGTTGGATCTAAACTCCACTAAAAAGGACAATGTGTTTGCCTGTTGTGCAAGAGGGACAGCATTTGAGGTGAAGGGAGGAGTGCAGGTAAGAGTTGGAGGCATGTCCTAGGAAGTGCAGGAACCGTTGGGGGTTCAAATAGGCACGTGTGTGACCAGCAAGCCAGCGAGGTAGTCAGACCCAGTCGTGGGACCATTGGCTTAATTCTGTCAGCAACAGAAGGACAGCATGGTCAGAAGCATGTTTCTAAAAGGGTTCTTTGAGAGTTGCAGGGCAAATGAATTGGAGGGACTGAGGATTGGAGACCAGAAGCCAGTTGGGGGGCAATTGCAGCTAGTACCACTGCAGGTGGTGAGCAGGACGATGATGGAAGGCAGCGACGGAGAGCTTGGCAGCTGACAGGATGCAGAGGGAGGAGGGAAAGGGAGGAGTCCAGGATGACTCAGCCCCTTATGTGTCATTCAGTGGATGCCACTTTCACCTCTTTTTTTATGATAAAGAAATCGAAGTTCAAAAATGTTGAGTCAATTGCTCAAAGTCAAGTAACTTGTCTTTTCTCCAAGTCAGGTTTGTAACCAAGCCTCTGGCTTTGTAGCCAAGGCTGGTTCTTGCCCACTATGCTCTTCTGTCTGTGTGCGTGTGTGTGTGTCTGTGTGCGTGTGCGTGCGTGTGTGTGTGTGTGTGTTTGCGGGGCGGGGGGCAGCAAATCACTCCTTTAATCCGTGTCCTCCTGCCCTTTCATGTGCCTCCTTCTTTCTTCCCTTTCCCTAAACTTTCACCACTGAAAAAGAATTTGGATGGCATATTATCAAAACTGCAGTGGCAACCCCAGCTACTTTTATAGTTAAAAGCTGTTACGAGAAGGTGATATTGCCAAATGAACTACAGAAGAGATTGTGTTGTAACATATTAGAAAGGAAACTTAAAATAGCTGAATGTACTCCTGCCATGGTGAGCTTGACTTGTAAATGACCCTACTGAATTTACTCTTACAAAGTCATAGCAGACATGCTTGGGGGTCTTTTCAGCATCCTCTCTACTACCTTCCATCTCCCTAACAGAGATGATTTAGTTGAGGTGTCTGCCTGACTCACTGTGGCCTTCTGCTTCTGGGGAAGCTGGCTCGGGTCTTAGCCTCAAAGGGCAAATCTTGATTGGTTCAAGCTAGTCATATGGTCCCCTGGGCCTGGGTGGGTGATGTAATGAAATGGTCAATAAAACATGGATAGATATGCTGGAAGCCTTCTGGGAAATGTTCCCTGTCTCCTGAGGAAATACCTCTGTCTTGGTCCATTTGAGCTACTATTTAAAAATACCTTAGACTGGGTAACTTATTAACACTAGAAATGTATGGCTCACAGTTCTGGAGGGTGGGAAGTCGAAGACCAAGGTACCAGCAGATTCGGCCCATTCCTCATAGATGGTGCCTTCTATGTGTCCTCACATGGTGGAAGGGCAAAAGAGCACTAATTCTGTTCATGAGGAGGCCCCATGACCTAATCACCTCCCCAAGGCCTCCCCTAATACCATCACGTTGGGGGTTAGGTTTCTTTCTTTCCTTCTTTTTTTGGAGATGGAGTCTGGAATGCAGTGGCACAATCACAGCTCACTGAAGCCTCAAACTCCTAGGCTCAAGCAGTCCTCCTGCTTCAGCCTTCTGAGTAGCTGGAAATACAGATGCATGCCACCACGCCTGGCTAAATTAAAAAAAAAAAATTTGGCTGGGCGCAGTGGCTCACACCTGTAATCTCAGCACTTTCGGAGGCCAAGGCTGGCAGATCACCTGAGGTCAGGAGTTTGAGAGCAGCCTGGCCAACACGCTGAAACCCTGTCTCTACTAAAAATACTAAAAAATTAGCCAAGCATGGTGGTGTGTGCCTGTAGTCCCAGCTACTCGGGAGGCTGAGGCAGGAGAGTCGCTTGAACCCGGGAGGCAGAGGTTGTAATGAGTCGAGGTCATGCCAACTGCACTCCAACATGGGCAATAGAGTGAGACTCCTTCTCAAAAAATTAAAAATTTTTTTTAGAGATAGGGTCTCAGTCTGTTGCCTAGGTTGGTCTCGAACTCATGGTCTTAAGTGATCCTCTCAAAGTGTTGGGATTACAGGTGTAAGCCATGGCATAGGGGGTTAGGTTTCATCATAAGAATGTGGGGGGGTGGGGTGGGGAATAAAATTCAGATCATAGCATCCTCTTTCCCCAGGAGGAAAGGGTCTCTTTTACCTCTATAATGTGTCATGTTTGGGTGTGATATCTACAAATGCAGTGTCCATCCTATGATCACAAGTAGAGCAAGATATATACTCAGCAAAGGCAGCGCAGAAAGATGAAATGACCCGAGTTGTCGATGAGGTAGCCACCAAGCGTAAACTATGCAGTTGGACTACCTGTAGACCTTGTGTGAGGTGTGATTATTTTAAATTTCCCTGGTAAGTCATGTTTTTTAAAAATTATGGTAAAATATACACATAACATAAATTTTACTATTTAAACCATTTTTAAGTGTATAGTTCAGTACTTTAGTAAGTACATTCACATTGCTGTACAACCGTTACCACCATCCATCTTCAGAACCTCCACCTTCGAAAACTGTAATTATGTACCCATTAAACACTAACTTCCTATTCCCCCTTGCACCAGCTCCTGGCAACCACCATTCTACTTTCTCACACTGTGAATTTGACTACTCTAGGTACCCCAGATAAAAGGAATCTTACAGTATTTGTTCCTTTGACTGGCTTCTTTCATTTAGCGTCACGTCTTCCAGCTTCATCCATATTGTAGGACGTGTAAGTCACTTTGAGATGGGTTTTCTGTTACTTGCAACTGAAGGCATCACAAGTCATAAACCCATCAAATCAAGGTTTAAATTTGGTCTTGCCATCACTGACTCTCAAGTGTAATGGCTAAGAGCATGGACGCTGGAGCCCAAACCCCTAGGCTTACATCCTCACTCTACCACTTACTAGCTGTGTGAACTCAGATAATGTGCTTACCTCTCTGTACACCAGCTTTCCTAACTGTAAAATGTGAACAATAATATTTATTGTGGCATAGGGTTGCTGGAGAACTGAGTTATTACATATAAACAACCAAGTGGGTGGTGGCTGGCACATAGTTCCTCCTCTCTTTTTTTCTCCTCCTCCTTTTTCCTCGTCCTCTTCCTTCTTCCTCCTGTTCCTTCTTCTTCCCCTTCCCCTTCTTCTTTGGCTTCTTCTTCCCCTCCTCCTCCTTCTTCTTCCTTCTCCTTCCTGTTCTCCTTCTTCTTCCTTCTCCTTCCTGTTCTCGTTCTTCCCCTTCTCCTTTTCCCCCTTCTTCTCCTTTATCTCCTTTCTTCTTCTTTGCTATGAGCAGGCAAGCCATTTTAGCAGCTTTCCCTGAATGGCCTGCATGAGTTTGTCCTACACTCAGCCTACCTTTAGCATTTGGAGGATCTGGAATGGCTCACCTCTGCTGTCATCCATTGTTGCTCTGCCTGGAATGAAGATTCTGGGCCTTCTCAGTCTTTCTTACTTGAGTCTTTCTGCTCCCATCTGAGCAACATGTCCAGCTTCCTCCTGTTCGCCATTCAATTCTGGAAGGACCAGCCCAGAGGTCTCAGGTCCCAGAAGCCTAGAGGTGGCTGGTGCTGGGGACAGAAGGCTGGGTGGGATCAAGGAGGGAGGTACTGGAGTCATGGTATTGGACGCGGGTGCATGGATGGGAAAGAGCAGAGTGAGCCTGGCCCCTTGGCCACCTGTCTGGGAATCTGAGGAGATGAGATGCAGCAAGAATCTGGTGGGTGAACTAGTGGAGGATCAGCAGGCACAGAAAGCTCCAGAGACTGGGGTGTAGACCCAGACACACTTGCTTTGCCTCCAGCAGCTCTGGGAAAGGGGTCTAAACAGCCCACTGTTGTCACAGTGGAGCTACAGATGTGACTAAGGAAGGAGGAGAGGATAAGAAAATTGCCTTAAAGAGTAGAGGGTAGGAGTTAAAGAAGCAACTCTAGAGGTGGAGAGAAGGGTGTGTGTGTGTTGGGTTGGCGGGGAGAGAGAGAGAGAAAGAGAAAGAAATGTGTCTCAATTTCTCCATCTGCATCAAGGGGATAAAAAAATTGGCTGCCTTTCTTATATTAGGAGGATTTTGTCAAGAACAAATTCATGCATTAGAAAGTGCTTTGCAGACCAGGTGCAGTGGCTCATACCTGTAATTCCAGCACTTTGGGAGGCTGAGGTGGGAGGATCACTTGAATCTAGAAATTTGAGATCAGCCTGGGCAATATAACGAGATCTCATCTCTACTAAAAATAAAAAAAATTGTGTGGTGATGCATGCCTGTAGTCCCAGCTACTTGGGAGACTGAGGCAGGAGGATTGCTTGAGCCCAGAAGGTCGAGGCTGCAGTGAGCTGAGATTGCACTACTGCACTCCCACTTGGGTGACAGAGCAAGGCCCTGTATCAGAAAGAAAAAGGTGCTTTGCAAAGAACGAAGGCTTTAAAAGATGCCATTTGGACCTAACCCCATGGTGATAGAAGGAAATCTGCATTTTGATGTGGTGAGGACACCACCTTGTTTGTGCCACATTTAGCCGCCGGTGGAGGGAGGCACAAAAAGGCATCTTAGGAGACCTACATGCTGATTTTTCCCTGTCTCCTCCACAGAAACACTCTTGTCTGAAGAGTAGGCTCTGGAGTGCCGGGTTGGGCTGTAACTCTTGGGAAACTCAGTTGTACAGAAGGGAAAGCAAACTCAGATTTTATGAGTAGGAGGGAAGCCAACAGGGCCAAGTGCTACTAGATGCAGGGTGGCCGCCTGATAAAGTGTATATTTGGTGGAGGGACAAGAAGGAGATAAAAGATTAAAAATGTAATAGAAGATTTGCTTACACTTCTTGGAATGGTAATTAAATTTATTTATAGTTATGAAAACTTTGGGGAAGGGAGGAAAAGCAATTTAAATGCTGAGTTTTCACAGGGCAGCTGCAAATGGCTTGCTTTAACGGTGCCTCGGAAGGTTAACAGAATGGCAGGGAGGTCAGACTGAAGTGCATATGATAAGTGACAAGTGTTAACATGGCAAATCATGTATTTAAAATTACTCTGAGCTTTATCAAATGTTTCCTCTCGAAAATAAACTATCCTGGAAGGAAAGGTTAACAGAGGAAAGAGTATTACTCTAATGTTCTCGTGATGACCTGGGGGAGGGGCTGGAGATTCTGTAATGTGGGAGAAGTGATGATAAATATAAATAGGTTGTTATGTTATTAACAGCAAAGAAACAAAAATATTCAACTTACAGTGCACTATAAGGAAAGGCAAGTGGATGTTCCTTCCCCTCTTATTCTTCCCTGTCTCCATTAGCTAAGCAGCTTCCCAGCCAACCCTTAGAGTGGAAAGGAGACACACAGCCGATGAGATACTAAAGAAAGAGTAATAGCCAGCTACAGCTGGAACTGTCCATGGGCAGCTTTGGCCATTAAGAGGAAGTCATTGGATTATCTGAGGTCCTCCATCCACTGCTCCTCTCACCTGGTCTCCATCTCTCCTAGGATTCTCTCTGCCCTTGTCTGGAGGAAGGGGTAAGATGGGCAACAGAGCAAAGCAGAGTCATGCCTGCAACCCAGCCTGGCCAATGGGACAAAGTTATGGAGTGTTAATGAGGGTCATGGACTTTGCCACCATCTTTTCCTCTTAGCCTCAGTTTCCTCCAACTTACTGGAGCAAAACCTCAAGTGGTTGGATGAAGCAGTAGGAGCAACCTCCTTTAAAGTCAAAAACAAATCAGAGGCCGGGTGTGACAGGTCATGCCTGTAATCCCAGCACTTTGGGAGGCCAAAGCGGGCAGATCACTTGAGGTCAGGAGTTCAAGACCAGCTTGGTCAACATGGTGAAATCCCGTCTCTACTAAAAATACAAAAATTAACTGGTAATGGTGGTGCACACCTGCAGTCTTAGCTACTTGCAAGGCTGAGGCAGGAGAATCGCTTGAACCTGGGAGATGTAGATTGCAGTGAGCCAAGATGGTGCCACTGCACTCCAACCTGGGCAACAGTGTGAGACCTCTGTAACAAACAAACACACACACACACACACACACACACGCACACACACACAAGTCAGGGATGGTCTTTTTGATTGCCATTAGTTAATACTGTCCCGGAAGAACTGTCCAGCACAATGAGACAAGAAATAAATGAAATTATCATTTGTTTTACTTATGATGTTATTTTTTTTTACAAGAGGGACTAAACCAATAAGACAATCAACTAAAAAACTGCTACAATTCAGTAATGTAGCTGGTTATAAAGTTAATTATAAAGAAATTTATGGCATTTCTAAATAAAAGTTAGAGATAATGCAAGAAATGATACTATGAATAAACCAAGGAAGGTTCAAGAGCTGGATCATTTGAAATGCTAATGAATGGCAACATAAATCAAAAAAGATGTGAACAGACAAACCCCATATTCTTGTAAGGAAAGATTCAACATCATAAAGATGTTAATAGTCCCTAAATTAATCTCTAAATCCCAATGAGTTTTGTTTTTGTTTGTTTGTTTGTTTGTTTGGCTAGGGCAAGGAAAGTTACCAGACAAGCAGACACTAAATTTCACATGGAAAAATAATCAAGTAAAAATAGCCAGAAAAAAATTATAGAAGTGATAAGGAGAAGTGGCCCAGCCAGATATTAAAATATAAAACTGCAAAATTAAAGCAGTTAAGTACTGGCACATAGACAGATCAATGAAACTATGTATAAAAATTAATTTGTACTCCTGTCTTAGATCTTAGACTTAAAGATCCAGATATCCAGATAGGTCAAAGATCTTACAAATAAAATTTAAAGGGACAAGAAGGAAGCAAGAGCAAGTTTTTTAATGACCCTGGAGTGAGGAAAGCATCTTCAGGTATGCCATGAGACCCAGACACTATAAAAAGAAAAAGATTGATAAATGCAATTGTATAAAAATGGAAGCTTATGCATGGGAAGAAACACCACAAATAATGTCAAAAACAAACAGAAAGCTGGAAAAAAAGATTTGCAACTCATATCTTCTAAACAAGGGACAAATTACCTTTTTTATTCTTATTGTTATTTGTTTTTAGAGATGGGGGCCTTGCTATGTTGCCCAGGCTGGTCTTGAACTCCTGGCTTCAAGTGATCCTCCCACCTTGGCCTTTCAAAGTGCTGGGATAACAGGCATGTGCCACCAGGTTCCACCAACTAATTACCTTAATATGAAAAGTTTCTGTAAGTCAGAGAGCAGAAGACCAACTAACAAAAAATAAAACATAAATAATTTTTAAAAGTGAAAAGAGGCCTAATGGCTCTCATAGTAGAAGACATACGAAATGAAACAACCACAAATTACCATTTTTCACTTATCAAATAGGAAAAAAATTGAAAATGTATTGGAAAAAGTTTAGGGAAATAGAAACTCTGCTGATGGGAGTAAAAATTAATATAATCCTTATGAAGAGCAAGTTGGAAATGTCCATAAAAAGTACAAATTGAACATTCTCTTTGACTCAGGAATTTAGTATCTAGGAATTTATTCTATTGGTTTCTTTGCACAAGTACATTTAAGAATATTTATTGAAGTATATTTATAATAGCAAAAACGGGAAATAACCTAAATGCTCATCCCTGACATTGGTTGAATAAATTATTGTTCTTTCATGCAGGGCTGTGAAACAATCTCCAAACTGTATTTGTAAGTGAAAAAGAGTGAAGTGCATTCTATTCAACATAAATGAATCCTAAGAATATAATATTCTGCAAAAATTTTAAAAATAAGACCACAAAGAGTACATAAATATGATTCCATTAATATAAACTTCTAAAACAGGTATGGCTAAACTTTATTGTTTAGAGATACATTCAGAGGAGGCAAAACTGTAGAGAAAAGCAAGGAAATTAATATCACAAAAGTCAAGATAAAGCTCTATCTGCAAGGAGGGAACCAATGAGAAGGAAGGGCAAACAGGAAGCTTGTGGAGTGCTGACAATGTTCTGCTTCTTAATCTGGGTGCTAGCTACATAGGTGTACACTTTTTAGTTATTAACTAAACCATATATGTGTTTTTGCATTTTATGTGTGCATTATTTTCTCCAATAACTTTTGTCACAAAAAGAAGGTGCAGAACTATGTATATTGTGTTATATCATTCATTTTCTAAAATAAGATAAACATATCTGCTTACCTATGCTTTAAAATAACTCTGAAAGACAGACACACAACTGATAGCAGAATTTGCTTCTGGGGAACTGAGCTACTTGAGGACAGAGATCTTTCTATAGAAAGAAGGGAAACCTACTTTCCATTGTGTACCCGTTAGTGCCTTTTGAATGCTTAACAGGTTCATCTATTACCTTTTCAAAAACAATTTTAAAAGCACTGAATAAACTTTAAGATGATCCATACTAAAGATAGGTAAACATTTTTAAGTGGACTTTTACAGAAAGGGAACTAAAAACATAATGTACCCTGATTCTAGGGAAATAGCCATAAAAACAACTTCGTCTATTGGTTAGGGCATTGTAGGGAACGGAATTCACTGTAGCAAGTTCAATAGAAAGGAGTTTCTTGGAGGGTATTAAATAGCTCACAGAATCATTGCACTAAAGAAACAGACTCAAGGTTGAGCTTTCAGAAACAGTCCCCAAAGTCACCCTAAATTGGGCCACCAAGATAGCTGCTGCCTCTTACATGATCTGAAGCCATCATGATCAGGAAGCTGCCCCTTTGGTTTACATCAGCCAAATGGATTCCCTGTACCCTGAAGACAAGTGACCAGACCCTGGGACCCCAATAATGCTGCTGCAGAAGACAAATGCCTCCAAAACTGTGTTAGCTAGCAGGTGCAACCCAAACCAAAATGATAGAAATATTAAAACCAAATGGACAGCAAAAGGTATACAAGACAAATACTCATCAAAATAACCATGTCAGACAAAATATAATTTAAGGCGAGAAGCATAAATATGATGAAGTGGGACATTGCATAATGGGAAGAACAATTCACAAATAAGATACAATTATCGGGGTGGTTCCAAGATGTCCAAATAGGAACAGCCCCAGGCTACAGCTCCCAGCGTGAGTGACACAGAAGATGGGTGATTTCTGCATTTCCAACTGAGGTACCGGGTTCATCTCACTGGAGCGTGTTGGACAGTGGGTGCAGGACAGTGGGTGCCACCCACCACTGAGCTAGAGCTGAAGCAGGGCGAGGCATCACCTCACCCGGGAAGCGCAAGGGGTAAGGGAATTCCCTTTCCTAGCCAAGGGAAACCATGACACACAGCACCTGGAAAATCAGATCACTCCCACCCTAATACTAAGCTTTTCCAAGGGTCTTAGCAAATGGCACACCAGGAGATTATATCTCCCACCTGGCTCGGAGGGTCTTACGCCCACAGGGCCTCCCTCCTTGCTAGCACAGCAGTCTGAGATCTAACTGCAAGGCAGCAGTGAGGCTGGGGGACGGGCGCCTGCCATTGCTGAGGCTTGAGTAGGTAAACAAAGCGGTTGGGAGGCTCGAACTGGGTGGAGCCCACCACAGCTCAAGGAGGCCTGCCTGCCTCTGTAGACTCCACCTCCAGGGACAGGGCATAGCCAAACAAAAGGCCGCAGAAACCTCTGCAGATTTAAATGTCCCTGTCTGACAGCTTTGAACAGACTAGTGGCTCTCCCAGCACAGAGTCTGAGATCTGAGAACAGACAGACTGCCTCCTCAAGTGGGTCCCTGAATCCCGAGTAGCCTAACCAGGAGGCACCCCCCAGTAGGGGCAGACTGACACCTGACACGGCCAGTTACCCCTCTGAGACGAAGTTTCCAGAGGAACGATCAGGCAGCAACATTTGCTGTTCAGCAACATTTACTCTTCTGCAGCTGATACTCAAGCAAACAGGGACTGGAGTGGACCTCCAGCAAACTCCAACAGACCTGCAGCAGAGGGTCCTGACTATTAGAAGGAAAAATAACAAACAGAAAGGACATCCACACCAAAACCCCATCTGTACATCACCATCATCAAAGACCAAAGGTAAATAAAACCACAAAGATGGGGAAAAAACAGAGCAGAAAAGCTGAACATTCTAAAAATCAGGGCACCTCTCCCCCTCCAAAGGAATGCAGCTCCTCGCCAGCAACAGAACAAAGCTGGATGGAGAATGACTTTGACGAGTTGAGAGAAGAAGGCTTCAGAGGATCAGACTTCTCCGAGCTAAAGGAGGAAGTTCAAACCCATTGCAAAGAAGCTAAAAACCTTGAAAAAAGATTAGATGAATAGCTAACTAGAATAACCAATGTAGAAAAGTCCTTAAATGACCTGATAGAGCTGAAAACCATGGCACGAGAACTACATGACAAATGCACAAGTTTCAGTAACTGATTCGATCAACTGGAAGAAAGGGTATCAGTGATTGAAGATCAAATGAATGAAATGTAGTGAGAAGAGAAGTTTAGAGAAAAAAGAGTAAAAAGAAATGAACAAAGCCTCCAAGAAATATGGGACTATGTGAAAAGACCAAATCTACGTCTGATTGGTATACCTGAAAGTGATGGGGAAAATGGAACCAAGTTGGAAAACACTCTGCAGGATATTATCCAGGAGAACTTCCCCAACCTAGCAAGGCAGGCCAACATTCAAACTCAGGAAATACAGAGAATGCCACAAAGATACTCCTCCAGAAGAGCAACTCCAAGACACATAATTGTCAGATTCACCAAAGCTGAAATGAAGGAAAAAATGTTAAGGGCAGCCAGAGAGAAAGGTCAGGTTACACACAAAAGGAAGCCCATCAGACTAACAGCAGATCTCTTGGCAGAAACTCTACAAGCCAGAAGGGAGTGGGGGCCAATATTCAACATTCTTAAAGAAAAGAATTTTCAACCCAGAATTTCATATCCAGCCAAACTAAGTTTCATAAGTGAAGGAGAAATAAAATCCTTTACAGACAAGCAAATGCTGAGAGATTTTGTCAACACCAGGCCTGACCTACAAGAGCTCCTGAAGGAAGCACTAAACATGGAAAGGAACAACTGGTACCAGCCACTGCAAAAATATGCCAAAATGTAAAGACCATCAATGCTAGGAAGAAACTGCATCAACTAACAAGCAAAATAACCAGTTAACATCATAATGACAGGATCAAATTCACACATAACAATATTAACCTTAAATGTACATGGGCTAAATACTCCAATTAAAAGACACAGACTGGCAAATTGGATAAAGAGTCAAGACCCATCAGTGTGCTGTATTCAGGAGACCCATGTCACATGCAGAGACACACATAGGCTCAAAATAAAGGGATGGAGGAAGATCTACCAAGCAAATGGAAAACAATAAAAGGCAGGGGTTGCAATCCTAGTCTCTGATAAAACAGACTTTAAACCAACAAAGATGAAAAAAGACAAAGAAGGCCATTACATAATGGCAAAGGGATCAATTCAACAAGAAAAGCTAACTATCCTAAATATATATGCACCCAATACAGGAGCACCCAGATTCATAAAACAAGTCCTTAGAGACTTACAAAGAGACTTAGACTCCCACACAATAATAATAGGAGACTTTAACACCCCACTGTCAACATTAGACAGATCAACGAGACAGAAAGTTAACAAGGATATCCAGGAATTGAACTCAGCTCTGCACCAAGCAGACCCAATAGACATCTACAGAACTCCCCACCCCAAATCAACAGAATATACATTCTTCTCAGCACCACATTGCACTTATTCCAAAATTGACCACATAGTTGGAAGTAAAGCACTCCTCAGCAAATGTAAAAGAACAGAAATTATAACAAACTGTCTTTCAGACCATAGTGCAATCAAACTAGAACTCAGGACTAAGAAACTCACTCAAAACCACTCAACTACATGGAAACTGAACAACCTGCTCCTGAATGACTGCTGGGTACATAATGAAATGAAGAAATAAAGATGTTCTTTGAAATCAATGAGAACAAAGATACAACATACTAGAATCTCTGGAACACATTCAAAGCAGTGTGTAGAGGGAAATTTATAGCACTAAATGCCCACAAGAGAAAGCAGGAAAGATCTAAAATTGACACCCTAACATCACAATTAAAAGAACTCGAGAAGCAAGAGCAAACATATTCAAAACCTAGCAGAAGGCAAGAAATAACTAAGAGCAGAACTGAAGGAGATAGAGACACAAAAAAACCTTCAAAAATCAATCCAGGAGCTGGTTTTTTAAAAGATCAACAAAATTGATAGACCACTAGCAAGACTAATAAAGAAGAAAAGAGAGAAGAATCAAATAGATGCAATACAAAATGATAAAGGGGATACCACCACCGACCCCACAGAAATACAAACTACCATCAGAGAATACTATAAACACCTCTACGCAAATAAATTAGAAAACCTAGAAGAAATGGATCAATTCCTGGACACATACACTCTCCCAACACTAAACCAGGAAGAAGTTGAATCCCTGAATAGGCCAATAGCAGGCTCTGAAATTGAGGCAATAATTAATAGCTTACCAACCAAAAAAAGTCCAGGACCAGACGGATTCACAGCTGAATTCTACCAGAGGTACAAGGAGGAGCTGGTACCATTCCTTGTGAAACTATTCCAATCAATAGAAAAAGAGGGAATCCTCCCTAACTCATTTTATGAGGCGAATATCATCCTGATACCAAAGCCTGGCAGAGACACAATAAAAAAAGAGAATATTAGAACAATATCCCTGATGAACATCGATGCAAAAATCCTCAATAAAACACTGGCAAACCGAATCCAGCAGCACATCAAAAAGCTATCCACCATGATCAAGTGGGCTTCATCCTTGGGATGCAAGGCTGGTTCAATATACACAAATCAATAAATGTAATCCAGCATATAAACAGAACCAAAGACAAAAACCACATGGTTATCTCAACAGATGAAGAAAAGGCCTTTGACAAAATTCAACAGCCCTTCATGCTAAAAACTCTTAATAAATTAGGTATTGATGGAACGTATCTCAAAATAATAAGAGCTATTTATGACAAACCCACAGCCAATATCATACTGAGTGGGCAAAAACTGGAAGCATTCCCCTTGAAAACTGGCACAAGACAGGGATTCCCTCTCTCACCACTCCTATTCAACATAGTGTTGCAAGTTCTGGCCAGGGCAATCAGTCAGGAGAAAGAAATAAAGGGTATTCAATAGGAAAACAGGAAGTCAAATTGTCCCTGTTTGCAGAAGACATGATTGTATATTTAGAAAACCCCATCGTCTCAGCCCAAAATCTCCTTAAGCTGATAAGCAACTTCAGCAAAGTCTCAGGATACAAAATCAATGTGCAAAAATCACAAGCATTCTTATACACCAATAATGGACAGAGAGCCAAATCCTGAGTGAACTCCCATTCACAACTGCTTCAAATAGAATAAAATACCTAGGAATCCAACTTACAAGGGATGTGAAGGACCTCTTCAAACCACTGCTCAATGAAATAAAAGAGGACACAAACAAATGGAAGAACATTCCATGCTCATGGATAGGAAGAATCAATATCATGAAAATGGCCATACCGCCCAAGGTAATTTATAGATTCAATGCCATCCCCATTAAGGTACCAATGACTTTCTTCACAGAATTGGAAAAAACTACTTTAAAGTTCATATAGAACCAAAAAAGAGCCCACATTGCCAAGACAATCCTAAGTCAAAAGAACAAAGCTGGAGGCATCACACTACCTGACTTTAAACTATACTACAAGGCTACAGTAACCAAAACAGCATGGTACTGGTACCGAAACAGAGATGTAGACCAATGGAACAGAACAGAACCCTCAGAAATAATACCACACATTTACAACCATCTAATCTTTTACAAACCTGACAAAAACAAGAAATGGGGAAAGGATTCCCTATTTAATAAATGGTGCTGGGAAAACTGGCTAGCCTTATGTAGAAAGCTGAAACTGGATCCCTTCTGTACACCTTATATGAAAATTAATTCAAGATGGATTAGAGACTTAAATGTTAGACCTAAAACCATAAAAGCCCTAGAAGAAAACCTAGGCAATACCATTCAGGACATAGGCATGGGCAAGGGCTTCATGTCTAAAACACCAAAAGCAACGGCAACAAAAGCCAAAATTGACAAATGGGATCTAATTAAACTAAAGAGCTTCTGTACAGCAAAAGAAACTACCATCAGAGTGAACAGGCAGCCTACAGAATGGGAGAAAAATTTTGCAATCTATTCATCTGACAAAGGGCTAATATCCAGAACCTACAAAGAACTCAAAAAAATTTACAAGAAAAAAAACACAATCCCATCAAAAAGTGGGCAAAGGATGTGAACAGACACTTCTCAAAAGAAGACATTTATGCAGCCAACAGACACATGAAAAAATGCTCATCATCACTGGCCATCAGAGGAATGCAAATCAAAACCACAATGAGATACCATCTCACACTAGTTAGAATGGTAATCATTAAAAAGTCAGGAAACAACAGGTGCTGGAGAGGATGTGGAGAAATAGGAACACTTTTACACTGTTGGTGGGACTGTAAACTAGGTCAACCATTGTGGAAGACAGTGTGGCGATTCCTCAAGGATCTAGAACTACAAATACCACTTGACCCTGCCATCCCATTACTGGGGATATACCCAAAGGAGTATAAATGATGCTTCTATAAAGACACATGCACACGTATGTTTATTGCAGGACTATTCACAATAGCAAAGACTTGGAACCAACCCAAATGTCCATCAATGACAGACCGGATTAAGAAAATGTGGCACATATACACCATGGAATACTACGCAGCCATAAAAAAGGATGAGTCCATGTCCTTTGTAGGGACATGGATGCAACTGGAAACCATCATTCTGAGCAAACTATCGCAAGAACAGAAAACCAAACATCGCATGTTCTCACTCATAGGTGGGAATTGAACAATGAGAACACTTGGACACAGAAAGGGGAACATCACACACCGGGGCCTGTCATGGGGTAGGGTAGGGGGGAGGGATAGTATTAGGAGATAAACCTAATGTAAATGACGAGTTAATGGGTGCAGCCCACCAACACGGCACATGTATACATATGTAACAAACCTGCACGTTGTGCACATGTACCCTAGAACTTAAAGTATAATAAAAAATAAATTTTAAAAGGATATGATTATCATAGAATTGTATGTGCATAAGATAGCCTCACATAAATATGTAAATTATTATATATCAATAAAAGAGGAAAAAACCTCAAAATATATAAAGTAAAAAAAAATCAGACATAATTACAATGAAAAATAAATCCAAAATTGCAATGGGAAATTTTAGTATACCTCTGTCAGATGAATAGATTAAGCAGAAAATAGAGTATTTAAATAATAATATTTGGTGGTAAAAGAGGACATAACTACAGATGCAATGGAAATGTTAAAATCATAATCTATTGGCAATTTATGCCATTACATTTTAAAACTTAGATAAATAAAAAATTATTGAAACTGGGCTGAACATGGTGGCTTACACCTGTAATCCCAGCACTTTGGGAGGCTGAGGTGGGTGGGTCATCTGAGGTCAGGAGTTCGTGACTAGCCTGGCCAACATGATAAAACCCCCTCTCAATTAAAAACACACAAAAAATTAGCCGGGCATGGTGGTGCTTGCCTTTAGTCCCAGCTACTCAGGAGCTGAAGTAGGAGAATTGCTTGAACCTAGGAGGTGGAGGTTGCAGTGAGCCCAGATGGCACCACTTGCACTTTGGCCTGGGTGACAGACCAAGACTCCATCTTAAAAAAAAAAAAAATATCAAAACTGACTTAGGAAAAACTGATCATTTTCAGGGCCCTGTAATAATCACTGTTAAATAAATTAAAGCAGTACCTAGGTCCATTATCAAAACAAACTATACAAGAAAACAGAAAATTAGGAAAAGCTAACTCATTGAATAAAGTTAGTTTCACCTTGGTGCTAAACCTGGACAAGGATAGTAGGTTAATGGAAAAATCATATGGTAATGTTACTTATGAACATAGATGTAAAACACTGAATTAAATTAAACTCAGAATTGTTTAAAGCTAATAACATGTCCTGACCAAGTAGGATTCTTCCCAGAAATCGAAGTATCACTCATTAGCAGAAAATAAATCAATGTAATTGACCATTTATCAGATTAAAGGAGAAAAAACATGTGATCATCTCAGTAGATGCAGAAAATATTTGATAAAATGCATTACTCTTCCATAACTAAAAGAAAGAAAAATGCTTATTCAACTGGAAGTAGAAAGGACTTCTTTTAATTTGATAAAGAGTAGCATCTAAAAATCTACAATAATGTCTTTCTTATTTTTTTTTATTTTTTTTTTTGACACAAAGTCTTACTCTGTTGCCCAGGCTGGAGTATAGTGGTGCAATCTTGGCTCATTGCACCCTCCACCTCCCAAGAGATTCTCGTGCCTCAGCCTCCCGAGCAGCTTGGATTACAGGTGCCCACCACCACACATGCCCAGCTAATTTTTCGTATTTTTAGTAGAGACAGGCTTTCATCATGTTGGCCAGCATGGTCTGGACCTCCTGGCCTCAAGTGATCTGTCCACCTTGGCCTTCCAAAGTGCTGAGATTACAAGCATGAGCCACTGTGCCTGGCCATTAATGTTTAAATTTTAGCAAGATTTCCTTTAAAGTCAAGAGCAAGACATGAATGCCCATCATTACTCCTCTTACACAAGATTATACTGGAGGTCCTAGAATACGCAATAACACAAGGAAAAAGTAGATAGAAGGAAGGAAAGAAAAAAATTATTATTTGCAGAAAACATAATTATCTACATAGAAAATCCAAAAACATATCTGAGTATGGTGGCATGTGCCTGTAATACCAGCTACTCAGGAGGCTGAGGCAGGAAAATCGCTTGAACCTGGGTGGCAGAGGTTGCAGTAAGCCAAGATCGTGCTACTGCACTCCAGCCTGGGCGATAGAGTGAGACTCCATGTCCAGAGAAAAAAAAAAGAAGGTGGCATCCAGCAGAGCACAGGGTGTATACAGCTAACAGCCCATGACAAACTGGAAAGCAGAGGTTGGAGCCCAAGGCACCCAGAAGCACAGACCACACTGAGAGCTTTTCCCAGGCATCACATATAGCCTTCCATGTGAATAAAGACCCCTTTCCCCACAAAAAGAAAATCCAAAAACCAAACAATTAAAACTAATCAGAGCATTTGGCAAGGCTGCTGGATACAGCACCAATATACAAAAATTCTAGACACAAATAATAACCTATTAGCCAATACTTGATATTCAATGTAATTTCAAAGTTCAAAAGGATGTTTTACAGAACGTAATCTGATCAAAACATAAAAGTATAAGGGCATAAGTAACCGAGATAAATCTGAAAAGGAGGAAAGATAAAGGATTCACTCTATAAACTATCAAGACATATCATGAAGTTGACCTATTCGCCAAACACCAATTTGTCAAACGGCCGACTCAATGAATGGCCAGTTTGACAAAGGCCAATTTCCCAAAAGTCAATTTGCTAATGAATTGACTTCACAAATGACTGATTCACAGAATTTACAAGATGTACTGTATAGCTACAAATGTGTTTTAAGAAATATTATTGACTTCTAGTTATTCTTTAGTTAAAATTCTAAGAAAGAATATATTCAACATAGTAGACAGTCAAGGATCTATTCAAGACTGTATACTTCAAAATATATTCTTCATGAATACAGTAATGTGTCATATAATGACATTTCAGTCAATGATGGACCACATAAAATCACAATACCATATTTTTATTGTACCTTTTATTGTTTAGATATGTTAGATACAGAAATACTTAGCGTTGGGTTACAACTGCTTACAGTATGCAGAGCAGTAGCATGCTGTACTGGTTTGTAGCCTAGGAACAGTTTGCTATTCCCCATAGCCCAGGTATGTAGTAGGCTATACGACCTAGGTTTGGGTAAGTACACTCTATGGGTTTGCACAAGGATGAAATTGACTGATTCATTTCTCAGAACTTATCCTCATCATTAAGCAACGCACGGCTGTATAACCAATGACTTCATAATAAGATAGTCTTTATTAACATATTCTTATAAGCAATATGCATGATTGAATATATACAGAAATATATTCAAGACTACATTAGATATATTCTGAAACATATTCTTCATAACTCAACCTTTGATAAATTATTTGTTCAGTGCTGCTAAGAAAAATGCAAGTTAGAATATATATAACCTATTTGTGAATATGGTCTTAAGAATATTGTCATGCTTCTAATATATTCGAGAAGCCTGTGCTTTAAAATTTTTGATATGTTAGTAAATTTAATAACTTTAGCAAATTGAACATTAGATAGAGTGACTTAAAACTGGCTTTTCACAGATGCAGAAGACCACATAGTGTGCGATTCCATTTATACGATTTGTCTAAAAAAGACCAATTTATAGAGATGAAAAGCAGATCAGCTGTTGCTTAGGGCTGGGGGAGGGGTGAGAGGAGTGGAGATTAACTGCAAAAGGGCATGGAGGAACTTTATGGGGTGATGGAAATGTTCTAAAACTGAATTGTAGCAATTGCAAAACTCTATAAATTTACTAAAATCATTGAATTGCACACATGCAATGGTTGAATTTTATGGTGTGTAAAGTATAACTCAATAAAGCTGTTAAGAAGAGAAAAATTGGCTTTTAGTAAATTGATTGCTGGTATATTAACCTAGGACTATTATTACAAAAATATAGTAATTAAGACAGTGTGATGTTTGTACAGGAGTAGATGAAAAGAACAATAGGGTAGAATAGAAAGCTCAGAAACAGACTCAAGTATGTGTAGGATCTTGATCTATTAACAAGATAGCATTAAACAGTAAGCGGGGAAAGAATAGACTATTCAATAATTGGTGTTGTACCACTTGGCTAACCATATAAAAAGAAAATAAAATTTTATATCTTTATTACATTAGACACAAAATTAAGCTCTAGATTTATTAAAAAGCTAATTGTTAAAAATAAAACTAGACTTCCAGTTTATAGCCTAGTATATAAAGAGCCTAGAAGTCTTTACTTTATCCTAACATAAAGTAAAAACTTAGTGAAATATCAACAAATCTTTTTAGATCTGTCAGAGAAGTGACATCACAGGGAAACCACTGCTCCCAAAATTGGAAAGACAGACAAGTGGATACAGAAAATCACAACTTACTTGAGCCAAAATTTATGAGTGGGAACTTCTGAGGGAACCAGTACAGGGATAGAAACACGTTAACTGTAATTGACAAATTGCTGGAGGCTCAGTGTGGACAAGCTTAAGAGAGAAAAACTCCAGGTGGACCCGGTCACAGGGGAAGCCTCGCACTATTGAGTTTTGCTTGCAAGAGCTCTCCCAGGTCCTCGGATAAGTAAATACCAGAAAAAAAAACCTTTGTGCTTCTGGCAGTGGGGAGAGGAAAAGGAATCATTTTGAAACATGCCAGCATATTCTGTTCTTTGTAACAAGACCTGCCCTCAAGAGAAATTATTTTAACAGAACCTAACCTGCTGGGAAAGGAAGATACACAAATCCAGGTGACTCTAGCCTTTCACATGGTGCAAGAGAAATCCCCAACTCTAGCTTCCTCTAGACTTCCACGTAGGGGAGGAGAGTACACAACTCTAGTCCCCTTCTGCTATCTGTCCCACCTAAGTAGGGAGTACTGAGGAACACTAGTGAAGTTGGCAGTCCAGGGGCATAGGCTCACCAAAAGACTGAGACCTAATTATACACATATAAAACACTTTTTCTTCCCTAACACCTTACCATTTCATTACTAAAAGCCTGCTTACTAACGTTCTTTTTACCCAGTACATCCTGTCTGCCTTTCAAGAAAAAATTACAGGCATATTAAAAGGCAAAAACATGCTTGAAGAGACTTAACAAGCATCAGAATCAGATATGGCAGCAATGCTGTATTTTTCAGACCAGGAATTATAACAATTTATGATTACTATGTTAAGGGCTCTACTGGAAAAAATAGTCAACATGCAAAGACAGATGGATAATGTAAGCAGAGAAATGGAAATTCTAAGAAAGATTAAAGAGAAATGCTAGCAATCCCAAACACTGTAACAGAAATGAAGAAAGCCTTTGATGGACTTATTAGATTGGATAGAGTTGATGATATGACAAAAGAAACTCCCAAAACTGAAAAGTTAAGAGAACAATGACTGAATAAAAACAGAAAAGTCTATCCAAGAACTGTGGGAAAACTACAAAAGGTGTAATGTATGCATGATGAGAATCTCAGAAGAAGGAGAAAGAGAGAAAGGAACAGAAGCAATATTCCAAGCAATAATGATTGAGAGTTTCTCCAACTACTGTCAGACATCAAACCACAGATTCAGGAAGCTCAGAGAACACCAAGTAGAGTAAATGCAAACAAATCAACAAACAAAACCAAAAACTACACATAGGCATATCACATTTCATATAGTTTGGATATGTGTCCCCTCTAAATCTCAGGTTGAATGGTAATCCCCAATGTTCGAGGTGGGGCCTGGTGGGAGGTAATTGGCTCAAGGAGGGGGGGATTTCTCATGAATGATTTACCATAATCCTCTCGGTGCTGCCTCATGATAGTGAGTTCTTGCGAGATCTGGTTGTTGTAAAGTGTGGCACCTCCTTTCCCAATCTCTTTCTTGCTCCCATTCTTACCATGTGAGATGCCTGCTCTCCCTTTGCCTTCCACCATGATTATAAACTTCCTGAAGCCTCCCCAGAAGCCAAGCAGATGCCAGTACCATACTTCCTGTAAAGCCTGCAGAACCATGAGCCAATTAAACCTCTTTTCTTTATAAACTACCCAGTCTCAGGTATTTCTTTATAGCAATGCAAGACAATATTCAAACTTAAGAAAATCAAAGATAAACAATCTTGAAAGAAGTAAAAAAGCCCCTTACTATAGAAGAGAAAAGAATTGGCCGGGTGTGGTGGCTCAAGCCTGTAAGCCCAGCACTTTGGGAGGCTGAGACGGGCGGATCACGAGGTCAGGAGTTCGAGACCATCCTGGCTAACCCGGTGAAACCCCGTCTCTACTAAAAAATACAAAAAACTAGCTGAGCGAGGTGGCGGGGACCTGTAGTCCCAGCTACTTGGGAGGCTGAGGCAGGAGAATGGTGTAAACCCGGGAGGCGGAGCTTGCAGTGAGCTGAGATCCGGCCACTGCACTCCAACCTGGGCAACAGAGCGAGACTCTGTCTCAAAAAAAAAAAAAAAAAAAAAAAAAAAAAAATTCCTCTATCAGATCATCATTAAGGACATAATTGAACTCCACCACCAATCAACTGGATATAATTGACATCTATTGATTACTTTATCCAATAATAGCAGAACACACATTCTTCTGAAGTTCACCTGGAACATTTACCCAAATAAACCACATTTTGGATGATAAAACACATCTTAACCCATTTGAAGTAATAGAAATCATACAATGTCTGCTGTTAGAACACAATGGAATTCAACTAGAAATCAATAACAGAAAGAAAGCTGGAAACTCACCATATGCTTGGAAATAAAAATAGCACACTTCTAATCAACATATGGGTCAAAGAAGAAATCTCAAGAGAAATTTTTAAATATTTGAACTAAACAGAAATGAAAATAAAACTTATCAAAGTTTGTGAGATGCAGTGAAAGCAGTGCATAGAGGGAAATTTATGGCACTGAAAACGTGTTAGAAAAGAAGAAAGATCTGAAATCAACGATCTAAACTTCTCCCTTAGGAAACTAGAAAAATAATTAAATGCAAAGTGAGCAGAACAAAATAATAATAATAAGATTAGAAATTTATACAATTGGAAACAGGAAATCAATAGAGAAAATAAACAAAACCAAAAGCTGTTTCTTCAAAAATATCAATGAAACTGGTAAGACTACACCTGTGTAAGAAAAAAATAGAAGGATGCCACTGCACTCCAGCCTGGATGACAGAGTGAGATCCTGTCTCCAAAAATAAAGAAAAAAAACCATGAATTATTCATACCAGAAATGAAAGAGGGGGCATCACTGTAGATCCCATGGACATTGAAAGGATAATAAAGGAATATTATGAACAATTCTATGCCCACAAATTTGATAACATAATAAAATGGACCAATTCCTTAAAACACACAGTCTGTCAAAAATGCACACAAGAGGACATAGATAATCTGAATAGGCCTATTTCTATTAAATAAATTGAATCAATACCTAATAACCTTGTAAAACAGAAAGCATCATGCCCACATGTGTTCACTGGTGAATTCTACCAAAAATTTAAAGGAGAAATTATACCAGTTCTCTACAATCACTTCCAGAAGATAGAATCAGAGGGAGTACTTCCTAATTTATTCTGTGGGTCAAAGATATTATAAGAAGGGAAAACTATAGACCAATATCTCTCATGAACATAAATGTAAAAATCCTGAATAAAATATTAGCAAACTGAATCCAGTGACATATGAAAAGAATTATATGCCACAACCAAGTGGAATTTATCCCAGGTATGCAAGGCTGGTTCAACATTCAAAAATCAATTAATATAATTCACCGCATTGGCAGATAAAAGAAGAAAAGTCTCATGATCATATCAATAGATACAGAAAAAGCATTTGACAAAAATCCAACACCCAATGATTTTTAAAACTCTCAGAAAACTGAGAATAGAGGAGAACTTTCTCAAGTTTATGAAGAACATGTACAAAAACCCTACAGTTAAAATCATACTTAATAGTGAGAATCTTGAAGCTTTCCTGCTAAGATCACGAACAAGACAAGGATGTCGCCTCTCACCTCTACTTTTCAACATTATACTAGAAGTTCTAGCTAATGCAACAAGACAAAAAAGAAGGAAATAGAAAGTATACAGATTGGAAATAGATGGTATGATTGTCTGTGTAGAAAATCTGAATCAGTTTTTAAAAACTCCTACAACTAATAAGAGATGATAGCAAGGTTTCAGGATGCAAAATTAATATATGAAAGTCAATCACTTTCCTATACACCAGCAATAAACAAGTGAGATTTGAAATTAAAAATGCATTATGATTTATATTAGTATCCATCAAAATGACATACTTATGTATAAATCTAATAAAATATGAAAAAAGTACAATTTATTCTTTATATTTTTGGTAGATTTCACCAGTGAACACATGTAGGTATGATGCTTTCTGTTTTGCAAGGTTATTAGTTGTTGATTCAATTTATATAATAGAAATAGGCCTATTCAGATTGTCTATGTCCTCTTGTGTGCATTTTTGGCAGACTGTGTGTTTTAAGGAATTGGTCCATTTAATTAGGGGAACATTAGGGTCATGTTCTTCATAAACTTCTCTTCTATTCTTAGAAATAAAGTTCTATTCTTAGTTTTTTGAGAGTTTTAAAAATACGATCATGAAAACTACAAAACTCTAATCAAAGAACAACAGAATACATGGGAGAGATATTCCATGATCATGGATAGGAAGACTCAATATTGTTAAAATTTCAGTTTTTCCCAATTTGATCTATAGATTCAGCACAACCCCAATCAAAATCTCAGCAATATCAGTTTTGTGGATATTGACAAACTGATTCTGAAGTTTATATAGAGAGGGAAAAGACTTAGAACAGGCAACACAATATTGAAGGAAAAGAACAAAGTTGGAGGACTGACACTACTTGACTTCAGGGCTTACTATAAAGCTACAGTAATCAAGACAGTGTGGTGAAAAAAAAATAAACTAATAGATTAATGGGACCTAATAGAGCCCAGAAATAGACCCATGTGAACACAGTCAACTGATATTTGACAAAAGAGCAAAGATAATACAATGGAAAAAAAGACTGTCTTTTCAACCAATGATACGGGAATAACTGAACATCCACAGGCAAAATAAAATAATAATAATAATAATAATAATAAAGAATCTACATACAGACCTTACACGTGTCACAAAAATTATCTCAAAATGAATCACAGACCTAAATGTAAAATACAAAACTATAAAACTTTTAGAAGATAAGAGAAAATCTATATGACCTTGGGTATGGTGGTGACTTTTTAGATATAACACCAAAAGCACAATCCATGAAAGAAATAAGATGAACTTCATTAAAATTAAAACCTTCTGCTCTGTGAAAGGCAATGCCAAGAGAATGAGAAGACAAGCCACAGAATGGGAGAAAATATTTGCAAAATATATCTGATATAGAACTGTTAATCAAAATATACTAAGAACTATTAAAACTCAAAAATAGGAAAACAAACAACCCAATTAAAAAAGTGAACAGATACCTAAACAGATACCCCAGCAAAGAAGATATACAGATGTTATGTATATTAAAAGATATTCAGCATTATTCATCATTAGGGAATTAAAAATTCAAACAGCAACAAGATACCACTACACGCCTATTAGAACGGTCAAAATCCAAAACACTGACAGCACCAAATGCAGGTGAGGATGTGGAGCAACAGGAACTCTCATTCATTGCTGGTGGGAATGCCAGATGGTACAGCCATTTTGGAAGACAGTTTGACTGTCTTACATAACTAACATACTCTTAGCATATAATCCAGCAATCATACTTTTTGGTGTTTACCCAAATGAACTGAAAACATATGTTCACACAAAAACCTGCAAGTAGATGTTTATAGTAGCTTTATTCATAACTATCAAAACTTGGAAGCAATCAAGATGTCCTTCAGCAAGTGAATGGATAAATTGTAATATGTCCAGACTATGAAATATTATTCAGCACTAAAAAGAAATGAGAAATGAGCTATCAAGCCATGAAAAGACATTGAAGAAACTAAATGCATATTACTACCTGAAATAAGCCAGCTTGAAAAGGCTACACACTGTATGATTCCAATAACATGACATTCCAAAGAAGGCAAAACTTTGAAGACTTTAAAAAAGATCCGTGGTTTTCAGGAGTTAGGAGGAGGGAGGGATGAACAGGCAGAGCATAGAGGAGTTTTAGAGCAGTGAAACTATTCTATATGAAACTACAGTGGGGGGTACATGCCACACATTTGTCATAACCCATAGAATGCACAACAACAGCAGTGAACCCTAAGTTAGTCTATGGATGTTGGGTGATAATAGCGTGTCAATGTAGGTGTGATTGTAATATATGTACCATTCTGGTGCAGGATGTTAACCCTAAATGAGGTCGTGGGTGTAGGGGGACAAGGGAGTATATGAAAACTTCCTACATTTTGTTCAATTTTGCCATAGACCTAAAGCTGATCTAAAAAAATAGTTTATTGATAAAATATAAAATAGAACACATTTTTTAATTATTTAAAGAAAATATAGATAAATACATTTATCATTCTCAAATAAGGAGTCATTATTATCAGACAAGATCTGGTGCGAGCGTTCAGGGTGGTATGAAGGTAGACAGGAGTGATTATTTTCAAAGACACACACACACACACACACACACACAACATGGGGAAATCATAAAAGAAATCATGAAAGAAAAATTACAAAAAAAACCCATCAAAATTGAAAGCTCTGTGGAATAAAAGACACCATAAACAAAACTAATAGCCAAGTGGTAGACCGGAAGAAGGTATTTACATCATATGGAACAACCAAAACATTACCATTCAGAATGAAGCATTACTAACAACCAAATAGGAAAATGCGTGATTCATGTAAGAAGAAACCTGGATAGCCTAAAAACACTCGGTCTCACTAGAATCCAAGCAGCGCTAATTAAAATCACAATGAGCGATCACTTCACACACCTAAGATTAGCAGAAAATAAATTCTGATTGTTGGAAAGGATATTGGGAAACAGAAGTCTTGCACAATGCTGGTGGGAATGCAAATTGGCATAACCTCTTTGGAGATCAACTAGGCAATATCTAGCAAAAGGTGTAAAGTGCATATCCTAGGCCCCAGCAGATCTGTCTCTAGTAAAAAACCCTAGAAAACACTCGCACATGCATTCAGGATGTCACAGGCATATGTGTTCAAGAAGATGTTATAAGAATGTTCATTCCAGCATTGTTTGTAATAGCAAAAAACCAGAAACAATCCAAATGTCCTTAATAGAAAAAGGAATATAAATCGTACTACGTTGACTTAAACAACTATGTGTAATAGGGCTAAAATTCACTGACTGTATTTAAAAGTATCAACATAGATAGAAAAAAATATAGAGGAAAAAAGAATTGCAGAACACTACAAACCATATACTTTCATTTAAGTAAATTTTAAAAAATATAAATCAATATGATACTGGTTATGACTTTACATGTGTGTAATAAAACATACAATTATTGTGGAAATCCTGTCAGTTAAGATCTTTTAAATACAAGTAAAAGAATCCCCAGCTCAAGATGGCTTCAATGATGAAGAGATTTATTATCTTGACATAACAAGAGATCCAGAAGTAGGACAGTTCCAAGGTATTTAATCCAGCAGTTTAAACATCTTACCAAGGACTTAGGATTGTCCATATTTTCATTCAGCAATTTAAAATGTGTTCTCCTCAGCCTAACTCCTCTTTTGTACACCATATGGCTACCATAATCCCAGGCACCACATGCAGAACAACAACATCCAATGAAAGAGAAAAGAGCACTTCTTTGCTGTACATCTCTGTCATAAAGTAAAGATCTCTTAACCAGACCACCCAGTAGACTTCCCCTCTAGACATCTCCATTGGCCAGAATTGTGCGCCCAAACCAATTACAAGGGAAACAGGATCACCAGGACTGGCTTAGATCATTGGGTTGCAATGGGGAAAAGGTCAGCAGAACAAAATTGGGGCTCCTCATAAAAGAAAGGGGAAATTTTGATGCCTAGGCAATGATATCAGCCAAGGATTAGGAAACAAAATCTATTGTAGATATTCAACACAGAGAAATAGATGCTTATGAAATCTCTGGGGGGTTGAGGGAGCAGGCTATGGGTTGAGCCTCTAATGACTTCTAGAACATCATAGTCCAGTTGCTACTACTTCTGTCATAAAAAGGAAAGCATGGCATCAGGCAGCCACCGGGGAGCTCTTGATTCAATAATACACAGCCATAGCTATGATCCAGGGATCAGGAAGCTTGTATCCAGAAACATTGTCCTAGTCACAACTGTCAGCTATCACCAACTTTGCAAATATCTTTCAGTACTGCCAACCCCCACCACACACACACACACACACACACACACACACACACACACACACGCTGGATCCTGGACTTTGGGATCTCTACAACCTTGCTTGCCAGGAGAAAAGACCAAAACAGCTTGGAAGATGGGTGCTGTTGCAGAATTATTTTCTAAATATCATGTTAAGTGCACATAACTGGTAGAACTTAATTTTCATGCAGAACCCTAACTGCAAAAGAGTCCTGGAAATTTAGTTTTAACTTTCCAGCCTTTGCAGTAGAGGATGGCATGTGGGAAGAGGTGAGGATGGATGCTGTGTATCAATCGATTAGTCCTTCATGGCAAGAAATAATGTCTACTACAGTCCATCCCTTTGCCTACCCTCACATTCAGCATAAAAAATGCTCATACCTACATTATATACATTCATCCCCCTCACAAGAAAGAGATGACTCAAAATCTCCTTCAGTTACAGCATCCAGATCCAGGTCCAGGATCTCTGAGTGGGGTAAACTCTTGTCCATCAAGTCCCAATATGGTGGGACCAGGTGGTACTGGGGGAGAGGAGATTGGAAAACATTTGCAAAGTAGGTTGCATCTTAATTCTGTCTACCTTCCAAACAGTTGTGACTATGGTCCAATGATATCCATGTTCAAAATACCCAAAATAGAATAAAAACTCCCAATCAGAAAAGGAGGGAAAAAGGTAGACACACATGCACACGCACAGTAATCACTGATCCAGGGTCCACAGCATATATCATCATAGTCTGCTGGGCTCCATGTGCTGTAAATGTTGTAAGATCCTTTGTCAGCTAATCTGGTAGCCCTCAGTTCTGTTCCCTTGGAGAATCTCTCTTGTTCTTCATCCTTACGGCCACATCTGAGATGGGCACTAGGGAGAGTAACTCTTTATTGGGGCCACACAGTTTTAAGAACACATTACTTTTGGTGCCAGATCAGGAGCTTAGGCATTGCCTTAGAGGCTGAACAGTCATTGGTTGCCGTGAGTAGTCTTGGCATTTCTTTGGCAATACAGTTTTTTTAGCAGGTTTCTCGTGTTTTTGCTTCAGGGAGTTATATGGGTCAATAATCTTAAGCCAAAATCTTGTCTGGACGCAATCTTTGGTCCTGATAATACTTTTTCCTAGCCATGTCCAACCCCTGTCCTTCTATCTATTGGCCTCTGTCTTAATTGTCTTAAGGCAATTCTAAACAGTCCTGAGTGCCAAGACCCAATGTGTCAGGAGAGGACTGGGAGCTTTGTGACCCTTGCTGAGTCTTCCTCTTCTCTCTGCTATAGGGATGCCTGTGGCCATCTATATACTGGAGGACTTTACCAAAAGCAGTAAGCAGTAGCCAACACACATACCATGATACTGAATTTTTTCCTAATACTACAGCCCCTATAGGTACGCGGCCTAAGTCCCAAGGAACAAGGAGGGACGCTTGTTACAAATCAAGGGTCTCCAGCTTCCCAGCCTCCTCTTTCCTACCACCTCCACTCAACCAATTCCACGTTTTAGAGTCTGATACTTGCAGCACCCACTTCCTAATAAAAAAAAAGGGAAATTATTTTGGCATAGGCCAATAAAAAATACACACACATGCACACACACAAATTATGAAAACATTAACTGGATGCAAACCAAATTGATTATAGTAGTTGCCTACGGGGAGGATGAAACTGGAGAGGAACATAGAATCAATGTTATATGGAAAAAATTCATCTTATTAAAAAAGATCTAACATGGAAAAAATATAAAATATTTTACTGTTTGGGGTGACATGTACCACCATTGCAATGCATGACAGAGCATTTGTTATATTATCCTCTATGCTTTGCTGTGTATTTTATGGGCAAGTTGGACAGAGTCTATGACCCATGGGCAAAAATTCAGCAAAGTGATTAGTCTGGCACAACAAGCAAGGAGCTGGCAGCCAAGAAGTTGTGCCCTCTGCTCTGCCTATCTAAATCCTGGTTATCTTTTCAGGCCCGGCTGAAGTCCCACTCCTCAAGGAAGCCTACCTGGACTATTCCAGCTCACAGTCACCTCTCCCTCTACTGAACTATCAGAACCGCTCAAGCCACTACTCCCCTAGCATCTCACTACTTCTTCATTTTGTGAGTTTTAGGATGGGGACTGCATGGTAAATGCATCGTCTTACTTAGCTGGGGAACACTGAGGAGAGTTACGATTTCTGATTGGACCTGACTTTTTCCTGTTCCCCGCTGGTGAGTATGTCCAGGGCCTCCCTCTTGCTCCCCAAACCACAAGCCATTACTGGCAGGCAGCCTTAGACGTCACCTGGCTGAGAATGTGCCGCTGGCAGAAACAGGCCCATTTGCCACAATTCATCAGGTCCAGCTCTCAGCTCAGAGGAGCCCCGATCCCCTCAGAACGCATTTTCCTTTTGTGTGATGTATGTAAAACACTCCTAATGTGAGGATCCTCAGAGAGAGCTCACACTGCCCGGCTAAGTGTTTTTTAAAGAATCAAGCTCTCACTTTTTAAAATTACACCAGGGTGGTATTGTTCAAATATGTAAGACTGACTACTCCAGAAAGCGGCAACAACAGGATACAATGCACTAATTTTACCCCACTTTGACTTAGAAAATATAATCGGTACTTAGAAAAATTGTAAATACTAAAGAATCAAGGGAATAGGATTATTCTAAAATAGGGCGCTAATACAGCAAGCAAAATAGCTTTTGCTAGTCTTAACTGAGGGCCATTATCTATCAGAGAAGATATACCTCTGGCCTATAATGTAAAGAAACACAAATGACTAAAGAAGCTTGCCAATATTTCTAGGAGGAGGAGGAGGAAAGGAACAGTCTGTAATAAGACAGAATCTTGGAAAAGCCAAGAGATTCAACAGGGTAGGCAAACAGCCTCCAGTGTGCCTGAAACGGGGAAAGCCCCAGCCTGGTTCGATTCCCATCATTTCCACGGAGTCTCTTTCCTTCTCCTCTCTGAACTGCTGTGGCTTTCACACAATCCAGGACTTCGTTATCCTTGGCGGTGGTGTCCAATCATTGCATGTATCTCCCCAACTAAAATACAGCCCCTCAGGGTAGAAACTGTACCCTATATTTCTCTCATATATCAGTTCATATCATCCTACTTTCCGGCCTGCAAACCTAGCACAGATTGGCCATCCAGTAGCCTTGAGCCTCAGGGCAATAGCCTACTTTCTTCCTCTCCCCGCCTCCCTTTCTGTGATAAATGGAGAGGATTTTGAGACAATCTTCCCTGTAGGCCTGGTAGCCAACGTGGTAGCCACGTTGTCTTCCTGCAGGTATGAAGAGGTTGGTAGGAGGCATTTAGCTTGGACAAAATTCCAAGATAGAAAGGTGGGATATTCTAAAAAGAAAAGATTTCAGCTGCCAGGCGCTACTGAGGTACAGCGAACATTTTGTGTTTAGAAGATACGAGTTTGATTACAGTGGGGATCAAAACTGATGGAGAGTTGATGGATAAGTGTGGGGAGAAGAGAGCCCAATCTCCTTGTTGGAAACTGGAGGCTCGTTGGTAATGACCAAGCAATGCACAGCGTGTCCATTTTTATTAGTATCCTCACTCAAATGGGCACTACCCGATCTCCTCGGTGGCCACAAAATCCATCCCCCTGATGCTACATCTAAACTTAGTTCCAAGAACATGAGGTGGAGCAAACCAGTACCCACCATACTTTTTGTGCTTCTAACTTTCTGTGTGATTCTCAGTGGAGGAATCAAAAATGAGTAGAGGAAGCTTTCACTTCATATTGCATATGTATTATATGTGTGTGTGTCTTTCTCTCTCTGTGTGTGTGTGTGTGAGAGAGAGAGAGACAGAGAGAGACAGCGAGCATTCCTTTTATTTTTGTTCTCTATACCAAATCCAGGTCATTTTTATCCAGGGGCATCCGGATGGGTCTACATGTTTTCTTTTCAACCATCAGATGCAACATATTTATTGGCTCTTGATTCTAAAAGCCGCGTGTGGTGGCTCATGCCTGTAATCCCAGCAGTTTTGGAAGCTGAGGTGGGAGTATTACTTGAGTCCAGGAGTTCAAGATCAGCCTGGGCAATATAGTGGAACCGCATCTCTACAAAAAAATTTTAAAAATATTAGCTGGGCATGGGGGCACCCACCTTTTGTCTCAGCTACTTGGGAGGCTGAGGCTGAGGATCCCTTGAGCCCAGGAAGTTGAGTCTGCAGTGAGCTGTGATCGTGCCACTGCACTCCAGCCTGGGTGACAGAGTAAGACCTTGTCTTAAAAAAAAAAAAAGAGAGAGAGAGAAAGAAAAAAACTCACAAAATCAAAATTAATATTTGCTAAATTAAATATCTATGTCATATTTCTTATTTGTCATTGTTAAATTTACTATTCATAAAATATTATATTTGAAAATTATTCATAAAATAGATTTGCCCCTTTCCAGAATTCCTGGGTAGACACCATATTGCCAGACATAATTGACATTTTAATTGTCAGTTATGACTTAATCAGGTTATTCTTAGCCAGTTAATTTTAAAGGCAAAAGTTTAAAAGTATTAAAAAACTTTTGTGAAAAATGTTTCATACACAAAACACACATGTGTAGTGTGAGTGTGAGTGCATTTTAATATGCTGGATATGATGCATGGTGGGACTCCAAATTAAAATTGTCTTTTGTCTATGATGGTTTTAGGATGACTGATGGTGCCAGCTTGGTCTCTATGAAAAATTGCTGTCTTGGTTTGAAAGAACTTAATGTTTCCATTTACTCTGTGTGTGTGTGTGTGTGTGTGTGTGTGTGAAAAACATATAACATAAAATTTGTAATTTTAGCCATTTCATTTACTTTTTCAATAAATACAAAATAGTATGTAAGTTGCCTGTATCATTCTTTTAGGCATTTGATCATTCCTATTCTAGGTTGTTCTTGTTCTATAATGGATGTTTCTAGTCTTTCCTCTAAGATGGTAAGCTTTTCAAGATAGAGTAAGTGCTTCTTTCTTTCATGAGTTATAGGGTTAAGAACAGAACTGAGTACTTAAATGGAATTTAAAACATACCAACTGAGTGAATGAATATGTGAATAAATAACAGAAATTTCGATGACACAGTTGATTCAAGACTGTGCAGTGCCATACTGGTTTTCTTTTTTTTTTTTTTTTTTTTTGAGGAGGAGTTTCGCTCTGTCGCCCAGGCTGGAGTGCAGTGGCCGGATCTCAGCTCACTGCAAGCTCCGCCTCCCGGGTTCATGCCATTCTCCTGCCTCAAGACTCCCGAGTAGCTGGGACTACAGGCGCCCGCCACCTCGCCCGGCTAGATTTTTGTATTTTTTAGTAGAGACGGGGTTTCACCGGGTTAGCCAGGATGGTCTTGATCTCCTGACCTCGTGATCCGCCCATCTCGGCCTCCCAAAGTGCTGGGATTACAGGCTTGAGCCACCGCGCCCGGCCACCAAACTCTATTTCATAAGGGAAAAGCCAGTGTATCTAACTGATTACAGTGGAGAAGCTCTGAGTGATCCAGGGTGGAGGAACTGATACCACCTCTGCCTCTAAGTTTCTGGAAGCCTCCCTAAATCATTCCAGACTGGAGAATGTCTTCTAGGATCCAAGCCCCCCTAAGAAATTCAAAGGACTTTCCCTGGCTACCGGGAACTTCTGCTTGTCTAGCTTCCATCTATGTCCCTGTAGTAAAGAGATGGCCACAAATCATAAGACACTCCCTTTCCTAGGACAAGTAATTCCCATCCATTTACCTTTCCCCTTGATGTTCATCTTAAAACCATTAATAGACATTGTCCGTCTCCTAACTCCTTCCCTGGTTCTCACCATCTGTTTGCATTCTGGGACCTGCGTAAATTCACAGATAAAGACTGAAACTGAACTCATGACTCAGCATCAAGTACCTAGAGTCAAAATTCTAGCTCAGGCACTAGCTGTGTGACTTTGGACAAGTTACTTAACTTCTCTGGCCCTCAGTTTCCTCCTTTGCCAAGTGGGCTTGGTAATATAACTCACAGCTTATGGATGAAGTGAGATAACGTACTTGAAATCATCTGGCACATGGTAGATGCTCAATCACGGTTGTATGTCTTAATGTAACTTAGTTATTGCTTCTGTTTCTGGTTCTCTTGCTTTCATTGGTCCCTTCCGGTTCCCTGTGATTCTTGCTGAGCACACTGGTAGTCCCTGGTCATTTCATTAACTGCTGCACGTAGTTTTGAAATATTTATCTATCTATTTGTTGCCCCTTTAGAGATAGAATTAGAGGTGGTATGTAGATTTATGCCATCTTCCAAAGGACTCCTTGTGAACAAGCTGTAAAATTAACTTGTCTGACTCGGGAATATGTTGTTTTTGGCTTGTCAGTTGCTCTCAACGGAGTCCTCCCTTTCTTCTCTGTGTCAGAAGTGACATAATGGCAGATATGCATGAGTTCTCTGGAGAACAATGAGGGACTTCACAGAGCTCAATTTGGGAGAACACACAAGTGTTGTTGTTATAGAGTGATAGTCTCGTCACACTTGCAAGTGGAAAATGAACTGGATACCAGAGGAAGTGAGGGAATTTTAGGGGAGAGAAACTTTCCTCCAAAGTGAACAAAACAAAAAGGCCTGCAGCCAGGCAGAACTGGGCAGAGAATTCTATAGATGGGATGTGCAGGTTAATTAACCATCCACCCCCAACTTCTGCCACTGCCACGTTGGCCACCACTGTAGATGATTACTCTGAACTCCTGAGGGCAAGGTTAGTTTACTCGGAACTTATTTTCTTTTCCTTATCTTTTTTATTTCTTTTTTTCCCTCTGTTTTTTGGTTTAATTTAGGGGTGGGAGTCATAAGTACCTCAGTCCTTGAGTAGCTTTCTAGGGATCAATAATTCTTCATTCAGCAAACATATATTGAGTAACTGTATGAAATAGACAGATCCTGGTTCACCCAAGTAGTCAGCCTTGAGGGTGACAAGCCTATTCCCTGATGGGTTGGAGGGAAACTCTTTTCTTCTACTTTCAACCTTATCCACTTTTTCTTTTTTTTCTTCAGGTACTATGGTGAATACATCAGTTCCAAATTCCAAGTCGGTCCAATTCATTTCCAAATCTTGTGTGAGTGTATCTAGTTAGGCAGAACCTAATTCAAATCCAGAGCCGGGCCAGGCACAATGGCTCACTCCTATAATCCCAACACTTCGGGAGGCCAAGATGGGCAGATTACTTGAGCCCAGGAGTTTGAGACTAGTCTGGGCAACATAGTGAAACACCATCTCTACAAAAAAAAAAAAAAAAAAAGAAAATACAAAAAATTAGCCAGGCGTGAAGATATGCGCCTATAGTCCCAGCTACTGTGGAGGCTGAGGTGAGAGGATTACCTGAACCCAGAAATTCGAAGGCTGCAGTGAGCCATGATGGTACCACTGCACTCCAGCTTGGGCAAAAGAGTAAGATCCTGTCTCAAAACAAAAACAAATCCAGAACTCTACTTGCAGGAAAATTTCATAAATCAATTTTAGCTTTTGAATCTCTCAAACTACAAGGAGGCTGGAGGGAAGCCTGAGTGAGCCACTCCAGAGTGTATGGCACAGTAGTGTACCCCGGTCTTATGAAGAAGATGGGCTTTGAAATACACCTCCGAGATGTGTAGGATTTGCTTTAAGAAGGACTCTTTTAGGGAATTCCTGGTGGGTAGAGAGGAAAATTAAATAGGGATAATAAGAATAGCTTAGCTGAACTGGACTGGAGTGGGCATGCTGGGAGGGCATGAGGAGATTGGGAACTGAGAGGGCTCTTTAGTGGAGACTGAACTTGATCTTCTAGGCAAGAGAGTGGAGGAGATATTGAAGTTCATTAAACATGGGAGTTTGAAGATTGTAAGTTAGTGCTACCATTCCTATTATCTTAATCAGTCTATACCTATTAAGTGGTGATCTCTACTGTTCAACTTTTCTCTAGTTCTTAAAATCTATCAGTAGGTTACTACTATGATAATCACTGATATGAGTTTCCTGGATGAATATATTGAGTTTACTGGCTTCATATATTTAGAATTAGTATGCAATCCTGAAAAATAGAGAAATGCTTGAAAAAGCTAGAGGAAAATGATTTCTACCCTAGAATTCTATACCTAGCCAAACTATCAATCAAGTATATAGGTAGAATAATGACATTTTCATTCATATGAGAGCTCAAAAAAAATTCACCTCCCCCTTATCTTACATATGTTTTTACCATGATGCTTCTGAAAAAATAAAGAAAAAAGAAGACATTGTTTACCAAAAAACAGGGTATCTAATACAAGAGAAAAGCTGACAGAATCACCAGAATAATCCCAGGAACAATCCCAGGACAATAACTGTACAATAGCCTAGGAAATAACCTGTCCAGATTGAAGCAGGAGCAGAGAGAGCTCTAAGATGCAAGTCTCTAGGAAAAAAAATAAAATAGATAAAATATTTTGAACATATTGAGAGAAGATTTACATCATTTAGGGATGAATCAGTGTTAATTTAAGTATATTAGAAAACTGAGCAAAAGGCCGAAAATTATTAACTCTACTGGAAACAAAGAAAGGAAATATAATCAGAGACTACACACAGCTCCACAGGAAATGATATTTTCATAATCATAGCAATATAAATGATAAATATTGACTCTATGGGAAATTAGGATACAACTATGTTGTAAGCACCAGGCCAGAGAGAGTGTCGGTAGAGAGGGAGCAGAGGTGAATGGTATGGCAGAGGGATGTAAGAAAGCCAACTCCTCATCTTCCTGAGTAGGAAGCTAGTAGACAGTGTCTAAAATTGGAAATTCTAGAAATAATAGCACAAACATGTCATTTAGCTATATAGAAGTAAATAATAGAAGAAGCTGCTAAAAATGTGAAATGGTGGCTTCTGGAAAATGTGAAAAAGGAGTTGGGTAAATCCTTCTAGAATCACATTTTTTTTTTAACTTTTAAACTACGTACTGTTTAACTTTGATAAAAATAATGTTTTGCAAAGGTTTACAGTAAATGCTCAAGCTTAATTCTCCAATCACGGTTTTCCTGTCACCAATCCCTGCGAGTCCCCAGACCCATTTATCTACTAGCTACCAGCTACTTGCTGGCCATTTCTATCAAACCACAGCCTCCCGCTGGCAAATGGGTAGCTCAGACTTTGTTGAATTCTGTATTTGCTGCAAAATCAGAAGCTTCAGGAATCTCTGAAAACATGACTATTACCAGTGACCTCAGCTTGTCGCGTGCAGCCAAGGGACGACAAAAAATGGCATGAAGAAAGCAAGCCCACAGTAGTAACAGATGTTTTCCTTCTAAAGAGCCGCTTTGGTCATTACATACCTTAGCTGGGGACAAAGCACCTTAAGAACATTGTAAATGTGGGAGGAACAAAGATATAACACATTCTATAAATTAATTTTAGTCTGTGGCATACAATGATGCATTCTATCCATTCAAAACAGGCTGCAAAAATAATGGGTAATTGCTCAAGGAAACCAATAAATAGCTGCTCCTGGGTGAAAAATCAGGAAAACGGTGTCATATTGTCAAACCTTCCTCTAACTGTGTTCTATCTTTCTGTAGTTACCGCGGGTTGCGTGGCTTTTGGAAGATGGGTAGAGAATCGTTGTTCAGGAGGGAGGGAAAGCTATTTGTTCAATATCAGAAATTTAGAAAGTGTTTCATTTTCTGAGCTCCTAGTTACTAATGTATTAAATTCTCTGAAAAATTCCCTTCATCATTTTCTGTGATTTTTAAAATGCAGCCTAAAGCTCCAGTAGAAGGCAAAGACATTTGCTTGTCTGAATTACTGCCACCGTGAAATAGATTGAAAAAATATATCATTTTGTATCAACCAGTAGCATCCCCGTCCACTGAGAGGTGTCTCCTAAAGCCATCAAGATAGTATCAGGGTATTAATCATTTCTGGGACAGTGAGAGCCCCAACACCAGCCAGCACCCACAAAGACTGCAACCCCAGGGCCAGCTGCAGCCACCCATGACAATCTCGGAGCTCTGTGACCATGAGCATGTGCTGACTGGCTCCTGATATTTGACTAAAAGGCTACTGCCAGGCACTGCAGCTGAGTGGGTCCCAACCCCTCAAAGCTGGAGACTCACAAAACCCTGGTCATTGCTAACCGTCAGGAAGGCTGGAAATGGCCAGAGTGGGACAGGCATGTGGGATTACTGCAAAGATACCCATATACCATGCCAGTGTGCACTAATCTGCATAGTCAAATATCTCTTTTGTGGATACACACTTTGTGCAGGCTGGCCTCACGCGAAGCTGTAAGACATAGTGGTAAAGAGCGCAGCTTTAGGGTGAGTGGTTTCAACAGTTAGCTGACAGTTACTTAACTGCTCGAAGCCCGTTTTCTCATCAGTAAAAAAGGGATAATAATACTGCTCACCTCTGAGGGTCTTGTAAAGATTAAATGAAGGCCTGATGTCCCAAATAAAAGTGATCCAAGTAGGGGAGTCTCTGATTGAGTTGTTTCATTTCCGTGGGGAAAACGTTCAGTGTTCCACTCTCCCTGCCTCCTGCCAGCCCCAGGGAAGATTCTGGAAGAACCCTCCCAATTCATTCAGAGCCCAACCATGGTTCCCTGAGGTAGTGCTCTCTTGCCTGCCTGCAGCTCACTGTGTGGCCAGAGCTCAGGGGCCAGTGGTGTAGGGTGAGAGATTTTCTTTTCTGTGCCAGCCAACGAAACACACTTTAGAATCCAGAAGCCCCTGGGAGGAGGTAGTTATTTACCATCAAATCGGAAGTCTTTCTCATCCCTTGTTATCATTGAATCCCTACATCCCACACTTTGCAGGGTTGGGGTTATTGGCCTCATTTTACATAAGAGGTTAGGGTTACGGGATATAAGGTGACACAAACCAGTTAAGGTGATGCAATCTCTCAGCTTCTTGGCTAGCAGTTTTCCCACCACTTGGACCAAGATATATATCCGGACCCTTTCCCATCACAGGCAGTCTGGCTGGGATTGTAAAATGAATTCACATGTCGTTCCTGCCATCAGGCAGTTTGCAGTCCCCAGGTGAAATAAAACACACATATGTTAAAAGACAACTGACTCGGTAAGTTATTGGAGTCTCACACAAATGATCTGTCACTGGGGATACAACAAGTGCCACTGCTCTGCCCTCAGGAGTTCTATTATTAGTTATGTTCTAAATTATCCAAAGAAGGCACTGCAGGCAAGTGTGGAAAGAGGGTCAGATGGTGGACAGGACGGGGCACAGACAGGGCCTGCAGGAGGTGGGGGAGTCAGGAGACAGCACAGTTTGAACTGGGCTTGGACTAACAGCTGAGTGGAAAGAGGCCTTCTGGGGTTGCAGACGGGAAGAAGATAAGTGGGTGTGGTGAGCCACGGGTCCACCTTCTGAGACCGGAAGGGTCCTGTGAGGAAGAAGTGGATGATGAGTGAGGAAAGGTAGTTGGGGCCAGACTATGGAGGTGACAGAGAGGGTCTTGATGTTTGCCAGCACGAGAGTGGAGTAGAAGGAGGACTCAGAAGATGATGGCGGCACAGAGGCCAGGCGTGAAATGACATCAGAGGAAGGAGTTGACGAAACCCTCGCCAAGCAAGAGCCGTGGTACAGTGGAGGTAAAGGAGAAGTGAGTTTATGCTTGGTAATGAAGAGAGAGACCCGAATGGCAACCCCAGGTGTGATCCTGGGCAAGTTACTTTACCCCAGGTGTGATCCCAGGCAAGTTACACTCTGAACCAGGTACATACCTGCCTCAGAGGGCTGCTGTGACATTTACATGGGACAAAGCATACTGAGTGCTTAGGACAGTGCCTGGCCTGTTGCAGCTATTACTGTTGCCAGTACCACTGCTATTGTTGTTATTACTTTTGTTAATGTGGAGACAGGCAGAGGTTAATGACATGAGACTAAGGATCTGTGAGCCTGAGAAATAGGAGATGCATGGACAGGATGGTGGCTAGGGCAGAGATGGACAGTCTCAGTGTGCCCTGTGGGGAGGTGTGGTGGGTTTGAATGTTCCCCAGGCCAGAGTCCTTAGGTTCTCCTCTGCAGAGTAGAAACCCCTCCCTGGTCTCAAGCCCTCCTTTCTCCCCTTCCGCATCCCACCTGCCTCCTGCTTCTAGAAATCAGGCTTCGTTCCCAGTGGGATGAGCATGTGGCCTCCTGGGGAATCGAATTCTACCCGGAAAGGCTTCACCCTTTCTAACTCCTTCTCCCCACTCGAGACTAGCGGTGGGCAGGGAGGGAGAGGATCCATGAAACAACCTGCACACTCAGAACCAAGGCAGCCCCTCGCTCAGCAGCGCGGCGCTCAGAGGCAGATGGAGCGCCAGGCCGAGGGCTTTCCCTGTGAGAATCAGTTTCAAATATGAGGTTGATTTTATTTTCCCCGGTTGCAATTAACTGAAAAAAATATTTCAAAGCTGTATAATTAAAGGCCGGCATTTTATTAGGGTTTAAAATAGTCGCTATGAAATTTGCTCCTGCCATTGGTAATTACAACGTACATCTTAATATCCCCCTGCTTGCCAGCCCCGAGATAACAGTGCTGTGTGTGCTGCATTTGGCTTTGCAGAGAAGGTAAAATCCTTATCTTATCTCCATCTGCACACAACAACCAGCCTCTCTTCCAATTCAACCCTAATCTTCTTAGTAAATAATACTGATATTTTTCACCATAACAAAATGGAGCTGGTGCCAGATTCTCCCTGATAACACCTCTCGTTTACACACCATTCTCTGTCAAAATCGGCCCGATTTTTCTTAATCTCTTTAACTTATCACACACACAAAAAAAAAATACTTTTTACATTTGGCCATAGTAAGTTCTTTTCTACCAAATAATAATATTATAAATAAATCCCTTTGCCTACAGCTGACTCACTGAAAAGATACTCGGCCTCCTCATTTTCTTCCTGAATGGAAATTGTTCTGCTCTTCAATTTTCCTCCCAAGTTTGGGGTTCACACCAAGGGAATTGTTCCCAGGCAGGCCATGAGCCATCTTTGTATCTTGCAGGGGGTCGTCTTGGTCCAGGATATGCATGCTTACTCTTTATTTTCATTGTCCTGGACATGTTGGGCTTCCTATACCCCCACCTCCAACTCTTGCCACCCAGGGAGAATGCAGAGATTTAAGGCAAATCCTAGCAGGCTCTTCCCCCACCCTCTAGACCCCCCCCCCCACACACTGGTACAGGCTTTTGCTTGCTTTAGACCCCCCCACACACACTGGGACAGGCTTTTGCTCGGCACCCCATCTTGGCAGAAACCAGGAGCAACTGCCTTCTCCTGCCGCCTTTCAATGTGAGTTGCAGAATTGTCACACAACCAGAGCAGGGAAAACTGAGAAGTGTTCAGCACACAGCACGTGTTGATTTGACTAGCCTTAGCCTGGTAGGAATTCCAGAGATGGAAAGCACAGTTGTGGCCAGCCAGGACCACATCACATATAGGTTCTCTCCAGGCATGAAGAGAGCTTCCAATGGAGGAGGACTGAGGTTTAAGGAATTTAAGATGTTATAGGAAAAATAGGATCGGGACAAGGAGGTTGACAATGAACCCTTGGAAGCCTTTTGAATATTTGTGTAATCACTAAGATAAAGCAGAAAGAAGACAGTAACAAAGACACTATCAATAACATTTTACACAGTTCAAATTAATAATCATCAGCACTGTACTGGGAGATTCCAATTTCCATTTCCAATTTCCTTGTTCACTAGAAGCTTTCTATGATTTCCCTCTCCTGCAGTTTCCATAATATGCTTGTAAATTTGCTTGACTTTGTTGCAGATAATGCACACCTAGGAGGGGTTTTATTTTCTGCATCTGTCCTCCTTCCAAATGTCCGGAGCTTTCCTATTTGAAGACTCTCCAGTCCTTGGCAGCTGCCTCCTACTCTGGGGCCTTGAGTCCCCTGAGGCGGGAGTTCCTCTCCCTCCCCCAAGACTCCAGTGGATCCAGATCCTTGAAACAGGAAAGGCAGGGAGTGGGGGGTGTACCCTGTGTTTAAGCATTTCTTAACTCCACTTGGCTCCTAAATATTCAGAACTATCAAATGTAGACTCTTCACGGTACCATCTTGCCAAAGCTCATGGCACCAGTTCCTTTGACGCCTGTGCCCCCTGCCCTTGCCTTACAAGCTAAGGATGTGTGCTGCTGCAGCTGTGTTTGTTCCCCTTATCTTCCTTTATCTTTCCCAAGGTACCATTAAAAACTCTTCCATTCTTTCCTTATCCATCTGACTTATATGCCTTTTTTATTCCCAGTACCCAATTGCCTCGTTATCTAGGGGGCAGGAGGGTGTAGTTATTAAGGATGAGAATCAGAATCAGAATCAGACAAACCTGAGTTTTAGTCCTAACTCTGCCACTTGACTGCTGTGTGACTTTGATCAAGTTACTTAACCTCTCTGAGTCTGTTTCCTTATCTGCAAAAATGGACATAATAATGGGATCTATTTCATTGGACCGATGTGAGGTATTTTATGAGATGATTTAATAATCTCTCTATGTACCTGATCATAGTAAAGGCTCAATAAATGATAGCTATGTTAACAAAGCTGTTAATTGAAACTCAGAGAAGAGAGATATCAGTGTGAATATCCTTGGTTGGGAATCTATCCGTAGTCAAAGAGCATCTGTGAGAGCTGATCATAGAAGACTAGGCTAGCTCTTTAAAAGGCCTCTTGGCATTTTGCTTTGGGAACATCTTCAGAAACTTGGTGTTTTCTGGACCCACTCACCTCTCGGGAACAGCATGAAGAAAACAGACAGTTCAATAAACAACTTTGTGCCTCAGTTGATGATAATAAAACAAGAAAGGTACAAAATGTGTTTTTTGAAATGAAGTTCTTCCTAAGCATTCCAGGAAGTCAGTTTAACGCAAAGCTTGTCTGCAAAGCTCTCCAGGGTCTTGAAGCTGCTGCTGACACGCACCTCTCAAGTGGTTGTTGTGCAAAAACAACTAAATAGAGATGAATGAGGGTGCCAGACCCGCCCCCTTCTCCATCTTCCTGGGACACTCATCCTTCAGTCCAGTTGCCCTCATGTTTCCACTTCCAAAGCCCTTTCCAGCTGCTCCTCTGAGATTCCTTCCTCCTTTCCTTGCACACACAAGGTTTAAGCAGGAGATAATCCAATGTGTCAATCACTTACTAGCAGTCCTGTTGGGATGTGTAGTAAGTGCTCTGTCTATCCCAGGCACTATGCTAGACTCTTCACATATGCTAGACTGTTCACCTCATTCAATCATCCAACAACCCTGTTAGACAGGTACTGTTATTATCCCATTTTACAGATAAGAAAACTGAGACTTAGGAAGATTAAGTAATTTGCCCAAGGCTAAGGGGCTAGTATTGACAAGCAAGTTCAAAACCAGTTTACTGCAGCAGAGACGGAGCCCCTATGTGAGGGGTAAAAAAGGAAAAAGAGATTCAGACAAACAAACAGGAAAACTTAGACATAACATTATATACTTTCAAGGTGACACCTTACCAGAACACTGCACTCAAAGATGCAAAAGCTTGCTTAATGAATTAATTTTCAAGGAAAAGGTCCTCAGGTCACCCAGCCCATGAGAAGGTCCCACACAGAAGACCTTAGCAGCATTGTGGGAACCTCTTAGGGGTGCCGTCTGTCAAAAGGGGAAGCCGCCTCCTCATGGCAGCCCTGTCTCCATGCTGCTGCCAGGCTGGGACCCATCTTGTCTCCGCCTTCTATAGGAACCTACGTAGTTCCTTTGCTGTCCTTTAAAAGTCTCACTCCTTAGCCTGGCTTGGTGCCTCTCTATGTGACGTCTCACTCCTCCCCCAGTACCTGCTGGCCTCACTGCCCTGCTGTCCTCACCATGCCCCCAACCCTCTTCGAGCATGTCCACCTTGACTTAGCCTTCCACTGGTCCTCTCTGGATATTTTTCTCCATCTTTGAAGGCCCCACCATGTCCCACGGACTGGAGAAAAGCGTTTTCGACCTCCAACCGCCATGGTGTCTCCCTCCCTGACCTCAGGTCACTGTGACATTGTTATTTCATTGAGAGGTATGTGTTGTGCTTTTGTTCCTGCAAGATTTTGAGGCCCCCTTGAGCGTAGATCAACTATGGAATCATAGACTACTAGGGCTAGCAGTCTTGTTAGGCATGATTTTATCCAACACCTCATTTTGTAGATGAGGACACTGAAGGCAGTCCAGGTGGTATATGTTTTCTTTTGTATCCCCTGTGACTTCCTGCATAGGATGAGTACTTAGTAAATGCTCAATAAATACCAAGCCCATCTGTTTGGATTCAGCCCTCCTCCATCATTTACTATGAAATCTGTGATACAAGCTTTTGCCAAGAACTCATTTTAATTGACCGTATTAACAATCAACACAACATAAGAGAAATTCCACTTTAAGAAAATCTAATATGCCAGCTTCCTAAACCAGATGAACTAACATGAATTATTCATTCTAAAAAGCTGAGCTCCTTTAAATAGCTCCTATAGTTATGATAAGATTGGATTTGAACACTTTGAATGTAAACTGAACTTTTTGGCCACATTATGAAACTGTAGAGAATAGGGTGTTCTTGTACCTCACTTGCCTTACAAACAAAATGGATCCTTTTAGGAGCTCAGAGGCCAACAGATTTGTCTTTGAATCTGAACTGTACTTGGTGAGTCATCATCAAACCCAGGCTGGCCAGAAGCATGGGCTGCTAGAGGTAGAGATGTGGACCTGAACGCTGGGGAACTGAGTCTCCAGATAAAAAGGTGGGAGGCAGCTGGGTCAGAATGGGGCCCTACTCAGCTGGGGTACGGCTCCCGCACTTGCTCAAGCATTGCAGCAGCATGATTGCCTCCACAAGGGAGGCTCCAGCTGAACACGCTCCCCACTGCTTTCCTTGCCTGTCTCTTTTGCTCATCCTGGTCTTCCCTGGTGTCCTCCTTGCTCTATTCCCAGGCTCTCTTTTCTTTTCTTCTCCCTCTCCCTTCTACCCTCCTCTCCATCACCCTCTCTCTGTGACTATGTATGGGAGATGGGAAATGGCCATGTAACAGTGTTTAACATAGATTTTCTATTAGTTGGGCAGTTGTTAAATGTTCATATATGTATTTTAAAGGCCCTGGCCCCTTTAAGAAGTCAGGAGGTAAATATTGGAAGCTCTGGCAAGCAAAGATAGAACAATTCTGAGAAGATTGATTAGAAGTAAACTGCTGACACAGGGATATTCAGTGCCTCTGTGAATTTCCTGCCCTTCTCAATCATCCACCCTGGGAGAAAGCCTATTCTATTGGGCCAAAGTTACCGTAAATAGTCCCCACTGTTGACATGACTGTTGGAGCAACAGGGAATAAATCTGCCCCAGAGGCTTCCCAACCTTTGCCAGTGCCTGGAAATGACCAGCACCCTTTAGGATCTGAAACAGAGAAATTCTTACGTGAAACTTGCCTCTTCCAGGCAGCGCTGGTTGCTCAGCCCCACTTTCTCTCTGTGACCCTCCTTGCATACGAGTGTTTGAATGCCTTGCATTTAATCCACACTTCACTGTTTTGCATTTGCTGCCATGTTGTTCTGTGATTATTCCCTCCTCTTTCATGTGGTTATGTTTCATTTACTTACCCAACTAGACCATGAGCTTAAGAATAAGAGGAACAAACATTTAAGTGACTCTTACGAACCGTCCACTGTGCTTAGCACTTGGCAAATATAATGTTATTTAATTCTCAGACAATTCGTAAGGTAAAGATGATGCTCCCATTTTACAGATGAGGAAACTGAAGTTTAGAGAAGGTAAATAAATGTCTGAGCATGACACTATACCTTTGTCCCAGCTCTCTTCGCTTGCCTTTGACCCTGGACTGTGCACATCACACTCATTTTGCAAGACCAACTGGGAGTCAGAGTCCCCACCCCAAGCTTCTAGTCCTGGGGCCTCCAGGCCCAAGTTCATGAATATATGAATATTGAGACGTGTCTTTGATGGCTGTGTTGTGGAACTCGGCGCCTGGGCATCCCTCTGCCCTACTCCTTGCTTACTTGCCTGCTGCAAGTTCTGGGGGTAGTTAGGCTTATTGCACGATAAAGTGGCAGCCCAAACATGCCTGGAAAGTGACGTCTGCTCACATAGAAGAAGCACTTTCCAAAATGTGAGACTGAAAAATGGCTGGAGTTGTGGCTGTTGTCTCGGTGGCAGAGGCAGCTGTAGCAGCCCCCAGCCTGGGAATGCTGGTGAGGGTGCTGGGGACACTCTCCAAGTCAAGGGCAAAACCTTCTCAGCGTGGCTTTCCCTGCCAAGTACGGACCCGCCCTGCATGTGGCAGCCTTAATTGGACCCTCGTTTATTATTGTAATGAGGATCCCTTTTCTAATGTGTTTTCCTAGCCCTCATGTGGCTGAACTGTTATTTTTCTCACTTGACTTTTTTTGCCTATGAAATGTTTTCGATAAATATGCAGCTGAAATGGCTTGTTACTAACTGTGTACATTTTCGGTTGAATGAAAAGTAAAGAAATACAGCATTTCGCATATAAAATATTCCGTTAATGTTATATAATTTGGCTGCGGAGTATCATTTTGCTTTTATGAAAGGGTCTGGTGAAACCCTCAGGAATAGCAGATGGCTAACATGTAGTAATTATCGGTTACTAAATATCACTTATATCACACTGATCTATTCATACAAGTATAACCACATTACATGTATATTTTTTGAAAAGACAATCCATAGTGTGAATGCTTGAAACAATGGTGGGACCTAAGTAAAATGGAGGAACTAGTCTAAGGTGTAAGTGATTTTAGGAGCCTTGTTTCAGTGACTGTGCCCTCCTTCCCCCCAACCCTTACCCCATCTCATGTTGCCCTGTGTTCTGGGTTTTCACAGGGAGCTGGTCTCTGCCTGCCGACAAACAGCTGGGCAGGGCGGGAATATGAGGAATGCAGTGTGGAGGTCAGCACTTCAGCAGATGTTTTGAATTCTCTGCCTGGAAGCTGATGTTTAGGACTGGCCATGACTGCCGTTCTTGGCATCATTTCTATTTGGCTGTGAGTCGTCTGCCTGATGCATGGTCCACAGCTGATTTTCATTCCCCAAGCAATCCCCATCGAAGTTCACACAACATCCAGTTCTCCTGCCCTTCTCTGTCACTCTGTTTCCAGAAAATGAAGACCCAGTCTAGATAAGTCACTATCATGTTGGGAAAGCCACACTGCTCCATACAGTAAGTGCCTGATCAATGGTTGCTGCCTCATTGTCACAGAGAAGGGACCTCAAAGCTACATCAAAGTGGTTTGAGGTTGCCTGCTGGTTTCAGATGAGCAAATCCCAGGGTGGCAAGTAGGTTTTAAATCTTGGACCAATTTGGATCATTCAGGAGGGACTTCTTGGAGTACTCTTCTTGAGGTATCTGAAGTTGAGTCCCGATCGGAGAAAAGGGGTGCCATAATCAGTTAGTGATTTCTGCTATGGACATCACTAACTGGGCATGAGGGAACAGCAATATATTGAGAATGCAGCTCTGTTTATCCTTAAATCTCACCTCAATGGTCACCTGCTCAGGAAAGCCTTCCCTGCCTTCTCAGCAACGTAGCCTGGGTTTTGAGAGCACAGGCTCACAGTCCACCGTCAAGGCTTGAATTTTGACCCTGCTACTCACTAGCTTTCTGAACTTGAGCAAAACATTTCACTTCTTTGTGCAGCAGTTTCCTTATCTGTAAAATGGGACCAAAAATAGCACCACTTCATGGGACTATTGTGAATATTAAACATGTTGAGACATTGATTAATGTCACCTACAATAATCAGACACAGAGGTAGGCCCTCCTTAAGATGTACCTAGCTAGTATTACTTCCAGGCTAGCCCAGGGGCCACTATTGTTTTGTTGAAAGAGTTCTCTCTCCTTGATGGAACTAACCCAGTGGTATTTTTCCATTTGTAGTGTGAGTGTTTGGTTAACGTCTGCTTCTACTCATCATTGTATGACCAGTGCCTGGCACTGAGCAGTGTCCAGTAAATATGTGTTGAATGAATGGGTGGTCTCCTGGGTTGGTTCACTCATCCAGCATGGGAGAAAGAACTGATGGCTTCTGGGGGCACCCTAAGCCCTCCTCAAGATGATTCTCTATTCTAACTTCAGATTGTGCCAATGTTGCTGCAAGAGAAAGATCTCAAGATCTTTCCCCACAAGATAGTGGGGAAAGAAATGAGGTAGTGGGGAGGAGGAGGAGGATGGAGAACAATTTGTAGAAGTGAGAAAAGAAAGCTAGAGATAGAGAGGAAGGAAAGGAAGAAAAAGAGAGGGACCACCTTTTAAAATATGGGAAACAGGAAGGATGAGAAAATTAAATAAATGAGGAGAAGAGGTGAAAGGAATAGATGGAAAGTCACCAAATGCCTAAGGCAGGCAAATCTGTTGATGAAAGTGACATATCAGCCCAGGGAATAGGCAACCAGAAGGTTCCAGCGGACTGAGAATCTCCTTGGCCTTGGGACCAGTTCTCTCTGGAGGGACCTGCTTAGAGGCTCTGGACTTAGATGCCTGAGTTTGAATCCTGACACCCCCACATACTGCCTGAGTAATGCTGGTCAAGTCACTTATCTGAGCCTTGGTTTTCCCTCCTATAAAACTCTGATGAAAATTGCCTATTTCATAAAATCATTATATTATTGAGATAATCCATATCAAAATCCTAAAGTTGTTGGCACACAGTAAGCTCACAATGAATGATAATAATTGTAATTATTGGAAAATGCCAGGTGGGCAGGAGGGCCTCTAGTCAGTCCTCCCTGCTTTATGGTTTGACCTCCTAGCCATGCTTTGGCTAAGACCTCTGGAGCACTAAGCTTGCAGCACCAGAGGTTAGCTCACATCAGCACCTTTTATTGAGGACCCTTTGGTGTCAAGTTCCATGATGGGCCCTGGGGATACAGGAAAGGCACCAGGGGACACTTTGGACCCTTGTCCTGAAGCCCATTCTTAGCTTCCATCTCCCTGGTAACATTGGACCTTCTCATTCTCAGGATAAGTCTTCACCTCCAAAGTGGAAGGTGAGGGTCAGAAGCTGTCAACTGGCTGTCAGACAGAGGATAGCCCAGGAGAAGGAGGGAAACGGGCTCACAATCAGAAAGCCCAGATTCCCTCCCCAGCACCTCCCTGGTACTACCATGAGACCTTGAAAGAACCTCTCTGAGCCCCACTTGGTTTGCACTTTAGTAAATGGAGGAAATAATGCCTGTTGTTCATAGGATCACAAGGAGTTTGAAAATAGCAGGATTCACTCAATGCCCAAGATTTTTGTTATTGTAATAATGATCTGTTCTCAAAAAGATGCTAAAATTTCAAGCCAGGATAGAAAAATCATTTTGGGGAGCTTTTTTTGGGGTGGGTAGATGGGAGATAGAGGCCTTGACTGCCATGGAAAAACATTACAAAGGGGGCTCAGGTGGGTGGAGGGAATGAACTCTCAGGGGAGACGTGCTTGGGGCACAAGGGGGTGGCCGGATGGTCTGTAAATATTGAGACTGGATTGAACCTTTGCCCCTCTCTGAACTTCCTTCTTTAGGGACTGGACAGGAAGACAAGATCCTGAAATACCATAAGAATGGTGTTTCTCATTCCTCTCCAGTACAAACAAGGAAGCCGGGAAATCTTGCAAGGGCACGCTTTAGTTCAAAGGCCTCAAGTCCAAAGAGCAGAGTAAGTTCAGCTGGAGTCAGGAACCAAGGCCTGGAATGTTTGAATGGTCTAGCCCTGGGCCTCTAAGTCTTCCCAGACACCTTAGCTTCTGAGAAGACTGTGACTGGATCTCACTATTGAATCTGAACCACTAATTTTTTGATTGACTCAAGTATCAATCAAAGTAGTGGCTGGTCAGCAAATTATTTGTCTCACTATAAAGTTATATGAATAATTAAAAAGAATTCATTCATTCATTTGTTCTTTCAACAACTATCTGCCAATAAATGTCATAGAATTTTAGAAGCTAATGACTGAATGTTAATAAGAATACTGGGCTTCTCTCACAGCCTATGCTCATGTGGCTACAGTGAAATCTTTCTTTAAATGTGAAACCACAGAACTAGAGGGACTGTTTGGCTACTTTAAACTTATTCCATTTCCAAATTACTTTTCAGAAAGGCAATCATATTTATAATTCAGTCCCACAAAAGCTTCCCTCATGTACCCTTCCAATTGATACTCCCCTTACCACCAAAAGGTGACCTCTATCACCAAGAATTCATTTTTTCTGTTCTTGAGCTTCACATAAATAGAATTGTACAGTATGTACTCTTTTCATGTCTGCTTTCTTTCACTTAACAACGTGTCATTGGATATATCAGTAGTTCTTTTTCATTGCTGTGTAATACTCCATTGTGTGAATACATCACTTTTATGTACCCTTTCTACCGTTGATGGACATGTGGGTTGCTTTCAATTTGAGACCACTATGAATACAGTTGTTATAAATATTCTGATACATGTCTTCTTGTTCACATAAGAACTCATTTATGTCAAGTGTATACTCACTCAATGTTAACTTTATCAACCTGAAATGGGCCTTTGTGGCCACTTAATTCAAGCAATACCTATATTCCCAGGTGAAGGCAAATACCTTTGGATTCCACAAGTTTTACAGTCTAGTACCTGAGCAGCCATTCTGCTCAAAGACTTCACATGCTTCTTCTATTCTATTCTATATATCTGAAACCACAACCAATTTTTCATAGGCATAATAGTACCCAGCATATACTCAGGAAATGTGTAGTCTACCTCACACAGTCACATTCAGAATTCTGAGTCTCTGTGCTGTATCAGACTCAGCGCCATTTAAAAATCAGGGCAGAAAGTCGTTTTTCACACTGAGATTTAACTGGCCTGCTAAAACCAACTTTTGAATGTGACCCACAAAATCCTGAGTGGATAAAAGGAGATCAAAGCTGAATAAACCCTCACTAAATTGATGCAGGTGGAGAGCAAGGTGAAAGCAGTGGTCGAACTTCTTCCCCCTGGAGCAAAGCCCTCTTTTATGTTTTATTATTATTATTAGTGAACTCATTGTGGTCACTGTCCTAAGCAATTTTCCAAGGGCAGAGGCCTCATGAACAGCCTAATGCCCCTGTGTTATCTGGTCTGTAGTATCCAAGGGCAGAGGCCTCATGAACAGCCTAATGCTCCTGTATTATCTGGTCTGTAGTACCTAACATGACTTGATATGAAAAATCTTTAATTATTAATTATAGACATGTCATTGTCATTTTTGTCTTCTGTTAGTGAGAAGAGGGAATTTGGACCAGAGTTTGAGAGATGAGTAACAGTAGTAATGGAAACACCATCCTTTACTAAGCATGGTCACTGTGTAAAGCATCTCACATTGCTTACCTGCAGTCTTGTAGCTCCATTTTCATAAATGTGGAAACTCAGTCTCAGAAAGGCTAAATAACTTGCCAAGGGCCAAACTGGTAGTGTGTTAGTCTGTTCTCACACTGCTATAAGGACATACTAGAGACTGGGTAATTTATAAAGGAAAGAGGGTTTAACTGACTCACAGTTCCACATGGCTGTGGAGGCATCAGATCTCATGAGAGCTCACTCACTATCATGAGAAAAGCATGGAGTAACTGCCTCCATGATTCAGTTACCTCCCAGCAGGTCCCTCCCATGACACATGAGGATTATGGGAACTACAATTTGAGATGAGATTTGGGTGAGGATACAGCCAAACCATACAATTCTGTCCCTGGCCTCTCCTAAATCTCATGTCCTCACATTTCAAAACACAATCATGCCTTCCCAACAGTCCCCCAAAGTCTTAACTTATTCCAGAATTAACCCAAAAGTCTAAGTCCAAAGTCTCATCTGAGACAAGGCAAGTCCCTTCCACCTATGAGCCTGTAAAATCAAAAGCAAGTTAATTACTTCCTAGATACAATGGAGGTACAGACATTGGGTAAATACACCCATTCCAAATTGGAGAAATTGGCCAAAACAAAGGGGTCTATAGGGCCCATGCAAGTCCAAAATCCAATAGGGCAGCCATTAAACCTTAAAGTTTCAAAATGATCTCCTTTGACTCCATGTCTCACATCCAGGTCACAATGATGCAAGGGGTGGTCTCCTATGGCCTTGAGCAGCTCCACCCCTGTGGCTTTGTGGGGTACAGCCCCCTCCCTGCCCCAGCTACTTTCATGGGGTGGCATTGAGTGTCTGTGGCTTTTCTAGGCACACAGTGCAAGCTGTCAATGGATCTACCATTCTGGGGTCTGGAGGATGGTGGCCATCTTCTCACAGTTCCACTGTGTTGGGGCTCCAACACCACATTTCCCTTCTGTACTGCCCTAGCAGAGGTTCTCCACGAGGGCTCTGCCCTGCAGTAAACTTCTGCCTGGACATCCAGGCATTTCCGTACATCCTCTGAAAATCTAGGCGGAGGTTCCCCAACCTCAATTCTTGACTTCTGTGCATTCTCAGGCCCAATACCATGTGTACTCCACCAATGCTTGGAGCTTGCACCCTCTGAAACCATGGCCTGAACTGTACATTGACCCTAAGCTATTTATATGTTGCTCCTTTTAGTCATGGCTGGGCCTTCCTACTAGGCCTCCATGCCTGTGATGGGAGGGGCTGCCGTGAAGGTCTATGACATGCCCTGGAGACATTTTCCACATAGTCTTGGTGATTAACATTTGGCTCCTCGTTACTTATGCAAATTTCTATAGCTGGCTTGAATATCTCCTCAGAAAATGGGTTTTTATTTTCTATCACATTGTCAGGCTGCAAAATTTTCCAACTTTTATGCTCCACTTTCCTTTTAAACATAAGTTCTAATTCCAAGCTATTTTGTGAATGCATAAAACTGAAAGCCTTTAATAGCACTCAAGTCATGTGGTCACTGTCCTAAGCAGTTTTCTAAGGGCAGAATGCTTTACTGCTTAGAAATTTCTTCTGCCAGATACCCTATATCATCTTTCTCAAGTTCAAATTTCCACAGATCTCTAGGGCAGGGGCAAAATGCTGCATCTTTTTGCTAAAGTATAGCAAGTGTCACCTTTATTCCAGTTCCCAACAAGTTCCTCATCTCTATTTGAGACCACTTCAGTGTGGACTTCATTGTCCATATCACCATCAGCAATTTTGTCAAAGCCATTCAACAAGTCTCTAGGAAGTTCCAAACTGTCCCACATCTTCTCTTCTTCTGACCCCTCCAAACTATTCCAACCTCTGCCTGCTATCCAGTTCCAAAGTTGCTTCCACATTTTTGGGTATCTTTATAGCTACATCCCACTCTCTGTAGTACTAATTTACTGTATTAGTCCATTCTCATGCTGCCATAAGGACATAACCAAGACTGGGTAATTTATGAAGGAAAGAGGTTTAATTGACTCACAGTTCTGCATGGCCGGGGAAGCCTCAGGAAGCTTACAATCATGGCAGAAGGGGAAGCAAACATGTCCTTCTTCACATGACAGCAGGAGAGAGAAGTATCAAGCAAAGGGGGAAAACTATTATAAAACTATTATAAAAAACTCTTATAAAACTATTAGCTTTCATGAGAACTCACTCACTGTCATGAGAAAAGCATGAGGGTAACCACCCCCATGATTCAATTATCTCCCACTGGGTCCCTGCCACAACAGGGGAGAGTATGAGAACTACAATTCAAGATGAGATTTGGTTGGGGACACAGCCAAATCATATCACTTAGTAATCTGTCACCCCGAGATTCAGGCCCAAAGTGCCTCCTAAAATACCCAAGCTCTCTCTACCTCAAGATGCATTTATATGTGACTTTCCAATTTGCCAAGCACTTCTTTAGACATTTGTGTCATTTAATTTTAATTACAAAAGATATTTGTGTCATTTAATTTTCATTACAAACACTTAACAGTGTCACACAGCTGGTAAGTGGCAGAGTTAAGATTTGAACCCAGGTTGCCTGGCACCAAATCCTGCTCCTTTTCTACTATACCACAGCTACCTTCCAATAAAAACCTTCTTCCAAAGTGCCTAAAACAAGTATTGTTTCAACACACTGCATTTGATGACAATCCAAGTTATCTAGAAAGTAAGGACAGAAATTTCTTGCTTTAAGAGTATGGTGCCTTAAGAAAACTTTAGGCTCTCAGCTGTGTTGAGGGTTGGTGGGTGAATATCTCCACTGAGGTCAAGGAAAACAGAGTACTGGCATAATCAAAAGGACCAGGGCTGGAAGTAAATAAGGTGATCAACAGAATAGATTTCCCTTCCTCAAGAGAGATGTTGAACTGTTAAGAAAGAAAGCCCAGGATGCATGTATTGCTACCCAGTCTCCTTACCCCAATAAAAAATTATTCCTCTGGCACACTGTTCTGTTCTCATTCTTTGAAAGATATTATGTGTTGCTCATTGAAAGGTGCTTGCTCTTTGAAAAGTACAATGTTCCGTATAAATACAGGGCAGTGGTGTCTTTATTGTTATCATGATTATTTCTGCAGGGGAAGAAGAGGAGGAGCCAGGGGAGCTGAGGTTCCTTCCCCAGCACCCTCCCTCCTGCCGTGTCTGCTGACTGATCAGCAGGATGCCTCTGCTAGGTGTCGATAGAAGAGTCAGACTGAAAGTATTGTCTGAGGACATCACGAATAACGCAGGCAGAATGAATCAAAAAGAAATCAATGGTCCTAAAAATAGCAAAGAGACGTTCCCAGAATAAAGTCTTAATGGGAAAAAAGGGGGTTGAATGATGTGTTATATTATAAAAAGTCAAATGTTTTAAAAATGTCTATATAAAAAGATGAGTGATCAGCTTATGATAGAGTTACATCCAGGCTGAGAGGATCCTGGACTCCAGCCTGGGAAGGGCCCACTGGGAGAGAACTTGCCCGTTCTTCTGTTAGCTGCAATTTCTTTCTAGTACCTTGGGGGAAAAAACCATGGGGAAGGTGGTCATCTTCTGATAATAAAAATCACCTAGGGCCCAGGCTCAGTGGCTCACACTGTAATCCTAGCACTTTGGGAGGCCAAGGCAGGTGGATCACCTGAGGTCAGGAGTTCAAGGCCAGCCCTGCCAACATGGTGAAACCCCATCTCTACTTTAAAAAAAAAAGAATTAGGCGGGCATGGTGGCAGACACCTCTAATCCCAGCTACTCAGGTGGCTGACACAGGAGAATTGCTTGAACCTGGGAGTTGGAGGTTGCAGTGAGCTGAGATCGTGCCATCACGCTCCAGCCTGGGTGACAAGAGTTAAACTTCGTCAAAAAGAAAAAGAAAATCACCTAGGTAATAAGGAGCATGCAGCCATGACAAGGTTTATTTGTGCACACACACACACATATGCACTCACCTGCTCTAGTTTTTATTGTTGGGTTCATTGTATTGTATTACATTGTGTTGCATTGAATTGTGTGGGTTTGGCTGGATTTCACTGAACTGTGCTGAATTTGAGATTGTCCTCTATGTGGGTGTAAAGCAGGTGGATATTCCCATTTTCAACCAAAGAGGGTGAATCTTCAGATAAGAATCTTGAAATTTAAAGAAGAGCCCGTTTGCCAAAAGTTCTTTAGAATTCTTTCTGGCCTTGTGCTCTTGGGTAATGACTCAGAAGCTTAGAGAAAACATTAGCAAGAAAGTTCTCTTATTCCTGAAGATAATATTATTGTTGCCTAGCTTGCTAAAATAATGGACCTTTACTGGTGTTGGTAACCTAATGACCAAACACAGTTGGTATTTTTATTGGCAAGGTACAGGGGATGTGGAGGCCCATATGGAGAGTTTTTAAGGTGTAACATGGGAGACCTTCATATCCATTAGTAAGCTTTCAACTTCGAGTAACAGAAGATCTAGCAGTAGTTTAATGATAACAATGTTTATCGTTTATTTAAAATAAGTCCAGAGGTTGGTGGTCCAGGGGTTGTTTTAACAACCCAGTAGTGATATCAGGGACCAGGCTTTTGGCATCCTTTATTCCATTGTCTTGAATATCTTGGTTTTTTTCCTCAAGTTGTTGCCTCATGGTTAAAAGATGGCTACCACTGCTTCTTAAAACAAGACATGCAAGGAAAGAAAGGAAGGGAGCAAAAAGGTTTCCTCCTTGTGCTGCTCTTTTGCCAGGGAGGAAATATTTTCACAGAAGCCCCAGTAGATTTCCCTCCACATCTTGTAGAGACAGGGGAGAGGACAGAAGTTCTGAGGTCAGACTCATATCCAGGTTCTTATCATCTGTGTGAACCTGGGCAAGTTCTCTGTACCCATAAAATCATCAAAATAATAGTGTCTATCTCTAAGGTTGCTATGAGAATTAAAGGGCCAATATATATAAAGGTCTTAGAACAGTGCCTGGTATATAGCAAATATACAATACATGTCAGCTATTATTTTTAGTAACATTTTCACCATTCTCATTATCATTTTATTGGCTAGATCTGGGTCACAGGTACAAGAGTGTCTCTCAACTCAAAGGCTATGAGGGTAGATATATCAATAAGGATTCAAGTCTTTCAACCAAATATCACAGGCAAAGAACATCTTAAGTGTCTGACTTCTGATACTTTATTTTATTTTATTTTTTTCTGAGATGGCGTCTCGCTCTGTTGCCCAGGCTGGAGTGCAGTGATAGATCTCAGCTCACTGCAAGCTCCACCTCCCGGGTTCACGCCATTCTCCTGTCTTAGTCTCCCGAGTAGCTAGGACTACAGGCACCCACAACCACATTCAGCTAATTTTTTGTATTTTTAGTAGAGACGAGGTTTCACCATGTTAGCCAGGATGGTTAACATGATCTCCTGACCTCATGATCCGCCCGTCTTGGCCTCCCAAAGTGCTGGGATCACAGGCATGAGCCGCTGTGCCTGGTGACTTCTGATAGTTTAGTCCAATAATTTGATGCTCAAATAATTTTCCCAGGTAGCAGCACACTGGGAACTAGGCTGGAGGATAAGAGATGAAAGAGAAGCCCATTGGAGGCAGAGATCTGAGGGCATGGATCTCAGACAAAAGCCATGCCATCAAACTTGGCCAGCTTTACAGTTCTGTCCAAAGTAAAGGAAGTATTCAAAGGGTATACTGTTACCAACTTCACACATGACTATCTTCTGCAGAGTTACAAGGACATTACAATTCTTTTTATTTATTTATTTTTTTGAGACGGAGTCTCGCTCTGTAGCCCAGGCTGGAGTGCAGTGGCCAGATCTCAGCTCACTGCAAGCTCCGCCTCCGGGGCTTACGCCATTCTCCAGCTTCAGCCTCCCAAGTAGCTGAGACTACAGGCGCCCGCCACCTTGCCCGGCTAGGTTTTTTTTGTATTTTTTAGTAGAGACGGGGTTTCACCGTATTATCCAGGATGGTCTCGATCTCTTGACCTCGTGATCCGCCCGTCTCCCAAAGTGCTGGGATTACAGGCTTGAGCCACCAAGCCCGGCCGGACATTACAATTCTAACCTTGACATTGACCCAGAAGATTATGGAGGCCATGGAGACCCAAAGACAGGATTCCCTGGAGCCTCACTGGCATAAATCTTATTATGCCAACCAAGCTGAGTTCCTTCAAAGCAAAGATCAATGATTTCTCATTCTTCTGCCATCCCTACAGCACCTTAAATAGTACTAGGCACAGATATAATAGTGTTCAGTATTTACCAGTTGCTCAGTGTCCATATTCCTCCAAATGAGAGCAGGTGTCCTGTATTTCTAACAGAGGGTAACTGGTGCATTAAAGGCAGCCAAATAATGTCAACAGGTTGGCACCCATCTTGATCCCTTGGAGAGTTGAGGAGGAGAGATGGTTAAGAAACACCCAATATGCCAGACACTGTTCCCAGTCATCTGTGACCATTATGTGTTTATTTCTCACAGCAATCTTATGAGCTAGGTACCATGATCCCCTTTTGTAGATAAGGAAACTGAGGCTTAGGAAACTTGTTATTTTGTAATTAGATTATGAGGGTAGATACATCAATAAGGATTCAAATCTTAAGTGGCTGTGTCACTTAAGAGATCTAAGATTTAACCTCAGTCTACATTGCTACAAACACAGACCTTCTCTGTGCTGTTTCTTGCAGGTGATCGTGGGTGAAAAACGAAGGAATCTCAAGTTCAACACTGGGGTGCTGCACATAAATTGAAACCTGTGCTCCTGTGTCCTGATGTCATATGTGTTTCTGGCAAATGGTGGCCAGGACACAAGCTGTCTAGGAACCCCATGAACTTAACTTTTGACTCTGTCTCCCAAAACCAGCCTTATCCATGAACAGTAGATGGCAGTCCTGCCCCTGACGCCCAGGCACAGGTCTGTAGTTATTCTTGTTAGGCTTAAAGTGCAGTTCATGTGCAGCTTGGTTCCCAGGCCTGCAAGATTAAACCCAGTCATTGTTGCATTCACATCTAAATTCCACCCCTCCCCGGGGAGTAACACACAAACTGATTGGGTGAAGTTGACTGCATCCGCAGCACAAGGAGTTCAGAGGACAGCAGGGCTAGGTCAGACCTCAACGGTTGGTTAGGAAGTGGAAGTAATTCAGTCAGAGAGAAATTCAGAACCTTTGCGTGGTAAAAGCTACCCTTTCTTTTCCCTGGAGTGAATGAAGAGTATATTGCCTTCCTTGTTCCTGCAGATATCTTATGGCCATCAGAGTAGCCAGCCTATATACCACACCCACACAAAGAGAAGGATAAAGCCCAGAGAAATGCAGAGAAATGGGATTGAAGCCTTAATCAAAGAATATCTAGGCCAGGTGCAGTGGCTCACGCCTATAATCCCAGCACTTCAGGAGGTCAAGGTGGTGGATCACCTGAGGTGAGGAGTTTGAGACCAGCCTGGCCAACATGGAGGAACCCCATCTCTACTAAAAATACAAAAAGAATTGGCCAGAGTTGGTGGCAGGTGCCTATAATCCCAGCTACTTGGGAGGCTGAGCTAGGAGAATCACCTGAACCTGGGAGGCAGAGGTTGTAGTGAGCCGTGATCACACCACTGCACTCCAGCCTGGGTGACAGAATGAGATTTCGTCTCAAAACAAAGAAACAAAAAGCAAACATAAAAATCAAAGAACATCTAAAGCTCACCCGCTCTGAGCTTTATATTAGGCAATAAATCCAAGTCATTTTTAAGCTAGTTCTATTGGCTTATTTTTTCCACTTGCAACCAAAAGGCATCCTAGCTGATATACGCCAGTTTCCTATGCACTTACTTCTGGGTTTCACCTGAAGGATGGGTCATTTCTGGCTGGCAACACCTAAGAAAGAAGCATAGCTATCCTATGGAAAAATGAAGAGATGGGCCTTACTTGGAAATGTGAACGAGAAAGCTATGTTGGCTGTTTAGCACTTTGGGAGGCTGAGGCAGGTGGATCACAAGGTCAAGAGATCAAGACCATCCTGGCCAACATGGTGAAACCCCATCTCTACTAAAAATATAAAAATTAGCTGGGCATGGTGACATGCACCTATAGTCCCAGCTACTCGGGAGGCTGAGGCAGGAGAGTCGCTTGAACCTGGGAGACATAGATTGCAGTGAGCCAAGATTGCGCCACTGCACTCCAGCCTGACAACAGAGCGAGAATCTGTCTCGAAAGAAAGAAAGAAAGAAAGAAAGGAAGGAAGGAAGGAAGGAAGGAAGGAAGGAAGGAAGGAAGGAAGGAAGGAAGGAAGGCAGGCAGGCAGGCAGGCTATGTTGGCTGTTTTAATTCCTTACACTTTCTGTGGTAATTTTCATTTTGTCCTCTTCAAATTTACTGAAGTCTTTAGGGTGCTTCCCTGACTCAGATATGCTAAGGCGTAAAACAGAAGATATATGGTGAATTGCACAGCATCCATTCCTGTTTCTTTCTTCACAAACTGGAGAAGCTGGAAAACCAAAAACAATAGATTTCTTTGCTCTTGGGGTTCTGGGTGTCAATTCCTTTCTGCCAGTTATGTGCACTCTCGTGAGACACAGAAGATGAAGTGGCAGGGGCATCTTCCTTCCTCCTGGCACTAGCAGGAGAGTAAGAGGCAGCTGGGTTGGAGGGTTCTCCCTGATTCCTGGATCACATCTTGGTGACGTGTTCTTACGCTGATTCTGGTGCTGGCTGCCAGAACCTCCACCTTCCTGATGTGCAGAAGCAGCAGCTCCTTGGTGGGTCAGTTCTGTGATGGTGTTCTGGGAGTTGATCCTGGAGTCCAGGGTAGTGCCAGCTCCTGCAGCCCTTCTCATGGTTTCGCAAGTGCTTTGTGTCATACTCGGCTTAAAATATATAAAATGTCTTATTTCTCGTGTAACTCAACTCTGCCTGATAGAGGAAGTAAAGGTGAACATAACGTTTCTGCTGAAGCAAGCATCAAAGGACAGAAACATTCCTCAGTGCCTACAAGGAATTCAGTGGGAGAAAATCAGTGTTGTGAGACCAGCTGGCAGATTTTCCTTCCTAGACCACATCCACGGAAGGTCTGGACTTTGTTTACTAAAATCGGCATCCCCTTACAGACAATAGGGACACGATTTTATACACTTTATCATTTGTGTGGCGTTTCATCTGCATGTCCCCAATCAGTCATCATATTCTGTAATTCTGACAGAAGTTAAAACACAAGCCTGATGTTACAATCCCCATTTCACCAATTAAGACACCATTCTTCAGAGAATATGAGCCAAGGGAACCTGACAGATATCTCACCGGAGTCCAAAACGCCAGATCTTTCCATGTCTACCAATTCCACCATTGGAGGCTCATTCCTCTGGCTTAAGCACTGGTCTCTACAGGTTCTTCTTCTAAAACCAGTTTTCTAGGTTCAAAGACCATACATCGAGTTCCTAATAGGCCACTATCAATGAGTTTATGATCTTGTCCTTGATAAAAGGGATGTGGCGTCATAGAAGCACTCAACGCCTACAGAGTAGGCGCGGGGTGAGTTTGAGAAGACGCTTGCTGAGAAATTTCAATGCCATATTTCTTGGACGCTCTTCATAACTTTTCTAAGGGCAAATCCTGCTATCATTTATCTTCCTTCTTCAGGATGGAGAATGTTATGGATCTGCTAGAGGGACTGTTATGGCAGCTGGGCTAGAGGACTCAGGGGTGGATTTGAGAGTGTGAACTGGCACAGGAGCCTGGCTCCTTCCTTTGCCAGGAAGCTTGGCAGAATTAGGCCCCTAGAAAACCCTGTGTGGTCCAGGGCTTGCCAGGGACCCGGGAGCTGGAAACAGCAAAATTACCAGACTAGGTAAAGAGGCAACCGCTGGGGAGGATTGACTTGTCAACAGTTTGTTGGAAGATTTCCCCATCCTCAGACCAGGTATCCTTGGGAGCAGCCTCGTCCATCTCCAGCAGGCCTCTCCTTTCTGGCAACCTGCAAAGCAGCACTGCCTGTGGTCACCTCCTACTATCCTGGCTGACAAAGAGAACTCATGGGGGCCAGCCCAGCGCCACCCAGTAGATGTTGCCTCAGGAAGATGTAACTGCAGAACGCACTGCCTGAGTGAAGCCAGCTAAAACTTCAATTTCCCCCTTTATTAACATTTTCCAAAGAAGGCTCCTGACTCAGAGGTGGCTCACAGAGGAATCTGATAGGAAGATGTGACACCTCATCTTAAATTTCTTCACCACATTTCTGAAGTTGACGGAAGTGTCGGGAAGTGGGGCTGATAAAGTCCGCTGTCCCTTCCAAGTAGACTAATCAGATGTGAAGTCTTGGCAAGAGATAACCAGATTATAAGAGAGCCAAAATGACATCGCATCAACTCCATTTCAGATCCTGTACACACCAGTGCCTATCACCGCTCCAGGTGGCTGGCATCTTTGATGCACAAGAGGTATTTTCAGACCAGGATGTCTGTCCCCCATTACCCTATAGCTGTCACTCACTGGTGTGCTGGGAACCTGTTTGTCACTGTGTGTAAAGCTGCACACATTAAGGGGTGGCCACTCTGAGGGTGAAGCCTGCTTTGTACTGCCCTGCTCCCCTGCCTGGGCATTTGTGACAGAAAGATCCTTGCCCTGGGCATCCAAGACAGAGACCAAGGATTGTGCCTTCCTGAGTCCACACACCCAGATAATAGGACGGGCTTTCCCTCTGAAGAGTTATTCACATCAATAATGAATTTTGAATAAGTTATTCACATCAGGAGTAAGTGGTTGGCATACAATCCTTGCCACTGGTTTGTGGAGATAATTGATTTCTTGTCGTTTAAAGATGGCGAAAAGAAACAAATGACAACTGGAACGGGTTTGGAGGCAATTGTGAACGCCATATCAGTTTAATTATAGCTCCATCTTTGGCTGACATGGGTTCTTTCCTCTTCGAATTAAAATATCCAAGCAACTTGAAATGTAACAGTGATGAATTTTTCATGTTCTGCTCCCCACCTTGCATCCTGGCTCAGAGTACTGCTACAAGCACACTTCGAGCTTTTTTCAATAGATAGTTAACGTGACATGGAAGAGTCGTCTGCGTGACACAGATAACTCAGGGGAACAGCACAAAGTAAATGAGATGCATTAGTGTCTGGATGGGAACTGAAGATAGAAGTTCTCAGAACTTCTTGTTTAATTTATAGAAACGGATTTTCCTCCTGTGCTTAAGATTTCAAAATAGTAATCATATTCTGAAGAGGAGATGTTCCCACTCCAGGTACTAATATCAATATGTAAAAGAAAATCATTAACTGGATGTAGCTCTCAGCAGCACCTATTATATGTCAACAAGCTAACTGAGGTGATAAAACAAACCGTTAGTGGAAATTTAATTACTAGCCATTGAGATTTGGGCAAGGAATGGGGATTCTAGATTCATTACTCTGGCATCGGAGGCTGCTGGAAGCAACCATCCGCCCGGAACGAACATTTTTAATAGGCGTTTTCCTTCCCTCTCAAAAATCAGAGCACCAAAGGCCAATCAGGAACTTCTCAAATTCGGTTCCTTGGGGATGGCAAGGGCAATGTGGAAACGGAGGCTTATGTAAAAAATAAATGAGAATGAAACTGCTTCCAACCACAAATCTCGTCAACTTTGGGGATGGTTGGGGGCCTTTGAGTTCATTTTGTAAGTGATTTCTGCACATTTAATTATGTCAGATTTTCTGACCAATAGCCACTTTTCAAGCTGGCATGATTTATGACATATAATGTGATATAAAATGGTGTCCTGACCTCTGTGAATCTAGCTAAGCCTGTTTCCTTTCTCCAGAGGCCCCATCTGTGCAAACCTAGCTACCACCAGTCCTGCCCCTACCCCAGTGAAGCGCTTAAGAGTACCTTCTCTGCAGTAACTTTGTACTCTCCACCACCCCCACAGTCTTCATCCCCCTAGGAAATGAGGGTGAGCACAAAGTCTGACAAATAGCAGGTGTCCAATAAAAGGCTGAGTGTGTGATGGATGTCAGTAGTGTTACCGACTGAGGGTAGTTGTGCAGGTTCTTGGCATTTTAAACAAAGAACTGGACAAAAACGCACAAAACAAAGCAAGACAGTGAAAGCAGACATTTATTTTAAAGGAAAGTGCACTCTGCAGGGTGGGAGCAGGCTAGAGCAAGCCGCTCAAGAGCTTTGGTTACAGAATTTTCTGGGATTTAAATACCCTCTAGAGGTTTCCCATTGGCCCACGACCAGTTTGATTGGTTGTGGGAGGGGACCAATCAGAAGTACTTCCATTTTTCAACTGCTGCACAGAAAAAGGAGGGGTTGCAACTGCCAGCAGCAACAGCCCTGCAGAAAAAGAAGGTGCTGAAAAGGGGGAGCCTCTGATATCTAGTCAGCATGAATCAGCCTTAGGTTCTCTGCTTCCAGACCCTTTTCTTCTTCCTTAGTAGGGCTCAGCTGTCATCTGGAGCTGCCTTGCTCCAAGGTCTAAGATAATAATGGCATCAAACCACACCAGGTCCACCAACTCCAAAGCCCTCTTACAAGATATCTGCCAATTCTTGGGGAGCTTATCATCTCAAGGGCCCTTCAGCCTCAAGAGATGTGCTGATATCCCACACTATTTCAACCCTGGAATGAAACTCACCTGTTGAGTTTTCCAAGGGAAAAAAGTTATTCATATCAAGTGTTTTTTGAATTAATGGACTTCCATGAAATTAGGGGAGTCATTAATTGTACACTGTCTATGGAGGGACGACAGGCCCCATCCTCCACTGTTTTGTCTCTTCACTCCCTTAGCTCCTTCCTGTTCTCTCTCCTGAAATGCCTGGAAGCTCATCCCTCCTTCCATTATGCAGAAGAACTGAGCCAATGTGGGTGGGCAATAATAGGGTGACCAACCTTCCTTATTTGGCTGGGACTGAGAAGTTTCCTGGGGCATAGGATTTTCCATGCTAAAACTGGGACAACAAACTAGATTGGGGTCACCTGAGAGGTGACTATCCTAGCACAGGTAGGGCAAGATATAAAGAGATGATGTTGTCTCCTCCATGTAATATCAACGCCTTCCTCCCTTGCTCACCTGGAAGAGTGCTTTAGAAATCATTGCTCTCAACCTTAGCTGCACCTTAGAATCATCTGTGAAGATTTAAATCATCTCGGTGTATGGTACTGATCCTGGAACAACTGAATCAGGCTCTGTGGAGGCAGGACCTAGGCAGCAGTGCTTTATACATTTCTCCAGGTGATTCCAATGTGTTCCCAGGGTTGAGGACCAGTGCACTGGAGAAGGGATTTCAAGGAGCTCTTAAGGTTGGGCTCCCTTTGGGTGTATCTGTTCAACAGCCTGAGCTATCTTGGATGCTTCAAAGGAAGTCTGTGTTTTGGTAAAATGAATGATGTAAAAATGTGCTGTGTTTCTTTTTCTTCTTCTTCTTCTTCTTTTTTTTTTTTTTTTTTTTTTTTTTTTTTTGAGATGGAGTCTCACTCTGTCGCCCAGACTGGAGTGCAGTGGCACGATCTCGGCTCACTGCAAGCTCCGCCTCCTGGGTTCACGCCATTCTCTTGCCTCAGCCTCCTGAGTAGCTGGGACTACAGGCGCCTGCCACCACGCCTGGCTAATTTTTTTTTTTAATTTTTAGTAGAGACAGGTTTTCACTGTGTTAGCCAGGATGGTCTCGATCTCCTGACCTCGTGATCCACCCACCTCAGCTTCCCAAAGTGCTGGGATTACAGGTGTGAGCCACTGTGTCTGGCCAAAAATGTGCTGTGTTTCTAACTGAATCTACTGACTGCATTTTTAAGACCTCATTAAAATAACTAGACTGGTTTTATTGCTCCCTTTTCTCCTCCTTAAAGGTAAAAAAAAAAAAAAGTCTTAGGCTTCTAACTTTCTTGGCATATGGCTAAAACTGATTGACATCTTAGGCAATCCGAATGCAAATGACATGAAACCCTGAGGCCCTGCCACAGGGGACCTTTTGTAAGGGGAGGTAGGTGATGGCTGCCCTAAAAATAATTACCTGGCTACCTGGATGACCTTGACAAACCCAGGTAACTCTCAAAGCAAGGCCAAAGTCTTGTCAGGCTCTTCCTGTGCAGAACTTGTGAGGTCTGGGGTCTGTAAATTCTCTTTAGGAAATCCCACTTAGATCCTAAGACTGGAAATCCCTGACTAAGACTTTTTAAGCAGAGAGAAATGTCTACTTTTGTGTCTGTTTCTGAAAACTTGATTGATGCTTCTGCTGCTGCTGTGGATATAGGTACCAAGAGACTTTCCCAATTAAATCAAATGAGTCTGGGTAGAGACTGTAAGTCTGTTAAATTCTCTGTGCCTCAGTTTCCTCACCTGATACATGTTAGGATGCTAGGAATGAATGTGCCCACTTGGAAGTAGAGTTTGAGGAGAAGGGTTGTGATGGAGATAAAGCTGTCTTTCACATGTTAATTCCACAAACATTCATTGTATCTTTAGTATGTAAATAAACATGAGTAAGAAATTGTGCCTGCCTTCAAGAGTCTTAGAATCTAGTAAATGTCTAGTAAGAGCTATAAAAGTACTCAGCACAGTGGAATGTGCCATATTAAGTTGAGATAGTGGTGTCCTTGAAAGGAGACCTTAGGAAGCTGATGTAGCAACTAGAACAATTGAGTTTAATCCAGGTGAACAGATTAGATTGGCTTACCCTTTTGCTATCTTGGTAGTGTCATTTAAAATAGGAAATATTTAATATTCACTAAGTGCCTAAAGAATCTGTAACCCCTTGCTGATACGGTTGGATAGCATATCTCTAGCACTTTGCAACTCCTCAGGGGGCCCACAGTCAAAAGTGTCTATAGGCTGGGTAAGGTGGTTCACGCCTGTAATCCGAACACTTTGGGAGACTGAGGCGGGTGGATCACCTGAGGTCAGGAGTTCGAGACCGTCCTAACCAACATGGTGAAACCGCATCTCTACTAAAAATACAAAAATTAGCCAGGCATGGTGGCAGGTGCCTGTAGTCCCAGCTACTGGGAAGGCTGAGACAGGAGAATTACTTGAACCCAGGAGGCGGAGGTTACAGTGAGCCGAGATTGCACTGCTGCACTCCAGCCTGTGCAACAGAGCAAGACTCCATCTCAAAAAAAAAAAAAAAAAAAAAAAAAAGTGTCTGTAACAGTGACTGACAACCGTTGTGTCAATTTCATAGATGGGAACACTGAACCAGGAGTAAAGAAAAGGTGGTAGCCTGGGAAAAGAGCTCCAGAAATAAGTTCTAGCTTTTCAGGACAACATCTCCGTGCTTCACAAGAGAACAACTTCTTCCTTAGCTCCTTTTTTTCAATCCCCGGAGACCAGAAAGACCTACAGCACTATTAACTTGCTGTCGTTTTACATTTGCACCTAGCTCTTCCTTCATTCTTCTGCCTCTTCTTGACATTCAAGCAATTTCTTGATATTCAGGTCTTAGCTTAGCTCAGATATCACCTGCTCACCTGTTTGCAGATTCAATTAGCCTTCCTGGTTTCTTTCTATCAAATCATTCTGTTTTATTGTTTCCAGAGCACACACTATTGTCTGAAGTTATCTTGTCCATTTACTTGGGTACTGTTTTCTTCTCCTAAGAAAATGGAACCTCATGGCTGGGCATGGTGGCTCACATCCATAATCCCACCACTTTGGGAGGCAGAGGCTGGGGGATCACTTGAGCTCAGGAGTTTGAGACAAGCCTGGGAAACATGGTGAAATCCCGTCTTTACAAAAAATGCAAAAATTAATCAGATGTGGTGGTGCATGCCTGTAATTCCAGCTACTCAGGAGGCTGAGGTGAGAGGATTGCTTGAGCCCAGGAGGTCAAGGCTGCACTGAGCTGAGACTGCAGCACTGCACTCCAACCTGGGTGACAGAGTGAGGCCCTGTCTCAAAAACATACAAGCAAACAAACAAACAAAACAACAACAATGAAAGAAAGAAGAAAATAAGAGAAAAGAAAAGGAAAAAAAGAAAAGGAAACCACTACAAGATTAGGACTTCGTCTCATTCACTGCTGTATCCACAAATAGCTGGTACATAGTAGATGCCCAGTGAAAATCTGTTAAATTATTTAGTATGTTCATACTCTCTGAGATGCCGATGACAGGAGGGTCAGTGAAAAGAGAAGGGAAGTGTGTGTCCCAGCTGCTACGGCGAGGAAGCCAGCAGCCAGTCTGTGCCTCAGCTTTCTTGCCTGTAAAATCGGACCCAGCAGAGGATCTGAGAAAAGAGGTTCTGAGGACCAAATGAGAAAATGGTGGTGAAAGTACTTTGACAAGTGAAAATGCAAGTTAAGTGGGAGATGTTATTATCTTCCGCCATCTGCTTTACTTTAATCTTTTTTCCTCGGTAAGCGGACCTATTGATTGTAGCTTGCTGGAGGAAGCTCTCACTGTCTAATTACTGCCCCAGCTCAGCCTGTCACTGTGTCCTCTGCAGTCAGCACGTCCTGACACTGACCCCTGATGCCTCAGCCCTTTGCAGAGCAGCCAGCCCTGGCACTTTGCACCCAGCACAGAGGGGCAGGTCTCCTCGGCGCCGTGGGAGGGCTGCTCTCCTCTCCAGGGAGCTGAAGCCCCAGCAAGGCAGGCAGCCCAGCTAAGGAGGTGCAAGGACACAGGTGCTGCAGCCAGAGACGGCAGGAATGCGATTCTTCCCTGAAGCCAGAGCCTGCCGCCAAACAGGGATGTGTCCTGTGATGACACACAGTTTTGAGCATTCTCAGACCGTGGCTTCCGAGAGAATAATCCCTGCACTTTTTTTTTCTGGCCTGGGATATCATGAGTTGGGGAGAGGTTGAGAATAAATCATTTCTTTTTCTTTTTGAGACGGGGTTTCGCTCTTTTGCCTAGGCTGGAGTGCAGGGGCGCGATCTCGGCTCACTGCAACCTTCGCCTCCTGGATTCAACTGATTCTCCTGCCTCAGTCTTCTGAGTAGCTGGGATTACAGGTGCCCACCACCATGCCCGGCTAATTTTTTTTATTTTTATTTTTATTTTTAGTAGAGACAGGGTTTCACTATGTTGGCCAGGCTGGTCTCGAACTCCTGACCTCAGATGAGCCACCCACCTCGGCCTCCCAAAGTGCCTGGATTACAGGCATGAGCCACCATGCCTGGCCGAGAATAAATCATTTCTAATACTGGGCAATAATAATTCCCTGCCCACAAATTATAAAAGTTTCCAAATTTCCACATTATTCTCATCTGCATTACCTCACCTGACCCTCACAACACTCCTGTGATTAGTATTCCTGCTTTATAGAAATAGGATGTGTGGTCTTTGGAGCTGAGGGGAGTGACTTTCCCAAGCTCAGATATCCAAGTGGAGAGGGGAATTAGAACATAGGTTTCCTAACTGTCAGTCTAGGCTGTTTAAAAATGCTAAAGGAACTAAGGCTTTTTTAACCAGCAAGGGAAATGAGGATGTGCTAGAAAATATACGTTAGAGGCTGGGCATGGTGGCTCACGTCTGTAATCCCAGCACTTTGGGAGGCTGAGGCGGGCGGATCACAAGGTCAGGAGATCGAGGCCATCCTGGCTAACACAGTGAAAACCTGTCTCTACTAAAAAATACAAAACAAAATTAGCCGGGTGTGGTGGCGGGCGCCTGTAGTCCCAGCTACTCGGGAGGCTGAGGCAGGAGAATGCCGTGAACCCAGGAGGTGGAGCTTGCAGTGAGCGGAGATCACGCCACTGCACTCCAACCTGGGCGACAGAGCGAGACTCCGTCTCAAAAAAAATAAATAAAAAAAGAAAGAAAATATACGTTAGTTTTATGTCAATCCTTTAGAAGAAAAAGGCTGTATAAGCAAACAGCACAAGATTTATTTTTTTAAATTTAAATAAACCATAATTTTGTCTTCAACACCTTTGGAAACAATTGAACCAAGTAACCCCAGGCTAGGGAAGTGCCACATAGAAGGTGCTTGGCAAATTCTTGTTGAAAGAATGGCTGAATATTGACCTGAATTATAAATCGCCTTTGCTGGCTTTTTTCACTCATCTTAATGACGAAGAAAATATATTTTAACATGACACAGTTTCACAAAATGCTCTAATATTGGTATACTGCTATACTTTTTAGTTCAAAAGATCTTTCCTTTGGGAGGCTGAGGTGGGCGGATCATGAAGTCAGGAGTTCAAGACCAGCCTGACCAACATGGTTAAACCCGTCTCTACTAAAAATACAAAAATTAGCCAGGCGTGGTGGCGGACGCTTGCAATCCCAGCTACTCAGGAGGCTGAGGCAGGAGAATCGCTTGAACCCGGGAGCTGGAGGTTGCAGTGAGCCAAGATCGCACCACTGCACCCCAGCCTGGGCAACAGAGAAAGACTCCATCTCAAAAATAAATAAATAAAAATAAACAATTAAAAAAAAACTTTCGCATAGAGCATCTCAATTGATCCTCAAATGACCCTCCAAAATAGACAGTTTTATAGGTGAGAAGACTGAGGTTTGGAGAGATCAATTGTTTGCCCAGGGTCAGAAACATAGTAGGTGAAAGAACATTTTTAAATGTACTAATAAATTGGAAAGAAACTAAGAAATACTCAGAATCCAGAAGCTAGATGAAAGTGAAAATCCACAGAAATAAGTGGAGCACTAAAGTTCACCTTGGTCTTGAGGATATTTGCCAAACCAGGTAAACTTTAGTTTTTAGTTTTCACAAGTTCACAAGGCCAGAGGGAAAGGAGAAAAAGCCTAGTACATACCCAAGGTGGGGAGTATAGCTGATATTCCCTATCCATAAAGCTGACACTGACCAGGCATGGTGGCTCATACCTATAATCCCAGCACTTTGGGAGGCAAAGGTGGGAGCATAGCTTGAGCTCAGGAGTTTGAGACCAGCCTGGGCAATATAGGGAGACTACCCTCTCTACAAAAAATACAAAAATTAGACAGACTTGGTGGCATGCACCTGTAGTTCCAGCTACTTGGGAGGCTGAAGTGGGAGGATCACTTGAGTCTGGGAGGTTGAGGCTGCAGTGAGCCATGTTAGCGTCACTGAACTCCATCCTGAGGGATGAGGCAAGACCCTGTCGGCCAGGTGCAGTGGCTCAGGCCTGTAATCCTAGCACTTTGGGAGGCTAAGGCAGGTGGATTGTCTGAGGTCAGGAGTTTGAGACCAGCCTGGCCAACATAGTGAAACCCCGTCTCCACTAAAAATACAAAAAATTAGCTGGGTGTGGTGGCAGACACCTGTAATCCCAGCTACTAGGGAGGCTGAGGCAGGAGAATCACTTGAACCCAGGAGGTGGAGGTTGCAGTGAGCCGAGATCGTGCCATTGCACTCCGGCCTGGGCAACAAGAGCAAAACTCTATCTCAAAAAACAAAACAAAACAAAACCCTGTTTCAAAAAAATAAATAAATAAAATAAAAATAAATGATAAAAATAAAGCTGACATCCAAAGTTATTGCACTATCAATGTAAAGATGGAGGAGAAATAAACCAGACTGTACTCTCATGACAGGGATTATAAAGAAAATCATGCCTCTCCGACTTTCACCCTAAATAAATTATTCTGACAGTTTATAACCATACACCAGCCCTTCCATGGGATTGCACTCAAATTCATACTCCCTGGGTCCAAGAGGCCTCAAATTAAGAATTTGAGAAAGTGAATCTCTAAGTTAATAGTAGGCCCAGGTACCTAGGGGATAAGGTGCTATCTCTCTGAAGGAACTTTAATCCAAACCTCAAAGAGTTCCCACAGATAAAATTTCAAAGATATGAACTCATAGTCAAATATCCTAAAGCACTCAAGGAAGCAAAGCACCATGAGCAAGAGCCAGCAGACAGCAGAACTGGATCCACAGTAATGTCAGGTATTGAAAGTATCAGATATAAATATAAAATAATATGTTTAAAACAAATTTAAAGAAATAAAAGGATTAAAACTATGAATAAGAAAAGTCTATTGAGCTGGGTGCAGTGGCTCACACCTGTAATCCCAGCTCTTAGGGAGGCAGAGGTGGGAGGATAGCTTGAGCCCAGGAGTTTGAGACCTGCCTGGGCAATATAGTGAGACCCCGTTCTCCACAAAAAGGGGGAGCGGGGAAAGATAAAAAAAAAATAGTGATAGGTGTAAGAATAGTCTCCCAAGGAGATTGGGAAATGATTCAAATGGAGCTTTCATCAATAAAAAATATATGATCATTGAAATTAAAAAGTCAATAGATGGCTTCAACAGAAGATTGGACATACTGAAAGGATAATGAACTAGATCTGAAAAAAAATCCAGAATGCCACTCACAGAAAGACAAAGAGAGGGAAAATGTGAAAGAAATGTTAAGAAGCATGTAGAATACAGTGAACATATCTTACATGCATCTCAAGAAAATTACAGAGGAGAGGAGAGGAAGAATAGGGCAGAGGTGATGTTTTAAAAACAAGAATTTTTCACAGATTCTAAAGCCTCCAAAATGCCAAGAAGGATAAATGAAAGATGAAATTAGATGGCAGAGTAGGCTCTACAAATTAGTATGACTTCCAGAGATATCTGGGTTCTGACCTTGTTCAAGTCTCACATCACATTTAAGACCAAGCTGGGAGTGATGAATAAGAATTGTGTTCATGCACAAGAAGACTATATTATACTGTACTGAACTTTGTGGTCATATTACATATTGTATAGCACCAAGATTGTACACAAAATTGGTCTTAGAAGGGGAAGATGGTTTTCTAGAAAGTCTAATATGACCTTTGCTCACTTAGAAATTGTCATCCACAGCAGTGTACTCCTTTGTGAAAATTTGGTTCCAGAAAGTATTAGTCTGTTCTCTACCTGAGACTGCATAATTTATTAAGAAAAGAGGTTTAATTGACTCACAGTCCCATAGGTTTAACAGGAAGCGTGACTGGGAGACCTCAGGAAACTTACAGTCATGGTGGAAAGGCAAAGGGGAAGCAAGCAGTGTCTTCACATGGTAGCAGGAGGGGCAAGGGAAGTGCCATACACTTTTAAACCATCAGATCTTATGAGAACTCATTCCCTATCATAAGAACAGCATGGGGGAAATCTGCCCACATGACCCAATCACCTCCTACCAGGTCCCTCCCTCAACACAGGGAATTACAATTCAACCTGAGATTTGGGTGAGGACCCAGAGCCCAACCACATCACAGAAGCTTACACCTCTGTCTTTCTCTGCTGTGTACTCTCACTATGCTGACCCCTATCTGTATCATATAGATAAGCAAACCTCATCTGAATTATCTGTGTGATGTACACGTCTGGTTTTTCTACCAATTTGAACCCACTGCTGATGTCTTCAATTCAGGGGCCATGTACATGCCCATACACATCACAGTGCAATTGCAGAACATAAAAGACAAAGAGAAAATCTGAAACGCAGCCAGAGAAGGCTGGGTGCAGTGGCTCATGCCTTTAATCCCAGCACTTTGGGAGGCCAAGGAGGGCAGATCACCTCAGGTCAAGAGTTTCAGACCAACCTGGCCAACATGGTGAAACCCAGTCTCTACTAAAAATACAAAAATTAGCTGGCCATAGTGGTGCACACCTGTAATCCCAGCTACTTGGGAGGCTGAGACAGGAGAATTGCTTGAACCTAGAAGGCGGAGTTTGCAGTGAGCCGAGATTGCACCAGTGCACTCCAGCCTGGGCGACAGAGCAAGACTCTGTCTCAAACAAAAAGCAGCCAGAGAGAAAAAAGTATTATTTTCAAAGGAATGATAATTAGAGTAGTGACTGCCTTCCCAGCAGCAACAATGGAAGCCAGAAGATAGTGGAAAAAATACCTTCAATGTGCTGAAAGAAAACACTTGGCAACCTGAAAGTCTATACTTAGAAAAAGTATATTTCAATGCATTTCCAGACAAACTAATTTTTATTTCAACAGAATCTCACTAAGAAAAATTAGAAAATCCTGAAAGATAAACTTCTACGTCTCAAAAATTGTGAGACACAGCCAAGGTAGTTCTTAGGAGGAAAATTCTAACCTGAAATGATCATACTAGAAATGAGCTAAGGATCTGACTCAAGGAGGTGGGCAAAGCAATGGATCTGACTTCAGCCTGAGTCCTTGCCACAATCTGAGATAACTATGTCTGAGAGTACTTAGAGGGGTTGGAGCATAAGTAGTGACAAACTGATGGAAGCCCACACAGTAAGAGATGACACTGTATTTTCATGTTCCCAAACATTTTGGTTCTGGGAACTGGAGTGGCAAGGATGGACATAAGGAGAACCTGAACTTGAAAAATGGGGGCAGAAGTAGAACTCTCTTGCTCTTCCCTCAGGGTGAGGGGCCCTTAGATTCTGCCTGTGTCCTGGCCTCCCTGAGTCCAGGTGTCCCGCTCTGCAGGAGCCAGCAGAGGCCCGTGAGAGTGGAGGCAGAATGATTCAGAACACTCCCTGAATGCAGGGTACAAATATAAATGAGGCACAGTTCCTAAAGGGTGAAATTTCCTTTTTGAGATAAGGATTGCACGTAAGGAAACTAAACATCTTTTCACTACACTCAAGAAAACATCGATCTATCTCTGGTCCTTTCTAAAGAAGGATGTGACTTTACTGTCTGCCTTTGGAGGGAATCCACGAGTGGATGGGAATCATCCTGACGTAACTCACAACGTCTGGTGGTGAGAGTTGATGGAGGCTATTTGTTTAACACCCACTCCCCTGGGCTCCTAAGTCTTGTGTCTGACACTGATTGACCATGTGATCTTGAAACAAATTGCAACACTTCCCTGGGACTCCCAGTCTCAGTCTGGCTGATGTTGTAACTATAATTGAGCTGGAAATGTGCTTTGCTGGGAAGGTTTATGAAATACAGGATGCTGGCCAGGCTCGGTGGCTCATGCCTGTAATCTTAGCACTTTGATAGGCCAAGGCAGGCAGATTGCCTGAGTTCAGGAGTTCGAGACTAGCCTGAGCAACATGCAAAACCCCGTCTGTACTAAAAATTGAAAAAAAAATAGCTGTGCGTGGTGGTGTGCACCTGTAGTCCCTGCTACTTGGGAGGCTGAGACATGAGAATCAATTGAACCCGGGAGGTGGAGGTGGCGGAGGTTGCAGTGAGCTGAGATCATGCCACTGCACTCCAGCCTGGGCAACAAAGAGAGATTCTATCTCAAAACAAAATTAAAAGACAGAAAACAAAAAGCAAACAAAAACCATGATGCTGTTCGTCACCAAAGCCTAGCCTCCTTTGGGAGCCTGGCAGAAAGCCCCAACTCTCTCCTGGTGTCCTGCAAACATTCCTTCCTGTCAGACCCAATGGTCTGATCCAACAATTTGAAAAAGGAGTGAAGTTAGGAAAATGTAATTCTTTGTGACCTGAAAGAATTCACATCCCTCTGAGTCTCTGAGTTGCAGTTGTTTTGCTTATTTGTTTTGTTGTTGTTGTTTATGTTTATCCCCTTTCTCCATAAAAATAAAGCATTTGGATCAGAGGAATAATTCTTAAATTCCACTTCATTTACAATCACCCGAGAGGCATTCAAATGCACTGTCACCTGGGCCCCTTCCAGGCTGGTTGAATCAGAATCTCTGGGTGAGGGGCCCTGGCTCTGGTATTTTTTATAAGCTCCCCAGTGGATTCTGATGCATGGCCAGGGCTCAAAACCCCAGCCTGGGGGATATCTGCGGTCCTTTCCAGTTCTCTGATTCTGTGACCCACGTATCTAGAAGGCTGCAGCCTGTAACCCGTTGGGATGCAGCAAGATGAGTTGTGTGAGTCACACCACATATGCTGTGAACACAATGCACTCACTTTGGTCAACATTCTGAGAGTCAGTATCCCAGACCCCCTCAATCTCTACAGAATTGCCCTCTGGTGCCCCTAACCAGAGTCAGAATCCTGACTTATAAGGTCACTCTGGTGTTTTAAGGCACAGGAAAACCAGACCTAAACTAATAACTGAACAACTGCTATGTACCAGGCACATACATCTATAATTGCTAATCCTTACAACCACCTTCCAAGACAGGTTATATTATTTTCAAACTACAAAGGAAACAAGGGGTTCAGGAGGGTTAAGCAACTTTAATAAAGCAGTAATTGGTGAACTAGGGCTGAGATTCAAGCTCAGGTTCTGGATCCAAACCCCATGTTCTTTCCATTATACCCACTTGGCCAAAGCTAGGGCCATGACTTGGCCAGGAGAAGACAGTGTTACCTAAGGCAAAACCACTGGGTTCAGCTGCACCACTGGCTATTAAAGGTCCGAAGACCCACAGTCAGGTGTGAGCTGGGTCCCATGGCCTGCTCGGCTCCAGGCCTCCCTGTGAGGGGAGACAGTACCCTTGTCTAATACACATCAGGCTGCCAGCCTCAGTTTGTATTTTTACAGTCCACTAATTAGGCCATTTTAACTAATTTGTTTGCATTTTGTATGAGCAAGTTGGGCTTTTGGATTGACTAATGTAATTGCAGCTGGTTTCTGCCAAATACAAATTACTCAGTCTAGTGTGGGCTAGGGAGAAAAGCAAATATTTAATAGACATCAATACCCTGGTAGCTTTTTAGTGGAGCCTTTTTTTTCCCCTATGGAAAGTTGAAGTAATTTCTCCAGCATCTGATTGAACTTTCATGTTGGGGAATTACTTTTTAATCATTTTTTAAAAAATAATGAGGCAAATGCTTTAGTGGCTCTGTTGGGCTTTATCTCTGATCCATTTGCCCCTAAGCTTGGGAAACTCACGGGACTTTTATGCATCCAGCCCTGGATCCCCACAATCCCTTTCTGCGTGGGCTACTCCAGCAACTGCCCATCGGTCTGCATCACAAATTGTCCCAGCTGAAAGGGGCCTGAGAGATCATCTAGGTCGGTAGTTCTCAAAGTGTATTCCTGGGCCGGAAGCATCGGCCACACCTGGGAACTTGTCAGAAATGCATATTCTCAGGCCTACTGAATCAGAAGCTCTGGCGGTAGGGCCCAGCAACCTGCATTTTGACAAACTCTTCAGGTGGCTCTGATGGAGGCTGAAATTTGAGAACCACTGATCTAGTTCAAGCATTCCATTTTACAAATGAGGAAACTGGGGCCTGGCAAGAGTCTATGCTTCTGGTCACAGCAGGAACTGTGCCTGTTTCACTCATTGTGCATCCCCCAAGTTCAGCACAGGGCCTGGCTTGTGGTAAGCACTCAGTAAATCTTTGCTGAATAAATGAATAAGGGAATGAATAAGCCAGAACTAGAAACAACATCTCTGAATCCTAACTCACTCCACCAGAGCTTTCTCTTGCCCCAGGGAAGGATGGAGGCATGGGGGAAGAACTGTTTCTTGGTTCTTGCTTTGTAAGAGGCTTGAAACATTGTGTCTGTGGCCTGTCCTGTTGGAGGATGGCAGCTCTACCCCTACGATCTTGCTCCCGAGCCATGGACCAGTCTGGTTCACTGTCCCTTCACCAGTGGTTTCACCAAGCCCATGCCCCACTAGGAATTGTGTCTGCTGCTTTCATAGATCCTGTCATTGTGTGAGGCATAATCAGGCTCCCTGCCTGGGTCTTAGATTCCGTGACTAATAAGCTCAGCTCAGAGTGTGAATGGGGAGAATTCAAGTGAGATCCAATTCATCGAAAAAGAGATTTCTAAGGCGAGGGTCCTAGGAAGGTGGGTCTTCAGGTTCGGTTACTAGGTCCTATGAAGCCATGGAAGTGGGGGTGGGGGGAGGGAGAGAGAGAGGGAGAGAGGAGATAGAGAGAGAGAGAGAGAGAGAGAGAGAGAGAGAGAGAGAGAGAGTCGGTCCTCAAAGATTGCATTTGCAGACGTGTAAAGCCATGTTGCCTGGATCTGGGTGAAGTAACCCTGGCTGCCTCGGTGCCCCAGCCCCGGCCTGCTGACCCTTTCTGAAATGAGAAGAAGGGGAAGGCAAACAGTGTTCAAGAGTTTTTAAACAAAAAAGGAAATCTCCCAGGGCATGAGTAACAGGCTTCTGAGAAAGTTCCTGGGTCCCTGATCCTGTTACATTCTATGAACTAAGCAAGCAACTGAAAGTATCAATCCACATAGATCCAACCACTAAAGGAGCTTATGTTCTTTGAACCTCAAGTTCAAATGGCTCTCATGCCATACAGCTACCCAAGTCCCTTATCTTTGATTGTCTACTTGCCTGTAGACCCCACAGAAGAGCAGGGTGATCTTTCCAATGCTGATAGCAAACTCTTTGGATACTCAATGCCTTCACAGTTATTGCCACACCTCCTTGAGACCTATCCTTAGGAAAGAACTTGATAAACTCATTCACTTACAGGTGGTAGATACCAGTAAAAGCTGCGATTTCCACCCCCTTGGAAGATTTAAGCTGATGATTTCGTACCTTAGTGCTAGCTGTTAATTCCTAACTTGTGGTTGACTAACCCACACCTTCTTCTCTGGGCCCTGCATATTTTGTATTTTTATCATGCTCTTTGGGGCTCCCAGTAGAGGGATAAAGAGATTTCTAGTTGCAGACAGATTCTTACTTTATGTGTTCTTGAGTTAAAGAGTTCTATTGTAAAGGATAACTTTACTAACAGAAAATTATTGGGTGCCTACTGGGGCAAGGCAATGTTCTAGATGCTAACGGTGAAAAAGACAGATGAGGTTCCTGCATCCCTAGGTTTACATTGTAGATCAAGAAAATGGAAAATAAACAAGTTAACAAATAAGTGAAGAACATAATTTCCAAAGGCAAGAAGTGCTGGGTGATCTGAAGTAGAGTGACTTTAGGAGCCAAGTTAGATGTGTTCCTCAGGGAGAGCCTCTCTAAGGAGGTGCCATTTGAGCTAACTGAACAGGAAGGAGCCAGCTCTGGAATGTGAGGGAAGAGCATTCCGTCTGAGAGAAGGGCCTGGGTAAAGCTCTGGAGTCAGAGGTGGACTTAGTGTGTTCAGAAACAGAGGCCTGTGTGGCTAGATGTGCGTGTCCTTGAGAAGAACAATCTTAGGGGAGGGTTGGGGGCAGGTGGCAGACTGTGACGACATCCTTAGTTCTCTGGAATTGTTTTATGATGAAGGGAAGCAGGTAAATGGGCTGGAAACTGGAGGGGGTCATCAAGGGAGGAATCTGTTGTGGTGATCTGGTTTGTGTGTGGGCTTTTTTTTTTTTTTTTTTTGAGATAGCGTTTCATTCTTGTTGCCCAGGCTGGAGTGCAATGGTACGATCTTGGCTCACCACAATTGCTGCCTTTCGGGTTCAAGTGATTCTCCTGCCTCAGCCTCCCAAGTAGCTGGGATTACGGGCATGCATCACCACACCTGGCTAATTTTGTATTTTTAGTCGAGACGGGGTTTCACCATGTTGGTAAGGCTGGTCTCAAACTCCCGACCTCAAGTGATCCGCCCGCCTCAGTGTCCCAAAGTGCTAGGATTACAGGCATGAACGAGCGCAGCTGGCCAGGTTTTGTGTATTTTTATGGAAGCGGGTTGGATGTTGATAGGGATGATCAGTAAACATTCCTATGTGAGAAATCCCAACCGTGACCCTCCTACCCTCTGCAGAAGGGCCAGGCAACTGACAAAGACCCCCACCTACTGCTCCTTCATCCCTGCATGCTGCCTATGCTGGCAGACACTCAGAGAAGACTCTCAACCCCCAATTCGTGTTGACTGCACACCATCTTGGGCTGCAGTAGATACTGGGGTCGTCTTGGAGCCCCAGTCCTTCCAGCCTGCTCTCTGCCGAGACTTTCCCAGCTGAATCCCATTATGTCTACATGTCCTTACCAACCTGGTCAACCCCAGGAGTTCAAGCCACACAGTCCCTTTCCCAGATCTCACCTGACACAGCTATGTACATCCTAACCTGGCTTAGGTTCTACCCATGTCTTCCAACCCTCCAAACCCTTCCACTTAGGCACACTGGAAATCAACACAGCTCCTATTGCTTCAGCAACTTCCCTGCATGCTTTTCTCCTCTTCTCACATAACTGAAGCCCATTTGCTCTGAGGACTTGCCACCCTGTCAGGTGGAGGTTATTTTATCTCCCACATCTCCTAAACCAGTGGGTCTGGAGGTGCAATGGGGCTGTCTTGTTCCCATTACTACTTCAAGACCAATCTCCTCTCTCCTTCAGAGTCCTTAGCTTTTGAGGACCTAGACCTGAATCACTTCCTCTCCATGGTATAGACCGTCACAATCTGGGTGGCCTCCCAGTGTCTTAGCCCCCTTGACTCCCTCACTTATCTCAGCCTTCCTCTCCCACAGTCCTGCCCCCAGACCATGCCATTACCAGAAACTGCCCCACCTCTGGAATCTGGACAGCAGGCACCTCACTGTCTGAGCTCCTATCTTTTGAGCTCTCTTATTCTCCGAAAATGCTTTGTTCTTAGGGAGACCTGCAATCCATTCATTGACTCCACCACATTCTCCCACTGTCCTTCACCTTCCTCTTTCGTTATTACCCTTCTCACCAGCTTCGATTTCATGACTCACCATTATCATTAGTCACCCCTTGCCCACTTAAGTCCACTACCTCTCTCTCCCTTTATCGTACTTGCCTGGCAAAACCCCAGCAATGATTAAACCCAACCTCTGACTCACTCTATGCTTGCACCAGAGCCCACAAACATTGATGAAGAATGTCACACCATGGTGCTGCTCACTGCATGCGCGTTAAATTCATGACCACAGCACTGCCCAAGCATCCTAACAAAATGTCCTCGTTTGCTCATTTCTCCACTCTCTACGATTTCCCCTTGGTCCTTAAATCTCCATTACTCCCCACCGAAACTTTTAGCTTGTTTCACACTTCATTAAGACAAAGCTAATAGAAACAATGGGTAGGAAACCGAGTGCAGTGGCTCACGTCTGTAATCCTAGCACTTTGGGAGGCCGAGGCGGGCGTATCACCCAAGGTCAGGAGTTCGAGACCAGCCTGGCCAACACGGTGAAGCCCCATCTCTACTAAAAATACAAAAATTAGCTGGGTATGGTGGCACATGCCTGAATCCCAGCTATTCGGGAGGCTGAGGCAGAAGAATCACTTGAACCTGGGAAGCAGAGGTTGCAGTGAGCTGAGATGGTGTCATTGCACTCCAGCCTGGGTGACAAGAGTGAGACTTAGTCTTAAAAAAAAAAAAAAAAAAAAAGGTAGGAGGTAGAAATGCCATCCTTTTCCTGCCTGCATTTGTTCTCATTTTCTGCTTTGCTGCTTATTACAGTGGATGAAGTGTCCTCACTAGTGAAGACCCATTCCTTCATTTGTGTTCTGGAACCTGTTGCCTGCTTCCTCCCGGTGGATTTCTTTCCTGCCGTCCCCGCCTTGCCCCTCTAGCACTAGAATCATCAGTTTGTCATCTCTACTGGACCATTCAAACATCCCCTATAATCTCAAACAGGAATTAGCAAACTCTGTAAAGGGCCAGATAGTAAACATTTCAGGCTTGATGGGCCACACGGTCTCTGTCGATCGGCTTTGTGGTTGTAGCAGGAAAGCAGCTATGGATAATGTGTATAAATGAATGGCCATGGCTCTGACCCAATAAGACTTTATTTACAAAACAGGTAGCATGAGAATGAATTTGTTCCATGAGCCATAGTTTGCCTAATCAAGTATAGTATGTAGCCTGTTACTGGGTTTAACAACCATGTGCTCTGTCGACAAAATTATGATGGAGGCTGGGTGCGGTGGCTCACGCCTGTAATCCTAGCACTTTGGGAGGCCCACGTGGCAGACTGCTTGAGCCTAGGACTTTGAGACCAACCTGGGCAACATAGTGAGACCATGCCTCCACAGATAATAAAAAAAATTAGCCAGTCGTGGTGGCATGTGCCTGTGGTCCCAGCTAGTCAGGAGGCTGAGGAGGGAGGATCACTTGAGCCCAGGAGGTCAAGACTTCAGTGAGCCAGATAGCTGGCAGGGAGGGAGGTGAGAATGTACAGGGTCCAGGGTGATTTTTGACCTTCGGACATCGATTGCAGAATCAATGTTCATTGATTATTGTGCTTTCATTGGGTCACAGCACAGACACGCACAAATCAGCCAGCTCTTCCCTGACTACGGCGGTGGCCTAGTCCATTTGGGCTGCTATAACAAATATGTTTTTATTTTCATGAATGTTTTGTGCATGTCCATAAGTTATTTTGGATATAAATGGCAAAATATAGGAGATAGCCGTGTCCTATTTTTATTATTGGCTGTTCAATTGGCTGTTTAATTTTTTCCATTATTTCTTTTAAAAAACACTTGAGCAGTTCTTTCCAAAATTGGTGGAGATTCTGCTATCTCTCACGTGATGATCACAACACCTGGATTAGGGGTTGGACTCCAGATGAGATCTGTGACTGTTCGGTTCCCTGGGATAGGGTTGGTTTTGTGTGTGTGTGTGGTGTGTGTGTGTGAGAGAGAGTGTGTGTGTACATGTGCAGGGGGTGCTCTGGAAGGGTCTCACCCAACAAATAAAACAGCCTTCATTTTTAGCCCATAATTACAGTCTGCATGCAATAGTTAATGCAAGGTTGCCTTTAAAGACATTCTCATACACTCTAGACAGCTCTCTTTTACTTAGCCATTTCAGAGCACAGATTAGGAAAAGCTTCACTGAAGTCCCTTTGGTTGAATATGGTCTCTGCTTGGGGAAACCATGGCCACTATGAATAGAACCCTGTTTGCTGCCTCTTGTCACTCTCCAATAGTATCTCCAGGGCTAAGACACTATGGTAGAGAGTTGACATGTCTTCTCTTCTTCTGTGATGTCTCGACCTGCTGAGAACAATTGGTGCAGGTATCCCAGGGCCTGAGTTAATCCAGGATCCGTCTCATCTCTAGGTAGTTAACCTAGGGTCCTCTGCCCTCTGCCCTTGCAGGGGTAGCGAACATCAACACTCTTTCTGCCCTACCATGCCTGGCCACTGGGAGTATAACTGATTTCTTTTCTTTATCATATCCCTTCTGGAATCACTAAAAGATTTCAAAAAGAACTCAAAACTGAGACACAATAAACACACACACAAATTGTGGCATTTACAATTTTAGATTATTAGATTGTTGAGTCTCTGTGTGACCAAAGACCTGTACAGGGGGCTCTGGAGGGGTCACAGCAGGCCAGGAGTCAGAGCGGACGGTTTCTCAACCCAAGAGACAGGAGGTCAAACCTAAAAGAGAAGAAAAGCCAAGGATGATGTTAGAAAAAAAGAACAAAAACAGAAGGGAGCCTGGGAGGGGCCCAAACTAAAGCGTCTTGAAGGAGATATCAAAATTAGAGCTTGAGTGGGGCTTAAAGAGCCAGAAGTAAAACCAATGCATCTCAATCTGTAGCATCTTGTGAAAGGTAAACCTGGCTGGCACAGTTTTGGGGAGTACAATGCTTTTCTTTGGCTTCAGGAGACCCCCTTTCCCAACTCCTTTGACCTTCAAACATCGATTGCAGAATCAGTGTTCATTAATTATTGTGCTTTCATTGGGACACAGCACAGACATGCACAAATCAGCCAGCTCTTCCCTGACTATGGTGGTGGCCTAGTCCATTTGGACTGCTATAACAAAATACCTTAAACTGGGTGGCTCATAAACAACAGCAATGTGTATCCCACAGTTCTGGATACCGAAAAGTCCGAGATCAAGGAACCAGCAGGATCACTGTCTGGTGAGGGCCCATTTCCTGGTTCACAGATGATGCTTCACATGATGGAGGGGGCAAGGCAGCCTCTTTTATGAGGTTCTCCCTCCATGACCTAATAAAGTCCCAAAGTCCCCACCTTCTTACACCATCACATTTGTGATTAAGTTTCAACATATTAATTTGGGGAAGACACAAACATTCAGAACATAGCTGGTGGGCAAAGGCCGAATCCCCCTTGGGGCATGGACCAGGGGATTGAGAACATTTGGAAAGGGAGAACTGGAGTGAACAAGTCATGTTGAAGGGTGAGTGAGTGCCCATAAGCCACAATCCTGTGAGTAGCATGGCAGTGGACAGGCACACAGGAAGAAACTGGCAGGTCTTTCCAGTGGTGATGTGAAACTCAAAGCCGTTGGAAAGATGGACATGTGTTCTGAAAATGAATCACCAGGGAGAAAGGAGACTCTTCCACCCAGACATACGAGATACCTCTCACCTTCCCAATTATGGCCAATATTTGGGAGTCAGGATTTATGATTCAGAGTCAGTCCCCCGCCACCCCCGCTCCGCGGGGGAGAAGTCATGGTGATTTTGAACCTTGGAGGAAAAGAATAAAGCCATTATGGAGAAAGCTGGGTGTATGAGAAGATGATAGGCCTGCATGGTGGCCTGGTCACAGATTGCTCATACCTCAAATATCCTGAGTAGGAAAGGAAGGAGCAAAAATGGAATGATGATGAGGATGATAATAATAGTAATAATAATAATAAAGAATTAGCTGATATCAGATGTTTTCTCCTTGGTTTCTGCTTGCCCAGGTCTGACTGGTGCAGCTTATAATTAGTCTCTGCTTGCAGATGTGTGGTTCCAAAGACTTGTGGATTAAAGAGAAACTCTAGAATTTCTCAGTACCTGACAAGTTGTAACGTGAAAAGCTACACTTAGTCCATTAAAGATTTTTCACAGTGACATTTGAGTGCAGCTTGAGAAATATGCCACCTTGCCATTTATCATTTTCAGGGCACGGGTGTTGGGAAGGAGTTTGCTATGAAGAACAAAACAAAATGGATTGCATGTGTAGAGAGGTGAGCTGGCGAATACTGATAAATGTACTTCACTGAATGTCAGCAAATGTCACTTGAGAAGCCATTTGCAGCTACCATAACAGCCTCCCAAACCCAACAAAGAGTAGCAAAAACGGGCAAAATGAACTGGGCGTCCTGCTTCCGCATGAATAAGCAATCAGCCCTCTCAGAAGTTACACCAGAAAGTTGTTAAACTTGATAGAAGAAGCTTTTTCAACCATACTGACGCATACTATAGATTGCTACAGAAGCCTGGAGACCTTCTGAGGACGTCCGCGCTGTGACTCTGGGCAGAACTTCATAACCCCTTCTTTTCCAGGTAGGTGCCTTCCTTTTGTATGTGCAGCCACTGGCTGTCTCTGAGACATATTTTCCGGGTTTTCCTACACCAGCTTGCTGCTTTCACTGTGTCTGCAGACCCCTCTACTCCCTATCTACTCCTAATCTACCCTCCCTTGCAGTGTAATCTGGGAGTGGCTGCAGATGTGACCTGGGATGCAGTCCTCACGTGCCATATCAAGAGAAGACCCAACAGAAACACCCTTGAGCCAAAATTTCAGTCTCTCACTCAAGAAAATAATTTTCAATGTGTCTCCTGGTTAATGTGAAAATTGGAGTAATGGACTCAGCTTCTGGTTCATTCTTGGTGACCTGGCCGAAACTTTCCCTCTATGTGATTTAGGATTTCTGGAAGGTGGGGCCAAGTGTTCTTCAGAATTCAGCTTGAGTTGAGATGTTCCCCTCTTCCTCCTCAGCTTGGTGAGTCTCCAGACTTTGCTGCAGAAAAGTAAATGGGAAAGAAGATCATATTCTCAGAAAAGCTCTCCAGGGAATGTGAGACTAATTAAAATAAAATTCCAGCCCCTCTTCATTTTCTAATCTCTGGGAGCTCCTTCTCCTCTTTAACACACACGAGGTCATCTAATACTTTTTTCCTCCATTATACCAAGAGACTTTAACAGAGTAGCCTGAATTTGTCTGGCCTTGTGAAATATACCACACACACACACACACACACACGCATGCATGCACACTGCCCACACAAACTGAGGTCAATTCAGCTTTCATTGGTGCAATGCTGTGGTACAGGGCTCAGATACAAGAAGCTCTTTGTTGAATGTACATCTCAGACTGTGTCCCTCAATGTGCTAATGGACACACTTCCCTCTTCACACTGTTCTGCCATATGTTTAGCCTGTGTACATTGGAAATGAACACATTTACAACCAGGAAAAGATGGGCTCTTGGGAAAGTGAGCTTCCCTCAGATGAACTCGGAGGGATGGTACAGGAAGGAGGGGTTGGAAGCTAGCTCCTCTTCAGCCAGACTCCTTGCAGAGTTCTTAATTCTTAGTGTTTCCTCCTTTCGAATTAGGTGCTTCCCATGGAAGGGCCTTTACTTGGGTCTCAGGAACTCACAAGCCATCTGCTTATTATTGAAATTGAATTACCCTCAACTTGTTGACTTTCACATCAACAAGTTTAGTTTAGGAAGAAACAGTGGCATGTTTAGGAGAGAAAAAAGGAGAAGAAGATGAAAGTCAGATCTCTGGATCAGCGGTGGAGGTGAGGGAAAAGTGGAAGCGATCCTCCAGGGAGAATGAGATGTGCAATGTTCTGCTTGAGGCAGGACCCATAATATAGCCTGGCAACACTTTACTCAGTTAAGGCACTTTCTGAAGAGCAAATCTCTGCTGTGTCCCAGACCCAAAAAGCTATTAAAGCATAAAAACATGTTCTAAAGAACAGACAATATGGGTACAGATTTCTCATTGTGCCAGTATTCTTTATTTTCTTAGTTGCTGTAATTTTAAAATTTGTGTCTTAAAGCTCAAGCTAATAAGCATCTGTTCCCTGGTGTGAAAAGAAACTGTTCATAATTGATTAATATCACACGAATCCTGTAATTGCTGGAGGCTAGAGCTATGTAAAATCCTACCTTCCTATTGTTTTGTCTTTAAAGAACAAAAACAAAAACCTTGTCGTATAGACAAGGGTAGCCAATATTGTCTCTGTCTTTCAGTGAGAAAAAGCAAAGCTGGTTTGGGTGAGGTACTTTACGCACTAATTAGTGGCAGTAGCAGGTTTCCTTGTTTTTAATCCAGAAGCTGTTTACAGTGGATTCTTCTCTGCTCTATTTAAAAACCTAACAAGCCCCCTTTAACCATTTTGCATTGTGGGATGTTTCAAACAAAATGTTAAATTGCTACCACAAGAGGAAGATTTGTTAAAATACAAAACTCCTTAGAATTGCAGTAATCCCCTCATTCTTCCAAGAATGTAAACAGGACATCAGTTCAGGGAACATTTGCCCATGGAAAAGTCTCCTCTGAGCAAGAAACTTCACCCACTGCATGGTAGCAATGGGCATCATTTAATGGGCTCTAGACATTCCCATCTCAAACTGAGCTCCCCTGTCCTTGAAAGAGTGGAAAGATACATTAAAGTGGGAGATTAATAAGCAAATTTCAGGTTAACGCTGCAGGCAGGCCATCCTAAGGAGAAATGTTTAGAGGAATTTATTATCAGACTTCCACGTAACATATTCATTCAAGTAGGCACTTTTAAATGCCTACCTTATGTCAGACCTGACATAATATCTTACCTGGATACCAAGTTTGTTTAGAAGTCATACTCTTTGCCATCTAGAATCACACTCTCTATGCTCAGCTCAAACCCCATCTCTTCCAGGAAGCCTTCTAAGATTTCTCCCATGCTTCCCTGTGTGCGCCCAACCAGGACACCCATAAAACAGCATTGTTCTGTGCTGTCCTGAACTGGGTACATCTTCCTCCCCAACAAGTGTTAGTTCCTAGAAAAAAGGGTCTCTATCTTATCTCTGCATCACTGAGATAGTCTTTCCTAATCTACTCTTTAAAATGAGATTTAAGGCGCTGAAAACTGGGTTATCTCTCACTCACACTGAGATCTAAACCACTTTGGTGTGAATACATGGGAAGCAGCCTTCTCCTCCTTGGCTACTGATAGTGTCTGGATTCAGTATTCAATGAAGGTCGTACCAACAATGTAGGTTGGGAAGGAAGCGGATGGGTCCATCTGGATAATCTGGGTACCATGCAGGAAACATCAGACTGGTTAATTTGGAGGAATAGGAGCTGAATTATCCAAACAATTGTGTAGATGCAGCCTTTGCTGGCAAAGCCATTTTCCCCACCTCTGTATCAAATATGCTTTAGAGATTTGGGAGGTGACGCCGCATCCAGATATAGTGGGAGAGAAACGGAGAACATTCACATTTTGCTCTACAGTTGCCAGCCTTGAGGCATCCGAGCTTATTTCCTACTAAAGTAACTTATACTATTTCCCAGTGGGAAGAGTTTGGTGTAGGAATCATTACATCTTCCCTCTCTTGTTTCTGCCCAGGTAGTCACAGGGGAAAGAATACCTAGCCTCACCAACCCCACACAGCCCATTTTGCTATTGAAATCTAAGATTTTGCATGAGATCTGCACATGTTAATGACTTGTGATGAAGAGATTTTCATTTTTAAATCAGGGATTCAGAAATTCCCTTCCTTCCTTGTGATGCCAATTATTTTCATGTGGGCCTTTCAGGGAAGAATCTTTAAAAGTTTCAATCTTTTAATGCAAAGAGTCCCCCAAGCAGGCAGAATACATCCTGTCAGAGCCAAATGTCAGGCCAGAAGAACTTGTGCTTTGAGTCACTTGGCAAATGCGCAGAGTTTAACAAGCTCTATTTTTTCCCTTAAAAATACACAAAACTCACTTAACATAATTCATAGTAACCCTTTCTTATTTCAAATATTTCATTTCAGTTCCTTAAATTGTTGCCCTGCCCAATTAGGGGGGAAAAATCTGCTTTTATTTTAAGAAGCAAAATACAAAGTTTCTAAAAGTAAGGATAGCTGAAAAGTTTTTTCCCCTCTTAAATTGACATTCAGAAAAAATAAATTTCAATATTCATTTACTTCTGATGTGAGAGCAGCAATGCTACCTTTGTTCAAAGAAAGTTTTTGAAATGATACAAATCTATATGTGCATGTTTCTAGAATTAATACCCATCTGTTCACTGTAGCGGTGGGATTTTCTACTAGGGGAATCCGCATTGGGAGAAGTATCCCCGCCTTGGGAGCATTTAAGGAAAATTTAATATCCAAACAAAAGCAGTATTACCATCACTACCCACTCCCTCCCTTCGAGGAAAAACAATTAATAATTTGCATATGCTCATGACACAAATTAAAGACAAAGGGCCCCTCACAGGCTGTGGGCACTACACAGCACTCCGCAGGCTGCAGAGTCCCAGCGCCGAACGGTTGTAGCTTCCGAATGAATAGCATTAAGCTGCACCACTAAAGCGAGGTGTTCTGGGCCCTCTGGCCCATTCCCATCAGAGAATCGAGTTTCCCCAATCAGAAACATCTCCCAATCTTTCCGTAAGCTTTTAGGGGGAAAAAAAGAACATATAGTTCCAAGGGGGGGGAAATACATATATACTTTGCCCTTTTTATTTTAATAGCCAAACATTGTAATGCTAGCTAAATAGAAATTCTTGTCTGTTAATAGGTTCCTTTAGTTTGTAATAAATAGGAATGCTAATGACTAAAATTTAGTATTTGGTATGCATTAGCTTTTGTGAGCTTTTCTTTACAGTCCTCATTGACATGCAATATGGCAAGCTTCCTTTGAAACATATTTATAAAATAACTACAGTATAATTAAACCAACAAAGCCATCTTTTAAGTAAGCTTAATAGCACAGGTTTTTTTTTCACCTCCGTAAAATTTACTTTAAAAAAGAAAAATAGTTATGCCTGAATCCCACTGTATATTTTATTCTGTGCATCTAATATTTCCTTTGCATCTACAATCTATGCATATCTAATTCTTTCTGACAACTATGATTATTAATAAAGTGCTTGTGAAAGATATGCTTCATAGCTTCTTCAACAAGAATAATGTTTTTTTGTTAATGGAAATTGTAACATATCTTGACAGATACAATATATAAGATGTGCTTTTTTCTTAATTGTTAATATTGCTATGCTGAATACACAAGGAGCAGATCAACAGATATGGCAGGTAATAATCAGAGTGGATGCCATTTTATACAATGTAACTAAAAATATTTTAATGATATAAAAGCAATAGATAAATAAAAGCAATTATGTTTAATTTTGCTTTTGGTGTGCCGGCAATTTTTGGTTGTTGCTGCTGTTGCCAGTGCGTTCAGTAGAGTAGGAAGCTGGAAGCGCAAAGCAACCGGACGGAGGCGGCTCTGCCTTCTTGCAGCCTAAGGGTCCTGCAAGCCGCCCATTCTCTCTCCGCAGCTTCAGCGATCCAGGCTCGCAGGGCCCGGCTGAATGTTAATTTGGGATACACAGGAGCTCAAGTTCACTGAGTTTTCCGCAGTTTTGCAAATCCTTTTCCCTCTCCCTATGCCTCGCGGTTTAAGACCACGCGATTTCCCAAAAAGAAAAACTCAAAAGATGCCAGACGCCGGGTTGGAGTCACTTAGAGCCAGCTCTGGCTGCTCCTCCGCTTCCCCGACCCCGGCCGCCGCTCGGCCCTGCCCCTCGCCCCTCGCCCCCTTCTCCAGAAACTCCGTCCTCACCGCCTTGCCCCCAACCCACCCCCCGCGTGGAGAATAAACACAGTTGACATCACTCTTATAATCTTTATTTAAAATTGTTTCCAAGGTTACAAATTGCCGAGTCTCGTATGCAACAGGTTCCTCCGAAGCGGTATCATTACAGATTAACTGTAATGTGTAGGATTAGAATAAAAGCATAAGGGATTAGGTAAAAGGGCGACGCTCGAGACATAACGCCCGAGCGCATCTCGACTGAGTCAGCCGAGGGAAACCGGGAAGGCGCAGGGTGTCAGGGCGCCATGGCGCCGCCAAGCCGGACTCGGTTCCTCCGCTCCCGCTCCCGGCCCCGACCCCAGAGCGGTTAGGACGGCGGCGCTGGAAGGGCCAACGCGGCTGAAGGTTTTGGAGCCAGGCTTCCCGGGCGTCAGGGGCTAGGGACGGGTCCCCGGAACTGCGGAAGATGAGGGGCTGAGAGGCCGTGGAGGCGGAAGGTGCGGGCACGCCACGGCCCGGCTGGGAGCTTCGGGAGCGCTGCGCCCGGGACGCGGTCTCCGAGCGGTACGAAGCGCAGGGAAGGCGGCGAGGGGACCCGCACACCCGCACGGGGCACCGGATTTGTGCATGTGGCTGACACTGCCTTCAAGGCCCAGGGGTGATGGGGCCCTTCCGGGCGTCCTCCTCACCCCCACTCCGCCGCGCCTCCCCTGTCCGGCTGGGGCTGGGGACGGCGGCAGGGGATGGGCAGCCGCGCAGGCCGCCCGCACCCTTCCGAGCCCAGACCTCCGGCCTTCGCCGCCCGCCCAGGCCGTGCGCCCTATTGGACCACCTTCCCGCCGGCCTTAGCCTGCCCCTCTCGCGCCAGGAAGGCCCTGGAGCTCCCTCTCCCCTCACATCGCTTCCTGCAGGGCCAGGGCTTGCCGTGCTGGCCCCATTTGGACTCAGGCCTGCCCTGGGCCACGGCCTCGGGCCGCTGACGCAGCCCCGAGGGCTGTTTGCGTGCCGGAGTGGAGGGCGCGGGGCTGGAAAAACAAACAGGGCCGGGGCGCGGAGGTTCGGGGTGGGGGCCGAGGGGGCTGGAAGGAAGTGCGCAGTGTGGCGAAAGCGCGAACAAAGCCCTCTCGGGAGTCTCTCGTCACCCCTCGGTGACCCCAGGCCCGTCCTGCTGAGCCGCGGGGCTCCCAGGCCTCGCTTCCGAGCAGGCCGCACTGCTCGGTGGGCGCACGCCAGGCCTCCGCGGCCGCCCGGGCCCGTGCTCCCCTCGGTCCCCATAGGCCGAGCCCACGGCCCGCCCCGAAGGCGCGAGGGACAGCGCGGCCGGCGGTGGAGCCTCACCCAGCCACGGAGCCCACAGAGCGAGACTGAGGAGGACTCTATGTTATTGTCCGTCGGGAAACCGGGCTACTCTGGGGCGCGCTGGAGCCACCACTCTGCCAGCAGCCGGGGAAGGGCCGATAGGGCTCCCAAGTGGACGGAAGTGGGCGACCAACTTCGCCACGACTCCTGCTTCCTAAAGAAGGGCCTTGGTTGAGGAGGCGGCGGGAGGGGACTGTTGCAAACAGCTGTTCCTCATACATATTTCATTACACAATCAGATAATGCGTCCCACCACCTTCTCAATTATTCACAGATAAACATTTTCAAGACGTTTTGACATCTGTCTTAGTGCCTGCTATTAATTTAGTAATCACTGTAGTTAAAAATGTATGGGATTTTTGCCGTCGGAGCACCTCCTATCCGGCGCGCGGGCCCAGTGTGGGACTGTGGCTGGTAACCCGGGCCCTCCCGGAGTGAAGATACCTTTGGAGGTGAGACGGCCTCTATAGCGCGTTGACACTGTTGATGGAAGGGATTAAAGGAGTATCAGGTTATTTTAATTTATTGTTGAAGATGATGACTGCCCCCTCCCCCACCCGCATACCCTCCTCACTTTCCCACCCCAACCCTAGACCCGACACCACCGTTCAGCCCTTTGCCCTGGGCAGCGGAAATGGTTAGCTTCATCTAGGAGTTTGTGCTGAGGAAGGCGCAGGCAACCCTAGTCGGCGTAGAGAGAGAGAACCGCACGCAATCACTGAGCACGATTTCTCCCAACAAAAAAACTAACAATAATAGCGACCCACGCTCAAGAGGTCTCAAACCTCCGAAGTTTTGCCCCGAGCCTTGTGGCCCTGGCAGAAGTGACAAGGGCATTTGGGAAAGACAGAGAAAAATAAACTCGCTCCAGTGGCTGTACACGGGGCATTTGGGGCTATGAGAAAACGAGTTGCTTTTCTGCTTGAGTGATAAATGTTGCAACAGGCATAGCTATGTAGACGCAAACAGTTTTTAAAACCAGAGAAGCAGAGTTTGAAGAACCTTGTAAGGCTGAAAATAATAGCAAACATTTCCAACTTCAGGATGTTGTGATTGTTGGGAAAACTCTAGATAAATTACCCACACGGGGGAAATACTCAAGGTAAACGAGTTTGTGTTCTGAATCTCAGCTGCCGGGAATGAAAGTTACACTTTGAGTTTGAGGGTGATGTCTATTTGTTTCTCTTCCTTCTGTCACAGTCTCTTTCCCAGGTGAGTTAGCAGGTGGACTGTGATTTTTAAAACAAGGAATTTGGGAACAAGGAAAAACAAATCTGGTGAAAGAAAATGGCCCTGGAAGAAACTGCCCTTCCAACGAAGATTTAAGTGACTCCAAAGTGATTTTCACTCTTTATTGTTCAAAACATCCACAGGAACAAACTCGCTAAAATGTCCAGGAATTAACTATCTAGAAAAAGAGAAGGACATAGTGTTTGCCCCCAAAAGAGAAGAAATTCACATCCCCATACTCTTCTGTTTCTAGGACAACTACATCTGCAGAAACATGTCCTCTTGTGGCGTTTTCTGGGTGGTTCATTTCTTCTTCACAAAGTGGACCCTCCTCTGCCCCTTGGAGGGTGGTCATCCGAGTTGCTGGCCCAGAAAGTCCTTTTCTTCCACCTTCTTTGTCTAAATGAATCTTCTCGGACTTACATTCCACTTTCAGATGAGAGAGGGAGGCTCAGATGTGCTCAAAAGAGAGAAAGTTGAGAAGGGAGGTGAAGTGGAAGTGAGGGCACCCCTACTCCCAGGGAGGCAGCCTCTGCTGCAGGAAACCCGGAGGTGGCCACTAGAACTGGTTAGGCCAAGGGAGCTCACAGTAAAAACAAGCCTATGTAGAGTAGTTTCTCAGGCCTTGCCCAAGAGCCACTCTGGAAACCCCTCTCTGCAACCCCCCACCTCTGCCCTGGACAAGGTGCTCAGCCAGAGACCAGACAGCAGGGGGTGAGGACTTCCCGATATATCACACAAAAAAAATTTAAAATGAACTATGTAATTTGGTTGACTCTTAAGTGTGTTCTTTTGCAAATGTATTTGACATACAGGGTACTGGGGTGGAGATGGGGGCAGGAGGGTGTGGATCCGCGTGAATGATCAAGTTTAGGATAAGAAGGGTGAAAGGGGCAAAATAAGGGCCCTTCAGCTTCTCAGGGCATGGTTAGAGCTAAATGTTCCTATTAAGAATTATGAATCTCCCAGCAGTGGGTGAGAACTTGCATGCGTTCCACCCAAATCCTTTTTCAGAATGCAAACCCCTAGGTCAAAAATAACAAATAAACAATAAAAACAATCTCGGTCAAAATGAATCTTTCCTGGATTGTCGTTTTCTGGGTATCTCCAACAGAGCTGAGAGGAAGGCTAAAAGGTTGGCTCTGGGTGGATAAGGCCTTGGTTCTTTCTAGTGGCCAGGACTTGACCTGAAACCTTTCCCCCAGTCGGCTCAACAAAGTTTCTCCCTCCGAGCCAACGTCCCTCTAGCAGGAAGCCCCCTTGGCCTTGCAGCCTGCGTCCTCATTCTGCAAACTCTCCCCGTTCACGGCTTCCTGTACATCTGCCCTTGTGGTTGGGGTCACTCCTCACGGGCACTGTGGTTTTTGTCTGCATCTGGACAACTGGGTGTGCACCCGTTCATTCAAATAACTATGCTTGTGGACACTTCTTTATTCCTCAAAGTCCTCTATTAGTGTTCTTTTAATTCTCCGATGTGTATTCGGGTACAATTGCCTGTACGTTCCAGGCATAGTCAGGTGACTCAGCTTGAGTCTGAGCTCAAACGTGCGACCCCATGTCTGCATGGGGAGGAGGAGGTGTACACGTGCAAATGCGGGACTTTGGGTGGAGTGTGAGGTTGATATGGCTTTCGGTCCCAGGGCGCTCTAGGCCCCTCTTAAATACCTTCATCTGCCCAATTTCTTAACCTTTCAGAACAAGGAGGGAGACCCTCCGCGATCCTGCGCCCTGCCACCCTTTGGGAAGGATAGGACCATCATCTAGGACGTCTCCCGGTGGACTGTGGCTGGGCTGGGCTGAATGGGTGGGCGGAGGTCTCGAGGTCTCCTCCTTGCTCTCGATTGCCCCCATCACCCAAGCCACCTCGAGGTCGAGTGCGCCCTGGGGCTCTGTCTGGGGAGGTCATGGCGTCTCGAGGCGAATGATATGCACGTTTTGGGGCAAAACTCTCCTAGGCCTCCCAGGAGCAGCTGTATTTGTAACTTGGAATTGGCCTGGGCCCGCCTCCCTTGGCCCCTCCTCCAGCCCCTACCTCAACACGCAGCGCTCAGCGGGCTGCCAGAGTGCGCTTCCCGGACTACCCCCAAACACCCTGGGACCTCACCACCCCTCAGGGTCCCTGGGGCATCCTAGGGGCCTGGATCTGGAAGAATGGGGGCCAACAAGAGTGGCCAGGGCTCTCCTGGGGGCGGTTTTGCCATGTATTCCTCCGCTAGAATTAGCCTTTCGGGGCCGCGCGCCTACAGGTTTCAGAGGCCAGCGGGAAGGCTGGCCACGGGTGTGTGGGGGTGAGGGGTGTGGTGTGTGTGCACGTGTTCGCGCGCGACTGGAAGCGGTTCCTTGTGCATTTCTAGAATCTTGTAGATGTGTTTTCTCGTGAGAATGATGCGGACTTACTGCTAACTTCAGGTCAGTTTGTTTGGAAAGGGAGAATGTCAGTCCGATGGTCGGTGGTTGTGTCTCTCATGAGCATTCGTACGTATAGAGTGAGGCCACCTCCCCTCCCCCATGCAGTCTCCCAGACCTGGTCAGAGGACCCAGGCCCCAGGTCGCTGAGGCCCTTGCTGTGCGCCCTGGTGCTCTGATCCTAAAGCCCAAGCTGCGCCGTGCCCACTTAGGGTCAGGGTGGAAAGCCTACGTGGGAAAGGGGGACCTGGAGAGCTACCCCCAAGTCCATGGCAGGGTGGAGTCCCGACCTTGGCATATTGGGCCCACCCACTTGGCATCTCCCTGCCCCAACCCCGTCTGGGATCCGTATTGGCAGTGCCAAGGGAGGGAGGAATGGTAAGGGAGTTGGGTCGGTACAAGACGGAAGTGAAGATGGAAAGAGAGAAAAAATAAACAAAACTAGGTAGGGACAAGGAGATGGGTGAGGCTGGGGTAGGGGTGGAGTTGGTGCTGCCTCGGAGAGCAGCGGCTTTTCACCCTGCTATAGGGAGGTGTGTTTGGCTGAGCTGCCCCCCCCCCAAATAAAGCTAATGATGTAGTAATTTAGGAGGGGGAGAGGGGCTGGGCAAAAGGAGAGAGGGGAGAGGATGGGGAAATGCGCGCCCCAAGAGCGAAAGCAAACAGCTGTGGAGGCGCTGCCCGCGACTCAGGCTTCCCAACAGGTTAGCTATACTGGGATCCACCCGGCATTTCGCAGGAAGGGGTGGGGGGAAGACAGAGCGAGAGGGGGAGAGAGCCTCACGAGAGGACAGAGGGAGGGAGGGAAAGAGAGCTGGGAGCCAGAGAGCGCACCGCGCGGCTTAAAAGGAGAGACTTACTAATGAATATTTATCCGCCGCTGCTCGGTGCTCCCGGCTTCCCTTACCTTTCTGCAGGTAAGATCCTCCCTGTGCCCCAGCCCCGGGGGCCCTCCTAGCTCCTCAATCGGGGTGCCTGTGGCTGGGTGGGAGGGCTCTCCGTCAGTAGGGGTGGGAGGGCGGCTCTATTCTGCGTTCACTCTGGGTGCCCGGGCATGCGACCCTGCACGACTAGGAACCGCGTGCGTGGGCTCCTTGTGTGGAATGAGCGTGAGCATGTAAGAGTGTGTTTGTGTGTGTATGCGAGAGAGAGACAGACTATGCGCCCGCAAGCAAGCGCGCCTGTTTCTGGCGCGCTCTGGAAACATTTTCCGACTTTTCACTCGGACGCCCTGGATTTCTCGCCTTTGCCTTTCTCTGCTTCCCCTCCCCCTTCTCTCGCCCTCCCCTCCCCCACCCCGGTCTACCCCACCCTACCCCACTCCTACCCCGGCTGCTGAGGCGCTCTTCTGCCGGCTATTGTACGGCTGGCGCGGGCTCCCCCGGGCCGCATCCCAGGCCTCTCATACAAGATGAATAGTTCTGTTTCCGCCGTAAACCCCTACACAAAGGCTGCCCGGCCACCGGGTCCCCTGTCCCCCTTCCTGGGGACTTCGGCTTTTGAGGTGCTGCGGCGCGTTGTTTCTCCCTCCCTCAGGGCGCCAGGGCCCAGACCAAGGAGCTAAGAGTGATCGGGACTTGGGGGTACCGGGTGGAACTCCTTGGGGGCCGCTCGCCAGGCTTCCTGGGCTGCAACTCGGAGCCCAGAGACCCCCAGGGGAAGGGTGCCTCTTCCCCCACCACCACCCCAGCCTTCGCCTGCGGGAGGAGCACGGGGAACCCGGCCCAGCCGAGGGGGAAAGAGGGAGGGGAAAAGGAAGAAGGTCGGGGTGGGGCTGACCTTATAACCAGAATTATTTAAACGGACTTACCCGGCCACCTGTTGAGAATCCATGTGGGGTCGGCAGGCTCCAGAGTTACGCAAGGTGGACACACAAAACCAAAAGCCGGAGTTGGAAAAAGAAAATTCTTTTTCTCACCGGCCGTCAGGCTCTCAGCTCCGCGCTAGGATCGGGTGGCTGTACAACCAAGATCGACTTTACCCTGTCCCCCAACGCCCCCCTCATCCCACTGCTCCACGGCTGGGAGGGTCGGGACTCAGAGCTCGCGGACTTGGCGCTCAGGGCCAGCACCAGCAGCTCGGCTTAAGCCGGGGCAGGCTCTCTAAGCCCTGCTCAGAAGTCAAGAGCAGCAGCTCTGCTGCTCCTCGCCGCCTTTCATGCCGCGGCCGCTCCTTATTCTTGTGCCTCGGCCTCTCCCGGCCCCCTCGGACAAAACCCCCAGAGCCCGGCCACTCTCTTCCCGCTAAATCCCCTTCGGGGTCAGTGCTCTACCAGCACCGGGCCGCGCGCCTCTCCTGCCAGCCGTGTGGCTCTTAAAGAGCTGCACCCCTCCTCCGCCCTGCGCGATCCCCCGACCCCCGCCTCCCCTCCCCTCTCCTCCGGATCTAGCCCCCCACGCCGACGCCTGAGGTCCCTGCTGCCCCGACCGATGCCTGCGGACTCCCAGCCCCCTCCCCTCGCCTCCTCCCCTGAGCAGCCGGTGGGCCTGGCCTCGAGGCCACAGGGCTGAGTTCTACCCTCGCCTCAGGTCCCCTTTCTCACCAGCAGCGCCCACCCCTCTCTTCCCCGCCCCTACTTTAGCCCTCTGGGTCGATCAAGCCCCGGGCACCACCTTTGCCCAGCTCAGAGGTGATGCCTAAAGATTGCTAGTTTAGGGTTAAGTTAGGGGGTTATGGGATGGGAAATGGGGCAGGGCATGCTAGTGGAGCTAGGGAGAGAAAAAGGAAGAGGAGCAAACGAGATGCACTTGGAGGGCCCTCTGTATCCTAGGGCCTACCTGGCCTTTTGGCTCCTTCCCACGACCTCCAGAGATGCTCACAGCTGGCATGGGGTCCTGAGGTTACCAACCTGACCAGGCCCACTGTATGTCTGAAGGATCCTGGGCATGTTTGTGTTTGTGTGTTGGGGGATGGGGTCCAGAAAGTCCTGAATGTGGATCTGGAGCAGCCTGCTTCCCAAGCCCAGAGCATTAATTCCCCCCAAAAGTAACCCTTAAGGGTCCAAGAGCTGTGTATGCAAGGAGGGAGTGAAGGACCTTGACCTCCAACCGCTCCGGGAAAAGGGCATCAGAGGAGAGGAGAGACAGGAAGGGAAGGAAGGCTACTCTTCCTGAGGGAGGGTGTCTTAAATTTACGGGCCAGCCATGTCAGCTGCCCCACTAAGAAAAGGTGAAGTAGATGACTGCTTTGGTTTCCCTTGCTTCCAGAGCTCTGGCTCTCTGCCTCTCTGCCAGGCTGCCAGGCCAGACTTGCAGGGTGGTCCTGCCTATAGTACTTTTTTTGCTAGGCCTCCCTGGCACTAGAAGCCAAAGAAGGGATACCTCTGTTGAGGGGGAGTGCAGGACAGGCTGTGGTCCCCTGCCTTCCCTACTGCCCCTTGTCATAACATGTGACTGGGCTCTGTGAATGATGGAGGCAATGATGGGTTAGGGAGGGGAGCTGCCCACCCTTTCTCAAATCCAAGTCCTGGCACACCAGGTCTGGCTGTTCAGAAGGGGAACCTTGGGAAGAAGTGTGTGGCCTCTAGGTAGTGGAAGCCAAGGAAACTTGAGGTGATAGGAGGATGGAAGGCTGACCCTCAGCCACCCCATTAGTCCAGATGCACCTTTAAGGAACTGGAGTGATTGATTTGCAATTGGTCCTCCTGGGAAAGGTTGACAGTGCACTCCCTGGGCTGGATCCTTAGACAGCAAAAGCCTCTCCCGCCACCAGCCACCCTCCCCGCACTTCCCCCAACCGGTACGGCTCTCACCTCCCAAGTCTCCCGCCCCTCTCTCTTGGGGCTGGGTCACTGCAGGCATCTAGTCTGGGTTTGTGCCCATCTTCCTGGGCCTGGCAGTGGGAGGTGCCGTGGTTCAAGACAGAGTCAAACTTCCCTTGTTTGAGAATGTGGGGGGCGGGGGGAAGGGCCTTTAGAGGGCGGCGGGGCTCATTAGGCGGAGCAGGGTGCGGAGAGGTGCGCGCCGCCGGCCCCTGAGGCCGCCTTTGAGCCGTCGGGGCGGCTTCATTAAGCTGCGCTAACAAGGCGTACAAATGCCGAGCCCAGCAGCTTTCTTGCAATGCCCGGCCTTAGCAGGGCGCCGGACTAATGAGGGTCACTCAAAGGGGCTGATCAAATATTCAAATTTCCCCGCACGCCAGGAACTTTTATGCATGGAGAAAGTTGAGGCAACTGAGCTGTGTTTACTGTCCGGGGCGACAATTGCTTGGAGCGCCAGTCCCCGGAGGCTAAGGCGGGGGCGGGGGTGCGGGGAGGGAGCAGTTGTTGTTGTTGTTTTTCAAAGGAAAGTAATCGGGGTCCTTGAAGGGCTTCGCGGCCTCCCCGCCTGCGTGCTGCGCTCCCCTGCGCCCTCCCAGGCCGCCCGCGCCAAGCGCCTCAGTTTGCAGCTTGCGGGGAGGCCCAGACTATGGGCCACCCGGCCAGCCCCCGCCTCCCGACATCCTGGGAGCCGGAAGGGGCGTTGCCCCCACAGGGCAAACCTTCCCCCGGCCTCCTGGGTCGACTGTTTAGAGCCAAGCAAGGCCAAGTGGGTGCAGCTGCCCCAACCCTCCGGATCCTCCTCTCCCGGAGGCCTGCAGACCCGTTGGCTTTCCCTGTAACCCAAAACAAGGAGAGAGTGGGAGGTCTCTCGGGCGTTTTCCAGATGTGGTTCAGACTTTCCCAGTGCTGGGATTGCGGCTGACATTTGTAAATAAATGCCAGTAGGTCCGGGTACAAGGAGAACACTCTCTAAACCCCCAAGACATCTTTTCTCCCTGCCCCACCTGAAGGCGATCTTTTCGATCCCCGAGGCCAGGATTGAAGCGGGGATGATGGCAGCAAGTTTGTTCTGCACAGGTGACCCGGCCTGTACGGGCGCCAAGTCCCAGATCCCGCAGAGTGGCCAGAGAGCAGAGAAGAGACGTAGGGGATCTGCAAGCTGATCTATCCACCCGAGACTCTCCGCTCTGAGCGACCTAGGATGCGGGCACCCTCCACGTGCCACCTCCTCTAGCAGTCCCCCAGGGTGCCTTCCCAGTCCTCGCACTGCCCTAGAGGTTGCTTGGTTCCCAGACCAGCGAGGAAGGCGGCGTGGGCCCTGGAACCCAAGGTCCCTCTGCTTCTGCTCCACTCCCCAGTGCCCAGCGCCTGGGAATTTGGGAGGGGAAGCTCTGGCGCTCCACAGCCCAGCTTCCCACCCAAACACACACTCAGACCCCTACGGAGCCTGCACCCACAGCCCGGCCAGGATCCAGTACGGCCCTCCGCTCTGGGACCAGCCGCCCCGCCTCCCTGCCCTGCTCTGCGGACTCTCAACTTACCGGCTCCAGGCGGCGGGAGTAGTGCTTCAGGCCAGAGTCGAGAGGCGCTGGCGGCGGCTGGACCGCGAGGTGGGCTCGGTGGGCTCGGTGGGCGGCGCCGAGCTCGGCTCTGCTGGGAGGCGCGGACAGCGCGGGATGCCACCCGCCCCACCGGGTCCCGGCGCACAAAGCTACACGCCTCGCTGCAGCCCTCTGCCCTGCTTGGCGCTCCGGAGCCGCGGTCACCACCCGAGCAGGCGGGGTGCGGCAGGGCGGCAGGCGCTGGGGCAGAGGCTGGGAGGGGGGCAGTGGGGGTGTCGCCAGAGTCTCAGCCCCACTTGCCTCAGTTCTCCCTGAGTGGCGATGGTTTTTGATTTCAGCGCTTTCGCAGAGCCCGCAGCACCTGCCCAGCCTCCCTCCGGGGCTGGCCCGGCAGTGGCAGGGAGAGGCCAGGTCGCCCCCACCCGGAGGCGGGGGTTTCGGGGACGGGGAGGGGACTGACCGGGTTCACCCGCCCGCCCGGCGCCTGGGTCCCTGGCTCCGGGGGATGCAGTTTCGGGGTCACGAGCTGCTTTCAAAAAGTTGAACACAATATTCGGAAACCCACCCGTAGGAATTCTCCCCCCACACGCGGCACAATACCCACTCCCCTCCCCTTTTTCATTCCTTCCTCCCCCGCTTCCTCCTCTGCCCCTTCCCCCTCCCACCCTTCAGCCTATAATCCTTCCCCTACGAGAGAAAGGGATCGGGAAGAAAACATGAAGTGTCTGTTTTTGAGTCCCAACCTTTGGGCTCTTTCTGGGCCCTCAGTGAACGACCGCCCAGAGCTTCTCAGCTGCAATGGAGGAGGACTCATGGCCGGGAGGGGAGGAAATATATGTGGAGTGGAGAGAGCACTGAAATGGGGCTTGGCAGGAGTGGAGAGAGCACTGAAATGGGGCTTGGCAGGTCTTCCCTTTGGAGGAATATTTTTCTGCCCCAGTCGTCGTGTTTAAGACCTGCTACCCCACGGCTGCCTCTGGCTAAGTGAGCCAGTATTGGCCCCTCGCCGGTCCCAGGGCCTCCCTGCCGCCGGGAAGCCTCCAAGGAGGCTTGCACTTGCCGGCTTGCTCTTCCCCTCGGCCCTCAGAGGCCTGGCACTGCGGGAGTCAAGGCCTAAGCAGGGCTCCAGCTCGGAGTTTAGGGGCTGGGACACTCGCAGCCCCAGTCACGTTAGGTTTCCCATTTAAATTCTCTCTCAACCTCTCTTTCTCTCTTCCCTCATTGAGATCACCAAAGTGGTGTGGACCCGGCGCCTTGCCCCCGGATCTGCATCGGAATGCAGAAAAGATCTTTTTTAAAAAAAAAAAAAAAAAGTTTTGAATTCCTCAATGATTTTTCTTCTGGAAAGGCAGCTTAGGATAATTATTTCAGCTTTATTGAGGGCAGATTAGTTGAAGTCTGGGCGCTGCGTTTCAATACGCGTTGTACACGGGCCGACAATGTGGTCATTGTTGGCTACTGTGTGTGAATCTATTCAACATATACACTTTTTAACACCAAACCGAGTCCTGTCTAAATATACACAGCGCTCAGGGAAAGACGTCTCTGACCCCGACAAATCTGCGTAAATCACACTTCCATAGTTACAGAAGCCTCACAAAGGGAGGCCCGGCTCAAGATGCTGATTACATCTTCTTAAAAGCAACATACCTAAGAATAAATACCCATGCCTGGCCTGGGGGCTGTAGTGGCCAGAGACAGAGAGGGCCCTCTGTGTTCTATGGGCCTTTTGGGGTGTGTTTTAGGCTTTCAATGTTACTTTCCCTAGAGAAATTAGGCAGTTTTAAAATAATAATGGTAATTATTATTATTTTACAATACGAGCAAACAAGCAATTTCAGGCCTTATTCACTTCATCCGGGTGGCTGGCCTCCAAAGTTTGAGTGCCCTCTGGGGCTGGCAGGCAGGACCAGAAATCCTTCTGTTGTGTGGTGAGGAGTGGGCATCTGTGGGACTTTTCCGGGTCCAGAGGGCTCTTGGGCTTCTCGGCTCCCGCAGCTCCTCCACCACTCCTCACAGAGGCTGCTGAATTCTGGGAGGAAACAAAGAGTTGAGTTGCTTCTTAAGATGGAAAGAACTGTACTGTTTGGACTATTATTTTAAAATGGGTGGTGGGGGAAATCGAGGCTCCTTGGCTGGGGAGGGAGTAAAGAGAAGCCTAACTGATGAAGAGGGAGCTGAGGTGAATGTGGTCCATGGGCACCGATGGGGGAAGCAAGAGCGGCCTCCCGCACCCTGGGAACTGGGCTTAGGCTCCCTGGCGCCAGATACCCTCGGAATCCGGGATCCCTGGCTGGCGCCATGGCCCGCTGGGCCAAGGTCGGTGCTTGGTGGGCCCCATGATCTCATCTCTCCTTTCTTCCTTGCCACTATTAGTGCTCACATAGGCAGAAAGAGGCGACCCGACGTGCAAACCATGTGCAAACCGCGCCCGCTGGGCTGGTCAGCCGTCTTTCCTTGCCCGCCGACCTGGCCTATGTGGAGCCTGGGGGACCCTCTTGCCTCCCAACAAAATCCCCGCTCTAATTGCACATCCCATTCAACAACTCTGTGCCCAGGGCTTTTCGAATTTCTGGATCAACTTCTTTGGGGAAAAGGGAAGAAGGCGGCTCAGAGACAGCGGTAGAGAAAAGAAGTGAGAGAGGAAGAAGAGAGAAGAGAGAGAGGGGGAAGTAGCGAGATTAAGAGTTGCAAAGATAAAAAAAAATGTCTTTATCCCCCCCCTTCTCCCTCCTTCCCTGCTCTCCCCCTCCCCCCGCCCTCTGGCTAAGTGGTAAAACCGTCCTTACGTTCTCGGTATTGATTGGCAGGGCTGACAGTGATTGGCAGTGGTTGCCGTGGCAACGCCACAACGACACGCCACAGACCAATAGAAAAGCGAAACAAAATGTTTCAATGCTGCACTCACTGTGGATTTAGGGGAGATATTATGAGGCTGTTGTCATTAGGGCGATTGCGGTGGAATCGCTGAATCTTGACTCGGCGGTGGTTGGCTCTCCCTCTCCTCTCTCCCTCTCTCTCTCCGTCTCGGGTTCTCTCTCTGCGCGCGCGCACCGGGCCGCTCTCCTTCCTCCCTCTCTATGTGGCTGCGCGGGTGTGTGTGTGTGTGGATGTGTGTGGGGTGTGGGTGTCCTTTACGCCCTTCCTCCTCCCCCTCCTCCTCCTCCTGCTCCCCCCTCCTTTCCTTCTCCTCCTCCCCCCTCTCCTCTCCCTCCTCCTGGTCCTCATCGCCCCTCTCCTCCTCTTCCTCCCCTCTCTCTTCCTCTCCCTGAATTTTCTCCTCTCCTCTCAGGTCAGTCCATGGTATTCCGCTCCCCCCTAGACCTCTATTCCTCCCACTTCTTGTTGCCAAACTTCGCCGATTCTCACCACCGCTCCATACTTCTGGCGAGTAGCGGCGGCGGGAACGGTGCGGGAGGCGGCGGCGGCGCGGGAGGCGGCAGCGGCGGAGGGAACGGTGCGGGAGGCGGCGGTGCTGGCGGAGCAGGCGGCGGCGGCGGCGGCTCCAGGGCCCCCCCGGAAGAGTTGTCCATGTTCCAGCTGCCCACCCTCAACTTCTCGCCGGAGCAGGTGGCCAGCGTCTGTGAGACGCTGGAGGAGACGGGCGACATCGAGCGGCTGGGCCGCTTCCTCTGGTCGCTGCCCGTGGCCCCCGGGGCGTGCGAGGCCATCAACAAACACGAGTCGATCCTGCGCGCGCGCGCCGTGGTCGCCTTCCACACGGGCAACTTCCGAGACCTCTACCACATCCTCGAGAACCACAAGTTCACCAAGGAGTCTCACGGCAAGCTGCAGGCCATGTGGCTCGAAGCGCACTACCAGGAGGCCGAGAAGCTGCGCGGCCGCCCACTCGGCCCGGTGGACAAGTACCGCGTGCGCAAGAAGTTCCCGCTGCCACGCACCATCTGGGACGGCGAGCAGAAGACGCATTGCTTCAAGGAGCGGACTCGGAGCCTGCTGCGGGAGTGGTACCTGCAGGACCCCTACCCCAACCCCAGCAAGAAACGCGAACTGGCGCAGGCCACCGGCCTCACTCCCACACAAGTAGGCAACTGGTTTAAGAACCGGCGGCAGCGCGACCGCGCCGCGGCGGCCAAGAACAGGTTAGTGGCGGGGTCCGCGGCCTGGCTACAGCCTCAAAGGCCTGGGAAGGGGAGAGGGGTTGAGAAGGGGCTAGCGGAGCGGCCGCTGAGCGTCAGGGAAGCCGTGACTCCTGGCCAGTTGGAGAAAGTTTCCGCTTGTCCTGGGCGCGCGGAAGAGGGGGCGGGCGGGCTGTGGGTGTATTGATTGCTTTGACCAAGAGGGGCTTTCGTCAGGGTGGAGAGTGTGTGCTTGCGACCCGAGTGCCCGCAGCCCCTGATCCCGGCCCCTGGGAGCCTTAGCCCTGCGCTGCACCCGTGCCTGCCTCCTCAGCCCTGTCGCCAGCTCGGCAATCCTCTGGAGCCTGGAGACAGGGAGGGAAGGAAAGCACTCCTTGCCATCTGGTTCTTATTTCTGTGCATTGCAAAACCCCGAGAGAAAGCCAGGAGCGTCAGAGAGAGGAAGATTAACCTGGGTCCCTATCACAAGGGGAAAAGGCCGGAGGCCACTGCACAGCGGGCCTGTTTCCCGCAACACTGCACTTTGCCTAACTGGGAGCAGGAGAGCCGGGCTGGGAGCGGAGAGGCCTAGTGTGTGTGCGTGTGCATGTGTGTGTGCACGGGCGTGTGCATGTACTCACCCTCCTGCCCCAGCCACGGAGAATGCCTTTGGTCCTCTAAGTTGGGAAGCGGGCAGGAGCAGCCTCGTTGCTGGCAAGTTGGCCACAAAGTCACAAAATTGTATAGGGCTTGACCAACATCACAGGAGTTGTTGGGCCTGGGGGAAGGAGAAAAAGAACCAGAGGGAAAGAAGTGGATAGGGGAAAGGAGTGGGGGGAGAAGGGAGAAGGAAGAGAGGAACTTGGGTGAAAGCCCTGATGTGGAGCCTGTGTCTCTATCCAGCCAGGAAGGCCCAGGGCCTGGTGTACCTCAGGGAGCAGGACCCCCCAGCTGCTGACAGCTGCCTGTGGGTGGGGGGTGGGTGTGAGTTTCTGGAGGTGTGTTTTGAGTTTAGGCGGCCGGGACCTGAGCCCATGGCCCTCTCACCCCTGCTGTTGAGCTCCTTTTCGTCTGATGAGGGGAGCGCCCAGGGTCAAGCCAAGGCCTCCTTGTGGAGAGAATTTCAGACACCAGGTCCAGGCAGAAGGTTCCCGGTGGAGGAAAGGGGCAGCTGGAGACTGCTCTGTGCTCCTCTCTTGCCTTCTCTTTTGCCCCTTTTCTGTCTCCCTGCTCTTTCCCCACTTTTCCACCGCCAGCTTTCCTATTTTCTCAACCCTCGGTCCTGCGCTCTGCGCTGGGATCCAGAGAGCAAAGTATGCGGTTCTACCCGGAGACGGGCCGGCCGGTGAGGAACCCGCAGCTCCGGGTGTGTGTTTGAGGGATCAGGGACGGGGTTACTGAGGGAACTCGACCGGTCGCAGGGTAGCCGGCTCAGTCTGAAGAGCCCCAGGGACTGCGGAGGGAAGAAGCGCCTGGCTCTCCTCCGACTTCTGCTGCTCCAGGGCTTGCAGTATTTTGCCGCTTGCACCCAGGCCTCCCCAGACGGCCGGGCTCGGGTTCTGCCTCTCCTCCGAGGCCAACCTCTATCTGAGAAGACTTGGGACGCTCCCGAAAGCAGAGTCGGGAGCGGTGGCGCGGGGGAGCCGGGTGGCGGGCCTCTGTGTCAGGGCGGGCGCGGCTCTCTTTCTCCCGCAGGCTCCAGCACCAGGCCATTGGACCGAGCGGCATGCGCTCGCTGGCCGAGCCCGGCTGCCCCACGCACGGCTCGGCAGAGTCGCCGTCCACGGCGGCCAGCCCGACCACCAGCGTGTCCAGCCTGACGGAGCGCGCGGACACCGGCACCTCCATCCTCTCGGTAACCTCCAGCGACTCGGAATGTGATGTATGATAGCCAAGGCCACCCTCCTCCCCCTCCTTCCCCTCCTCCCCCACTCCTTCCCCTCCTCCTCCTCCTAGCCCTCCTCCTCTTCCTCCTCTTCCTTCTCCTCCTCCATCCCCAGAACAAACCGAAATCAGGATACCCAACCATACACACATACAAGTCCACACACACTCCCACCCCAGTCAAAAATATATAAAAAACAAGAAAATAACAAATTAACCACAAACTATCAACAACCCCCAACCACCATCTACCACTACGGCCACCCCAAAGGACCCCGACGCCAACAGACAGTCAAACGCTGATGTTGCGGGCAGACAACATAAAAGAGGTGACAATTGTATACTTTCTAGGACAAGCACGGCTTCTCCTTTCGGTTCCCATGGACCCGGCACCCCACCTGCATGACGATTTATTTGTATCTGGGAAAATATTCTCTCTAGTTAAAAATGATTTAAAGAGTCGACTATACAAAAACCAATCACCACCACGAGGACAAGAGGACAAAAGCAAAACAGACAAAAAGAAAAAAAAAATCGCCATCTCCGTTCCGAATTTGTTAAAAAAAAAAAAAAGGGGGGGGGGGAAGAACTCCTGGAGAGGGAAATAGCAAATGTTTCTCGCCTTTTGTTGCTCTCTCTCTCTTTTTTTCTCTCACTCTCTTTCTTTCTCTTCCTCTCTCTGTTTTTAAGTCCAAGTATTGGTCAAACAAAATGCAATCTTCTGTTTTTTGTTCAGCAGACAATCATTTTCTTCGTAAGCACCTTTTTCTCTCCACTCTGTCACTGCCTGTGTGGGTACTGGTTATAAATGTGGAAAAAGAATAGTTATGACTGTAACAGATTTTTATTTTTATTTCAAAATTTTATATGAATTATGTATATCTTAATGATCGGTCATTTTCCCAGTTTGTAATATATGTGTAGAAATTGCCTGTATATGATATTGCTTTTTTCTCCTCTCCCTTTCTCTTTCTCTCTTGTCCCTCTCTCTGTCTTCCTCCCTGCTCACCTGTCTCTTTTCTTTTTGGGATTCTCCTCCCACTCAGTGCTCCTGGTGTCGTCTTGGCAGTCAAGAAGAGGCATGGTGGCCTGGGTTAGGAAGAGGGACCCCATCGCTAGCGAAAGCGGAGAGTGAGATTGTAGTATTCTTATGCAAAAGCTATTTCCAGTATTTCTTAGCAGCTTCAGAGGTATCTCTCACTCCCTGTAGGGCGCTTTTACTGTTATCTTAAACTGCGTGTTTATCTATATGTAAAAACTTTCTAAAGCAAATACAGTATTCTCCATTTTCTTATCACTCCCAGAGACTGGTGTTTTTGTCCGCCCCTGGCCCGTAGCCGCGGGGTGCTCGGCCTTCACTTCCACTGCTGCTCACCTGAGCTGGGGCAGAATTTCAAGGCTGGATCTCAGCTTTTTTTTTTTTTTCTTTTTTTTCTTCCCCTGAGGGCATTGGGAAGATCAGAACAGACCCTCCGGAAAGGAGCCAAAGCTGGATCCTGAGCAAAAAAGCAAAGAGGGTTCGAGGGTTGGGAGCGGGAGGCTACCGCCAGCTTCTTCAGAGTGAGACGCCAGACTCACTTCACTGCAGTATGCATTCAGCCGGAATTGTAGCCTGCCAAGACCCTGTGGGTCTTTGGGGGTGTGCTGGGCGTCTTTCAGTTGTTGTTGCTTTGTTTTTTAAAAGAAGAAACATACAAGGTCGCCAAACCCCAGCATCCATCCCGAGTAGAGCTGACAGGTTTTGTCATCTTTTTTGGGGGTGGGGTGGGGGCGGGGGACAGTGGCCTGAGTGGGGAAGGCAGGAGGAGTGAGGGAAGAGGCCTCTTGAGAGTTTAGGGCCTGGAATCAGGATGGACTCCCCTCCTTACCTCTTGAGTGTGTGTCTGTGTGACAGTGTGATTTGCCTTGCGACTCTCTGTCTCCCTGAAATTTCCTTCCATCTTTGGGGTTCAGCTGGAACCTCTTGAGCCCCTAAGACATTTCAGAGTTGGTTTACATTTTAAAATGAAAACCAAAAAATCACCACCTCTTACTAACCATGTTCCCACTGGCCCCAGGCCTCCAAGCCCTGGGCAGGGCCCCCACAATTCCCTGGGATGGCTTGGCTGGCCGTGCCTCTGCTGCTCTGGGCCAGGGTGGCCTGCACCCAAGGAGGAGCAAAAGAGGTAATTTCAGAAAACTTGCCTTTACTTGAAAGGCCAATTTCCAAAGCATGGAGGATTAGGGGGGAAACGTGCCTGGAATTTTGCATCCATTTCCAAACTAATTTTGACTTCCGATTTCCTTTTGTCCCCATCCCCAGCAGCACCAGGGGGGTTAGGAGGGCCAGGCTGGGCAGAGAGGCTGTCTGGCCCAGAGGTGCCCTGAGTGTTCCAGTGGGACCTTGCATGTCCGGGGCGTGCATTTGCCAGACAGGGAAGGTTCCTGAGCGGGCCCCTACTTAGAACCAGAGCATCCAGCTGACCTTCAGAGCTCCCAAGTTCTGTGGCCTGGCACATGGTGTCAGAATCTCTGTGTGTGTTCACTGCTCAGGAAAATGTTCCTTGTCCTGCCACATTTCAGGCAATATTGACCCAGGTGGTAGGAATTTGGGAAAAGGACTGTGTGGATTCTACCCAACTTGAGCCTCTGTTCTGGGATGAGGAGCTCTGTCACCCACCTTTGCTTTTAGATAATCAGTCACATACTTCACACAGAGCTTGGGCCTAGAAGCCCAAAGAAGTTCCTGCCTCAGTGGGGAGAGTCTGGATGGATCCTGCTCAGCCAACTGACCAGAACTGACGGATGAAAGGCAAGAAGTGGCACTGCTGGAGGGTGACTCCTGGAAGGGCCTGCCTAGATAGAGGACATCAGGGAGCAGGTGCCTCTTTGTCTAAGGGACAGGAGACAAACATGGAAGTTAAGATGATTTCCTATCTCAACACACAGTGCAGAGAAAGCAGATTGGGGCATCCAGTGCCCACTCCTGCATTGCAGGAAACTGTCCATCAGACTCCACAGCAGCCTTTAGTTTGGAGGGCCTGGGCCTTACTGCGTGTCAGCAGCCTGTTGTCTGTCTATCCTGCTATCTATCATGTATCACTCTCTCATCTCCTGTGTTTCCATCCAGGTCTGCACGAATACTAATACTCTATGCTTTGTACTTTCTGACCTTGCATATAGGTTCCCTGCAGGAAAGACGTGTGTGTGTTGTGGGTGTGTATATGTGTGCAATTCTGGATGCTGGGCTTTCAACACTCAGTCAAGGTCTGCATACAAAAGGATATGTGTGTGTGATGTTTGGTATAAATGTGTGTACAGTGCATTGGTGTGTGTCCAGTATGTTTTCATGTATATTGCATAACATAGGTATTGGTGTATGGCTTAGGCAGTTTCCCTGTCCTTATTTCTGCAAGGAGTGCATATTGGGGGGCTCCAATACACCTACAGGGTACTTGGGCATGTGTCTTGTGGGTCTTGGTTCTAGTGTAGACATATGTGGGTTCCCTTGTTCTAGACTCTCCCTAGATATGACTGCCAGGCTGCCCACCTCTAACAGGCCTTCCTGTCCCTTTAAGACACAAGGGATCTCAATGGGTATTCATCAGCTGGAGGGCAGAGGGGGATTGGGCTCTTTGGCTATCCCAGTCCATCCTTTATTCTGTTTGATTTACTGGGGATATTATGGTTGATTTGGCCTCTGCTCCTTTAAACATCGGAGTGAGAGAATAGAGGCCCCTTTCTGGCCAGATCTTGCCTTTTACCAGCTGCTGGCCTAGTCTCTTTCTGGGTCCCTCAAAGCCCTGGCCAAAGCGGTCAACACCCTACAGGCCACTCAGACAGAGCTTGAGGGCAAGGCCAGGCTGAAGTTCCACCTGCAGAAAAGCCATCTCAGTCACTGTGCACAGCCCCCACCTCCTGGGAATGTCGCAGGTTGTGCCTCGGCCAGGAGAATGTGTGCATTGGTGTGTGCTCTCTCGTAGGTCTTGTGAGCCTGGGTCAGGCCCAATATGCAGGCCTAAGTGCTAACCATCTGTCCCCTATGTCTGGGCCATGCAGCAGCCAGTAGGCTGGCTTCTCTGCTTCTGGCCTTCCAGTGAGTCCTCACCCACTACCCTGCACGCAGCACACTTCTGCCTGGCATCCCAGCGGAGTGCTCTGGCTCGGAGCCTCCCTGCGTGCTGAAGCCTCCTGTGTACCTGAGTCACCTACCCTAAGTTTCGAGAGGCTTGAGGAATAATAGCTAACTTGGCTGTTTTCTCAAAGAAAAATAATGACAATCCAGGATTTGCATTGGAAACCTGAACAGGCAGAATGGGGTGTGAAACTGGGCAAATCTGTATCAAAATCCTTGACCCCTAGAAGTGCCTGCCTGAGGGACGAGGCCCATCTACCCCTTCTGGCTTGCTCACTGTCCCCCCACCCAGCTCTCTTCCGTCCCTGCCCCCAGCCCTGGCCCTGAGCCCCCACCTGGCCTCTCTTCTTGCCCTCCTTGAATCCTGCGGAATCGACTGCCCAGTGCCAGTGCAGTTGATTATCCCCGGCGAGACACACAACTGATTAAAATGAAATGACCCGGAAGCTGCCACGGCGCGGGGCGGAGATGCCGATCAATAGTGGGGCTGGAGGCACATGAGTCTGGCCAGTCCCGGCTGGGAATGGGGTTGAAGACGGAGGGCCAGCCTGGGGGGTGCCTGAGACTTTGGGCGTGGAGATGGTTCAGTGAGGCAGTGGGAAGGCCCGTGCCTGGGCTTGCCGAGGGGGCTGTGATGGTGGAGTGGCCCTCAGGTTCTTCTGCAAGGAGAATGGGACAGCCTGGTACATTCTCGACCCAGCGCATCACCCGGGCCCCCGGAGCTCGAAGCCCAGTCCCAGGCCTGTGGCGCACTGGATGCACTCGGCCTCTTGGAGCAGTCTCTTCTCCCTCTCTTCTTCCTCTGCCTCTGTGGCCCTGTCAGTCCCGCCTAAGCCTTTGTGTGGCCGTCACCTGGAGCACCGGCTGTGCCTCGGGCTTTCCCGGGCCCTTCCCTTGTCCTCTCCGTCCCTCCAGCGCTGGGGCTGAGATGCCCGGCCCACCGGGACGCTCGACCTCCCGGTAGGCGCGCTGAAGCGCCCACGGCTTCCCACAGCTCCGGCCCTTTCCGGCCCCAGCTGAGCCGAAGCTCCCTGGCCCCAGTGTGCGGGCCCCGGTGGCCGTCTGGCCCGAGGGAGGGCGGGGGCAGGCGAGAGGGAGCCATGGAGGAGGGGAGCAGTACTAGTCCGGCTCCGATTTCTCCGGTCAGCTGAGCACAACTTTCCATTCGAGTGTATTCATGCAGCGGCTGATTGAGCTCCACTGTGCCGGGCGGGGCTCGGCGGGAGGGGGCAGGCACAGCCAGGCTGACAGAGGCTACACACACACACACGTAAGTGCAATTCATCTCATCTACATAAACATGCCTTCCATGTTATATCACACCTCACCCCCCAGCGGTGCCATCATAAACGCAGCCGAGTCCGTTCCTTCAGGCGCCTACCTGCCCTCAGAGCAGTTTCCCAGCACCCACAGACCTGCTTCCCTACACAACGTAAGGCCTGCCTTTCTGATTTCCCCCTTATGGATTCTACACCGGTCCTCAGATACAAACACAAGAATCCTTCATCTGCCTCTCCTGCAGGCACACTCTCCAGGATGCACGCACTCCAAATCTGCAAGACGCACGCACAAAATGCCCAGGCTCACAATCACACCCTCCTACAGAGCTACCCAGATTCACACAATAGAAATACACATCTGCATAAAATGGCATTAGCACCAATAGACATTTAGTGCACAGCCTGTTGTACATACACAGTGTGCTGGGGCTCACCAAAAGTTTACACACAAGAAAGGGAGCAAATGAACAATAAATCCAGTCAGAGAACACAGCCACTACACAGTCACCACCACAAACACACAGAGGACAGACAGAGGAAAGCTTCGGGCACACACACATACCTGTGAGCCAACCCAAAGACATGAGATATGTCACCCAGAGGCATGCCAACCTCCAAACTACAGAGTTTGACTCTAGGGACTCAGAGACCACCCATTCGTTACACGTGTGTGTGTGTGTGCGCGCGCGCGCGCGCGCACACACACACACACACACACACACACAAGGCTAGGTCCCCAAAGATAGGTAGGGAACTAGATAAGCATCTTGACAGAAGCATGCCTGCTGTTGGGAGCGAGCAGGTAAACAGAGGCCTCTGTGTTACAATCCACCCCTAAATGCCCATGATACGCTGTTTTGCAGAGCAAGAAGGGAGAGTGAGGAAGAGGGAGATAAATTATAGAGTGGGGATAAAGGCAAAAAGGAAAAGCAGAGAGAAAGGAGAGGAGAGTTGAAACAAAAAGTGAGGAGAGGAGAGAACAGGGAAGGGGCGGGAGCCGGAAGGGTCTGAGGGAAGATGGGGAACAGCTTCCCAGGCTTCGGTGAGGGCGGGTCAAGACTGGTTGGGGAGAGGGTGCCACTGCAGCAGGAGAGCAATTCCTTCTCCAAGAAAGTGCCTAGGGGAGCACATTGACTTGTGGCTGGCTGGACTTGGGAAGTTAGCCGAATACTGGGGGTGCACAGCAGCTTGGGGCTCAAGAGCACCCATTCCCCTTGTGGGCTGGGGAGGTCATGCAGCTTCCTCTGCACAGAAGAGGCCCACTCAAGAAAGCACTCACCTTCCCATGCCTCCCTTCCCTGGACTCAGCGGCAGCTTCTCCCCTCACACTACACACGCTTAGAGATGCCCCCAATACAATTCCATTCATAAGACACACATAGTCACCGCTCTGCGCGCGCGCGCACACACCTCTGCCTTCTACAGTGGGCACAGGCAACCACCCCCTTCTGCACAGGGATGCAGTAAGGGACAGAAGCACATCTCCACTCCTAGCAACAACTCCCGACTTTTTACAAATGAACCCACGACTCTAACTGGTTTCTACACACACTCTTTCTGGAAAAGAAAAGGACTTTAACCTGCAGGAGTCTAACCCGTCAAGACGTCGAGGACTTTACAGAATGTGCTGGCAAGAAAGGAGGGCACAAGCAAGTCACACACACACGCATGTGCCAGGCTCTGCCTACACTCCAACCCCGCCAGGCTGCTCACGGCGGGCTCAGTCAGGGTGGAGCCCCTCTCTGCCTGAGGATGGAAATGGCTGTATGGCTGAAGGGGCTACAGACCAGTCAAGCACTGGCTGTTCTCTCTCTCTCTCTCTCTCTCTCTCTCTCTCTCTCTCTCTCTTTTTGAAAAGATGAGGCTTGGCAAGAGGGGCGAGTTCCCTGGGGACTTCTCGGATCCCTGAAGGTGAATGCAGGAAGAGTGTGCGGGGCCCAGGAACCGAAACAGGAGGTCTGAGGGACCGACGCAGGGTTCAGATGCGAAAGGGGGCGCGGTGGGGCGTGGGGACGCAGTCCCCGGGGCAGGGGTCCAGGATCTGTGGACGCGGCCCGGTGCGGCGCGCGCCCCTTGGTCCCCGCTCCGCCCTCCGGCCTTCGCGGCGCTCTCTCCCTGGGCCTTTGTCCCCACCTCTCGGGCTCGGACTCCGTCTTTCTTCTTTCAAGCCGCTGGGAGGCGCTGTGGCCGAAGCTCCGGCCTCTCCCAGCCTGATGCCCTGGTCCTCCCGCCGCGCTGTCTTTCTCCGAACCTGGTCCCCCGGGGCTGGGCTGCCTCAGGCAATGGCCCGGCCTGTGGCTGGGGGCGGCCTGGAGCCCTTACAGGCCCGCACTGGCTTTAGTTTGTTGGATTTTGCGATACTTACCATCATAATTAATTTGCGACCTTTCAACAAAATTTCTTAGCAAGGCCCCTTAACGACTGGACTCGCTGCTAATTCCCAGCGTGTGCGCCTCTCCCTCTGCAGCCCTGGACAGGTGCAGCTGCCTGCCCCTACCTCGCCCAGGACACACTGGCGCCGCCCCGCCAAGCTGGACTGGGAGGAAGGACAGAGGACCGACGGACACGTGTACATGTGCGGGCGCACGGAACTCAGCCCCGGCCACCGCTGCCTTTCCCCTGTGTGTCTGAGCTGAAGCGGCTCCGCTTATATCGGGAGGTGAAACGGAAGTTCAGAGAAGGCCATAATTTGGCCACTGTCACACAGCCAACCTTCACCTCCACCCGGCTACACCTGCACACTCGATGACCCTCTTTGTCTTCCTCGCCGTGCGCTCCCGATAGCCGGGGAAATACTTTTCTGAGATGCCCCTCTGGGCGCGCAAGATGAGGCAAAAGCGGGAGAAGGGAGTGGGATAGGGTGGGGAGCCGGCGGCCCTAGACTCTGCCCTTCTGGGCGCGCCATCGCTCCCACCACCAGCACTAGGACTTTGCGGGAACGCGCCTCCTTCGCGCTGCCTAGGAGGACCAGACCCAAGAGAAGCGCTCAGCAAGCAGCTACATGCAGGTGCCCCTACCAAGCCGGAGAAAGAGCGGGGATTTCAGGGGCCTCCCCTCCCACAGCGGACAGGCCTCCGCTTAAACCACCAGTGCTTCCCAGTGGGCTGGGAATCGAGGATGTGAAGTGTGTGGATACATGTGAACGTTGTTGAGTGTGCAGTGAGATTGTTGTGCAGATTCTCATGCATTGCAAGAGAAATGTTTACCTTGTACGGATGACGCGTCTACCTACAGATGAGCCTGGGGGCTTGTCCAGTGCTTGTGGGCGTGATGCAGAAATATCAACTAAGTTCTCGAAGAATGGAGAGGAGAGGGACAAGCACAATTTAGCCCTGTCCTCAAGTTTCTCATGAGCCAGTGGGAGGGACAGTTGAGGTCACCACTTAAAAACAAACCAACCCCGTGGAGTTGCACACAGTGTTTCCCGGTGGCGTGGCAATTTCGCAATTAATTACTACAACTTTGGCGGTAGGGATAGAGAGGGCTTCTCTGAGTAGATGGCACTGACCCAGAAGGATGAATGGGATTGAGTGGAGGAGATTCTAGGCAGGAATGGCAGGCGGGAAGGCATGGAGGAGCATGGAGGAGTCAGGTCCAGTGGGGAGCAGTGCAGTGTGGCTCCCCCCGCCCCCAGAGTACCCTAGTATGCGGCCTATGAGTTTTTGAGAGGTTGCTAATTGATTCTAAGGGAAGAGGGAGTAGGGATTAATTACAAGATCAGGCAAGTTGTGTGGCCTTGATCCCAAGGGTACTGGGGAGTCAAACAAAACTGTATGAAAGTGGTTGGGTGCGGTGGCTCACGCCTGTAATCCCAGGACTTTGGGAGGCCGAGGCGGGAGGATCACGAGGTCAGGAGATCGAGCCCATCCTGGCCAACATGGTGAAACCCTGTCTCTACTAAAAATACAAAAATTAGCTGGGGCTGGTGGCGCATGCCTGTAATCGCAGCTATTTGGGAGGTTGAGGCACAAGAAGCACTTGAACCCAGGAGGCAGGGGTTACAGTGAGCTGAGATTGCTCCACTGCACTCCAGACTGGAGACAGAGGGAGACTCTGTCTCAAAACAGACAAACAAACAAACAAAAAACTGTATGAAAGCTTAAATGGGAATATCCAGCGTCCTGCTGAAGGACTTTAGCTGGGAGCAGTGAGGCTGTAGACAGGAAGGCCCTTAGGAAACTATTCCAATAGGCAGGACTGAGCTAAGGCACCAGAATGTGTTAAAGGCATTTCCAAGGAGAAATGGTGAGGACTTGATGACCAGTTGCAGACCTACAGGCTGCCCTCCGATGACCTGATTTCAGTGTTTGTCCCCTTTTCAAGGATCTGTGACTTGGCCCTAGATTCCACTCTCTGACCTCAATTCCTCCAGAAGCATCGTGACCTCCAGCTTCACGTGCGCTCACAACTCACATGCTCACACGTGCTCCTTAGAGGGGTCTGTCGGTGGACGCCGCGAACCAATAAAACCCATGCACTTTGTTCCAAAACCCATTCCCTACCAGAATGGGAGTCCTGTAGGGCCAGGTCTCCTCCCATACCCACCCATTTCGGCCTTTGTTCTACTGCACAATAACAGCTGGCACTGGGGTGCGGGAGGACGGTGAAAGCTTGAGTCCCAGGCTGCAAGTCCTCCAGGAGTAACGGGGGTGACCCGAGGAGAGCAGCGTACTGGGTGAGTGGCAGCGTGGCCCTTGAGAAGGGTACCGAGGGTCAGAGGTGGTGCAAGGGACCCAGGACGCACGCGCCTCCGAAACCCTGAGTATTCGTCCGAGCGCCGCTGCAGGCTCTGCGAAACTTCAATGCGCGCAGCCTCCTGCACATCGTTTTCGCGCGACCTCTTTGCCTCGGGCTCCAGGGATGAAGCCAACCCAGAGCGGGAATGTTCCATTTGCACTATTGCGACATTCAGGGAGGCTTTTACGGGCTGCCGCGGCGCTTCCACGCAGAGGAGGCGACGGCTCCCAGGCAGCTTGGCGATCTTGTTATTGGACATGCGAGGGTTTAGAGACCCAGAGAAATGGAATGAGTCAAAGTCAAACTCAAGTTGCTCGGCCCCTAGTCCTGCGATCCTTCCATTTCAATTGCACCCCTGGGCTGCCTTTCACATCCGCTCGTCGCGAGCTTGGGGTGTAGGTGCGACCACCAGTGCGTGTCTGCGTGCGTGGCCTTTGGGTGATTCCACGCCCGCAACTGTCTCCGAGTGTGTGGGAGCGTGTGTGGCAGGTACTCGGGAGCAGGACAGGGAAGGAAGCCTCAGCTTCCAGACCCGTTCTCGGGTGCTGGCGGGAGCGGTGGGTAGGAGCAGAAGGAGGTATGTGAGGAAGGATTGAGACAGACAAGGGCTCTGCGCCAGCAAGAGTCCAGGATGCGACCCCGCATGCCGGGCCAGCGGGGAGGCAGGAGAATGGATCACTTCCCCCGGGGATGGGAGAGCAGAGGAAGGCTGCAGGTCGGGTAGCTAGATACCATGATGCCCTCAAGAAGTTGCCAGACGCCGGTTGGGGAGCTTTCAAGAGCCAGAGACCCAGGGAAGTCCCCTCTTCGGCCTCCGAGGACCCCGAAGCCTGGGCGCAGTGCTCAGCCTTGGACCCAGCGGTTCCGCGGCCGGACGCCCCTCGGCGCTGGCTGTGCGCACCCAGGCGCAAAGCACTGCAGGTTGGAGGCGGAAGGCAGCGCGCTCTGGGATCATTGGCGGGTTTTTGCTGCCACCTCGCGGCGGTGGTGCGTAGCATGCGAACCCTCCGCGCCGCGGGCGTTTGCCATGTACGCGGGTGGTTTGGGGGGCCTTGCCCTGCCGCGCTGTCCTTTTCTGCTCGGGTTTTCACAACACTTCTTCCACCAGGATAGCCTCCTTCTCCTCTTGAGGTCTGCGATGGACTGCGCCCTGTCTTATGCCAAAGTCCACCATTTTGCGTGGGTAGGACCCTCCATCCTGGCCTGTGGGATTTAGGGTCACCTTTCTAGCTCCTTTCTCTTGCGTTACTACTTGATCCCATAGCTGTCCACCTGGACTTGCAACAGGTCTCATGCTAATATTTCCCTTCTTCTGCACTATTAACTTCCTGTCTTGCGGATAGATGCCTCCAGATCTCCTACAGAGGGCGTATGGGGCTGTCTTCCACCGTGATAGGCTGTCCGTGGGAAGCCATGCCACGCTAGCGCCCTCTCCTCTCCACAACCGTCTGCTGAAGGCCTTCCATGTGCCTGACGCTGCCACACCTTGGAGACAGCCAATGGCAGCCTAGACCCTGCCCCTGCGATTATAGTTTAGTGCAAGCAGAGAAACACAATACCCAAATTATCATTGAAGCTGCCATATGGAAGTATGGACAAAGTGGGAGCCCGAGGAGGGCCTTTGAAACAGATCTTGATGGATAAGCATGAGTTTTCCAGGCTAGTGAGGAGGGAAGGACAGTCAAGGGACTGGGAAGTGTGTGTCCAAAGACACTTGGGTTACAAAAGAGCATGGGGTGCTGAGAGGGACAGCTGTTTCCTGGGGTGCTCCACAGTCTGATGGTGAAGACATTGCTTTGCTCTGGACAGCATAGCCAGCCAGCTTGGGCGAATGTATTGATAAGAGTATCAAGTGGCAGCCGTGAAAGGAATATTTGGAATTGCTTCTTTTCCCATTTAAATAAACAAGGAAACCAAGACTCTGGCTAAGTCTCTGTCCTTAAGTACACAGCTAGTTAGGGGGCCGATCGCTCTATAAAGTCCACCATGGTGCCTAAGGGAGGCTGGGTTCCAATGCCAGGCAGTCTGGAAAGAGGAAGGTGGTGGTGGTGGGGAGGGGGCAAGAGGAGCCATCACAGGCTCTTTTCCTTTTCTCAGCTACAGTTTTGCTTGCCTGCTTCTCTCTTAGGCAGCATAAATACTAACCCTTACTCTCTTCTCTACAGATGCAATCATTCTAAAAGCTTTGGGGTTTTTTGTTTGTTTGGTATATTTGCTGCCAAAACTATTTGGCAGCAAACCTGACCTAAACAGCATGAAGCTATTTATAGTCTTTATTTATCCTGCTTGGCATAGATATCAGATGTTTCACTGCAGAAATGCTGATGTGTTGGATTACAGGTACTGCTCTGGACCCACTTGGGTGGTATCATGTAATACAGAATATACGGACCATTATATTTACCTTTCTAAAATCTCCAAAACTATGAATTTCTCAAAGTTTTTGGAAAGGGATTGTGGTCCTTTGGGATTGAGCCTGGATTGTCTTTTGATAAAGAGGTTCGTGGTGGGAGAGGAAGTCAGGAGAGAGTGGGAATTTAAACAATGTAATGAGATAAACCATGATCGGTAGTTTGCAGAAAGAGTAGGTCAAGTTGGCTGTGGGACAGGGTCACAGGGCCAGCCCAGCAAAGCTGCTGGCATCCTGGAGGGCCTCAGGGCCTAGGGTCTTAAATTTCTTTTTTTCTTTTGAGACAGGGCCTCACTCTGTCACCCAGGCTGTAGTGCAGTTGTATAATCACAGCTCACTGTAGCCTCACCCTCCAGGGCTCAAGCAGTCCTCCCACCTCAACCTCCTGAGTAGCTGAGACAAAAGGTGCACACCACCACGCCCAGCTGATTTTTGTATTATTTTAGAGACGGGGATTCACTATGTTGCTCAAGCTGGTCTCAAACTCCGGGGCTCAAACAGTCCTCCTACCTTGGCCTCCCAAAGTGCTGGGATTACAGACATGAGCCACTGTGCCCAGCCCTTAGATTTCTACACAAGCTGGAGAAGGTAGATAAGATCCTGGCTCCAGGCATTTTTTCATGGCCATTCTCTCCCAGAGTCAGACTCTCCCCTTGATGCTAGAATTCTCCCTTTCTCCAAACCCAGGGAACATCTAACTCCACCCTCTCCAGATCAGTCAGGTAGGGGCAGCCAGATGCTCCCTCTATCCCCTGGAAGCCCTGGGGGAAAATCCATCTCTATCAGAAAGCCACAGGTAAGTGCCTAAAATGCGAAAACTTTACATGAGAGAGACAGCTGCGAAGGAGGAAGAAAGTGAACATGTATGATTGAATGCTTCCTAGGCATCCAGCAGTGCCCTAGGTTCTTACACCAGCTTTTTTTTTTTTTTTTTTTTTTTTTTTTTTTCATCCTTGCAGCATCCTGGGAGATCAGTATTTCCATCCTCATTTTTATAGTTGAGGGAATTGAGGGCCTGCGAGGTTGTAGGATCCTTGCTAGCCCTCCTGCTCCCCCTGAAGTCCCCCGCAGTAGGGTAAGGAGTTCTAGTCCAAGCTTTCCTCTTTTCCACCTTCCAGGACAGTGGAGAACTGGAGCCCTGGTAGTGTGTGTTGGAGGGGAGAATGTGGGTCCTTTGGAAGGGAGTGGCTGGGGGCCCTGAGCTCTGTGGGATAATCTAGGCTAACCCTGTGGTGCTCCTTTCCCAAAGTTCCATCACAGACTAACAGAATGGTGACATATTCCCTTGTCCCTCCAGGGAAGGCTGCTCCCTTCCCAGTGGGGCTCACCTCCGTCTGCAGCTGTTCAGCTCTTCCTTCTGTGTCAACACTCCCGCCTTGTCTCTTTGTGAGAACTTTGGCTGTATTGTTGTTGTTGTTTTTGAGATGGAGTCTCCTTCCATCGCCCAGGCTGGAGTGCAGTGGTGCCATCTTGGCTCACTGCAACCTCCGCCTCCTGGGTTCAAGCGATTCTCCTGCCTCAGCCTCCTGAATAGCTGGGACTACAGGTGCACGTCACCACGCCCAGCTTATTTTTGTATTTTTAGCAGAAACAGGGTTTCACCATGTTGGCCAGGCTGGTCTTGAACTCGTGACCTCAAGTGATCTGCCTGCCTTGCCCTCCTAAAATGCTGGGATTACAGGCATGAGCCACCGCGCCTGGTCGGCTGTATTGTTTTCCATGTTTATTTAAAGTATTGTAACACTAAAAACCTGCAGTGATGAGAGTTTGGAACTGCATGCCTCAGGAACATCTGGGCTCTTGAGTCACTGGAGAACAGCTTAGAGACAGGGTGGGGACAGTAAGCTGAACTGGGAAGAGTGACTCAGAGATACCAGCATCATCATGACCTGTCCAGAAGTAGAGGAAACAGGGACCCTGCAGATGGGCCAGAGGGAGCTGGGAGTTTTCAGGTAGCGGGAGGAAGGATGCACCTCAGGTGGTGGGGGAAGTTACAGTGCAGAAAATGATGCCCTCATGGAGCTATCCTGGCCACCAGAGAGCCCCAGACCACATTCTGCCTGGCTTTACTGTGATTGCGGTGCATGGGTTATTTCTCCTGTTAGACTGGGGATGGGACTGTGTTAAATGCACCTTTGTATTGCCCACAGTACCTAACACAAAGCCAGACTCTGTTGAATGGATGGGTGAGTGAATGAATAAGCACCATAGGCTTAAAAACCAGGCAGTGCTGGGCGCAGTGGCTCATGTCTGTAATCCCAGCACTTTGGGAGGCCGAGGTGGGTGGATCACGAGGTCAGGAGATGCAGACCATGCTGGCTAATACGGTGAAAGCCTGTCTCTCCTAAAAATACAAAAAAGTTAGCCGGATGTGGTGGCATGTGCCTGTAGTCCCAGCTACTTGGGAAGTTGAGGCAGGAGAATCACTTGAATCCAGGAGGCGGAGGTTACAGTGAGCTGAGATCATGCCACTGCATGCCAGCCTAGGTGACAGAGTGAGACTCCATCTCAAAAAGAAAAGAAAACAAACAAACAAAACAACAACAACAACAACAACAACAAAAACAAAAACAGGCATTACCAGCCTTCCACAGAATATGCCTACAGAAATCTACAGATGACCCTGATGGGGCATGCAGAACCCAGAGCCATGGAAATCACCTAAAAGGAGGGGATGGGAGAGAACCTGAGCAGACTGTCTGTTGCCTGGAGCAACAGGAGGACTCTCTAGGGTCAGCTGAAAGGGAAGCAGTCAGGGAACTTACAAGGGGGGAGTACCACTCAGGCAAGGGCAGGAGAATAACAGGCAGTGCCCTGGAGGAACACTGCATGCTGCAGAGGAAGAACGGCGGCCTTGGTGATGATGTCACCATGAAGCACTTGGAATTGAGACAGAACATTCTCACCTGGGGTCAATTTGTACCCTAGTACTGAAAGTTATTCCCTGGTGCTATCTGTACTCATCATATTTTGACAAACTTTAGAGTAACCCTTCCATCTCTCCCTGCTTCTTTTTGATTTTAAACATCAAGCATTTGAACACGAGTCTTCTTGTCTATTTATCTCAGTGTAAAGAGGAACAACTGGGCCGGGTGTGGTGGCTCATGCCCTCTCTTGGTACTTGATGTAGTCAGTTGCCTGACTTGCAAACACAGGCCTACCCTGAGTAGAAAGAAAAGAGAGTTGTGACAGTTGCCTAGAAGATTTCTCTGTGGAAGCAGCAGGTGTTTTTCTGAGTGGAAACTTTGTGGAGGGAACTAGCATTTAATTAAAAAACAGGCCAGGCACGATGGCTCATGCATGTAATCCCAGCACTTTGGGAGGCTGAGGTGGGTGGATCACTTGAGGTCAGGAATTTGAGACCAGCCTGGCCAGCACGGTGAAACCCCATCTCCAATAAAAATACAAAACATTAGCTATGTGTAGTGGCCGGCACCTGTAATCCCAGCTACTTAGGAGGCTGAGGCAGGAGAATTGCTTGAACCTGGGAGGCAGAGGTTGCAGTGAGCCAAGATCGGGCTACTACACTATAGCTTGGGGCAACAGAGTGAGACTCCATCTAAAAAAAAAAAAAAAAAAAAAGGAATAACTGATGTGATCAAGTTGACCTTCCCGTGTTCTCCACATAGACACATGCTCAACAACTGCCTCTAGAGAGGAAGCAGGCCTGGTGGTGGCAGCTGTGGAGTGGGGTGATGGTGGCTGGGATGGGGGTGGAGCTAGGGAGTGGGAAGCCAGGGGTCTTTCTCCTGCCCATGGGCTCCTCCTATCTGGCCACATGGTAGATGAGCTCCTTCTCCTTGCCTTCGTTTCATTTCAGGATTCCTGGCCATTCTCTCTGGTTGCCAGTCCCACACCAAGCCTCCCAGACATTGATTCTCTGCTGCTCTGTGGCACAGAAGACCACAGTGATGGGCTCTGCAGACCACCTTGGAGTCCCCCTTTCATCCCTGCCCGTTAGTCTCCTCCTTGGTTGTTTGGTTGCATTTTTTCTAATGCCAAGGGGTAGGGGCAATGTATGGTATCTTCGCTTTTTTACATCTAGCACGACTCTGGCTTCCCCTACTTCCCCCTTCCTGCTGCCTTGTCTTTTTATCCATCTCCCTCCTGCTCACAGGATGGACACTGCCTTGTCCCTAGCAGCTCCAGCAGACCCCTTCTCCAAATGCCCCCTTTCTCTGGGTGGCCCCTTCCATCTGTCCTGGCCTTTGGATGTTGCTTCCCATAATGCAGATGAGAAGGTGGAGGCAGAGAGAGGGAAAGAAGCCTGCCAAGGCTGAACACTGAAGCACCCTCAGGGCCAAGGCAGGTATTCTCCTGCGGGAGCGAAGGGCCCCTGGGAGACCCGGGATGCCCGTGAAAAAGGTCTCCATCCCTGGGGCCCTGCTAAAGCTTCCCAGTGGGGGCCACATCTCTCCCACACGTCTGGGGCAGTGTTTCCCAAACTTATCTGAACATGAGGGGCACCTGAGGCTCTCGTCAAACGGTCACAGTTCTGAGTCCTTATTGCGTTGGAATCCCCAGGTGCTGGAGGTGATTCTTATTAACAGGTAGGATGGGAAAATACTGCCTGAGGGCCTTGTTCTTCAGTGCAAGGGTGAGGGAGGGGTCCTGGAAGCTCTGGTATCTCTTGGGGACTCATTAGAAATGCATTTTAGAGTTTGAGACCAGCCTGGCCAATATGGTGAAACCTCGTCTCTACTAAAAATACAAAAATTAACAGGCGTGGTGGTGCTGGCCTCTAGTCCCAGCTACTTGGGAGGCTGAGGCAGGAGATTTGCTTGAATTTGGGAAGCAGAGGCTGCAGTGAGCCAAGATTGCACCACTGCACTCCAGCCTGTGTGATGACTCCATCTCAGAAAAAGAAAAAGAAAAATGCATTTTAACAAGATCCCAGGTGATTTGTAGGAACCGGGGCGTCTCTGGGTTCGAAATTCTTCAAGGTAACACTGTGCATTGGGGGAAAACTCAGGCCTTGTAACCTTGGTCCTGTTATTCCAGCAATCTGAGCTCTGGTCTTGCTCCTCTCTGAATTCGTGGTAATAACAGTTGGCACTGGTTGTGATAACCAGATTGGATGTGGGGCTGGAAACATTTCACCAAGTTTAGAGATGTGGACTGCCCCTGGTGTCTGGCCCTTGTGCTTGGCTACTACTCCTTTCACTCTGGCCACCCCAGGACTCCCTATCACGTCTGTCTTCTCACAGGTGCTGACCTCCCCGCCAGCCCCGGCCGCAGTGCTTAGGCTGGCTGCCTGAAGGTAGGGCTCTTCAACTCTTGCAGATAAACTCTTGAGAAGATGGCCAGCCTCTGGGGGGGGGGTCTCCGCCTTGGCCACAACCACAGACCCTCCTTCCCACCCCCACCTCTGGTCATGGAAACCAGATGCCCCAGTCACTCAATGGACAGATGCTGAAGAAGAACTTGGAGAATAATCACAGACAGAGCCCCCTTCCCAGAGGGACAGACCCATTGCCAAGGCCTCAGCCCAGAGGGACTGTGCTGGTTCCAGAAACAGCCCACGTAGAAATGGTTTGGGTGATGGGCTGGCCTTGTTAGGGTGGCTGGACAGGGGCCAGCTGCTAAAACATCATAGGGGTGAGGAAAGATGCCTGGAACTAATGTGTATAGATAGAAGTATCATTGTGCCACTGGGCCAGGCATTCCCCACCCAGCTGGCCTGACTTGCAGATGAAGGACAAGATGAGGCTGCTGCCAGCTTCCCCAGACGCCCAGACCCCATAGCACTTCCTGGCCCCAGACAGTTCCTCCTCTATGCAGATTTGTCCAATCAGAGCGGCCCTAGGTGGGCCTCTGGAGGCCCATGGTCTGCCCCAGCCTCTCTGTATTCACATCCTAGACCTTCCTGGCCTGACTCCTTCCATTTTATACTGCACCTTGTTTGCTTCCATAAATATCCTCCTGTGTGTCAGATCACATGTCCCCCCTTTTTTTTGGTCTCAGAAAATAGGATTGTTATATTTACATTGCTTCATTGAGTTTTATTTTGTGGAAGGCAGAGGTAAGAGCATAAGTAATGAGTTCATTGGGCCTTGCTTTCCAACCCGTTGTAGATTTCTTATTTTTTCTTTTCTTTTTTTTTTTTTTGAGACGGAGCCTCGCTTTGTCGCCTAGGCTGGAGTGCAGTGGCACCATCTCAGCTCACTGCAAGCTCCGCCTCCTGGGTTCACGCCATTCCCCTGCCTCAGCCTCCGAGTAGCTGGGACTACAGGCACGCACCACCACGCCCGGCTAATTTTTTGTATTTTTAGTAGAGACGGGGTTTCACCATGTTAGCCAGGATGGTCTTGATCTCCTGACCTCATGATCCGCCCGCCTCGGCCTCCCAAAGTGCTGGGATTACAGGCGTGAGCCACCGCGCCCGGCCCTATTTTTTCTTTCCTGTTGTAAATATTAATCAATCTATGATCATGTATAATAATAATGCTTATACTTTCAGTTAGTGGCTCTGAGTTCTACTGACTTAAGTCCCATACACTCACCAGCCTGGAATTCCTTCCAATGGGGATACCCCAAAGCTTTCTGGGGCACAGCCTTGCTTTCTCTCACAGTCTTGCTTTCTCTCTTAACCATGTCACTGTTGAAAAGAGCTGACATCACCTTGTTGATTCAAGTAGGCCTCCTGGAAAACATTATTCTGAACAATCTCACAAAGATCTATAAAGAGGTTTTTTTTTTGTTGTTGTTGGATTCTCTTTCTGTCACCCGGGCTGGAGTGCAGTGGCATGATCTCAGCTCACTGCAACCTCCACTTCCTAGGTTAAAGTGATCCTCCTGCCTCAGCCTCACAAGTAGCTGGGGCTACAGGTGCCCGCCACCATGCCCGGCTAATTTTTGTATTTTTAGTAGAGATGGGGTTTCACCGTGTTGGCCAGGCTGGTCTGAACTCCTGGCCTCAAGTAATCCACCCACTTCAGCCTCTCAAAGTGCTGGAATTACAGGCATGAGCCACCACACCCAGCCAAGAGTTTTCAAAAATTGTGAACCAAAAACCCAGCACCTTAAAGTATGTGAGAAATTTAACATTCTACAATTAGACCACCTGATCGCCACACGGGGGATACTGTGATCCTGGGAGAGCCTTGCCTGGGAAGCCTGGATTGTTCTAAACCTTTGAAGTGACATCCCAGGTCCACACTGTAGGTTTCCTCTCAGCTCTGGGTCTGGGGGCCTTTGTCATGGCTGCAACTTGCAAAGAGGTGTCTTAGGACTGGCTGAGGCCCTCCTGAGGGTTCTTTTTCCCTTTCTACAGCCACACATTGGATTCTCTTTTCGGGGCTTGGCAAGCTCTTCCCAGGGGATTTGCTGTTCCTGGCTACTTCCTCTCTTCCTCCTCTCCCCTTCCTTCTTGAGTCCCTACCCTCTTCATCTTCCTCTTTTCCCTTTTTCTCCATTTTCTCTTCTGTCTTTCTTTTTTTTGAGATGGAGTCTCACTCTGTCGCCCAGGCTGGAGTGCAGTGACATGATCTTGACTCACTGCAACCTCTGCCTCCTGGGTTTGAGCAATTCTCCTGCTTCAACCTCCAGAGTAGCTGGGATTACAGGCACACACCACCATGCCCAGCTAATTTTTTTTTTTTTTTTTTTTTTAGTAGAGACAGAGTTTCACCATGTTGGCTGGTCAGGCTGGTCTCGAACTCCTGACCTCAGGTGATCCACCCATGGCGGCCTCCTAAAGTCTTGGGATTACAGGCGTGAGCCACTGTGCCCGGTGTTCTTCCCTCTTTTCTTGCCCTTCCCTCATCTGCCTTTCTGGAGGGCCCCACCCAGTGTTCCCTCTCCCTGGGGTCTGAGTTCCGTATGACAGCCCCCTGCAGGTGGAGGAGCCAGCTCCCTGTGTCCTCGCCTCCCCGGTGCGCCAGCCTCCCTGCCTGGCTCAGCCGCCTGGGCAGATGCAGGCACCCCCTGCATTGTTTCCCGTCCTGAAGACGAGCAGCTGCCGCACTAATTGCCACCAGCAGGGGGGCCGGGCTGTGCTCGCACTCCTCCTGCCGATTAGAGGGCGACCCGGAGGGGGGGCAGTTTTCAGGAGCCGAACGAGCCGAGCCAGTGTTGAGCATTATTCCAGGAATTTTAAACACTCGTTAAAGGCTTTGCCATGTCTCACTTCAGTACACATCATGCTCCAGTTACTGCTCGGAACTGCGGGGGCATCAGCCCGGGCAGCACTTATCAATATTTTAGCACGAGAAAGGCAAATGATGTTGAAACATTGAACTATATTTCCATCTGTTCAAACTGAAATGGAACAAGCTTAGCTCAGGAAATGGGATCTCTCCTCCCCAGCTGCCTTGGAAGCAGCAATACCCACCGGCCTGGCCTTGGCCCTTGCCTCAGTTTCCCCTTCACTGCTCTTCTCGATTAGTCCCCAGTGTTCATACCTTACGGGCATGATATTGAATAGGTGTTAGGTTTGCCGGTAGAGCAGGAGTGGCGGCACCTCAAAGAACCTGAGAGGGATCCCCGCTCTTGTTAAAATGTGCCTTCCCCATCGACTGACAGAGAACAGTGGGGTCAAATGCCATCTGTCTTAGTGCCAGGGGACATCCTCTCTATCTCTTGCACCTGTTTCAGTGCCTCCGGACTGTCCATCCTGCAAGAAGACCCAGGATGGCTGGCTGGATGTGAAAAGGAAAACACTGATCATACTTAGGTGGAAGAACACTATAAATACTGTATACAAATAAAGCATTTATGGTAGACTCCTATTTCCCCTGGAACAAAACAGAATTTATTGGCAGGAAAGAACCTCAAAAATTTTGGCATTCAATTGTCAGAGAAGAACAGAGAAATTTCCACAGTGTGGAAAGCAGGGTGGCTGATGTGGGTGGAGACGAGTCATCTCATGTGATTTAGAGGACAGCCCATGGGATATCTCCTCCAGCAGGGCCCCCAAAAGGCCTGTGATTAACAGTATTCAAGGAAGAAGGAACCCTTTTGTCCCCCGCCCTAAAGCAGAATGGGGGATTGCTTCTTCCCATTTCCCCTCAGACTGTCTTTTGGCAACCTCTCCCTTTGAGGCTGTGCAGTTTAATTTGGTTCATCTGCAGGGAAATAGGGGTGGGGTGGGGGAAGGGCATGTGGTAAGAGATGAGCCCAGAGCCTGCATTCCCCAAGACTCACCGTGCTAAGAGGGGTCCTGGGAGCTGGTCTCAAATCCTAGAGTGTGGGATATATACTTTTTGTTTCTGGCATCAACTGAAGAATAATTGCAAGACATTCGTCACCCAGGCCCCCATGTGGGCAGCCAGGCTGGTGACAACTTGCCTTTTGGGGAAGAGGTTTCCACTGTGACAACTGTAGCAGCAGCAGAGAGGCTCTTGTCTGTCACAGGAGATCAAGGTCTGCAAAAGCCTAAGAACCCACTGATTTCATCCCTCTCTCTGTTTGCAGACAAGGCCACCTATATCCCAAGCCAGCTGGAGGAGCAGCTTCCAGTCTTCAGAGATGGGCCCATCTTCTTCAGTTGGCCTTGGTAGTCAGGACAGAGGACAGAGGGATATATTGTAACATATATTGTAAAATTTGAGCCACATACACGGGATAAATGACATCACAAATAATCATCTCCGAAAAGAAATCTGACATCCGACGACTCAGAGGCCAGAGCCATTGCTGACACTCCTGGAGACTAACATTCTTTGCAAGCATTTGTGCCTCAGTGAGGGTGGTGGGGAGCCAGCAAAGTGATGGGCTCTGCAGAAATCTAGGGGGCTGCCTAGATGATGTATGAATGCAGACCCAGTACATCAATAGAAAAATGTGGTGTGTTCATTCCTATCAAGGCGGAGTGCTTTTTAAATTCGCCATTTCTGAAAGACTCAGGATTAATGTCAAAAACTGTATGAAAAGACCCAGCCTCTCACCTCTCTTTCTCTTGACCACAGAATGCGTGTCTAGTGGGGGGAGAGCAAAGGGGGCACTTCAGAAGAATTGTGAAGCAAGCACAGACAGGGTCACAGAGAGCCCTGGTATAGCGGAGGTCAACCCCCACCCTGGTGCACATTATCGCACTAAGGAACTAGGCAGAACTCTAAGAAGGCCTGGCGAAAGACAGAAGACACGGAGAAGCAGCACATTGCCTATGCTGACATATGTGAGCCCGAGTTGGAAGACGGCATGAATTAAGACTGAAGGCAAGACCCCCTCCCTCAAAAACAGCACTTACAGATGTTAGAGGGCAGAAAGGCAAAGTCAGAGGAAGCCTAAGGTTAAGTGAGTACTTACCCTGCACCGGGCGCTATCCAAGGTACTTGACGTGAATTCTTAAAGAGCTTCTGAGATATAAATATTATTATAAAACCCATTTGACTAATGGAAACCTGAGGGTCACAGAGGTTAAATAATGCACTAAATGACATACTTGAGGTCACTGAGATAGAGAGTGGCACATTCAGAATTGGAAACTAAATCTGTAACACCAACACCTCCCAGGCTCATGTTCCTTTTATGCCACATGCCATGTGTAGCCCCAATGTCAAGGGCTAGGGGTGGGGAAAAAGAGCAGACAGAAGGCAGGATGAGACTCCCTAGAGGTCTGAGGGAAGGAACATCCTGGTGCAGGAATGTTGTGCCGGCAAGGTTGCTGAGACATGTCTGTCCACAGCCTGGTGAATCTGGAGGTGTTGAATAAAGAGTTTTTGTTGTTGTTGTTGTTGTTGTTAACAGGAGCCAGAAACCGGAGGGATCCCTAAGAGGGCCAAGACAGCTGCAGAGCAAGTACAGGTTACCCCGAAACTGAAGGTGTGAAGGTGCAAGTTCAGAGCGCAAACCCAAAGGCCACCACACAGATGGGGGACTAATGGGCCACCAACATTCCTGGGACTCAGTGTGAGTGCAGGCAGCATGGACAGGGAGTGACAACATACAGTGAAGGTGGGGGCAGGCCATGTCCTGGCTTCATGAGACAGGCTAATGTTGTTTGCATGCCCAGCTATTTACAGTCAGGAGACTGAACAAAGGTTCTTTAAACTGTGACTCTGCAGAGGCTTATACCAGCTATGTACAAGAGCCCTTCTTCTTGTATGCTCTGCCCACTGTAGACACTCGTGACTGAAAAGATCCCAGGTAAGAAGGTAATGAGGGAGACTAGGATCCATCTAGCAACCACATGTGCAGAAATGACAAAGAAAACAGGACCTAGAGATTGGAGAGAGGGTGGGTGGGGTTCTTTTGACTTCTCAGAATACAGAGTCACATGGTTTCCCAGAAAGCAAGTTTCACAGGATGCATGCGTATGGACATGAACGCAAGAAGAGTCTTGATCATAAGGCTGGGCCTCCAGGAACCTGAGGAAAGCTGCCCAGCCATGCCTCATGGAGACTGGAGAGTGAATGTTTAAAAATCAGAAGGTCGTTCAAGACTGAGGACATCTCTGGAACCAGGTTTTAAGGCTGTCCTCTTAGCAGGTGGGTTTTGTCCACTCTTCAACTCCACCACTGACATCATCAGACTTTTTCCTGTAGGCACCAGAGTCGCGGGGCCTATGACAATATTTCAGATCTTGAAAATACATTATGGGTTCAAATATGAAATGACAACTATAAAAATCCCATTGATACACATTTTATTGGCATAACCAAAGTTTGTTAATTTAATATTTGTGCTGGATGTGGTGGCTTACCCCTGTAATCTCAGTGCTTTTGGAGGCCAAGGTCGGAGGATTGCTTGAAGCCAGGAGTTTCAGACCTGCCTGGGCAACATAGGGAGACCCTGCATCTTTACAAAAAATAAAGATAAAAATTAGCTGGGCGCAGTTGTGTTTGCCTGTTGTCCCAGCTACTCGGAAGGCAGAAGTGGGAGGATTGCTTGAGCCCAGGAGTTTCAAGTGCAGTGAACCATGATCCCTTCCCTGCACTACAGCCTGGGCAACAGAGCGAAATGCTGTCACTAATAAATAAATAAATATTTAATATTTGTAAAATATTTGAAATCAGATTGTAAGTTAGGATCTCATATTTCCCAAATATGCCTAATGATTGAGACATCAAAGCCAATCATAAATGAAATGTGTCAAGATTCTATAGAAAGGAAATTGTAAGCAGGAAACTTAATGTGAGCGTGGCAACATTTTAGTGTGTTTGATATGCAGCCTCTGAAGCTCTTCAAATTGGCCTGGAGGAGATTCAGCAGCTTATGTGAGTCAATTCAGCATTGTTTATTAAGCACCTATTATGTATCAGGCATTGTTCTAGAAACTTGAGTGACATCAATGGACCCAAAAAAGATGTGTCCTCATCTCTAAAGAGAAACATGAAAAGGAAACAAAATCAATAAGTAAAACATGTAGTGTGTTTGAAGGTAACAAGCAATAATAAAAAGTGAGGTCAGGTAAGGGGACCAGGAGGGGTGGGGTGGGGGAAAGCAGTGGCAAGAAATGGAGTTGTCAGTTTAGGCCTCTGTTAGAAAGTGAGATGTGAGAAAAACTTGAAGAAGGTGATCCAAGGAAATATCTGGAAGGGATGTGTTCCAAGAAGAGAGAACAGCTACAGTGAAGGCCGAAGATATGCCTGCTGTGCTTGAGGAACAGCAAGGGGGCCAGCGTAAGTTGAAGCACAAGGCACAGAAACCACGTTGGGTCAGGGTGCAGGTCCTGCCAAGCCCTACAGGTCATCACAGGGAATTGCCTCACACTCAAGGAAAATGGGGACCCTAGGAAGTTCTGAGCAAGTGGAAGGTGGGAGCTGCCATTGGTGGAAACTGGGAGAGCTGAGGGTGAGAGTGAGGCACGTTTGGGGTAGGAACAGGAGCAACCAGGATTTCAGGTTGGACATGTTGAGTCTGAGCATCTGTGAAACATCCAGATAGAGAGGTTGAGTGGGCAGTTGGGTATATGAATAGGAGTTCGGAAGAGGTGGACAGGTTCGAGTTGTCGGCAGATTTTATAGAGATGATGTTTAAGACCACAGATTGGGATGACCTCACTAAGGGAGAGTGGAGAAGGAGAAGAGAAAAGGAACAAGACCGGAGCCCTGGGCACTCCAACTGTTATGGGCCGGGGAGAAGAGAGACGAGGAACAACCAGCAAAACAAACTGACGCGTGACCGGGGACGCAGGAGGAAAACCAAGAGAGTGTTGTCCAAGAAGTCAACGCAGTACAGGAAGGCCGAGGGCTGCCATGATGAATGTACAGGAATGCACGTGCAGGGCTAACAGGGTTTGGACATATGAAGAACTCAGCAAGTGATAACTTTTTTTTTTTTTTTGAGACAGTGTCTTGCTCTGTCCCCAAGCTGGAGTGCAGTGATGCGATCACGACTCACTGCAGTCTTTACCTCCTGGGCTCAAGCAATCCTCCTGCTTCAGCCTCCCAAGTAGCTGGGACCACAGGCATGTGCCAACACACCCAACTAATTTTTAAATTTTTTTGTAGTGATGGGAGTCTCACTATGTTGCCCAGGCTGGTCTCAATCCTCCCACTTCGGCCTCCCAAAGTGCTAGGATTACAGGTGTGAGCCACTGTGCCCAGCCATCGTTGTTATTTGAATTACTATATGAGTAGTATTATGTGAGTACTGCGTGAGTGGAGGAAGGTGGAAGGCCTGGCAGAGAAATGAGCTGTTTGCTAATCAGATTATCACGGCTAAGAATCTACAGTCAATCAGAGTCTGATAGAGGGGCATCCTTGCTTAGCTACTCGCAGATTAAAGCAATTCTGCCCTGAGAAAAAGGTCCCAGATTTAGGGACCGGACCTTTCTGCTCCTTCCAGCCCCCTGCATTCCCCACGGTGGGGAATCTGCAGGCAGGACACAATTCTGCTGGTGCTGGGTATTGTTCCCCGGTTTGAGCTGTCAGATGATTCCCTGGACCCCTTTTGACCTCTGCCTTTGACCTGGGGATCAGGTGACGTGTGACTGGAGGCAGGTCTGCGCATCCTCTGAGGTGACAGCTCACTTGAGCTCCCCCTCGTCTCTGCCTGTCACCAGGAGAAAACAGCTCCTGTTGGGTTTTCTAAACACTCATCAGCTTGGGCCGTGACCCAGCCACAGACACTCAGACGGGCGTAGACACCGAGGAGCGGCTGAAGCAAGGGGAGGCAAAGGTTCCAGCAGCGCCTGGGGAGGCGCTCCCAGAAAGTCACATTCTCCCCTGAGGCCATCTCTGGAGCTTGGCTGCTGTGTGGTTGTCTGCCAGGCTCTGGGGACCCTGCAGTGGGGACTCATGGGCCATTTTTGGGACCCAGACAACTGTGGAAATCATCAGACGGTTTGCTGGCTGTCTCACGAGGCTGCGGGCAGTTCGCACATGCCGGTAAGTGCTCAATGTGGGATGCCTATGAAGCCAGGCAAGCACGACTTTCACTGCCACCGGATCCTTAACCCTGTCAGGCAAAAGCTCCAGCAGAGACGGCACTCTCTCCTCTCAGCTGTTGTTCCTGGATATATTCACTTGCTATAGGATTTTGTGCTTTTACTGAGATGCTCCTTGAAGCAAGGGAGCTTCACAGTTAAGAGTCTGTGTTTTTAACATGCCCTGGAGGTGATTCTCATGTGCAGCCGGTTTGGGACCTTCAAGTGTACCCGGACCTTCCTGCCTGTAATCTAAATGAGTCCCCAGGTGGGACAGGGAGCAAGGTGGGGTGAAAAAGTGCCAGAAAACCCCTCTGCCCCCAAAGATGTCCTCATCTAACCTGCCAATCCCACCTTCAATCCCACCATGAGGGATCACTCAAGTCTTTGGGGCTGAGTGCTGTCCTCTCCAGAACCTCTTACGAATGCATGGTGGTTCACCCCTGTAATCCCAGCACTTTGGGAGACTGAGTGGGCGGATCACGAGGTCAAGAGACCAAGACTGGCGGGTGCGGTGGCTCACGCCTGTAATCCCAGCACTTTGGGAGGCCGAGGCGGGCGGATCACGAGGTCAGGAGATCGAGACCATCCTGGCTAACACGATGAAACCCTGTCTCTACTAAAAATTAAAAAAAAAAAAATTAGCCGGGTGTGTTGGCAGGTGCCTGCAGTCCCAGCTACTTGTAGTCCCAGCTACTCAGGAGGCTGAGGCAGGAGAATGGCATGAACCCGGGAGGCAGAGCTTGCAGTGAGCCGAGATCGCGCCACTGCACTCCAGCCTGGGTGATAGAGTCAGACTCTGTCTCAAAAAAAAAAAAAAAAAAAAAAAAAAAAAGGGAGATCAAGACCATCCTGGCCAACATGGTGAAACCCCATCTCTACTAAAAACACAAAAATTAGCTGGGTGTGGTGGTACGCACCTGTAGTCCCAGCTACTTGGGAGGCTGAGGCAGGAGAATCACTTGAACCCGTGAGGCGGAGGTTGCAGTGAGCCGAGATTGTGCCACTGCACTGCACGCCAGCCTGACAAGCCAGCTAGACTGTGTCTCAAAAAAATAAAAAAGAAAAAAGAAATGCAGCTCTCTCTGGAGAGTCCATGCTTCTGCCCCAAGGATAGAGGCTGCAAAAACTGCCCAGGTCACCTGGGCCAGGACACATCCTGCCTGTGGGGTGGGCTGACCTCATACCTGCCACATTCTGGGATCCCAGAGTCCTCCCACTCCTGCCCAGCCCAGTCCAGGGCCACCAGCTCTTAGGTTCTGAAGTAGCCCTTTGAGAGGGAGAGGGTGACATGCCATGTCTCTCTGTGCCCTTCCTCCTGCCAGTCTTCTCTCCACCCTAGCATTTAAGGCAAAGGAACAGAAAGCCTTTCTGTGCCCCCACCTGGCACTTTCTCCAGGCAGTGTCAGGGAGTGGGCTCTGCTGCCTGGCCCCTCATGCCAAGCAGGATGGAAGGAAACTCCAGAATGGCAGTTGGGGATTTTCTAGAGTCCTGAGCCAGAGAGTCTCCCGCGAGGACTAGTGGCTTCTTTGAAAAGCAGCGGCCACTCCTTTACACAATACCTCCTCTTCAGGGCATCTCCTCCCACTCTCCCATACGGGAGCTCTGAATCTGCAGAGGACAGCTTATCTTGGAAAACCTTTGGGATGGGAAACTCATCACCTTTCAAGGAAGCCCAATCCATTTGCAGCTGTGTTAGAAAGTTCTTCCTTCTACCGACTCAGAAGAAGTCTGCTTGCTGTTTGTTTCTTCCTTGCGTCACGGAGCAAAGCCTGGGCTTTTTCCAGGAGAGGTGGGGGCGCCAAATAGCCTATTGTCTAAGTACCCAAAGAGTGCTTACGCTAAGGTCCTGCTCCACGAGAACTCTGTAGCTGCCACTGACCACAGGATGCCCACTTGGACAATGAAGCCCCTTTCTAATGGGAGGATATTTTCAGGATTGTTGTCCCTAGTGAGCTTCCTACTCCTCCACTTCCTGTTCCCCCTGGTTTGCCCTCAGGCTCCTGGCAACTTCACTGCTTCACTCAGCCATCACTCCAACTAGCTTTCTATAGCTCCATGCCCCTGTGTTCAGTCCTAAGTGGGGCTACTGGATATTTGAGCCTCTCACTCAGCAAGCCTTGGAGTTCCTTCCCTTAAGCCCTACTAGCACCTTTTCCCCCATGAACATAGGGCCTGGGGCCTGGCCACAACTGCAGGCACTGGGGCAGGGGGTGGGCAGTGCACAGGTATCCATGGCAAAGGGCCAGCAGGCTGTGTCTGTGGAAACAGAATCTGTAGCCTCCCTCACTGATCCTCTCTGAATCTCCCAATTCTGGAGGGTGTAATTTTTTTATCATGAAATATATACAACATAAAATTTGATATCTATCTTAGTCTGTTTTCTGCTGCTATATCAGAATAGTTGAGCCTGGGTGATAAATAAAGAAAAGTTGTGTATTTGGCTCACAGTTCTGGTAGCTGGAAAGTCCAAGATCAGGTCTCTGATAAACCAGGGTGACACCAACCAGGGAGCCTGGCATTTTGCAAGAGACACTGTCTTAACCCAAAGCAATGAATCTATAACTGGGGAATGTCAGGCATCGGTAATGGACAAAAGAGAGATTTGGGGTGAAGGGTCCTCAAATCATACCTCTTGGTAGCCACCTATTTTGATAGACTCAGAAGCCCCAGATTAGGGAAGGTGAAAGTCATTTACTCTAGTCCCTCTTCCAGTCCCAAATCTTCTTGAGCTCACCCAGCCTCTGCCTGATCATCTCCAGTGACTGGGAACTCGCCACTCCCAAACCAGCCCAGCCATCTCTGGACTCACCTATGAAGAGTTCTTTCTTCCTGACTCAAAATCTCTCCCTATAGCGCCCTCTATGTGTCCCTTATCTACCCCTGGGGCTTCCTTAGGATGAATCCCATCCCATTCTTAGAAGTAGTGAGGTACTCCTTGAATTGGAGACCAGCATTCAGTCACTCTGAGGCATTCTCTTTTCCAAGTGTAACATCCTGGCTTTGGAAAATCATCCTTCTAGAACTGCGTTTTGGTCTGAGGTGTCCCTTGCCTAGACCTGACCACAGAATCTCAGTCCAGCCACAGCCACAGCCACAGGGGCCTGTTTCGCCAGAGGTGGCTTGGTCCTTCTCCTCTCCTAGTCCCAGTGCTGAGCCCCAGTGCTGAGGAGGGTGTGGGGGAGGAAGGGAGAAACACCAGCCTCTGTTGAGTGCCGGCAGTTGTGGAGTTATGTTCTGTGCTAGGCTTTTGCTATGGTCTGAATGTTTGTGAACTCCCCAGTTTCTTTCTTTCTCTCTTTCTCTTTCTTTCTTTCTTTCTTTCTTTCTTTCTTTCTTTCTTTCTTTCTTTCTTTCTTTCTTTCTTTCTTTCTTTCTTTCTTTCCTTCCTTCCTTCCTTCCTTCCTTCCTTCCTTCTTTCCTTCTTTCTTTCTTTCTTTCCTTTCTTTCTTTTTCTCTTTCTTTTCTTTTCTTTTCTTTTCTTTTCTTTTCTTTTTTGATGGAGTCTTGCTCTCTCACCCAGGCTGGAGTGCAGTGGTGCGATCTTGGCTCACTGTAACCTCTGCCTCCCAGGTTCAAACGATTCTCTTGCCTCAGCCTCCTGAGTAGCTGGGACTACAGGTACGTGCCACCATGCCTAGCTAATTTTTTTTTTTTTTTTGTAGCTTTAGTAGAGATGGGGTTTCACCATGTTGGCCAGGCTGGACTTGAACTCCTGACCTCAGGTGATCCACCCACCTTGGCCTCCCAAAGTGCTGGGATTACAGGCTTGAGCCTTGGTGCCTGGTTGACCTTCCCAATTTCATCTGGGAAACCTAATCACCAGTGTAATTGTATTAAGAAGTTGGGACTTTGGGAGGTGATTAGGTCACGAGGACAGAGCCCTCATAAATGGGATTAGTGCTTTTATAAAAGTTACCCCAGAGAGATCTCTTGCCCCTTCCACCATGTGATGAACCAGAAGGGATCCTTCACAAGACGTCAATCTGCCAGCGCCTTGATCTTGGACTTCCCAGTTTCAGAACCCTGAGAAATACATTTCTGTTGTTCGTAAGGTTGGCGTTTTGTTATAGCAGCCTGAGGGGACTAAGATAACTTTTTGCATGTATTATCCCATTTAAGCTATTAGTCCCACTTTACCGATGAGGCTGAAAGAAGTTAAGGTTCTAGGATGCTTAACAAAAGTTTTGTGTAAACAAGAGTCGCTACAAAAATCACTTTTCTAATAGCAGCAGCAACAGCTTCCTATTTGCTCAAACTGGGAGGTAAAAGCAGAGGGAGAAGATAGTCTTTATATTCAGTTACCTAAGGGACTTCCTGAGCTGGGAGGGGTTGAGAGGGATTCCAGTGCTTCAGAGCTGCTGGGCTGTGGGCAAGACCCTGGCTGCTGTGGATCTATGCAGTCCCCGGCCCTGGCTGAGCCCCGCCTCTCAGGCCCTGGAGGCAGAAAGCGCCTCAACCTGGCCTCTCCCGGATTCCGGATCCAGCTGTCCTGGTTGCTGCCTAACTTTCAGCCCTGTGTCCAGCATATCTGTGAACTGATCTGGGGCCAGAGCTCAGGGAAAGTCAGAGGTAAGGTGTGGTGGGGACCTCCCCGACCCCTACACACACAAACACAGACACACATGCATAGCAAGACTCCTCCCTGGAGGTGGGAGGTGGAAGTGGGGGTGATGTCAGGCTCCCAGGCTTGCCTATTGAACCCGGTGACTTAACAGGAGAAAGAGCAGTAGCCGGGGGCAGGGGGATGTTGAGGCTCTTCTCTGTTCCCACCTCTTTACCCTTTCTCCATCCCCCTTCAGTAGTGGGTCAGGATCCTGGCCTAGACATGGAATTCCCTAATCAAGTAGGAAGAGGGATCTAAATAAGCGAAATTGGGGTGGGAGGAGCCAGGCCAGTTCTGATGAGGGAGAGGCCGCCTCCTGCTCTCTCGGCTGCCTCCTCAGCCTCAGTGCTTGTTAGCTGCTCACGCACCCTTGGCCAGGTGAGGCGGACGTGGGCCTGCAGCCTGGGCCTGCTCAGCTGTGGACCTTGATTCTTTCTTACTAGATGACCTGTTTCTCACCACTGGAGCTGCTGAAGATCACAGCCAATTTGGGAAGGACAGGCATAGTGACTGTTTGGCCCATGGTGGCTTGTAAGGCTGTGGTCATTAGTTGGGAGTAAATGGAGTCTGGCCCATCTGGCCCGCCAGGGCACCATGTTGGGATTTGGGCACATAGTGATGTGTGATAATAAGCTTGTTACACATTCCCTTGGTACTTCAGTTTTCCTGTCTGTAAAATGAAGGCAACAATATCCACCTTATGGGTTTGTTATGAAGATTAAACAACAAATCAAAACACCGAGAAAGTGCCTGGCACTTAGTAAGTTCCCAGTCAATGTAGGTTACTATTGCAGTTATCATCATCATTATTACAAAGATTGTGGTTATTATTCTTGCTTGTCCTTTGGGCACATACTTCCCTCAAGAATGCATTGGAGGCCAGGTGCGGTGGCTCATGCCTATAATCCTAGCACTTTGGGAGGCCGAGGCAGGCAGATCTCCTGAGGTCAGGAGTTCGAGATCAGCCTGGCCAACATGGCAAAACCCCATCTCTGCTAAAAATACAAAACTAATTAGCCAGGTGTGGTGGCACGTACCTGTAGTCCCAGCCACATGGGAGGCTGAGGCAGGAGAATTGCTTAAACCCAGGAGGTGGAGGTTGCAGTGAGCTGAGACTGTGCCGCTGAACTCCAGCCTGGGCGACAGAGTGACACTCCATCTCAAAAAAAAAAAAAAAAAAAAAAGGCAAACCTGCTTCTCCTCCTGAATGCCCCAGTTTGGTGAATGGCACACTATCCCCTAATGCATGGCGTCCCCTCCATGTCCTTCCCTTCCCTCAGCTCACTGTGCTCAGCTAGTGTGCAAATCACATCTGGGCCCAGCTACCCCATTCCAGGAGGAGTCAGTCACTCACTCACCTGCACCTGGAGTGCTTTTCCATAAGGCCAGGGTAGTGCTTGTCACATATGCTGTCATTTTTGTTTTTAAGCCTATCTTCCCTGTACAGAATGCCTAAGGGTTACGCTTTCTGTTTCTTTTACAAGGCAGGTATCAAGGACGGCTGGATAGGAAACAGAATGTGGGGAAACACTGTGAATCTTGGATCTAGTGACATAGCTATCATTCTCTCTAAACTTTAACGACCCCTCTTTGCGGTGCTTAAACTGAATCTGCTCTTGCTCTTTCTAGACACTCAGGAAAATGAAGCAACCATTCCCTCCCTCCACCAGGATATGTTGATCCTAAGCCCAGAAAGGTTAGGCGACTTGCCTAAGGATGCAGAGCAAATAAAAGGATTACCACATTTGAATGCAAGACATTGAGGTGTTGACACTGCCAGTTCCTCCCACTTCTTAAACAAAGCGTCAGTGTGCTTCTCTGGCGCCATCCACAAAGGGTGGGTGGGTTGAGAAGGAGGAAGATGCAGAAGTATGGGGGTTGCACTCAAAGCCACAGGTTTAGGGGACTTGTCTCAACACACACAGGAGAGTGGAAGGACAAAGTCAAAACAAGTCCCAGACTTTTTGTGGCTAAGAAATATGCTAGAAAGATTTGAACTGTTCTAGGGACGCCTTGCTGGAAGAAACCATCTCTCTCTTCTGACTAGGCACTCACTCCTCTGTTCAGGCAACAACCAGCAGCAATCTTTAAAGGAGACATAATCAGGCCCTCTTTTGCATAGCTGGAGATACCGAGTGAGCTATACTGAGATGCCCAGTTCTGGGAGAGTTAGGAGATTTAGGTGTAAGCAAGATTGGGGTGAGTTGGAAAAGGAGGGAAGAGAAGTGTGGCCAGGCCAAAATGACAGGCATTGACAGGGAAGTAGAGAGACGGTGCTGGTATGGGGCCACTGGAGCAGGGGAAGGTGTAAGAGTGATGGCCACTGGCATTTACTAAGTACCCAATGAGCACCACAGCGATGCCAGGGGGATGGTAAACTCATTTTACAGAGGTAGAGACTAAGGTTAGGGGAGGTTGAGTAAATCACCTGGAATCACAATAGCAGAATTAGCAGTGGAACTCAATTCTCTGACTGCAGATCCCAGGCTCTTTCCTTTGTTCACATAAAAGAGAACTTAGGGGTTGCGTCTAGGGACCACAGGAACAGGGCTTGTTTGCCTGAGGGGTAAAGAAGGACTTCATGACAGGGGTCATCTCTCCCAACTCTCTCCACCAGACACATACACACACACACACACACGCACACACGCCCATTCCTTCAACTGGCTGGAAAGTGCAGGATTTGGAGTTAAGAGATCAGGTTCATCTCTGAATTACTGAGTGGATAGCCTTTCTATCTCTGCACTTCATAAAATCATGTCCGCTGTCAGGCCAGGCGCAGTGGCTCATGCCTGTAATCCCAGCACTGCGGGAGGCTGCGGCAAGTGGATCACTTGAGCCCAGGGCTTTGGTATCAGCCTGGGCAACATAGCGAAACCCCATCTTTACAAAAAATACAGAGATTAGCCTGGTATGGCGGCATGCACCTGAAGTCCTAGCTACTGAGGGGGTTGAGGTGGGAGGATCGCTTGAGCCCAGGAGGTCAAGGCTGCAGTGAACTGTGATAGCACCACTGCACTCCAGCCCAGGTGACAGAGTGATGACCTGCTTCACAAAAAAAAAAAAAACAAACAAAATCAGATCTCCCAGAGAAAATGTATGATACACCTAAGTCCTTAATAACCATATGGCTCCTGATAGAAGTTCATATTTAAAATATTGATGCTATAGTTGCTATTGCCACTGCTCACACCAAATTGAGAATTGAGGGGTGGTGTTTGTTTGTTTGTTTGTTTTCTCTTGAGACGGAGTCTCACTCTGGCCCAGGCTGGAGTGCAATGGTGTGATCTCAGCTCACGGCAACCTCTGCCTCCTGGGTTCAAGTGATTCTCCTGCCTCAGCCTCCCTCCAGAGTAGCTGGGATTACAGGCGCCCACCACTACACCCAGCTATTTTTTTTTTGTATTTTTAGTAGAGATGGAGTTTCACTATGTTGGCCAGGCTGGTCTTGAACTCCTGACCTCAGGTGATCCACCCACCTCAGCCTCCCAAAGTGCTGGGTTTATAGTCGTGAGCCACCACACCCTGCCCTAATTTTTGTATTTTTAGTAGAGATGAGGCTTCACTATGTTAGTCAGGCTGGTCTCGAACTCTTGACCTCAGGTGATCCACCCCCCCCCTTCAGCCTCCCAAAGGGCTGGGATTACAGGCATGAGCCCCCGCACCTGGCTGAGGGGTGGTGTTTTAAGAGGCCTGACCTAACCTCTTGTGAAGAGCACAGGGAAGACCAAGTGGACCTTTCTTGCTCTCCATTCATCACCGAGGTAAAACAATCTGGCCAAGTCATCCATCCCCCTGCCTCTAGGCTACCTCCCTGTCCATCCTCTCCTCACTTATCCAAGCATTATCACTTCTTTTAAACTTTTCCTTGAAGGAAGTTCTGAGTTTTTCTTGAGGATTAATTTAATACCTTTAGAGCAAGATTTTTACACTTTTTTGTGTGCCATGAGTCCCACTTCCCTTCCCCCCTCCTCCCCAGGCAGTCTGAATAACACTTTCAAATGCACAAAAGATAATACATAGGACATCAAAGGAAACCAATCATTTTGAAATACAGTTATCACAATATTTTTAAAGCAGTGATATAGTAATATGTGCTTCTCCATTAATGGATTAAAGAATAAAATCTACTGGCAGGACTAGCAACCACTTTTAAAACACGGATGAGCATAGATGATATTTGCAGAAACCTGCCACTACGTAATGGGATTGGAAAATATCTGTTATCACTGCTAATACTACTGTGGTCTGTTACCTACATTCATCATTTTTTAAAAAGCTAAATTTCAGTTGGAAGTTAGTGAAGACAAAGATGTAAGCCTTTTCCTAACCAAAGTCATGGACCCCTTTGAATTCTACCTATTAATCTCTTGGTGAAGGGAAGGGGGTGTCTGTGGAGTCCAAGTTAAAAGCATTTGTTTTAGAACAGCGTTTCTCGCAGTGTGGTTCCAGCACCAGCAATATTAGCATTATCTGGGAAACTATCAGAAATGTAACTTCTTGCCCCCCACCCCAGCAGATTTACTGAATCAGAAACTCTGGGGTGGGGCCCAGCAATCTGTGCTTGAATAAGCCTCCAGGTGAGTCTGCTATGAGCTCAAGTTTGAGAACCACTGTCTTAGAGTTGGGTAGGATACAACCTCTGAAGCAGAATGCATGGCCAAGATGACCCCTTCCCCCAAAGGGCCTGGAGAATGATCTATTGCCTATTTTCCTGCTCCGCTTCCTTCAGACTAACTCTGAATCTGGGGTAGACTGTGGTTTGGAGTTTAAAAACCCGCGATCCTTGTTAATGCGTAATGAAGTGCTACAAAGCAGCTTCTGTCATAAGGGTGGTATAAAATACAGCTGCTGGGACAGCGGTTAAAGTTTCACTCTTTTATGGACATAAAAAATAATTGGCCTTCTAATTATCTCCATAAAAGTGAGAAAACTTGCCTGGCTTATTGGCATCTTTATAAGCACTAGGAAATAATTAGACACCCTTAATAGCTTTCTAATGATCCCTATAGGAGGGAGCCATTTTCAGGGCATCTGCTGCCATGATTGGGTCATTATGGAGCCCTTCAGACCCGGTCTACGCAGAGTGGAGCGCTTGCACTTCATCAGTGCCTGTACTGGCTTTGGATCTCTGATGACTCATGTGCCAGGAAAGGCGTTCATCTCTCATGGACCCATGACCCTTCCCGGAACCTCGGCAGCATCTGTCCCTGGTCTGGGACGAGGACCCTCACTGTGGTGGGCTGACAAGGGGGGCTGATTATTTACGAATAGGTGAACCTCCTCTGGTCCTACCTTTTTAAGGGGCTTGGAGCGTGTTTATTCTATCCCAGTCTCCTTTGGGAAAGACGGCTAGGCTTGTAACATTGCATTTTTCAGACCCCAAAGCACAAACTTTGAAAAACTGAAATCATATTGGTAAGCAGGACAGTAGTTTTCCACCTGGTTGGTACATGGCACCCTTGAGGGTTTGGGGGTCTCTGGAGGCTTGAGCTTTAGGGCTGAGTGTTAGGGAGGAACGGAATCTCCAAGTGGAGGGAATCCGAGCCTACATTTCTCCAGCAGGTGGCGCCATAACTTTACCTTCCGCGTCTCCGTGGCGTGTGATGGAAGCTGAGTTTGCAAGCAGGGATGTGAGGCAGCTGTCTGGGAATCCTCTCCTTTATATTTAGGGCTTTAATATCTCATAGAAACCCACATCATCTTTTCTCCAACTGACCTTCTCCATGCCACTTTCCTCCTCAAACCCTCGACATTTCTGATTCTTTATCTGAGCATCGTGAACAATCCTTCATAAACATGTCAGAAATACTGACGGTCCTTCCAGACCTGGAACACTGCGGAAGAGTTTGGGCAAGTCATAAATGATGCTCTCCACCACTCCCACACTCTGGGACTGTCCCCAGACCCTCAGCCTTCTCTCAGAGGTCTGCCATCAGGATCTGCAGCGTCTATGATTTGCTTACTTTGTCAGCCTCATCATAAGGTAGCTTGCCTGGCCAACCCTCTCACCTCTCAGGGGTTAGGTAAAGCCGAAAGACAGATGCTCATCTGGATTTCACTCTGAACAGTCTTTGGAAAGATGAAATCTGGACCTACACGGTTGGAGGGTGCGCGCGCACACACACACAGACACACACACACACACACACATATATTTTTTTTTCTGGAGACACAGTCTCACTCAGTCACCCAGGCTGGAGTGCAGTGGCGCCATCTCAGCTCACTGCAACCTCCACCTCCCGGGTTCAAGCGATTCTTCTGCCTCAGCCTCCCAAAGTGCTGGGATTCCAGGCATGAGCCACGGCACCCGGCCCATCCAGTTCTTCCTGAATACTGACACAATGGCCACAATTACTCCCTCCCAAGGTGGTGTGTCCCACTGTTTGAGAGCTCGGGTTTTGAGAAACACTTTCCTTATTGTCTAGTAATCCTCTGCTGCATAACAACTTACCCCAAAACTTAGTGATTTAAAACAACAGGCTGGGCGTAGTGGCTCACACCTGTAATCCCAGAGCTTTGGAAGGCAGAGGTGGGAGGGTTACTTGAGTCTGGGAGTTTGAGACCAGCCTGGCCAACATGGTGAGACCGTATCTCTACAAAAAGTAAAAAAAAAAAATAGTGGCCGGGTGTGGTGGTGGGCACCTGTAGTCCCAGCTGCTTGGGAGGCTGAGGCAGGAGAATGGCGTGAACCCAGGAGGCAGAGCTTGCAGTGAGCCGAGATCACGCCACTGCACTCCAGCCTGGTGACTGAGCGAGACTCCGTCTCAAAAAAATAAAATAAAATAAAATAAAATAAATAGCCAGGTGTGGTGGCACACACCTGTAGTTACTTGGAAGGCCGAGGTAGGAGGCTTGAGTCCAGGAGATTGAAGCTTCAGTGAGCCGTGATTGCGCCACTGCACTCTAGCTTGGGCAATGGAGTGAGACCCTGTCTCAAAATAAAAACAATCACAACCAAAAAACCCAAAAAACCAAAACCCAAACCTAAACAACGACCCTGTTCTTATAGCTCATGATTTTGTGCGTGAGGTCTGGAGGGTCCAAGACAGTGTCTCTTGCACATCTGGTGCCTTGGCAGGGAGGGCTGGAAGGTTGGGCTGGGCTGGAACTATCAACTAGAGCACATCATGAGCCTCAGGGCAGTTGGGCTTCTCTCAGGGAGGCTCAGAACTCCCCGTGTGAGCGAGTGAGGGTTCTAGTAAATGAGGTGGAACCTGCATATCCTTTTATGACCTAGCCTTGGAAGTTACATAAAACCACTTCCACCACATCCTAATTGTCAGAGGCCTGCCCAGGTTGGAAGAGAAGGGAGATAAATTCTGCCTCTTGATGTGACAAGTATAAGAACTTTTGCCGCCATGCTTTGAAACCACGTTATTTAATTGAAGTTAGCTTTTCTGTATCAGCCTCTAGCTGTACACTTTCTAAATCTAGTCTGTCTTCTCTATTCCAAACCTTTTTGTCAAGGTTCAAGGGAGCCTCTCTAGATACCTAAGGTCGATGACTCAGTCCACAAAGTGATGCCTTGGGGCGAGACACAAAAATAACAGAACTTTCATTCATATTTTAGTTTTACCTATAGAGTGTAAAGTGAGCCTTTACTAATGTTTTATATAAGATTTGACACTGGCACCCACCTTCAGGCTGTGTTTCAGGCGGCTATTTGTTACCAGCTATATACAAGCTATGCCAAGGGAAGAGGGGGTGTTCCCCAACAGGATTGCGAGTGGGGGCTTGAGCCATTTGTGTGTCTCATGTTACAGAAATGCTTGAGTTTAAGGGTGCCAAGACAATGGGATCTAGCTTCAGTAAAATTACCCATCCCCAAACGGTTAAGAAACTTTCAAGGATTTTTGTAAACAATCTTTAGATTGAAAAACTAGACAATTAATACAAGCAAACGATGGGGAAAAAAATGACAGAGTGGGCATTTCACCTCCTGACTTGGACACTTCATCTATCATGTTATGAGATGAAAACAATAATGCCCTGATCAGATCAGACAAGGCCAGACCAAAAAAATATTCAAAATTATGGAGGTTATTTCAAATACGAATTTGCATCTACTATTGTATTGCTGTTAAATTTACATCTACTATTGGTATTGCTGTTAAAAATAAGATATTAAAATGTTAGGGCTAATTTTATACCTTATTCAATTTTAATAATTTTTATGTGGTTTATAATGTACATAATATCATATACTATATATTTAAAATACACATATGGGTCATGCTCAAATATTCTTTCTGATTCAGCATATGAACAAAAACTTTGGAGACCAATGGAATCTATTTCCATCTTTCCATTAATTTAGCAAATATTTATTAAGCATGTACCATATGAATGTATGTAATACACTAAATATTAAAGATACAAAAATAAGTAAGGTCTTTGCCTTCATGTATTTTGGAAGATATGTTTTTTTAAAATTACAGCTGGATGTGGTGGCTCGCACCTGTAATCCCAGCACTTTGGGAGGCCAAGGTGGGTGGATCACCCGATGTCAGGGGTTCGAGACTAGCCTGTCCAACATAGTGAAATCCCGTTTCTACTAAAAATACAAAAATTAGCCAGATGTGGTGGCACACACCTGTAATCCCAGCTACCCTGGAGACTGAGGCAGGAGAATCGCTGGAACCCAGCAGGCAGAGGCTTCAGTGAGCCAAGACCACACCACTGTACTCCAGCTTGGGTGATAGAGTGAGACTCCATCTAAATAATAATAATAATAATAATAAAATAAAATAATAAAATTACTTGAAATAAAGTGTCATAATAGAATTGTTCACAAAGTATTGTGAAACACTCAAGTAAAAGTAAGTCAATTTGGGCTGGGCGTGGTGGCTCACACCTGTAATCCCAGCACTTTGGGAGGCCGAGGCGGGTGGATCACAAGGTCAGGAGATCAAGACCATCCTGGCTAACACGATGAAACCCCGTCTCTACTAAAAATACAAAAAATTAGCTGGGTGCAGTGGCGGGCACCTGTAGTCCCAGCTACTTGGGAGGCTGAGACAGGAGTATGGTGTGAACCCGGGAGACAGAGCTTGCAGTGAGCCAAGACCCTACGACTGCACTCCAGGCTGGGTGACAGAGCAAGACTCCATCTCAAACAAACAAACAAACAAAAACAAAAAAAGTAAGTCAGTTCTACCTGGGGGAATCAATCATGGAGGACTTCACAGAGGAGGTGACATATGTAATAAGTGCATGGTGGCAGACACTTGCCTTCTTGTTCTTCCTCTTATTTGGACCTTCTCCAGCTCTGTTACGGTTTCCTTTGAGCATAGTGATCCATTTTTCACACAGTGTTTCAGAGAACAGGGAAGAAGAGTATTTCCAAACCCCTTCCTGTTGATATTTGGAAATAGGCTATGCACCCCATGATGGCAGAGCCCACATTATGCACATATTTGCAAACTGGCACAGAGTATGATGCCTGGCACATCATAGGCTCTTGATTAATGTTGTACAATTGAATTGCATTGGACTTCTTGACTACACCAGTTCATTAGTTAATGTCTTTGGAGAATAGCTAAGAATAATCTCTGTGCCTTCACCTTTAGTTCCCAACTCACACATTTAGGTGAGTTATTATCCATCTCCAGTCTGGCCATTGCTTACCTCAGTTTACCAGTCTTTTGTTCACAAAGCTTTGTGAGATCTTCCTGAATTTGTTTACATCCTTTTGGTCCTTCACTCCCTCAAGAGCATAGTGTCATCTGAAAATCTGGAGATTTCATCATATTCTTCCAGATTATTTATAAAAATTAGGTAAAAATATTTCTGGTACTGATTCATAGGCTGGGAAGTGGAAAAATTAAACTCTCTCTGTTTTTCAATAGCTTATCACCTCCTTAGCTATGAAAAAAAAACAGCCATGGGTTTTAAACATACCTCTTCTGCTTCTTGGCTCTTCCTGAGAGAGCCAGCCTGATAAAAATCTGAACTAAAAGTGAGAATATCTCTGGAAGCCTCCTGAGTTCACACAGATTCATCTGGGGATCTATGTGGCTTAACACTTCCTGCATCCAGTGCCTAGCTGTACTGCTGCAACTTACCTTTCCACAATACCCTCTGGTGGGAACAGCATGCACTGGGAAACGAGGCACTGCACCTTCTTGGCTAAGCTCATTCATTGCCTTAGGCTGTACTTTCAACTGAGTCATATAATTTTTCTGTCCTTTTTTGAAATAAGAATGGTCAGACTTAATACTATACCCCAAGGAAATATTAAGAGAATGAATGCAAATTACACACATAAAAGGACTGTAGGGTTCCAGGAATAAAGATTATGCTTTTTGAATATGGAAAAGTAGTTTTGAAGTTAGAATTAGATGCAAGCACATGTGCCAGAAAACCCAAGAAATTGGTAACTAAAATAAGATCAGAGTTTATCTCTTTTACTTAAATGAAGTCTGGAGTCAGAAGTGTAGGGCTAGATAGCTACTCAAAACCATGTAAGTTTCAGGCTCCTTCTGTCTGGCTGCTCCACCAACTTTAGCATGCTACCTCATGATCCAAGGTGTTTGTGCAAGCTCCAGTCATCATATCTGTATTCCTATCATCAGGAGAGAGGAATGGAGAAGAAAGGAATCTCCTTCCTTGAAGAACACTTCTAGAAATTTGCATACGACACTTCCAATTATATTTATTAGCTGAAACTTAGTTACATGGTACATCTAGCTGCAAGGGAGGCTAGACAACGCAGTTTTATTTTGAGCAGCTTGTACCCAGCTACAAATTGCAAGTTTTATTATTAGGAAAGAAGTGGAGACTAAATAAAGGGGACTAACAGCAGTCTATGAGGTGGGAAAGTGTAGTTCATTGCCAGAAAGAAAGTCATACTAATAGCCTATCAAGCACATACACAAAGTACTAAGAAATATGAAAATTATTGCTTTTCCCCCTTGTGTATTAATCCATTTTTGCACTGCTATAAGGAAATACCTGAGACTGGGTAATGTATAAAGAAAATAAGTTTAATTGGCTCACGGTTCTGCAGGTTGCACAGGAAGCATAGTGGCTTCTACTTCTGGAGAGGTCCCAGGAAGTTTCTAATCATGACAGAAGGCAAAAGGGGAGTAAAGTGTCTCACATGGCAGGAGCAGGAGTGAGGGGTGGGGGTTCTACACACTTTTAAACAAGAAGATCTCATGAGAACTCACTCATTCAGTACCATGAGAACAACACCAAGGAGATGGTGCTAAACCATTCATCAGAAATCCACCCCCATGATCCAAGCACCTCCCACCAGGCCCCACCTCCAACACTGGGGATTACAATCTGACATGAGATTTGGGCAGAGCCACAGATCCAAACCCTATCACCTTGGGTCACCTAATGGGTCTATACTGGATTCACCTTAGAGGAGCATCAAGAAGTTTCTTCTTTCTGATCTTTTATTTTCTTCCCTCCTCATTACCACTCCCCCCCATCTTTTTACACCCTGCTTTTTCTCTCAAAGTCTTAATTCTTCCTCCTCTTAGCCTCTAGCTCCAGCTGTCAATCATCACTCTGGCCTAGGAAATGCAGGAAGACAGTCCTTCCCAGGTCAGCTTCATAGAACACAGCAGCAAAACAGACTACTATGTTGCTAATACTGATTGCTTCTTAGAGAACACTATGATAACTGAGCCTCTATCACTTTTTTCTTTTCTTTTTTGTTTTTTTTTTTGAAATGGAGTTTCACTCTTGTCACCCAGGTTGGAGTCCAATGGCATGATCTTGGCTCACTGCAACCTCCACCTCCTGGGTTCAAGCAATTCTCCTGCCTCAGCCTCATGAGTAGCTGGGATTACAGGTGCCTGCCATCACGCCAGCTGATTTTTGTATTTTTAGTAGAGATGGGGTTTCACCATGTTGGCCAGGCTGGTCTCGAACTCCTGACCTCAAGTGATCTGCTCGCCTCAGCCTCCCAAAGTGCTGGGATTATAGGCATTAACCACTGTGCCCAGCCTCTGTCACTTTTTTTCTATCTCATCAAAGATCTCCTTCTGTTTTCCTGATTTGGAGATAAAGTAATTATCCCTGCTCAATTACTGAGAAACTAAATATCCCACATGTGGATTTTCCAAGTCCTCATTTGTAAGCAATGCCCTCATTACACATCATATGGTATCTGACTATAGCACATTCCAGAAGTGGGTAGGATATTTATAAATAACGGGCATGGGGGCAGAAGCATTGCCTAGGAGGGTTCCAGGCTTAGGAAACTGGCTGGCAGGCATCAGAGCTAAGAATTCAAGTGATCTTGTTCTAGGATAAAATTCCCTGTTTGCCATTAGTATTTATTTGAATCATCACCCCCAGCACTCTGCAGGAGGTCAGCCTGGGTAAATTACACCCCTTTCATTGATGAAAGGAAATATGGGGTAATGGTCTGTGATTTCTGACAGGATTGATGCCAGTGGAATGTAGTGTCAGTAGAATGCCTTTGGTCCCAAGAAACAGAATATCCAATGATTGGAAAATGTTTTTGGTTCACATGCATGCAATATCTAGAGGTAGGGCAACCTTCAAGTGTAATTGGATCAAGGCTCTGGCTTACTTTCTCCAGAATTCTCAAAAGGTAGTCCTCCTCAGTGTGGTGGCCTTGCCCTCAGGCTATCTTCCCTCTAGGTAGCAAAATGACTGCAGCAGTTCCAGATCACAAACCTCATATCACTCAGTCAAAACAGAGAGAGAAAGCAATCTTCTCTTCCTTTAATGGACTTAGGTCCATAAGTTCTGCACTTCTCTGTGATTTAACAAACCTAAACCAATCATGACTGCGTGCAGACTGCCATGTTGATCTAGGCCTGGGTTACATGACCATCCTTTTAAGCAATTACTGTGGCAAGAGGGGTGGAGTCATATTGCTGGTATTAAGACAATCGGGATCCTCCCCTGAAGCTGGGGCTGGGGTCAGTACCAGCCAAACCTACGTGGCCGCTATGCAAGGGGGAGAGATGGGTAGTCAAAGGAAAATCTGTGTGCTGTTAGGAAGAGATAGAAGTCAAGGAATGGTATCTGGTATAAATGACCCTACCAGGGTATCTTATTTCTGGGTTCTACTCAAATCAAAGGACTGTCAAGTGGGAAGGGAAGAAGTCCAGATGAGCAACGAAACCAGGGTAGTGGCCTGAGGCAGCTGTAGGGCTCTAGATTGGAGGATGAAGCCAGGTGGGCACAGAACCAAGAAGGTAGCAGGGAATATTGCAAGGAACCATTTTTGAAGTTCTGGCAAAATTTTAGCTGTGTTATAAGAACAAGGGTAAGGCTGGGCGTGGTGACTCAACGTCTGTAATCCCAGCACTTTGGGAGGCCAAGGCAGGTGGATCGCCTTGAGTTTGAAACCAGCCTGGGGAACATGGCAAAACTTCATCTCTACAAAAACATACAAAAAATTAGCTGGGCATGGTGATGTGTGCCTGTAGTCCTGGCTACTTAGAAGGCTGTGATGGCAGGATCACTTGAGCCCTGGAGGTGGAGGCTGCAGTGATCTGTGCTGGTGCCACTGTGCTCCAGCCCAGGCAAGACTCTGTCTCAAAAAAACAGAAGCAAAACCAAAAACCAAAACAAACATAGAGTTTATTGCTGGGCCAGTGTCAAGCCCTGAATTGGCCCTTGGAGCTACCATGATAGTGTTAATCAGCAAAAGAAAGTATAGAGGGATGTGGCCAGGGTTCTGTGAGCCAAGACCCTGTGCCACCAAGAGATTCTACCTCTCATGTTGACCTCTATATTTCATGGTGCAAAAGAAGGTGACATTTCTTTGCAACTTCTCTGAGGTATGGGAATGTGGCATCTTCAATTTAGGAAAACTGTGAGTTGATTATGGATAAATCCAGGTATCCCTGGGCTTCCTGACTCCTCACTTTGACTCCTCCTATATCTTCCTTTCCTTCCTATCTTATATTCCTTTTGATTCCTCTTCTGTCTTCTTTTTCCTGTAAGCCTTTTCTTTTCTCCTTTCCTTTTTTTGTCCTAGTCTCTTCATTTCTCGTCATTCTGTTTTTTCCTTCTCTGTCTTCATGTTCTCTTCTCTCCATCTCCTTTTATCTTTCTTCTGATATTTCATAGATGTCTGACTAAACTATCTCTTCTATATAGATTTGAGCTTGATTTAAAAAATGATTACAGAGGGTGGAGGAAGGAGAGGTCTACAATGCCTGTGGAGCCAGGACAACCAGCCACCTGGGTGGGTTCAGGAAAGTCACTTCATCTCTCTGAACCTTAGCTTTCTCAACCGAAAAATTGAGAGGTGGATTATATGTTTGTTTGTTTGTTTGTTTTTTTCCAGGGCCCTTTTATGGCCCTTTAGGACATCTGGGAAAGGAGTATAGGGGCCAGTCCCTCTGAATCTAGCCCTGGGTTTGTTTTTATTTGGGGTGAGAGGGGGCAAAAGTGGCATCTCTAATGGTGGAGGTGAAGATTAGTGACTACTAATTGGCAGTTCAGGACAATGACCAAACTGAGGCCCATGGCCTTTACCCATCGTGATAGGAGAGTCACGGTTTTGTAAAATAGTATTCAGTGTAAACTAGAGGCTCATTTGGTAGCACTTGAGAATACTGTCAGATAGCAAACTCACTTTACCTGGGAATGTCTAATTTCTCCTTCATTTCTGAAGGATGGTTTTGTTAGATGTAGAATCTCAGTTGAGAAGTGTTTATTTTTCTTTCTTTTAGCACTTTGAATATGTATCCTACTGTCTGTTGGCTTCCATGGTTTCTGATCAGAAATCAGCTGTTAATCTTATTGAGGGTCCCTTGTACATGATGAGTTGCTTCTTTGTTGATGTTTTCAAGATTCTCTTTATCTTGCAACACTTTGATTATAATATGTATCATCATGGATCTCTTTGAGGTTTTCGTGCTTGGAATTCATTGAGTTTCTTGGATATGTACATTTATGCTTTTCATCAAATTTGGGAAGTTTTTGTTCATTATTTCATCAAATGTTTTTTTCCTTCTTTCCCTTTCTTTCTCTTCTCTCCTTCTGGGACTATCATTATGCTTATGCTGGTATGCTCGATGATGTCGCACAGATCTCATAGGTTCTGTTAATTTTTCTTCTTTCTTTTTCGTTTCTGTTGCTTAGACTAAATAATCTCAACTGACCTATCTTCAAGTTTGCTCATTCCTTTGTCTGCCAGATCAAATCTTCTGCTGTATTCCTCTAGCAAAACTTTTCAGTTACTGCATTTTTCAACTTCAGAATTTCTTTTTTTTTTTTTGACAGAGTTTTGCTCTTGTTGCCCAGGTCAGAGTGCAGTGGCGTCATCTCAGCTCACTGCAACCTCTGCCTCCTGGGTTCAAGCAATTCTCCTGCCATCAGCCTCCTGAGTAGCTGGGATTACAGGTGCCCACCACCATGCCCAGCTAATTTTTTATATTTTTAGTAGAGACGGGGTTTCACTATGTTGGCTAGGTTGCTCTCGAACTCCTGACCTCAGATGGTCCACCCACCTCGGCCTCCCAAAGTGCTGGGATTACAGGCATGCATGCCCGGCCAACTCCAGAATTTCAATTTAGTTCCTTTTTACAGTTTCTATTTCTTTATTGCTATTTTCTATTTTGGTGATACATCATTCTCATGCTTTCCTGTAGTTCTTCTTTTAAAAAAAGTTTATTTATTCATTTGTTTATTTTTATAGAGATGAAGCCTCACTATGTTGCCCAGACTGGTCTCAAACTCCTGGGTTCAAGCAATGCTTCCAAAGTGCTAGGATTATAGGCATGAGCCACTGTCCCTGGCCTCCTTTAGTTCTTTAAACAGAGTTTCCTTTAGTTCTTTGAACTGATCTCAAAGTCCTTATCTAGTAAGTCCAATGTATGGGCTTCTTCAGGGTCAGTTTCTATTGATTCTATTTTTTCTGTGTATGGGAAATTTTTCTTATTTCTTTATGTGCCTTGTAATTTTTTATTAAAACTGGATATTTTGAATATTATGTGGCAACTCTGGAAATCAGATTTTACCCCCTCTCTAGCATTTGCTATTGTTGCTGTTTGCTCAGTGACTTTTCTAAACTAATTTAGTAAATTCTGTATTCTTTGTCATATGTGGCCACTGAAGTCTCTGTTCCATTAGCTTAGTAGTCAGCTAATTAGACAGAGATTTCCTTAAACACTTGGAACACTGGCAATGACAAAAACACCCAGTCTTTGCAGAAGGATTAGGTGTGTATGTTGGGCATGTCTTCAACACTCAGATAGGAATTTAACAACATTGCCTTTACATTCTGCTTGTGCACAGCCTCAAAGTCAACCAGAGATAAGAGCTTAGAGCCTCCTCAGGTCTTATCTGGGCATGCACACAACTCTGGGTGGCTTCTAGATTCCCAAGAATATATTGAATCTTTACAAAGCTCTTATTTCCCAAAGCATCTTACTCCCCAGCCTTTCCTCCCAAGATTTTGGGTCACCCTATTGTGTGCCCAACTGTTATCCATTGTCTCAGGCAGCAGACACTAAAACATTTGCCTGTAACTGTTATTGATAAATGCCCTTTGGTAGTGACTTTGGCATAAGGCAACTTTTAGTCAGGCTGACAAGATCAAATCAAATCTTTTCAACAGGACTTCTGGGAGCCACCACCATCAGCTAAGGACAATTTGTAAATGAGGTCCGTCTGCTCCCTCCTGAATTAGTTCTGAAGATGTGGGTTATTATTTTCAAGACTACTGCTGAGATGGTGAGCATGGGATGGGACTAGGGGTAAGTCAAAAGGCCACAAAGCTATTTGTTCTTACTGAGATTCAGCTGGCTTCTTGAATAAGTGCTACCTGGGTTGCTGCAAGCTTTTATCTAGTTTCCAGAGTTTTAGAAAGGTTGATTCTGACAGTTTTTGCTAATTAAAAAACTTGCCTTTATGGAAGGGTGGGCTTTGGAAATTCCTTTTTCTGCCATTTTCACTACCATTAAACTGGAGGATTTTCCCCAAAAAACTCATTTTAAAATCCCAGCACAGCAGTTCAAAGACAGTAGGTTTAACTAATTATCCTCCAACCCAGCATTTAGTGTGTTAGTGTGAGCACTGCTCTACTTATGTGACTTCTAAAGGACCAATGCTTTTATCCATGTGATCATTCTCAAGGTCTTTCTTCCAAAGATTTTAGGTTGCTTTCCATGGTGATCATATTTCCTCTGTCACATCTATGAAATAAGAGGCTATGATAGTCCTCTTTCCCACTATTATCAGGGAACTGAAGTTCACAGAGTTTGCTGACTTGCTTAAGGTTGCACAGGAAGGTGAAGATGGAGGTAAAATTCCAGACCTTCTGGTTCCCCATCTAATGCTCTCTCCATGAGATAAAGATGGGAGATGTGTGCAGGTTGCTCTGTGAGTAAATCAGAATTTCATCTTTTCCATTAGCCTTAAGTGTTGGCCTCAGTTGATCTCTCCCTATACCCACTTCCTCTTTACCGCACTCCCCCATTTCCATCGATCATGAAGAAAAGAATTCCTAGGACTCTTTGACAGGCTGCTACCCTCTCTGGCTTTCAGGAAAAGAACATTCTCATTGAAAGCATTGACTCCAGAAGAGTTTACTCTTTTAGAGTCTGCTGCCTGCTGTGGTCTATCCCAGAGAATCACACATGTTAGAGTTGGAAAGGATGCCTTTCCACTTTGTAAATGAGGACACAGATCCAGTCAGCTATCTACGTTGGAGACTCTCTGCCTAGAATGCACATCACATTTATCTAGTTTATTAATTTGGCTGTTGTGCTCCAGGGGCAGATAAAGCACAGTGTGAATGGTGCCTACTGGGATTGGTGATACTCCGGAATTGAATTAGACTAAATTACTGTAGCAAATAGATCCCAAAACATGTTGGCTCAAACACAAAAGCAGTTTGTCTCTTCCTTTATCTGGGACAGCTATCCCAGGTTGCGGGAGGGGGGTCACTCAGTTCTCTACTCCATGTAGTAATTTAGGGACCCAGGCTGACGATAGTGCTGCCATTTTCGAAGCATGACTTCCAAGGTGACTCTGGTTTTTGCCATTCAACAAGGAAATGGAAAGGGAAAAACAGTATGGGGAAGCACAGGTTGGAGATCTTATGGGCTGGGTCTTGAAGTGGCTCACATTGTGTCCACTCACATTTCTTTAGAAAAAACATGGTCCTAGGGCCACACTTAACAGCAAAAGAGGCTGGGAAAGGTCATATAGTTGGTCAGCCATATGCTAGGCTATAGTTGTTTCCAGTGAAGATGGAAAAATGATGTTTATTTCCTCATATCTGGTACTGAGCAGACAGGTACTTAGAAAATATTTATTAAGTTATGGGATAGATGAACAAGGGAAAGGTTGAATAAATGAATGAAGGAGTGGGGTGATTTTTCCATGGTTGCACAGCTAGTTAACAGGAATTTTTCTGCAGACTTTACTATTTTATTAGCAATGAAAGAGGTTACAGATCCCCCCAATATTTCTCCACATTTGCAGAAAATATTGTCACATGAATGCATGGGAAAATAATTAACAATTGTCCCACTCTAAGGAAATTCAGTGGATAGAATTCTGAAACTACATTATATATATTTGGAGATATTCTTTTTGATGTGATTTTAAACTTTACAAATAAATTAGCCATGGGTTATTGTTAACAAATTGCTGTAGTGCTGTTTTTTGTTTTTTTGTTTTTTTTTTTTTTTGTCTGAGACGGAGTCTCGCTCTGTCGCCCAGGCTGGAGTGCAGTGGCTGGATCTCAGCTCACTGCAAGCTCTGCCTACCGGGTTTACACCATTCTCCTGCCTCAGCCTCCCGAGTAGCTGGGACTACAGGCACCCGCCACCTCGCCTGGCTAATTTTTTGTATTTTTTAGTAGAGACGGCGTTTCACCGTGTTAGCCAGGATTGTCTCGATCTCCTGACCTCGTGATCCGCCCATCTTGGCCTCTCAAAGTGCTGGGATTACAGGCTTGAGCCACCACACCCGGCCGTAGTGCTGTTTTTTTAAGCAACTTTTTAAAATTTACAATTTACTATTGTTTTTGTTGTTTGTGTTATTGGTTTTATAGAAACTCAGAACATCAGTAAAGGTCCTTGGAGATAACCAAGTTCAATTCCCAATGAGTTCAGACACAATGTTCTTTCCTTCTTCAGCAATAGAACTGCTGGACTTCAGTTGTATTAATACATGGTTGTCCCAGATAAAGCCCATATTTCAGTCTTCCTGTAAGTGTAGTGTGATCCTGTGGCTAGGTTCTGGACAATGGGATGTTTTATAGTAGCTTCTAGGAATCTTACTTAAGAGACAATGCATGTGACTTTACCTTTTTCTTCAGTCCTTTCTAGTGCCATCTTGGGACATGAGATTGAAGTTATACACAGTGGAGCAACTAAGTAGGAGGAGCTTGACTTTGCACCAAGCCTAGATTGCCTACCTAGACTTTAATGTGTGGGAGAAATAATTTTCTATTTTGCTTGAGACCTCTCATTTGGGTTTTTCTAAAAAAATTACTTCCAGCTGCAACTTGCCCAAATTATTATCCTATGCAACAATGAGGAAATGAAATGACTTGTGGTCACTTGTAGGAATTGGATCTCATGCAGTACCTCTACGTACATTCTTCACTACAGAAAAACCAAGATAAGAAACAAAAAAAAACCCACCCCAAAGCAAAACAAACAAAATACAATCCCCCAAACACTGTGCAAACACCATGATAGTAAAAACAGCAACACCAATAACTACACATGCATAGAAAAAGGAAATTTACAGAGCACAGTTGCTTCTGTTCTAAAATCACTGAGAACTGACTAATGTTTCATACACACTCAGTAAATCCTTTTCCTGGGATGTTTTTCCTTGGTCACACAGGTAGCTCCATTTTCCAGTTTCCCTTGCAGTTGGCTGGTCATGTGACTAAGCTCCAGCCAGTTGAATAAAAGTGCCCTTTTCTTGGCCAGAGGCGACGATTTGACTCACATGCAGGGCATGATGGTGGTGGGTACAGGCACCTCACTGGCGATCTCCTGCCTCCTGTCCCTGTCGCCCTTCACTGGGATGCAGATGTGCAGCCATCAGCTGGCCTCCACCGAGTGGCTTACCATCCAGGACAGCCTGCTTGGCTCACATCTCTTCGTGTTCTCCCTCACTGCCTTCAGGATTCTGGAGAATCTTGTGTTTGGCAAAGGATCCCAAGCAAAGACCTTTCCTGAGATTCTCCTGTTCCTTCTGTTGGCTCTCTTTGTATCTGGCCTCAGCCACTGAGTCTGTGTCACCACCTGCTTCATCTTCTCCGTGGTTGGTCTGTGCTACATTAACAAGATCTCCTCCACTCTGCATCAGGCAGCAGCTCCAGTCCTCACACCAGCCAAGGTCACAGGCAAGAGCAAGAAGAGACATTGACCCTGAATGTTCAATAAAGTTGATTCTTTGTTAAAAAAAAAAAAAAAAAGAGTAAAGTGTACCACTTCTAAACTGGCCCCAACCTCACACCTCCCATGCCTGTCCTCCACACTCCTTACTTATCCAGTAACTGAGTGCAAAGGATTCTAAGGTCGTAGGTGAGGATGGAACCATTTGCTGTAAGAGCCTGGGTCCTCAAATCTCCCTGTGGGAAGCCACCTGCTGACCGGAAACACTCCTTTAAACTTTTGGGTGGGTGATAAATAAGCTTTTGTTTTGGAATTTATTTGTTACAGTGATACCTTATGTAGTCTCTTTTCCTGTTCTTTGCCTCAGCTGCATCTGGGTTGGAAGCTGACCTGTGTTGGGCAGATTTTGAGTTCTAGATAGGTTTTTGTTGACATGCTACTAGGTATGGTGGGATTTTAGTCTTTCCTGGTCTCTGGTTTGGTGCCCAACACATCTTAGTTGTCTCTAGGGGATGTGGTGCTACACGTTTGTGCCTTCCCTGGCTCCTTCCTGGTCTCTAGGGAGGAAGGTGCTGCCGGCTAACACCTGCCTGACTCCAAGTTTGTGTCTTGGCTCCAGATATCCTGGACTCTCACCTCCTTCACCCTTTGTCATCACTCTGATCTTCACTCATTCCTTGTCCCTAATTCCCTTCCCATTGCCATTGGATATTATTCGCCTTTCAGGGCAATTGATTTACCTACTCCTTTAAGGAATAATAAATACATTATAGAGTGATTCTCAGCTGGGCACAGTGGCTCACACCTGTAATCCCAGTACTTTGGGAGGTGGAGATGGGTGGATTACCTGAGGTCAGGAGTTCGAGACCAGCCTGACCAACATGGTGAAATCCCATCTCTACTAAAAACATAAAAATTAGTTGAGCGTGGTGGTGCATGCCTGTAATCCCAGCTACTCAGGGGGCTGAGGCAGGAGAATTGTTTGAACCCAGGAGGTGGTGGAGGTTGCAGTGAGCCGAGATTGCACCACTATACTCCAGCCTGGGCGACAGAGTGAGACTCTGCCTTAAAAAAAAAAAAAAAAAAAAGTGATTCTTGACTTCTACACCTAAGGCTCCAGACCAACATCAGGGTCTAATCAGGGTCTAGGCTTTCAGATTAAACAAAAGCCTTGAGTCCCTTCTTGTTTTCTCCAGTTACAAAACCTATAGCTCTTTGGGCATCACCTACAAAACTTTCGCCTTCTAAGAAAATCTCTGGCTCCAAGCTCATTGGCTGAAAGCTTTAACTGACAGGTCTTGAGTCCAGTGACAGAACAAAGCTCTGGTTCTCAGTTCTATCCACTTCCCTAAGCTTCCCTTGTATGGAAATGGCCTGAGGCATTCCTTTTAGTTATTTCAGAGGCAGATTGTTCTGATTTTGAGACACTTTTACTTTAAGTCTCTGTGGCATCATCTAGACCTCCATGGTGGCTGCCATCTCTCCACATCCTTCCCCCAATCCCAGGGGAGCAATCTTTATTCGTTGGGCTGGTTTGGTATCTGCTCTTTCCCCAAAACTTAACAAGTCACCTCAACAATAGGGTGTAGAAGAAAGAGCCTCCATTAGCTCTAGGACCTCAGGAGAGGCACACGTAACGTCTTGAGCCTCAGTTCCTCATCTGCCAAACGTGGATCAGAATTACTTTCCTGCCTACCTATATAATTTGAATATTAAGTAATGAGAATTTTGTGAAACCATTGAAATTCTTCAAAGTACCATATAAAGAATGCTAGGAGTTATTCATATTACTTTGCTTTTAGAAACGATTCAGCTTCACCTTCTCTGCTTTTCTAATTCCCTCTGGCCACCTTCCCCACCCCATCAGGGCCAGGGCTCTTCCCTGGGAAGGAAATAGGAGGAGTACTCATACTTCTGGGTTTATCTCCTTAAGTTTAGCTCACTTCCCTAGACTTAGATGGGTGACCTCCTTCATCAGTTCGTAGTGGCTTTCCAGGGTCACCAAAAGCTTTGCCTCACAGGACAAGAGCCTATTTCATACACTTTATTTTAAAACTGATAGAATCATCTAGCTCTGGTGGAATCAGAGAGCTTGTACCACCAATATCTCTGCAGGTGGAGAACGGGATGAGAGCTTCCAGTGGGGCCTGTGTAAGGTTGGGGGAGCAGAGATGGCCAGCTCTGTTCTGGTCTTTAGAGAGCAGGGTCTGGGTTCCTCCTCCCTCCCTGGCCTCCTTGCTCTGCAGTGGTAAACCAGGGTGACTGGAATGATGCTTTAATATAATGGCCCCCAGACAGAGAGCTTTGCCCCCAACCCACCAGTGTGGGATTAATGGGGTGTGGTGGGGAGAGGAGGACATCCCACAAGAACTAATGTCTCAGCCCTCAGGGTCCTTGTGTCAGCCTCAGCCTCATCTTCCTGAGCTGAGTGGCTGAGACCAGGCAGGGGTTGAAGAAGGAGGGCAAAGAGGGAGACAGCAGCAGGCTGCCCCTGGGGTCCCACGGTTCTACCTTTACTCTGGAATAGCCAGCACTGGTAGAAACCACCTCTGGGCTGCTGGACCGTGAGTCACATCTACACAGTAGAGGGCAAGTGAGGAAACAGTAATTTTGTCAATTGTTGAGGATATAAACTCTTTCACAGGATTTAAGCTATTTAAGCTGATCACTGAGGCTGTGAGTTCTGTTACCACCACTCGGTCTACATTTCACATGGCCCCGGAGCTGCTGGTCCTTGCCTTTTTCATTGGCCAAAACTGTATTTCCTATAAGGACTGAGGATTGAGTAGCCCTGTGTTCTCTCCCCACACCTAAGAGCTGTCTGATCCCCCCACCTCCACCGCCCCGTGAGAGTCACCACATGGTGATAGCTCCCTGCTATCCAGAGCTCCTGGACCATGTGAGGGTCCAATCTCAAGCACTGGGCTCACTCACAGGCAGTCAGCATCATGGGAAGAAAGTGGCTGCAAACTCTGAGACTGAGTTCAAATGCCCGCCCTGCTGCTTGTAATTAATGTGTAACTCCAGCAAGTTCCTGAACCTGGCACCTTCATTTCTTATACTGGTAATAATAATTTATTTGTATGGGCTCTGTGAGAATTAAACAGATACCAGGTGTCTAAAGTGCTCTATGCACATAGTATATGTTCAATAAATGGTAGTTATAGTGTAGGTGCAGTGGCTCACCCTCATAATCCCAGCACTTTGGGAGGCCGGCAGGAGGATTGTTTGAGCCCAGGAGTTCAAGATCAGGGTAGGCAATGTAAGGAGACCCCATCTCTACAAAAACTAAAAAAATTAGCCAAGCGTGGTCACGCGCCAGTAGTCCTAGCTACTGGGGAGACTGAGGCAGGGTGGATCATTTGAGCCCAGGAGTTTGAGTGAGCTATGATTGCACCCACTGCACCTCAGCCTGGGCAATAGAGCAAGACCCTATCTCTAACAAAAAAGAAAGAAATGGTAGTCACTATCTGTTACTCTGGGGGTCCAGAAGTCACCAATGAGCAGTGTCTTTATGGCCCATGGCAAGTTACTGGGAAAATTCCTGCTGACAATGAGCTTTTGAGGAAGTGAGAGCACCTTGCTGGGCGGACAGGCATGGGTTCTTGGTAAAGCCCTGGAGGAAGGAAATCGAGGGCTGGCCGCTCTGAAACGTCCGCCTGCGGCTGCTCTTACCCTCCTGCCCCACAGACCGGTTACTCTTTAGAGGATCTCGAGTAGCTTAAGTCTGAATCTCCGGCTGGAGCAGCCCAGACAGCGCTCCCCCGCGGGACCACAGAATCCTGGATGTGGGCCTAGGGGCCCTGGATCGGCAGTGGTGGAGTCTTCTGAGCCTAAGGGCCACGGGAATGACAGAGTTGCAGATGGCTTTGTCGTCCGCGGGGCGGCTCAAGTGTCCTGGGTCCCAACCTCTGTCCTACGGCCAGGCCGTCGGCTCAACGGACGAAGGGAATCGGGCTGACCAGTCCTAAGGTCCCAAGCTCCCCTGACCTCAGGGCCCAGAACCTCGCATTACCCCAGCAGTGCGTTGGTTACTCTCCCTGGAAAGCGGCCCTCGCCGGGGAAAGTGGGAGTTGCGGCACTGTGGTCTTTGGAGGCCTAGGTCGCCTAGAGCAGGCGGAGCCCTGCATCCCTCCCGGAGCCGGCCTGCGGTGAGGTCGGTACCCGGTACTTAAGGAGGGAGGACGCGCTTCGTGCTCAGGGTAGGCTGGGCCGCTGCCAGCTCTTGATTTAGCCTCATGTCCGCCTTTGTACCAGCCTCTCCGATTTGTGGGTCCTTCCAAGAAAGAGTTCTCTAGGGCAGCTGGGGACATCTCTCGGGTCTGGCGAGGCGACAGACCTTCTTCGAACCCATCGCCAGCGGTGTTACAGAGACTTTCTCCACTGCAGGGCGGCCTGGGGTGGGCATCTGCCAGGCGAGGGAGCTGCCCTGCCGCCGAGATTGTGGGGAAACGACGTGGAAGACACCCCATCCGAGGGCACCCAATCTGCCTCTCCGTACTCCGATTCCATCCTGCAACCCAGGAGAAACCCTTTCCGAGTTCCAGCCGCACAGGCACCCGCGGAGTTTCCAAAAGAGACTCCCGCGAGGTCGCTCGGAACCTTGACCCTGACACCTGGACGCGAGGTCTTTCAGGACCAGTCTCGGCTCAGTCACCTGGTCCCCGATCGCCGCGACCGGGATTTCCTCCTTTCCTTTCTGCTCACCAGCCGGCCGCCGGCAGCGGCTCCAGGAATAAGCACCAACCCGCGCTGGGGTGGGTTCAGGCGGCAGGAATGCAGAGGCTGGTCCTCCTCTAGCCCCGGCGCATTCACTTAGGTGCCTGAGCCCTGAGGTTCAGCCTGACTTTCCCGACTCCTAGGTGCCTGAGCCCAGAGGTTCAGCCTGACTTTCCCGACTCCGCCGGGCGCTTGATGGGCTCCTGGGCTTCTGGGCTCACCCTTACGCCTGTGTACTAAAGCACTGCCGCCCTCCCGAGGTGCACGTCCACCCCCTCGGCGCTCATCGGGGCATTTTTTCACCCTCTCATGGTGCACGTGTTTTCTCTCAGGTCAGCTCACATCTTCCAGTACACACCCACTGTGTCTACCTGCCCCTCCAGCGTTTCCTAGGCAGCTTTGAGGGCCCAGAGGACTGAAGTCTTAGTGCTAGGATGGGAGCACGATGAAAAAGGAAGGGGCCCAGTCAAAAGTCCTCTCCTCTTCGGTTTTTCTTCAACTATCCCTCACAAAAACATTTACTTCTGTCCCAGCGCCTTGGCGGATTTCGGCAGAAGATGGGTCCTAGGGGGTTGTGGAGGCCAAATTCCCAGGATGCTGGTCCTGCCTTTTTCATTTGCCAAAATTGTATTTGGTACAACGACTAAAGATAACCAAGCATTGAGTAGCCCTGTTCTCTCACCAGATTGCCCTGGCTCTGTTTAACTTTTCCTGGTGCAATGCGATGTCACCACCTGCTCCCCAGGCAGGCATCACTCCCTCAAGGTACAATTTGGGGTAGGGATTTGAGTCCTGGAGAGGGTCAGCAGGGCTCTGGGGTCGGGGTGGGAAGAAGACTGACAAGGACACACTGCAAGCTCCACATACTCTCCTCTGCCCCCTGTAGCCCGGGGCTTTAATGACCCCAAGCAGGTTTCCCTTCTCTGGTCTAGCCAGCTGCCCCTAGGGCTGGATTTTATTTCTTCGTGGGGTTTTGCCCTGAAGGGCCCCATGGGCATGGGACCTGGTTGGGAACAAATGAAGGGTGTCTTGTAGCAAACACAGTCAGAGAAGCAGAAAACAAGATTGGGCACTTCCAGTCACTTGGTCACTTGAGGTGGCTGGAGCAAAACTGGTGGCTTCTGTGACTGCTACAGGGTGAGGGGGGTGGAGGGTGGCAGAGAGGTGACAAGCCACTGGGACTCCTACTCAGTGGGGACACCGGACAGGGAGTGGTTGTAATCACCAAGCAACATCTGTGCGAATAGGTCAGGATAGCAGTTCGGTCTTCCCAGGTGAGGAACTGAGGACCAGCTTGTATAGATTTATGCAGTGGGTGAGTAGCTTTCAAATTTATTTTCAGAACTTCCACGTAGTACCTGCCTCTCCGTTTAAACATTTTAAAAATTTTATTTATTTAAGTATTTTTGTGGTTAGCTTTCCAAGAGGGAGGAAAAGAGGGGAGTTGCAACAAGTAGCACTGCTATGCTGGGATTCATTTTCCACAGTAAAGCCTGGGACTAGCACCCTGTCCCCTACTGGCAGGTGAAAACTCCAGGCAGACTCCTGAGAGCCCACCTGGGCTGGTTGAGAGAGTGCCTGGGGTGCATCCCTCAGCAGCTGCCACCTCAGCCCTGGGGCCATCTCTTTCTCTGGGATCAAGCAGCCAGGTGTCAAGGCCTTCCCAGCAATCCATGCTGCACAGCTGGGTCTTGTCCTAGCAGGTTGATGGGCAGGGACTGGTTGCTTAGCCAGGGCACCAGTGTGTGGCTGTGGATTTGTGTGCTTCTGTGGAGCAGCATTATGTGTATGTGTGTGTGTGTGTGGAGGGGGGCACAGGCATGAGGAAGGGTTCATTTGTGCAGGTATCTCTGGTATATATCAGTGTGGGAGAGTGCCTCAGGATGTGTTTGTGTGTCTGAAAATGGGCGGAGGGTCTGTTGTGCTAATGTGTGCAGGGGTGACAGAGTCTGTGTGTTTCCCTGAGTGGTGGCTGTGTGAGAGGGTGAGGGGATTTGGTATTGTCTACCATGCCTGGCACATAGCAGGATCTCAAGAATCTTGAGTTTCATTAATGTTAAATGTGTATGTTCCCATTCTTGTGAAAGCTGGTATAGAGCCTGTTTTCCTGTGAGTGTGAGATTGGAAAACGGGGGATGGGCAGGGGTGAGACAGGATACAGAGGCTACTGTTTGCTTCCTCCCTAGAAGTAAGTACATAGAAGAGTTGGCTCTGGCACCTCACGGGACATCACCAAGTCCTGTGTGACTGGCTAGGCTGTCCCAAGGTGGCTTCAGGCATCTCTTGAGTCTTTGGGGACGTTCAGGCAGTAGCCTGCCATTCACCCTGTCAGTCAGCAGAAGTTGGGCCCACTCAGGCCTTAGAAACACAGACCAGTACCCGGGAGGACCTGAGCTATCCGCGAGAGCAGAGCTTCCAGTAGAGGCCGCAGGAGCTGCCTTGACTGGAATTCCTCTTGGGGTGCAAAGGTGGAGGGGCACATTGTGCGACCCCAGGCGGAGGACTGCAGCCACTCCGTGCAGTCCCAGCCTCTCGGGTAGCCCCTTGACCTCCAGGCCTGCACAGATCCAAGACCCAGGTGCAGGCTCTCGCGCCAAGTTAGCCGGCCTAACAGCCTGCAGCCGCTCCAGTCTCAACTAGGAAGGAATTCTTGTTGCTTACAAAGTCCAAGCGAAAGGGTGTTCTGATTTTATCCCGGTTTTACCAGAAAACGCTGAAAGGAAAAGCCCCTAGAGGACACAGTGCTTTGGGAACTCGGGGCGCCACGAGCAACTCATCCCCTCCCTTCCACCCAGCCGCGGTACCCTGGTTGCGGAGGGACGCGGTGAGTACCTACAGCCACTGCGACCCGAGAAGGGAAAGCCTCAACGTCTTCCTCTCGGAGTCCTGCCCACTCCGGATCTGCCCGGACAGGCTCAGATGCGTCGTTTAAACAGGGGGCTGGCACTCCAGAGAGGAGGGGGCGCTGCAGGTTAATTGATAGCCACCGAAGCACCTAGGCGCCCCATGGGCGGAGCCGGAACCGCCAGCTCGGTCTGACCCCTGTCTTTTCTCTCCTCTTCCCTCTCCCACCCCTCACTCCGGGAAAGCGAGGGCTGAGGTAGGCAGATAGACCACCAGACAGGAGGAGAAGGACAGGGGTACAGATGGAGAGACCAGGACACAGAGTACAAAAGACTGGCAGGAGAGAAGAGGAGAGAAACAGAGAGGGACAGAGAAAGGGAGAAACAGGAGAACCGAGGCGCCCGCCGGCCTGGCCGCCCAGAGTCCGACTTCCCTCCTTCCCTGACCCTTCAGTTCCACTGCAAATCCACAGAAGCAGGTTTGCGAGCTCGAAGACCTTTGCTCCACCGCCACACGCAGCACCGGGGCTGCGCCTCTGGAGCTTAGGTCTGGGGGTCTGAGCCTGGGATCGGCAAATCGGCGCAGCGCATCGCGCCCAGTCTCGGAGACTGCAACTCTTGGAGTACGAGCGGCAGGAAACTTCTGCTGCCCAATTTCTTCCCCAGCTTTGGCATCCCCGAAGGCACTACCTGCCCTCGGCACAAGCTCTCTCGTCTTCCACTTCGACCTCGAGGTGAAGAAAGAGGCTGGCAAGGGCTCTGCGCGTCGCTGGTGTGGGGAGGGGAGCAGGCTGCCCCTCGCTTCTGCAGGGAGTTTTCCCAGCCAGGAAAAGGGAGGGGGTTGTTTCAGGAATTTCAGTGCCTTCACCTAGCGACTAACATACGTCGTGTGTGTGGGAAGGCGTCTCGCTGTTTTCGGGACTCACCAGAGAGCATCGCCAACCAGAACGGCCCACCCAGGGTGTCAAGTTTTGGTAGGGAAATCAGACACTGCGGCACTCCTGGCCCGCGGGCCTTGTGGCATATAACAATTTATATATTTATGATTTCTAATTTTATTATAAAATAAAAGCAGAAATATTTCCCGAAGAACATTCACATGTGGGCATTACGGGGAGACGGCAAGTCAGCGGCTGGGGGGAGGGGGGCGCGCTCAGCCGGGAGCGCTGTGGCCACAGTCCTGGGAGGAAGAGAGCGGTGTGGCGGGGCCTCGCCAAGAGAGGAGGACGAGGGGCGGACGACGAGGGGCGTTTAGGGGTTTCTGTGGCGCTGCCCTTTCTCTCTCACTTAAGTTACTAGGCGAAAAGCTGACACCTGCAGCTCCCACTGACCCACAAGGGCAAGGGAAAGGGCCTCTGGAGATGGCCTAGGTTCAAAGGCCCTTTCTTTTCTCTCCTCTTCCCTCTCCCACCGCTGACTCCGGTAAAGCGAGGGCCAGAGGTAGGGGCAGATAGACCACCAGACAGGAGGAGAAGGACAGGGGTACAGATGGAGGGACCAGGACACAGAGTACAAGAGACTGGCAGGAGAGAAGAGGGGAGAAACAGAGAGGGAGAGAGAAAGGGAGAGACAGAAGGAGAGAGTGAAGGGTGGCAAGCCAGAAATCTAGAAGAAAAGAGACAAGCAATACAAAGAGAGGGAGAAAGACGGAGAGAAAGCAGAAAAAGGAAAAGAGAAGGAAGGGAAAGGAAGAGGAAAGGGGGAAAAGGCAAGGCAAGAGAGGGGAAAAGAAAGGAAGAGACAGAGGGAGAGAGAGAATGACAGTGGTATATAATTTATTCCCTTCTGTGGTTTAAGACCTAGTCTCCAGCCCCAAAAGGATCCCAAAAGTAACTTGTTGAAAATAAATCCCAAACGAGGACCAACATAGACAGCTATCCACCCTACCCGGTTGTTCTACCCGCTCAGCCTGAGGGTCTTTCAGTACCTGGTAGGGCCACAGGGGCGGGGCACCCCTGGACACTGCCACTCTCAGGTCCCCAGTGTCAAGCCACAAAAGGCAAGCTCATCAAGGCAAACGGATTCTAGGAGCCCAGGTCCACGAGGTTGGCTGACATGGGGTTAAGGATGGAGTCCTGCAGGCCATGGTGGTGTTGCAGTGGGTCCGCTCCACCTCCGCCTGGCACCGGCACTGGCACTGCGCTGGGTCCCGGAGGGTGGCCCAGGCTATGCAGGGACGGCAGCCCAGGTGGCGGCGGGCTGAGCAGCAGTGCCGGGCTGGATGAGTGGTCTGGCGTCCCCGATGGAGTCTTCTCGTCCTCCGAGCTGCCTAACACCGACTTGCCGCTGCCATTCAGCGGGTTGTGGCTGTTAGAATTGGAGTTCTCGTTGTTCTCCCTGCAAGTGCGGGAGCAAAGCAGCGGGGTCAGCAGGGACATCGAGACCACCCAGAGCCATCTCAGTCGCAGTCAGAGCCAGCCACCAGCCTCAGGAGACAGATCCCAGGCTTGTGGCCTGCGGGTGTTTTCGGTTTCTACCATTTCCTCGATCTGGTCTGGGTTCTTTCTGCCCATTCTCTTCATCTCTCAACACCCAATTTCTCTTGCCCCTCTCCCCTTATCGTCCCCACATCTCATGCTCTCAATCTCATCAATATCTTTTCTGTATTCCTCTTTCCCTCCTTCCCAATATTTCTTTTCAGGAACAGAGGGGCAGGGGAACAGGGTTCCCTGAAGTTGTGGGGTAAGCAGGGAGGAGGTGACGATGCCTGGATTTTCAGATCACTCTAGGCTCCTCAAGCCAGGTTTGCTGAGTAGACGTGGGCCTAGGAGGTTAAGGAACCCTGGATCCCAGGTCAAGGGATTTAGGGCCTCTCACAAGCCTTCATTTCCCTTTGCTTTTTCTGCCCGAGGCCCTGGCTGGGAGATAGGATCCTGGGGTTAAGCGTACTTTCCCTGTAGCTCCAAACTGTGCAGCCCTGTGAGGGCTCTCCTTGCTGGACCTAGAGACAAGGGTCCAAGGATGAAGGACTCCCTTTCCATAGTGGTACAGTGAAAACATCAGCTGGGGGACCAGAAGCTTGGGGGATAAAGGGCAGCCCCTGGGAGAAGGCCGAGACTTTTCCATTGTAACCAGCCACTCCGGGAATCTGCAGCTCTCATCTGGGGCCTGGTCTGAGAACCCAGGTTTTCAGGAGTCTGAACACATGCCAGTTTGCATGGAGGGGGACCCAGCAGAGAGAACCCACCTCCTTCTACGCCTTTGACTGACAGCTCCTCCCCAGATTTGGATATTTAAAATCCTGGATATGATCTCTTGTCACCAGCTTCCAGGAGGGCTTTTCTTTCTGCTTTCCTGGGAGGGAACTTCCCACAGGGCTGGCAGCTGAGACCTCACCACTGTGGATACTCCAATCTCAGGGTCTCAGATACCTGGGAGTATCTGAGCGTGCAGCACTCCCCCTAAGATGTTTCTGGTTCAGCACCCCCACCTCTGACCCTGATCATTCAAACTCAGGGTGGAACACACCCCATATCACCAACCCCAGGTGTCCTGTTTTCCTCTTACCCCAGTCTGGATTCTTTCCCCATAATCAGTTCCTCTCCAGATTTGGGGTCCTGAGGGGTTATAGGACAGGCAGTGGCAAGGGCCTAATGATCAACCTTTAGGCTGGTTCAGGAAGTCTTGGTTTACCTGAGGACATCCAACTCCCAGCCCCTCTGTGGCTCTCAGCTCACCGCAGACATTCTGACCTATCCACCAGAGGTAGGGCCCAAGGAGAGAGGCATCAAGGGCCTGGAGTGCCAGGGAAGGGCGGCTATCTCTAGCAAGGCAGAAAACACGGCATGCGTCTCTTCTCTCCCAGAACTGACACTTCCTCCCTTTCACCTCTGGATCCTTTCTAAGGGGATAAAGGACCCGCTATCAACTCCCACATCTGACAAGGAAAATTCATGGCCAGGCTTTTCCCCATCCAGGTCAAACTAGGGAAGTTCCAGTCCCAGTCCCAGTCCCAACCCCATGACACTTTGGTCTGGAGCTGAGTAAGGCTGGGGGGAAATGCCGGGAAGCACCACCAGGAAGAAATCTGCAAAATCTGCTTTCACCTGGGCCCAAACCCCTCCGTTCTGAGGAGGACCAGACCTACTGTGCCTGCTTCACAGGGGATCCAGGCCTACAGTCCTGCGCTGCCCCGAAGCTCTCTGCTTCTCCACCCTTTTCCTGTAGCGACCGAGTGGTTAGTTGACAACTTCCTGAATTGCTCTGCCCGCTTTAGACAAATCCCTGCTCGCCGGGTCTCCGGCATAGAAAGGCCTAAGCATCGTCCGAGTCAGGCCAGGCTGCAGCTGGGCTGTGGCTGGGCCTGGGGGCCCAGTTTAGGCCTCTTCGGGGAACCGGCAGAAGCCCTGCGAACCCCTCCCTTGTGCCCCGGTGAGCCGGCGCCGAAGAAGGTCTACTTACTCGTACCTTTCCTTGGCCTCGGCCGCCCGGTCGCGCTGCCGCCGGTTCTTGAACCAGTTGCTGACCTGTGTGGTGGTGAGGCCCGTGGCCTCCGCAAGCTCGCGCTTCTCGCGGGGTGAAGGGTAGGGGTTGTGCGCGTACCACTCGCGCAGCACGCTGCGACTCTTTTCCTTGAAGCAGTAGCTGGTCTCCTCGCCGTCCCAGATGGAGCGCGGCAGCGGGAATTTGCGGCGCACGCGGTATTTGCCCACGGCGCCCAGGGGTCGGCCGCGCAGCTTCTCCGCCTCGATGTAGTGTGCCTTGAGCCACAGCTGCTGCAGCTTGGCGTGGTTGTGCGGCGAGAACTGGTGGCTCTCCAGGATCTTGTAGAGCTCGCGGAAGTTGCCGCGGTGGAAGGCCACCACGGCCTTAGCCTTGAGCACGCTTTCATTCTTGTGGAGGTGCTCGCAGGCGGGCAGCGACCACAGGAAGCGGCCCAGCCGCTCGATGTTGCCGCCCTGCTGCAGCACCTCGCACACGCACGCCACTTGCTCCTGCGTGAAGCCGAAGGTGGGCAGCATGGACATGGTGCCGGCTGCGTCCCCGCCCGCCCGCGCGCGTCCTCACCGGGCCGCGCGGTCCCGCATGGAAGCTTCCCCGCCGGGCCGTCCGGGCCGAGAGGCGGGCGGGGCGGGCCCCGTGGCCCGGCGCTGGCCCCCGGTGAGCCCCGAGTCACTGTCGTACGTCCCCGCGCCGGCCGCGGGTCCCGCGCAGCTCCGCGCCCCCACCACCCGCGCGCCTCGCCCAAGCCCTCGCCCAAGCCCGGGGGCCGCCCGGGGCGCCGCTCCGCATGCTCCGCGCCCGCCGGCCGTTCCCTCGCTCGCTTCTCGCTCGTTCTCCCTCCGGTCTAGCTCGCTCGCAGCTTTTTTAATAATATTATTCTAAGCGGGCATGAGGCGCGGCGGCCCGCGCCCTGATTGGTCCGGTTATCTGACCCGGGGCCTGCCAGTGCCAGACAATAGTCGGAGTCAAATTATTCGCCATAGAGACGCTGTCAGTCACTGGTAACCCGAGCCTCGGCGGGCCGGGCCGCTCCCCCCCGCCGGCTCCGCTGACAGATCGCCCTGCTCTGCGCAAAACGGAGGGCGGCTCGACTGGAGCCTGGGGTGCTCTGAGAGCCTGGGAGGCGGAGAGGGGCCGGGTTGGGGCCGGCAGCGGCGGAGATTGACGGGGCGGATGCCCAAAGAGGGAGGGAGGAGGAGGACAGGAGAGCGCGGGGGGGGGGGGGGGGGGGGAGCGGGCGAAGACGAAAAGGGGTGGGTCGAGGTGGGGAGGGAAGAGGAGAGCAGGGAAGGCGGAGACCGTTTAAGGGGGTGTCCGGGAGGAAGGGGAGGGAGAGGGGTGGAAGGACCCTCCAGGGGAAGAAAGTTTGGGCAGCTTTCGCTAGGAGAGGGCTCTGCAGCCTCACCCAGGCCCTGCCGGGTTCCTCTTCTCCCCAGGTCGCCGCGTCCCTCCCAGGCTCTCTGTTCACCGGGCACACTCTACCCTGGCGCAGGCCAGTGGGATTGGAGAGTTTGGACGTGCTCGGGTGCCGCCCAAAGACTTGGTTTTTTCTGCTGACAGCGCCCCACCCCCCATCCTAGAAACTCTGGACCCAGCGGTCCTCGAGGGAAAAGGGGAGGGAGTAGAAGAAAGAAGTGGGGAAGATTTGGCAGTGGCCGCAGGCGGACGCCGGAGATTCGACTTCCCGGAGGATCCCGCCTTTCCTCCCTCTCCTAGCCCCGCTGGCTGCCTGGTGGCCTGTACCGCCCCAACTCTGCGCTCTCTGCTGCTTGCCGGGCGGGGACTCAGACTTAACCCCACGGGTCCCACAGCCCGAGGAGCGCCAGGCGGTTCCGTGTGGCCTCTATGGAAGCTGACTCCGGCCGGCAGCTGCGACGCAGAAAGTGGGACGGCGCAGACCCGCAGTCTGCCCACCGGGGCGTGGGAGAGGGGCGAGGGCAGGGACTCTAGGACGGTAGTGGCGCTTCCCCGGTGGGTGGTCGGTGAGGAGAACGGAGGCAAGATTTTCAGTCCTCCCGCTTCTCCGCTGGGGCTCAGCTCGGCTCCTGGCCACGCCAATCTGGAATGAGGTGCTTTAAAAGGGGGTCCTGTTTTTCTGCTTCTGTCAGGGAGCCAGTGGAAACATGTGGTGCTGATCCTGTGGGAAAAGGGCTCGCACAAAGGTGGGAGAACTGAGGGTGGGTGTGTTCTTGCTCTACGTTTTGAAAAGCCTGGGGCTTAGCTCCTTCCCGGACATGTCCTTTCCACTTCAGTTTCCTCCTCTTCCCCCCTCAGCTGCTGCAAGCCAGGAGCTCCCAGGGCCATTCTCGGTGCCGGAGACCCAAGCCCGCACAAATCCTCGGCTCTGCCCTCAGCCAGCCTAGGACTATGTAACTCGAGTCTAGGCCAGTTTCTTCTTTCCTACCCTTTTGTACTTTCTAGTGAGTTTGTGCTAGGAGCACTGGAATGGGAGTCTAGAGCCCTGGGTTCAACTTTTGGCTTTGCTTGGTGTCTATGGTAAGGCATATATTTATTCCTTTGTGTTTATTTCCTTCTCTGCAAGATTTCAAAAATTTTCCCTCTGCTCCAGCATTCCGGAAGTCCTTTGGGAGTGTTGTAGGCATGAGAGAGTGGAACCCTGGGACTCCCCTTAAGACTTTAGCTTCCAGGGGCCTACCCCGGCGTGTTGAATGAGGCCACAGGGCTGATGAAGTAGGTCCAAGGCCAGTGCGGGTGCAGAAAGGGGCAGCTTTCTGCAGAAATCCAGGTGGCATCTTTCAAGTCTGCATCTGTAGGCTGGGAGGGGGTCTGCTGTGTCCAGGACACCCTGTCCAGAGTCCTGTGCACTGCCGCACAGGGGCTGCCCCAGAATTGGATCTAAGGACCCTGGGAGACATGGAGAAGAATTTACCCCAGACTGTGATGAGGTTCAAAGCCTACTTTGCTGACCTCCAACAAAAGTGCAACTTACTCTTTTCAGCTCCTCTTCTTCAGCTACTTGGTTAAAAGGATTCAGCTGACTGGCTGGGCCCAGCCCTGGCAATGGCCATCTTACATCTTAGCGTGCTTAGGCTGGGATTGTAGAGGAGCATCCTGGCCTGGTGTGGGTGAGTGAGACCAGGCAGTCACTTCCTGGTTTGAGACCCTGGACCAGTCCCCGGACCACTGTTCTTCATTCTCTTCCAGTATTAGACTGAAGCCTGGGTAACCTCTTAAGTTCCTGCTGGTTCTGGGCTGGGGTGGGTCTAAGAACAGTAACCTTGAAAAAGCGTACAATCTCTGCAACCTTAGCCACAGCCTTCACCATGAATGTGCCACTCCTCCGACCCATGGAGCTTTAAGATTAAACTTCCCCCAGGACTGGGTCCCGCCCATGTTCAGTGAAAGCAGATTTTTCTGGAGCTTCAGACTCACTGTTCCTCCAAGTGCTGCCCTCTTTGCAGCCTCTGGGCCCTAAGCCCGAGTCAGACCTGCCAAGAGCCTCCAGGCAACGCTCAGCAGCACAGGGAGAACAGAACAGACATAGGGCCTGCCACCGTGGATAACGTAGTGTCCACGTGGATAACGTAGTGTGTGCCATATGAAAAGTCATTACGGAGGAAGCACTGAAAACCTGGAGCACCATTACCTGATGTATGGGTGTGTGTCAATATGCCCCTGGTTCTCCTCTTCCCCCATGTATGTAAAAAACCGGTTCCAGCAGGTGTGGGCCAGAACCTCTTAGTAGCAGCAGTAGATGAGTGCCTGCCCTAAAAAGGTTACATGCTGAATGAGGGTCTCCCCACACTCCCCAGCCCCTTCCCTGCCTGGCCCATTCCCCAGTAGTCTTTGCCACAGGACAGAATACTTGGGAGGTGTCTGGATGAGGATTTAATAGCCAATGACAATCTCAGCCCCTTAGTTGCAGTGCCCAAAGCAGTTGCTGAGAGGCCTACGGGGTGCCGAAACTTTCGGGTCTACCTCACTCCAATCTCCGGAATCCCTGTCCTCCTTCCTGTTCCAAGACCCATTCCCAAGAGGCTTGCACTTGCTTTTTATCCAGCACAAACGGGAAAAACTCCATGGCTAGGGGGAGAAACCTTTTCGGAACCATGGAAATTTGGGCTTTACTGAAACGCCTCCTTTCACCTCCAAGCTTCCCTGAAGTCCCTGGGAGGATGAGAGTTTCTGGAAAGCAGCAGCAGCAGGGGTGGGTGGGTGCTCCCCAGTGATCTCAGGCTGATGGAATAGCTTTGTCTCAGATAAATTGTCAGGGACAGTTTGGGGTCTTTGTGCCTGGAGTTGGGCAGGAAGCTCCCAGGACAGAGCCCGAAGGCACCTACCGTCCGGCGCCCATTGAGCAGCCCAGGGCTGGCACACCGCGCCCACCGGGGGCATTTCTGGGAAAAGGGAGAAGGCAGCCCACTGGCAACCCGAGGGCTTCCCTGGTTTTGGGATGGGGCCGTTTCGGAAAGAATAGGGTAATCTAGGAAGAAGGAGCTGCTCTCTGGCTATTTCCAAGGCCAGCGGATGGGAAGGCCTTTGTTCTGGGCAAACCAGAAACCTTGTTTGTGACAGAGGGAAAAAGAGAAGGGGGCGGATGCCCGGTGCCAAGTCAGGGAACCAGAGTTTTTTTTTTTGTTTTTTTTTTGTTTTTTTTTTTTGCTTTTTATCTTTATTTTTCCAGCCTATAAAGGCAGCAGAAATCCCCTAGGCAGACTCCGGCCCTGGCGCCGCCCGCCTCGGGCGGTCCATGCAGCTCCGCACCTCGGGCTCTGGGATGCCCCGGCCTGGGTGGAGGCTCTCCGCCCTCTCCTAGCTCCGAGCGCCCCAGCCGGGATGGGCCGGGCGCGATCCCCAGACAGTCCCCGAGTTCTCTGGGCCTGGGCGACGCGTTTCGTTGAAAGCGGGCAGGTGGTGCCTGACGGGGCTGCGCTGAGGCTCCGGTGCCTCCCCACCCGCCCCTCGCACCTGCGGGGTCTGACTCGCAAACCCTGCACCCGCGGTTTTCTGTGTTGTCCTACGAGGGGCAGGTCAGGGCGAGGCCAGTCGGCTCACACGAATTCTCCAAGTCGAGAACGAGCCCCGCGGCGCCCCGAGCCCGGGCAAGGTTGCGAGGCGCTGGGCTTGGGGCGGCCGCACTCCTGGAACCGCGCGAACAGCGGCGTCGCCCGCGCCGCACGTGGCTGGCGCAGTCACAGGCCCGGAGAGCTGGAGCAACGGAGTCCCTTGGGGTCATCGTCACTCCTCTGCCCTCCGGGCCTTTACCTTGAGACCCACACGGCAGCCTGGAGGACCCACACGATACAACGGTTTAGAGGCCGCAGGCTCACGGAGGATCTTGTTCAAACGAAAATAATGAGCACAGGGGCTCGGGGCCAGCCTGGAGACCCGCAAAGAGGCGAGTCGGCCCGGGCGGCGCCGGGACCAGGCGGGATTTGGGGCGGGTATCTGGGTTCGGGCGCTGGCAGCCTTCCTGCGACCCCCGGCCCTGCGTCCCCGCCCGCGGTCCCGCCTTAGTCCTGGAGTCCCTTCCTGGGCCCCTTCGCCCGGGTGCGGAGGGGCGCGAGCGTGGCGGGCAGGGCCATGGCGCGAGGGGCCGGGCTCGCGGCTTTGGGTTCAGGGAGCCCCTGAACTCCACCACCGGGTTGTTTTGCAGCGGGGCAGTGGAGGGGCTGCGCGTCCCGGGCCCCGTAGCTCCACCAGGTCTTCAAGCCAGCGCCCCCACGCGGCGGGCCCAGAGTTCAGGCCGGAGGGAATGCGCGCTCTGCTCCCCGCAGGCCTGTAGCCCAGGAGGGAGAGGACGGGGAGAGGGCCCGCTGTTCTTCCCTCCTCACCCCAGCACTGACCCGCCTGTGCTGGCACGGAGGGTTCGAAAAGCTAGGCGCGCCTGTGAAGAGCGAGACCTCGGAGACAGAAACACACAGAACCCAGAGGTGCACTAGGTTGCCAGACGGTCTGATCACAGGATTATTCAGGGGATAGACGCTGGCTTTTCTCCATCTCACGTTTCCCCTGCAACGTCTGGGTGCCCAGGAAATGTTTGAATGGATGCCTGAATGACCAATCGGGTTTGACTGACAGCAACAGCTGGGAAGTGACCAGGCCAATAGGAGAATGGCCCTCTTCCTCCTCTTTCCTCCTGCTCTTCTCTCCCAGCCTCCCCTTCCTTGGAGGGTTTAAGTCTCAGAGAGTGGACGCTTTCCTTCAACCAGGAGTCCTGGGTGCTGGAGTCTCCCCATGGCCCGAGGAGCTACAGACTGAACTCACTGCCCTTAGAAATTCCAGGTCTAACTGCCTATAGCATCACCAGGTTCCCATGGTTCTCGACCCAGACCCACCGCTTTCTGCATTAAAGGAAGTTTTCTAAGTAGAGTTATTCTAATTTTTCTGGGGCTGCCGTCTTCCGTTGCATTTCCTCAGTTACTTTACAAAAATCCTCTGTAGGCAACGAGTAGATCAGGTTTCCTGTTAGAAGTGACTTTTTTTTTCCTTCTTCTTCTTTCCATTACCTGAAAGAAACTCTATCCTGTCATAGGGATTCCTGGCTTTGCACTTCTCTCTCTTGTGGTATCTATTTTTATTACCGTTAATTACAATGCATCAGCCCGACTCATCAGTGATACCCCCTCCTGTCTGGCTGGTGACTGCCGTTGGCTCTACCCATTTGGGTAGCGCCTGGGCAAGAGGCCACTCCCACCCGGCCATTGGAGGCAGCCACAGAAGGGTTTCTACTGAGTTCTACATTTTTAAAGGGAACCTAGAAAAAGCCAGCATTGTTCTTAACTTGGAAATCCAATGCTTTACTTTGTTGTCTCTGAATTAAGGCTAAAACCCAGGGGCTGTTTCTTACAGAAGAATATGTGCTAATTAATTTATGCACAGTGCTGTGAGAACACTCTAATGAAGTAGGTAGAAACAAGATACAGCCCTCCTGGGGCGGGCAGATTGCTCAGGGAAACCTGTGCATGAGCCTGCTGCAGTGGGACCTGGTCAGAGCTGCAAAGAGGTATCTTTCTGGTAGCGCTGTGGTATTCTGGTTTGTGGTGACAGGTATGGTCAGCTCTCTTTGTTCCAGCTCTTGTAATATAGTCACGCTATTATAAATGCTCACACGCACAGAGAAAGGTAGGGTGAGTAAAGTGGAGAACATGGGGTTTGGTGTGAGGCAGGCCTGGGTTCTTGACCCAGACCCACCCCTTTTGTAAGTTACTCAATCTTGGAGCCTTATTTTGTGCATTTGTAAAATGGGGAGTTTAGAGCCCAGTGTTTGGCACGCAGTAAGCATTCAATAAATAGATTGTTGAATTGAATACAACCACTTTGGGGATTAGAGAGAAAGTTTATGAAACATCTGGTAAGTAGTAGATCCTCAGTAATTGACACTATTGTCACTAGGGCTGTGATCATGATAGTGTGTTTAGAGTTGCATACAATTAGTGTTATTTCAGAAAGCACCTGACTTCAATGTCAAAAAACAGATGGTCTTTCAAGGTGAAAATTATTATCAAGACTGTATTATATGCCCAGACCTGGACTAAGCACCCTGGGAAGTGCTGAGATACGTGACTGGAGGTCCTTGGGGGCAGTTGGAAAGACAGGAATAGGTACAACAGGAGACCACCTTGGCATCTATGGTTCACCATCCACAGCAACCTTGGAGAGAGTATGGGCTTTGGAGTCAGGCTATCTGGGTTAAATACTGTCCCTGCCACTTAATAACAGTGTGACCAAAGGTAAGCGACTTTATCTTATGGAGTCAGTTTCCTGGTCTTGATAGATGGGAGAGGGAATAAAAGTAGATGTAACTGGCAGGGTTTGGTGGCTTGCGCCTGTAATCCCAGAACTTTCTGAGGCAGAAGCAGGCGGATCACTTGAAGCCAGGAGTTCAAGACCAGCCTGGCTAATACGGTGAAACCCCGTCTCTGCTAAAAATACAAAAATTAGCTGGGTGTGGGGGTGCATGCCTGTAATCCCAGCTACTCGGGAGGCTGAGAATTGCTGGAACCCAGGAGTTGGAGGTTGCAGTGAGCTGAGATCACACCCTGAGTGACAAAGCGAGACTCTGTCTCAAAAAAAAAAAAAAAAAAAAAAAAAAAAAAAAAAAAAAAAAAAAAAGAAGAGGTGTAACCAACACCTTGCTTCCAGGAGTTTGAGAAGAGGAATCAAGCCAGTGTATGTGAAAAGGCTGGATTCCCTGTTTGGAGACAAACTGGAGAACTTCAGCTGCCATCATGTTTTACATTATCTGATAGTATTTCCAGAATTTTGGTCACATTAGAATAATTCTCAGAAAGCAAAAGGCAGCTTACCAGTGTGGCATTACATATTTCGATGGGGTTGAGATGAAGTTTTCTGCTTCCATTGTGTTTGTTCCCAGGACTGAATACAAAGCAGAATTCATACTGAAGGCTCTGTAGGTGTGTGTGGACTGTGATTGTGACCAAGAGAAAACAAAGTGACTCCTCTTCCCTTGCCTAACTCCATTCTCATCAGACCCTGAGCCTTCTGAGCCCTGAGATAGAGCCAGCTATATCTGTTGAAATAAAAAATAGCTTCCACTAATAGAGTATCTTCTATGCACAAAATGGTATACTAAGGTAGAGTGGGTACAATAATCCTGTAATGTGGATATTATCAGTCTTTAAGATGAGGAGACAGGTTCAGAGAGGTTAAGCAACTTGCCCACAGTCATACAGCTGGTTAGGAGCCTCTGGAATTTCAGTCTTTGATGCCAGAACACATGGTGTAAACCGTAAGCCTTGCTGCCCTTAATTTCTCTGTAATAGCAAAAGTAATGATAGAAAGAAGTTACTGAATGCTTATTATGTGCTAGGCATTGTGCTATTTCACCTAATCTCAAATACCGGTATGAGCTGGATGTGATTAGTATCTCCATCTTATAGGTGATGACGCTGGGGCTCATAGAGGTAAAGTGTAACTCTGGCAGCTATGCCAGAGCTGAGTTCTCGAACCCAGGCCGTTTGGCTGCAGAGTGCATGCTCTGACCTACTGCACTGGGGCCTATTTTTCTACCAAGTTCTCCTCCTTCACCCTTAAAGCCATTCCTCTTTCTGAGCTTGGGTTCCCAGACACTTCCAGCTTCCAATGCTTGAGAGTTCCTTCCAGGTATCAGGAAGATAGGTCTAGGTTCTAGGAAATGCCATCCCTTGTCCTCCTCAAGTCTCAGCCCCCCAGGCCCTGAGATTTTCTGAGACTGGTGACCTTCAGTCCCTGTTTTCTCCTGCTGAGAAGAAGCCCATGTGACCAGGGCAAACCATCGTACAGCATCCTTAGCCCCACAGCTGGGAACGTCTGGACATGCTCATGGCCCCATTGAGTTGGTGTCCATTATGCCTGGGGTGAGCCTGGGGGACTCAGAGAATTTGAGTGTCTTAGTCAAGGTACTTTGAAGCACAAGTCATAGAAATCCACTGAGTCAAACAGGAGAAACAAAAATAAATTTATTTTAAGGATTCATGGGTAGCACATGCATTCAAGAGTAAGGAACACCATTGTCCTTAAGAGAGGTGGAACAGAACTTGGGAAATAGTTGGAAATCAAGGCAGGCACACTTTCCCCAAATGTGGATGGGAGAATGGTCTCTTTTCTGAGTTCCCTTCCAAGCATCTTTGTTCTTCTCTCTCTGAAGAGCAACTTGTCCTGGGTGCTTCCCTAGTCTTTGTGTGTCCTCCTGGTTCAGACACTCCAGAGGCACTCAGAAATCTCTGCCCTTGTTCCAAATTCCTGAGGGAGGGGACGGGGGTGGACAGAAAGAGAATCTTATAGGCTCCTCTTGGGTCAGTGATTCCCACTCTGATCAGTGATATTCAGGTGGGTGGATGGGAGGGATTCTATGACCCACTGCCCAATCAACAGGGACTGTGAGCCCAGACTTGGAAGAATGAAGTGATTGTACCACTGCAATTCATGTCTGCTATCAATGCGAGAATCTAGTGCTTGGTACATAAGAGGTATTCAATAAATATTGATTTCCTTTCTTTCCCCTTCCTCCTCACTCTCTAATGTCACTCCTTTTCCAAGTTGCCCATCACAAATCAGCCAGAGCAACCAATTTAGGGCACAGATAAGATTATGCCACTCTGTCTTTACATTCCTCTAATGGCACCTATTAACCTCAGGATGGAATTTAGCCTCCTTACCATGGCTAATGGGACCCTTTGCTATTGGACTTTGCACATATGAGTAGCCTACCTCTCCTCACTGCCCACTTCTTCCTCAAGGCTTCAGTCAGCCTGAATAATTTGCAGCTCATGAACTCTTCCACCCCTTCTGTAGTTGTGCATCACCACTAGCTATGCTCCTGTAGACAAGCAGAAACCCCAGCCTCATTGACTCTGGGCTCAGTTGTGTGACAGGCTTTGATCAACGAAATGTGAGTGGATGAGCAGGAGCTTTTAGAGACATTGCAAGTTGCTACCAGACGCTTCCTTCTTTGTCCTCCATACCCCAGATAGGTGCTGCTCCAGCCTGTGTCACAGAATGAAAAGGAAGGTGGCACAGAGCTCCATCCTGAAGCAAAGTCACAGATGCCCTGCAGCCTATATTCAATATGAGAGAGGAATAATGTATATGATTTTAACCTCTGAGGTTTGGGGATTGTTGGTTAATATGGCAAAGTTGAGTAATGTATTTCCCTCTCTCCCCTCAAATCTCCCTGGAAATGTCTCCCTCTTTTCCCAGTCTCGTAATCTTTCAGGACTCAGATTAGACGTTACTTTCCCTGGAAAACTTTCCTGACATTCTTCTTCCCCAGGTCAGGCCATGGCCCTACTCCAGTTCCCATATCACCTCCCTGTCCTCAGCCCCAGCATTGCACTTTCCTGTCCTCACCCCCAGCATTAGACTTATGTCACAGTGCTCTCACCCCTTGATTTTACACCCGATGGCACCATGACTGGGAGCTCCTTGAAGGCAGGGACTATATCCTTCTCGTTCCCCACTTCTCCCCTGTTGAATCCTCAAAAAATATTTGTTGAAAAAGGAATGAACTTAGTTGTATGAGTAATCTTCTACCTGTGTGATAGATTTTATTTTCTAAAGATGACTACAACATCTCCCATCCCATGTGCTTTTCTTTTCCATTTTTCTTTCTTTCTTTTTTTTTTTTTGAGACAGAGTCTAGCTCTGTCACCCAAGCTGGAGCGTAGTAGCGCAATCTCAGTTCACTACAACCTCCACCTCCTGGGTTCAATCGATTCTCATGCCTCAGCTTCCCAAGTAGCTGGGATTACAGGCACACACCACCACACCTGGCTAATTTTTGTATTTTTTAGTAGAGATGGTGTTTTGCCATGTTGGCCAGGCAGGTCTCAAACTCCTAGCCTCAAGCGATCAGCCTGCCTCGGCCTCCCAAAGTGCTGAGATTACAGGTGTGAGCCACCGCACCTGGCCCCACATGCTTTTCTTTTAATGTGACTTTGACATTGCTCTAGTTGAGGGGTGTGTGTGTGTGTGTGTGTGTGTGTGTGTGTATGTGTGTTTCCCTTAAATCTGGGTGGGCTTGTAAATATGGCAGGAGTAACACAATGTGACTTCTGAGGCTAGGTCATGAAAGGCAATGCAGTGTTGGCCTAGTTCTCTTGGGACACTTGTTCTTAGAACGAGACACCATGCTGTAAGGAAGCCCAAATAGCCTGTGAAGGGGCCCATGTGCAAAAGAATTAAGACCCCTTAGGCCTGAACTCTCAAGCAAGCACCAGCACCAATTTGCCAGGCATGTCAGTGAGCTGTCTTGAAAGGGGATCCTCCACCTCCAGTCAGGGTGTCCCAGTTGATGTCACAAGGAACATCCTGGCCAACATGGTGAAATCTCGTCTCTACTAAAAATACAAAAATTAATTGGGTGTGGTGGCATGTGCCTGTAATCCCAGCTATTCAGGAGGCTGAGGCACGAGAATCGCTTGAACCCGGGAGGCAGAGGTTGCAGTGAGCCAAGATCGCACCATTGCACTCCAGCCTAGTGACAGAGCGAGACTCCATCTCAAAAAAAAAAAAAAAAAAAAAAAAAAAAAGTAAACAAACTCAGTTACTTATTTCCCCCTTCTTCATAGCTAGCATTCTTAATTGGGAAAATTTGTAAGCTCAATCCATTATAATCTTTGTAGCTACTGTAGCACGTGGCTGGGGCTGTGGTCATTCACAAGGAATCTATAATTTCTACTACCTTCTTTCTAGCCTATATTTAATCTGAGAAGTTTCTAGGAGGTCATATGTCACCTACATCAGTACTTACAATGCCCACCAGCAATTCAATACAATCTAATCTCATTCTATTCCAGTCAATGGACAAATATATACTTCTTTTCCCACAGTATAAATCTGAGAAGTATTTACACTGTCTTTATACCCAGCTCTGTGTTAGGCTGTCAGGGGGAGAAGTCTAACTGGTCAACAAAACCCACCTGTGTAAAGCAGAAGAGAGCAAGAACCACCCATCACTCCTCACCACCATGATTGGGACACAGGTGTGCCTAGGTGGGCAAGGAAGGCTTCTTGGATGGGGAAGGTGGTCTTGGTCTGGGGTTCAAACAAGGAGAATTAGGATAGAGGAGGTGTGCCTCTGAGGCTGAACGGATCTGGGCGAACAGGAGGAAACCATGCTATTTCCTTTCTCAGCTCAGAGACCAGCCACATCTTGGCCTTGTGTTTGCATCTGACTTTGGATCAAAGGAGACAGGGAACCCCAGAGTCTCCTACTTAAGACTATAAGCTCCATGAGGTCAGGGTGTGTGGCTGTCTTGTTCATCGTGGGGTGCCCTGGGTCTGGCTCGGCACCTGGTACGTGGCTTCCTTGCTTCTTCTCTTCTCCACAATTCTCCACCGCAGCCCCAGAGACTTTCACAATGTGTCACATTACTTTGATGTTTAAAATTATCTGATGGTTCCCCACTGCACCCAGCACAAACTCCCTACGGAGATCTCCAAGGGCGAAGGTGATCCAGCCCCTGCTTCTTTCTCTCACTGCCTCTGATACTCTTTCTCTGTCTCTTTTCTCATTATGCTTCTGCTGCCCTAGCGTCCTTCCTGTTCTTCAAATGTGCCAAACTTGTTCCCACCTCTAGGCTTTTACCTTGAGTGTCCCCTACTCTCTCCACTATATAATTATGTTTTATCTTCACATTTACCACCATCTGAAAGTATTGTGCTTGTCCGATTATTGTTGATTGTTTCATTCTTAGAGTATAAACCGCATGGCAAAAGAGACTTTGCGTGATGGACTCATGGCTATATCTCCAACATCTGGAACAGTACATGGCACACAGTAGGTCCTCAATAAATGTTTGTTGAAGAAAGGAATGGCTAGCAGTATTAGGGTGCACAATGACTTGTAAATGACTGCAGGCTTCAGTTCCAGTCCCTGGGTCAGGTGAGGAGGGACTGCTGCCTTCCTGACCTACCTTAGCCATACCTGAGAAAGCCTCCTGGCTTTGTGTTTGTTGCCTATCTCCCTCCAGGTGTCCAAAGTGAGAGATTTCTGGGAAAAGCCAAAATATATAGAAATATACAGAGTCAACCATACACATTTACTCTGGCCATATCAGATGATGGTGACGGATGGCAAATACAGACTGGTTGAAGAGAGAGGACTGGTGCTCAAAATATCATCTGAGATGATATCATCACGCTGGACAGGATGAAGTTAATCCATAGAGCAGTGGTTCTAAACCTTTTGAGGTCAGGGACCCCATTGAAAACATGAAGAAAATGTGTCTTCCCAAGCAAATTCTCACACACGCATAGCCATGAAAGGCGGCCTTCAATGCAGGGACTCACAGACCCAGCGTCCCTCCACCAGCCCTGAACTCATCCCTGGATCCATGGTGTGGGCAGGCTGACAGAGCTCCTGGATCTGCCAGTAGAAGGCCTTCTGCTTTTTCCTCGAGAGTCCTAGCATCCCTTAGGTTCCAGAACAGGGCGTTTGTGTCCCTTCATAGCCACTAGTATGACAGGCATGAGAATGGAAAAGAACCTTTGCACTCACTCACCCCATCCTACCACATCAGGGGCCTCCCATCTCATCTAGGGCAGATGCCATTCTTAGCCTTTAGTCAATACTATTGGTCTCCTCAGACATCAAACACTTTTCCTCTCTCATAACTGTTCATAATTTACTGGATTAAATAATTTCTCCCTCCCTTCCCTTGCCCAGCCATAATGAACACAGAAATGGTCCAGCATCTAGCATGGCAACTTGTACCCAGCAGAAGCTTTTTAAAAAGTCCTTTCATTAATTTATAAATAGTAGCTGTCTTTTATTGAGTGTTCACTATGACACTGAACAAGGGGCTTGAGAAGAAGAATTTATGACTCCCCTGACAACTCTCTAAGGTGGAGACTGCCATTAGGTCCATTTTACATAATGGAAAGTGGGTACTAGGGGTGCAGGGAGGTTAAACTAGGGACAGAGAAGGGAGTTGAAGCAAGGTCTGCTTGCAGAGTCTGGGCATGTGGCCACTGTCCTGTATTGCTACCCTAAGCAGCAGGACTGTTGAGTTCATGTTGAATGCACTGACGATACTTTGGATTCGGCAGGAGCAGGAGGGAGGAAGGGGGAATCCAGGTGCTGCCTGGTGGCCAGGTGGGCTAGTCGATGCCCACATGACTGAACAAGGCTGCCAGGCCAGGATGCTTCTCCCCTCCTCCTGGCGGGTCCTGGAGCTCGGGCCACCCGATCTGGGATGCAGGGACGAGTGGATGTTATGACGTCTTGCTAGTATTCTTTTCTTTTCTTTTTTTTTTTTTTTTTTTGAGATGGTGTCTTGCTCTGTCACCCAGGCTGGAGTGCAGTGGTGCCATCTCGGCTCACTGCAAGCTCCATCTCCCGGGTTGACGCCATTCTCCTGCCTCAGCCTCCCGAGTAGTTGGGACTACAGGCATCTGCCACCTCGCCTGGCTATTTTTTTGTATTTTTAGTAGAGATGGGGTTTCACCATGTTAGCCAGGATGGTCTTGATCTCCTGACCTCGTGATCCATCCACCTCGGCCTCCCAAAGTGCTGGGATTACAGGTGTGAGCCACCGTGCCTGGCCTGCCTTGCTGGTACTCTATATCAGTGGTAGCCAGGGCAGGAAGGAAACCGCCTCACTGGCAGAACTGGCTCATTCTGGAACGGAGATTGATTTCCCAGTGTTCCTTCCTGCATCTCCGGAGCTGGTTGGTGTCAGAGGGAGGATATTTTTGTAAGGATGAACTGTTCTTGAATGTTTCCTGCAGCTGCTGGCCCAGGTCTCCCTCCAGCAGTCACAGGGCCTGTTATCTACACCTTCCTCTGCTTCCCAACATATTCAAATGAGAAGAAGGCCCCTCTCTGAAGAGCCCATGGCTCTCAGGAACCAGCGGGATGCAAGAGTGGGAGCAGGCACGGTGGCTCCCCACCAGCCACCTGTGGTGTGGGGGCTCGAGAGAAGCTGTGTATTTGGAGATTCTTCCTTTAAGATAGAGCTGCAGCTGTTTTGAGGAAGAATTAATTTTCGTCTTTCACCTGCTCAGAGAGGTCCTGGGCAGACATCAGGGAGAAAGAGTGACAATTTGGGGAACCCTAAGAGGTTTTGATTTATCTGGTCTCAACTTTCTCATCAATAAAATGGGGTTGCCAAGTCCATCAACAGGAGGTGCTCTTTCTCCATCCCTGACTGGTTAGAAGGTTGGCAGAGCAGCTCACAGTTCAGGTGCCCAGATTTGACATGGCTGGGCTCTGAGCCTGGCACAGTGACATCACAAAGTCAGCTGGACCCTCTGTGCTTCCTACATGACAGAATGAAAATGGCTTTTTTTCCCTTTTTTTTTTTTCATTTGGGATCCAAGATGCTGAGTCATTCACCAGCTCAGAAGAGGAGGTTTTGTTGTAAAACAATCCAAAAGGCCCCTCCCCACATCCCTGCCCAGCACTCGGGCCTCGCCCCATTGTTAATTCTGAGGGGATGCCTCCGGGAAAGCAGGGCGGGGCTGGATGAAGTAGATTCTGGGAGGAAAACCAGGGTTTCAGAGTTTCCTAGTGGTGAGCCCAAGCCAGGCATGTGTCCTGGGGACCACATGTACTTACTTTCTTCAGATTCTGTGTTATTCTTAGAGTCTTTATTCATCATCTATTGTGTGCCGAGCCATGTGCTTGTCTATGGGGGCCCTGAAAGGGAATACAGTTCCTAACCTAGATGGCCTGACCATTTAGCTGAGGGTAGGGGAGACAAGTGTAGCTCACCAGATACAGTGCACCTCCCGAAGAGTTTGTGCTCAGTGCCTGGTGTGTGTTACAGGCAGGCCCGGAGAGGGTGGGGAGAGCAGGATGAAGGGAGAGGGACTTGGAGAAGAGGCAGAGGACACAGCAGAGGGCATTCCAGGAAAAGCCGATAGTCTGAGCAAATGAGTAGGAATGATTTGGATTAGTAGTGGTGTTAAGGACACTGTGATGAGATTAACCAGGACTGAAGTAAATGGCAAACACTGGAGCAGTGTAGGGTATGGATTATGGAGGACTGGATATCCACCGAAGACTTTTGAGCAGGAGAATATCTGAATAGAGTTGATTTTGGCTGCATAGCAGGCATGCAGGAGGATGCAGTTCCCCAGGTTTCTGAGTCTAAGCCGTAACTTAATCCTGAGTTATTGCTCTCCTGTCTTTCTAAATGTAGCAACCATCCATCTATCCATTCATTTATTATCAATCTATCTATCCATCTATTAATTACTCATCCATCTATTTGTTCATCCACTCGTTCCCTTATTTTCCTCCTCACCAGCCTCTAGTGTAAGATCCTTCTCTAGGGCAGAGACATTATGTTCTCCGCCATATTCCTGGTTTCTAGCATTGTTCCTGGTACATAGTAGGCCCTCAATAAATATTTTTGAGCAAATTCTCTCGCTAAGTATTCACTCACACATGTACACTTTGCACAGGATATTGAGTCCATTCTGCTCTACTCTTTGGGGGAGCCATAGCTGGTTATTTGAGAGGGGTCCCAGAATGCTTCTTCAGTATCCCAACAAAGTCCTAGAGAGATCCTTTCCCCACAAAGTCCTAGAAAGATCCTTTCCCCACGAGTTTAGACAACAGCCTTGAGCTTTGAGAAGGCAGACTTGGAGGCTAGTCTCAGTTTTGCAAAGACAAAGTATGTGGCCTTGAGCACTATCATTTTCCCCTTGTTTCTTTGGCACAGAAATGAATAAGCTTGGGACAAGAGAGCTTTAAGAGTCTTCAGACTCTGACAGGTCATAATTCTATAACCCTGATCCTTCCCATTATAGGGCAAATAAAACTATGTTAAAAAACTGTTTGGAAGCCAGGCAAGGTGGCTCACACCTGTAATCTCAGCACTTTGAGAGGCTGAGGCAGGGGGATTGCTTGAGGCCAGGAGTTCCAGACCAGCCTCAGCAACAAAGTGAGACCCTGTCTCTACAAAAAATAGAAAATTATCTGGGTGTGATGGTGCACAGCCATGCTCCCGGCTACACAGGAGGCAGAGGCAGGAGGATCACTTGAGCCAGGGAGGTCGAGGCTGCAGTGAGACAGAGTCTCAGAAACGAGAAACAAAACAAAGCAAAAACCAACAAACCTGCTTGGATTCAATCAAAGGAAAGTTTCCCCAAATTCAGCAAGTTAATGTGTTTCTCAGCAACACGGAGTCTCCATAGCTGAGTAGCTAAGCATTATTCAGCTCTGGAATAGAATTCTCTTCTGGTAGTCCCAGTATGAATGCATTACCCCATTCATAATTGGGAGAATCCAGGAGTGCCCAGAAAGCAACTTAATTGCTCTGAGACTGAGTTCCTTTTCCTGATTAAGTCACTTAATAAATGACCACATCGAGTAGCCTGAGGCTGGGTATTTCCAAGGAGGACCTAAATCCCTTTTAATTTTCAGGGCTGTGTGCTTTCCTTTTGCAGCCTCGAGCTGCTGTGCCCAGCCTGTCATCTGAAGCATTTCTTCAAGGTGTCAAAAGGACGTGCCATGCATTTGGAACGAGGGCTAAATTAAAACACCGTACAACACATAGTTATATAAATTGAAGTATTTGGGCGTTTCCTCCAGTATAAACTGATTTGGCAGTTTTTTTCTGGAGCAGAAACACAATGTGCAGTGGGACACTTGCCTGACGTTTACACCTCCCCACGTGCACACACATGCATGAGTGCACACATATGCACAAGTGCACACACCGTAAGGAAGGGAAGGGCAGGATCCCCTGAATTGAACATATTCATTCGGCCATAAGGATTTTGTTGCTTCAGAAGAGGCAAAGATTGGTGGCTGATAACTTGGCACTTCTAATTTTCATGCTTGCTTCTGAGAATGGCCCTGGGACTTGGTCCCCTTGCCTCTTGAGAGACTTGGATTCTGTGATGAACTCATATATCATGTTATATTTCTTACTTCTATTGTTATTATTTTTTGAGACTGAGTCTCGCTCTGTTGCCCAGGATGGAGTGCAGTGGCGCTATCTTGGCTCACTGCAACCTCTGCTTCCTGGGTTTAAGCAATTCTCCTACCTCAGCTTTCTGAGTAGCCGGGATTACAGGCATGTGCCACAACGCCTGGCTATTTTTTGTATTTTTAGTAGAGACAGTGTTTCACCATGTTGGCCAGGCTGGTCTCGAAATTCTGACCTCCAGCGATCTAACCTCCTTGGCCTCCCAAAGTGCTGGGATTACAGGCGGGAGCCACCGCACCCAGCCATGTTATAGTTCTTAACTCAGAGGGGAGAAGGAACTTAAGTGATTTAATCCAACTGCCTCAATTTTAAGATGAAGACACCAGTGCCCACTAGTGCATAGCCCGAGAAAGCCGGAGCCAGTGCCAGGCCCTAGGTTTCTCGGTTCTTTATACCGCATTCCCTACCCACCAATGTTTAGAAGGCATCATTTGCACCAGTCAGCAAAGTGACTGTCCTTGTTGCTTCAGCTTTTGCTTTGCCTGGCAACTGGGCTGATGGGCACAGCCTGAGCCACACAGCAAGGGCACTGTAGTAGCTAGTCTCCCCCAAAGCCCCTCAACCATGGGTCAGCCCTCCCAGAATTCACACCCATCTCTACTACACTAAATCTGGGCTGGCCCTTTTAATCATCAGAATGCAGCAGAAGTAAGTAATACTTTGTGACTTCCGAGACTGGGTCATAGACAGCCTTGGACAGGAGTTCAGGGAAAAGCCACTACTGTGTAAGAAGTCTGATACTCCAGACCACCATATCATGTGTAAGAAGTCTGCTACTCTGGACTGCCATATTGTGAAGGAGCTCAAACTAGCCATGTGGCAAGAATGTGTGGGATGTGTGGGGGCCATCATCTAGTGTTCCTACTATCCCTGCCCAGGTGCCAGACATGTGAGTGAAGAAGCCTTTTGGGACACTCAGCCTAACCGAGGCTTCAGATGTCTTCAGCTCCTGCTGACATCAGAAGAGACCCAAAGTGAGAACTGCCCAGTTGAGCCTATTCAACCCCCAGAACCATGTGAAATGTATTTATTTAATTTTGTTTTTAAATGAAAAAATTAAAAAATATTTTAAGAGACAGGGTCTCTTAAAATTCTGCTGCCCAGGTTGGAGGGCAGTGGTACAATCATAGCTCACTGCATAACTCAAACTCCTGGGCTCAAGCAGTCCTCTTGCCTCAGCCTCCTGAGTAGCTAGGACCAAAGGCATGTGCCACCACACCCAACTAATTAAAATTTTTTTTTTTTTGTAGAGACAAGATCTTGCTATTTAAAAAAATTTTTTTTTTGTAGAGACAAGATCTTGCTATGTTTTCCAGGCTGGTCTTCAACTCCTGGCCTCAAGCTATCCTCTCACCTCAGCCTTCCAGAGTGTTGGGTTTAGAGGCATGAGCCACTGCACCAGGCTAAGAAATTTAAATAAATTGCTTTAAGCCACTGTTTTGGGGGTGATTGTTACACAGCAATAGACACCGGAACTGGCGCGAACACATGCCATGGTTTCTCTGCTGTGTCCTGCCTCTAGTCAGGGCCCCCTTTTTCCTTTCCTTCTGTCCCCAGTTCTCTTCTCCCTCATCCTGGAGTTATCCCAGCTCAGATAAGCCACAAGACAGAAAATTGAGAGCAGACTGCCTTGGCTGCTGATTTTACCCGAGGGAGAATACAAGTTCTGTGACCGGCTGAGAAGTCCCAGCTGCTCACAGCATGCTCTGAACCTGTGGGCTCCGGAGAGGCTGGCGGCTTTGCTTCTACTTCATGCTGGTGAGAGACTACCTCCACCACCTGTCAGGAGCTTTCAGATATGTTGCCATTCGCATTTCTGCTCTTTATCTAGTTCTGAAGGTTGTTTTTTCCTTTTCATTTAAAAAAGGCACTGTTTTCTCCAATTTAACTCTCACTGGGTGGGAGAGCCTAGGGCCAGCCCTTCTGAGACAAATGAGGGTGAAAGAGCTTCTGAGCCAAGCTCAGGTTCCAACCCAGGAATGAATGAACCTCTGGGGAGAAAACCACCAAACCTCCTGGGCCCTTTGCCCAGACTCAGTACCATGCTCCGTCAACCTGTTCCTGGCCCTATGGGGTGGAGGGACCATCTGAGCTAAATGGACCAGGAGTTTACCTCTGAAAAGTCTGGACAGTGAGAGACCCCAGTAAACGGTTTCTGGGCACCCATCACTGCCAGGTGCTGAACTGGTTGCCTTCTCCTTAGGTATTTAACTGAAGGCTCCCTGAGATCCGGGGGCACCTGGCCCTGGATTGACCTCAGGCTGAACTTTGGAACGCAGCAATCACTCTTTTTCCCAGTGGGATCCATCACAGTCTCTCGGAGATGCCTTCCAGCCCTGCCCCTGGGGACACCAAGGCTCAGACGGGCTAGTTGTAGAGCTCCTGAGCTCTGAGGGCTGCTTCTCCTGCTCCCATTCCTGTGTCACCTATAGGAGGGTGGTAGATTTGGCAAATAAAAATACAGGTCACCCAGTTCAACTTGAATTCAGATAAACAAATACCTTTTAGTATAAGTATGTCCCATGCAATGTTTGCGATATACCTATGTTCAAAAAAATTATTCATTGGTTTACTTGAAATTCAAATTGAATTGGGGGTTTACGCCGTTCTCCTGCTTCAGCCTGGGAGTAGCTGGGACTATAGGTGCCTGCCACCTTGCCCGGCTAGGTTTTTGTATTTTTTAGTAGAGACAGGGTTTCACCGTGTTAGCCAGGATGGTCTCGGCCTCCCAAAGTGCTGGGATTACAGGCTTGAGCCACCGCGCCCGGCCGGGTATCTTACATTTTATCTGGGAAGTCTAACCTATAGGGTTCTGCATAATTCTTCATCGGACTAAAGGGATTGTGCAGAGTGAACAGACAGTTGGATGTTACTGATTTAGGTCAGCCCAGTTACTTTATTATTTTCCAGGAAAACTCAGAGAAGGAAAGTGACTTTCCCAAGCTCACCCAGGGAGCCAGTGCAAGTTGGAACTGGAAGCTGCTCTGTTTCAAGTCTTTGCTCCAATGTCACCTTCTCAATCAGGGTACCTCTGATCTTCTCAATTTAAAATTGCACATCCCCCATTCCAGAGGACCTTCCCTGTTTCATTTTCTCCATATTTTCTTCCTTCCTTCCTTCTTTCCTTCTTTCCTTCCTTCCTTCCTTCCTTCCTTCCTTCCTTCCTTCCTTCCTTCCTTCCTTCCTTCCTTCCTTCCTCCCTCTCTTTCTCCCTCTTTCTCTCTCTTCTTTCTTTCTTTCTTTCTTTCTTTCTTTCTTTCTTTCTTTCTTTCTTTCTTTCTTTCTTTCTTTCTTTCTTTCTTTCTTTCTTTCTTTCTTTCTTTTCTTTCTTTCTTTCTTTCTTTTCTTTCTTTTCTTTCTTTCTTTCTTTCTTTCTTTCTTTCTTTCTTTCTTTCTTTCTTTCTTTCTTTCTTTTCTTTCTTCTCTCTCTCTCTCTCCTCCTCCTCCTTCTTCTTCCTCCTCCTCTCTCTCTCTCTGTCTCATATAACCTCTATGATGGGAGGGATCTTACTTGTTTTGTTCACATCTGTGTCCATAATGCCAAGAAAAGGGCCTGGCCCTGTGTTGGCTCGAAGTACATATTTGTTGAAGGAGGAATGAAAGAACCCGGAGCTTAGCTCACCGCAGGAGCTCTTCTCCTAGGAGCCCTTGGCTTTCCCCATCAGCTCTTCACTGCCCAAATTCACCTTGGGGAGAGGGAATTGCTTGCAACAGCTTCCTTGGGGACCGTGTGAGGATGAGTTTTAGGGTGGAGTGAGGAAGGGCCGCCCTTGGAGTTTGCCCTTAAATCCCAACCGTCCTTCTTGGTGCCCCAGCTGCTTTGGGGGCATGCAGGAGAGTGAGTAGATGACTCCCAGGAGGGGAGAAAGAAGGGAGGAGTGTGTGGAGCGGGAGCTCTCTCTGCGGTAATGAGAACTCAGCCAACTGCAGTTGCTTCTCATAGCGCTGCTGTCTGCTGAGAGTAGAGAGGCAAATGTGTCTTGGAAAGAGGTCTGGACTAGAGTTGAAAAGAGTTGATGGGGAATTTTCTCTTACTTCTCATGCTTGGGAGTCATTGCTGGCCTGGCGATCTCACACGGGGAGGGCTGAACCCCTTCTGCCATCCCCACCAGCTTCCAGTGGCACCGGACATAGTTCCCAGAACTGCTTTACCGCCTACCCCATTGAACTCACTGCGAGGTGAACCTTCTGGAGAGCACATCTCACGGGTTGGGGAGCCAGAGCATGGGGCCTATTCCTTCTCAGTCCGAGGAGGTTCCCCATTTCCTTCTCTTAGCTTCCTCTCTTGGAATCAATAAAAATAACAACAAGGCCTGGTGTGGTGGCTCACATCTGTAATCCTGGCATTTTGGGAGGCCTAAGCTAGAGGATTGCTTGATGCCAGGAGTTTGAGACCAGCCTGGGCAAAATAATGAGACCTTGTCCCTGCAAAAATAAAAAAAAAAAATTAACCAGGTGTGATGGCACATGCCTGTAGTCCCAGCTACTCAGGAGGCTAAGGTGGGAGGATTGCTTGAGCCCAGGAGGTCGAGGCTGCAGTGAGCCATGATCGTGCCACTGCACTGCAGACTGGGGCAACATCCTGTCTCAAGACAAAACAAAACAAACAACAAACAAAACCCCAAAACCAAAACAAATTAAAAAAATCAGCATCTCCCTTTTACTGAGTCCCGGCAGACAGCAGCTATAGTGCTAAGTACATTGTATATATTAGTTTATGTATAATTCTAACAGTAGTGTGAGGCTAATACTACTTCCTATTTCCACCTAATAAACAAGGAAACAGAGAGATCAAGTTCCTTACCCAGAGTCACACAGAGAAGCCCCTGCACCTGACTCTACTCTTGTGGGAGGACCTCATCTCAGGGCAGGACAAGAATTCTACTTCTCTTTTTCTTTGCTACTGAATGACTCTGCTGTGACTTTGCAAGAGCTTTTCTAAATTCTAGCCTCATTAGCTTAACATGAAAACAGATACCACCTGAGCTTTGCAGCCAGGGGTCCTGATTTATTCTGTTAATGTTTCCTTTTATCAGCAGCTTTATTAACATGTTCTCTGAACATCCAGATTACAAAATTCATGAAGACTAGAATTCTTATGGAAACATGTCAGGGGATTACAGGTGAGAGTCGGTTCATTATCTTTCCTTTCCAAATGGAAATTGACCTTAATTGTGAAATATTAATCCACTTATTTTATGCATTACATGAAACCTTCATTTTTGGCATGCAGAGCCAAGAAGGTAGGTCTGTGGTTACATAATTGTTTTTAATGTAAATGCATCAGTTAATTAATACTTGCAAAAAACCCAAGGTTTTTCAGGAAATGTACAATTACAATCAATTTAAATGTACAGCTACATTAATATGGTGACAAGTCCAATAATAAAACCTAAATGATTGCAGGCAAGTGCTGAACAGATGTGTGAATAGGCGTGCAGGCTTTGGGTTGAGTACAGATCATAGTGGAAAGTGGGGCAAAGACTTCCACTCCTGGGCCCCTGCCTCCAGCCCCCAGTCCTAGGCCCCAGCATTAGCTCCAGCCCCTAGCCCCATTATATGATTGGATGGCTAGCCCCCTGAAATAGGCCACAGATATACCTGCTCTCTATGTTTTGATTAATATACAACACACATGTCTGACACGGATCTCCTCATTTTATTTACTTCCTAGCTATCACAGAGAGTTATTTCTCAGTGCTGAGAGGGTAGGTACCTCTCAAACTGTCTTTAGAGCCCAAAATGGTTAGAGGGGTCCAAGGAGCCCACCAGAGCAGAGATGACATGGACCAGGAAGGGTCCCTTCTCCTTCTCACCTCCCTTCTTCTTGGCCCTGCTGCCACCTTTCTGTAGAAATCATCAAGGTATCACCCAGCAGATGCCACATAGGAGAGTAAACCCTGCACAGGAAATTGGGATTACTTCTGACTTGCTGTTTTCTTGGCAGCTGCCTGACTTTGGGCAAGTTCACTTACCCTTTCTAAGCCTCAATTTTTCTATCTGTTCAATGGGGAATCATGGCAATTTTAAAATATGTTGTGCAAATTCTTGGGCACTCTTGCCATTGAGAGGTGGAAGTCAATGTCCCTCATCCTTGAATGTGGGCCAACCTTAGTGACTCACTTGAAACCAATAGAGTGCAGTTGAAAGTGACACTGCATGACCTCAGAGACTAAAATTAGAAAAGACCACACAGCTTTTCCCTGGTTCTTCTGGGATACTCACCTTTGGAGCTTCACCAGGGAAGAAGTTCAAATACCCTGAGGCCGGCGTGCTGTGGGGAAGCCCAAGCCACAGGAAGAGGCCATGTGTAGGTGCTCTGGCCAATGTGCCCAGCCAAGGTCTCAGTTGACAGTGGGCACCAACCTGTAGGGGACTCCATCTTTTAGCTGAGGGCCCAGATGTCATGCAGCAGAGTCAGGAGTATAATACCTTCATTTCCAAATGTGCTGGGTTGCTGTGAGGTACAAATGCAACTATATACAAGAAAGCCTTTGAAAAGGTGATATAAAGATAGTTATTATTTTTGTGGCTAGTTTTACAATCAGGTTTAGTCCTGCATTAGGTTATATAAGGAGAATACAAAAAAGAGGAGATAAGGTCTTTGCTGTCAAAGAATCTATTCTAGTTGGAAGGGAGAAGACCAAGAAACAGAAAATAACAGCAAATAGTACAGAATATGGCTGAAAGGACCAGGTGTGAGGGGCAGATTAAGTGCTGTAGTTGTTGGCTCAATGACCCCCTTCTCTAGAAACTTCTTCCCTTGCCCCTTCTTGGTATCTTTGTCTCTGCTCCTGCCCCTGACCTGCTGGCCAAGCTGACTGACCTTGGGATTACACCCAATCAAGCTGGGATAGTCTGATTTTTCTTCCCCAGGAGTTTTGTAACTTTGATCCACTGAAGCCATAAGTTGGCACTAGGTGCCCTGGAAAGTCCACAAATCCTGCTGCTCAGGCCCCACTGCCCTGCTTCCTTTTCACCCGGGGTGCAGCTTTTATTGCATTCTGATAGTTCTTCTAGAAATCTTCTAGTAAATATAAAATATTCTCATTGCCTTCTGGATTGTTTATTTTCTTATTTATTTAGCCAACCACTGTTGGTGTCCAGTACTAGTGACCACAATCACCTTAACCAATACCAGCCACAATTGAAGCATGGCTTAGTGCTGAAGAGGCCAAGCCTGCACTTGAATCTTGCCATCACACTCACCAGCTGTGTGACTTTGGGCACATTGCTTTTTCTCTGAGTCCCAGTCTCCTTATCAAAATCACGAAAATAAGCCCCAATGCATAGATTAATTGTGTAGATTTTTGGAGATAATCTATGCTTGGCATGCATTACATTCTGAAAAAAACAAAACCAAACCATTAGCTGCTGTTATATTACAATTTGAGTTTAAAGGGTTGCAAGTAGGCTCCCTGGAACTGGGAGTTCCCATTTACCATGCTTGGTGTAGCACATTGATAACAAACACAGACGACAAAGGGGGCTACGCTGATTTTTAAGTGGCCTTTTGACATTCAGTGGAAGGCACTTGACCTCTGACAGCAGATTAATTTCTAGAACAGCGTCCCAGGCTTGGTGTCTATTCTGGATTATCCAGCTCTTTACATCAAAAGGGCAGTCATGTGGGCTGGCCAGCTCTGTGGACTGGAGCAGAGTCTGAACTGATGAGGTCAACGCTTGAGGATATAAGCTGAAGAAGTACTTTCTAGGCCATAGACTGTACCCCCTTTTTAGCCATCCAGTATGTGCAGTGAGGATGCAGTCAACGGCCTGGAAAAGTATTTCTCACCTGGAGGAGAGTGTGGTTGGCTCCATGGAACCCCTCACCACTGCTGGAAAGAGTCCAGAATGTTTGCCCCTAGCTGAGTGTTTGGCAGGGGTTGTTAGTCCACTGGGGTTTCAGGTACTGAGGTGTCTGGGGTATGAGACTTGGAGATAGTGTGAGAGAATATTGCTGCTTGTAATACAATAAAACTCCAAGTAGATTTAGCTCTGCAAGGGCTTTCTTGATGTGGGAAAAACAACTGGGACCAAGTGGCCCTTGTATGTCAATGCTAGTCATTCTTGGGGCTTGCCACCACCCACCTCACTACCACCCCTTGGCTTCCGCTACCTTCCTAGGCCCAGTGGCTGAGGTTGCTATTTTATTCTTTTTTTTTTTTTTCCTCTTTTTCTGGGACAGGGTCTTGCTCTATTGCCCAGGCTGGAGTGCAGTGGCACGATCATGGCTCACTGCAGCTTGGAACTCCTGGCCTCAAATGATGTTCCTCAGTAGCTGGGACTACAGATGTGTGCTACCATGCCTGTGTTTTTTTCTTTTTTCTTTTTTTTTTTTTTTTAGTAGAGACAGGATCTTACTATGCTGCTCAGGCTGATCGCAAACTCCTGGGCTCAAGCAATCCTCCCGCCTTGGCCTCCCAATGTGCTGGGATTACAGGCGTGCCCCACCGCACCTAGCCCGAGGCTGCACTTTCAATGCCCTAGTCCAACCGGGCACAAACCCTTTGTCTTATCTCCCTTTAGCTCAGCTGTGGCAGCAGGAATTTCTCAAAATCTTCTGGAAATCTTAAGGGAGGACCCAGAAAATCAGAGTAGAAGAAGAGTAAAAACCAGACTGGCTTCAGGAGAACAGGGACCTCCTGCCCACCTGTTTTATTCCCAGAGGGTCCCAAGAAAAGATCTATTTTTCCCTTCATGTCCCAAAGGGTTGGGCCACCTCTGCAGGCGCTTGCTGGCTTTCCTTCTTAGCTTCCTCTGGGCTTTCTCCAGGGAGTGGGCACTAAATCACCATCCCTACCCGGGCAGCCTCTCCTGCACAGCTTAGCCCTACTAAGTTCTCCCTTCGTATGTAAGGTTGGAAGGACCCCAGGAAAAACCTCAGCTCTTCAGAGGAGGCTTTGTCTCCCACAGACTGGAGGCAACCCCGGCTCCATGCAGGTCTGCTGTTGAGGCAGCAGCTATCTAAGTATTACCCACCAAGTCCAGAGGGCTAGTTTCTCACAGAGGTTTTAGGTACCTGTTTCTTTCATTGGAAAACTAAAATTCAAATGAGGTTAAATGACATGCCCAAAGTCACTGACTGATGTTGAAATTAGGGTTCAATTCATGTCCACCGAGGGCAAGCCTTGTTCTCTTTACCTTATACACTCACCCTGAGATTGTATTGTTTCATGCCTGCCTTCCCCACTTCTCTCTCCTCTCTTCCCCCAGAATTCACTGTCCCATGACTAAAGTTCTTGGAACTACTTTGATTTACAGACGGAGAAAACATTTACAGAAACTCAGTGAACACTCAATAAGTCTCGGTTGAATGACATTGACAGAAAGAGTTGTTGATAATCGTAGAGATAATAATGCCACTAAATGATCCATTTTAAAGGGGGCAAAGTCTTTCTGAAAAGGAATAGACAGCAGTGATTTAAAATCTGATGACTTTGTGGGCCCAGGGTAATTTTTCCATGGTATTACATTCTGGCTTCTGCAGTGACTTTGGTAAGGGGACATACCTATTTCACAAGAGTGGAGGATAACATAATAATTAATATTAAACATTTTTCTTTGAAGGTTCTGCAATTGAGTAACAAAAACCAGCAAAGGTTTAGTATGAGAAGCCAGGGAATCATGGCCATAGGAATAACGTTCATATTTAATTGATTTAAATGACAGCCTCAAATACAATGCAATTAAAAGAAATACAACAAACATGTGGTGGAGTTTAGAGCATCTGGGTCTGTTTAAATTGCTCTTGTTTCTCAAGATCAAGGGTATTACTGATAAAAACAAAAATCTTTGTAATCACTAAATTTAATCCAACTAACGATGATGAGAAGACCGTTGTAAACATGAAACATAACTTGGGAACTAAATCTTACATATTTTCCTTGTTGGGAAAGGCATGTTTTCAGTCACTTGCACTGGAGAACGCTGCAGGATCAGCAAGGCAGGGCTTATGGGCTAATCAGTTGCCAGAGAGAGAGCCCCAACCAGCTGGCACTTCAGAAGGATGGAATTGTTAGTCACAGCAACCCTAAACAGTGGCAGGGAATTACCTCTGGTCTCATAAAACCTGTAGGAAGAAAAGAAGCAGTTGTGCATCTTCCCTTCCTTCCTTCCTTCCTTCCTTCCTTCCTTCCTTCCTTCCTTCCTTCCTTCCTTCCTTCCTCCCTCCCTCCCTCCCTCCCTCCCTCTCTCCCTCCCTCCCTCTCTCCTTTCTTCCTTCCTTAGTCTCTCTTCTTTCTTCCTTTCCTTTCTCTTTCTCTTTCTCTTTCTCTTTCTCTTTCCTTTCCTTTCCTTTCCATTTGCTGAGGCTGGGCTCACATGCTCCTCCTGCTTCAGCCTGCTGAGTAGCTGGGACTACAGGCATGTACCACCATGCCCAGCTTCAACCTCAGTATTTCTTACATTTTTCCTTTGCATCCACAGCAAAGCTGACCAATCTTTTCTGAACCCCGTATCTTAATACGACCACAACTTCCCTGAAACTTCAAAGCACTGTGTTTCCTCCTCTTTGACACACACATTTGTTCAGCTTTGTACTGACTTAGTTGTGTTTCTTACATCCTATTTAGGTAATACGCTCCTTGAAGTCAAGGGCTTTCTTACTCTTTCTTTACTTTTTACCTCTGCAAATCTTGCACAGGGCCTCACATTGCATACTTGTTGGATTAACTTGGATACCAGACTTCAAGTGCAATGCATTGAGATGAGCTGAACTTTGTCCCTGCCACTGCTTCTGGTTTGGGGGTCCCCATTATACCTGACTCCCAATCTCTGGAGAGGCCTGAGGAACAGGAAGATGATCCTTAGGTTCTGGTGGCTGTAAGAAACGGAGACTCACTCAAGTAACTTCAGGAGAAGGGAGGATGGCCCAGACCAGAATGTGATGTAGAACCAAGGAAGCTGGCATAGAGTTTTCTCCCGTAGGTGGCCTGGTCTCTTTGTATCCCCATGTTTCTGCTGCTTTTTGTGTGTTTTTTCCATTCTCCTTCTGCTAACTCTTTGAGTCTAGCTTCTGTTTACTTATAATAATTTCTGTTCCCATGTAACTTTGGCTTTTGCTAGATTATCATGGCTTCTCTGGTTTCTTCATCTGTTACAAATGTTCTGTTTTAGCCTCATTGGTGATTACATCCTTCACTTGGCATACCTTGGTTCAAATACCTCGGAAAGAGACTAGGATGGGCACAGCTCATCTTTGGGATTAACTGCCCTTGATCTAGGTGTCTGCCCCTGGTCCAATCAGCAATTCCGGGGCTCAAGATATGGAAAGGGCCAGTCATTCAGTGCAAAACCGTAGCTTCTTAAAGATTATGCATAACACAAGTAACTTCTTTCAGAATAGCATTGAGGGTGTGGCGGGCGTTCTGAGACTGAGTCTGTCCAGTTTGGGGATATCCTCCAGGGCTGTCTTTTGCTGCTATGTTGGGAACCAGAGCAGAAGTAAATGAAGGAATGGTCAAGAGAAAGAACCTTCTAGTCATTCGGAATCTCTATCATCTCACAACATCACATCTTCCTTTCCCCAATACACACCCTCACCAGAGTGTTTCCTGACATGAGATGTGTAAAGAGGGACAAGATGGAAGAAAATCAGCAAACTGAGCAGACTTAATATTAATGTGAGGAAGTGCTGTGAATTTTACAAGTGAGAACATCAGTCTCCACTACGAAGATCACAAGGAGAGAAAAAGAAGATAGACAGAGCCATGAACTCAATTCCTAGCCAGTTCAGATAGTGAGAGAAGCCAGGCCCTCAGGATACTGAAAGGAGAATCTAATAAAATGGGAATTGATGTAATCAAGAGTACCTATAGCTTTAGATGTGAGAATGAATTTTAAAAGGCTGAGTATTGATTTTCCAAGACTAGTACAGTGTTGACCAACAGAAGGGACACCATCCTAGCCTTTCCATTTGCAGTTTCAAGTGAATTTCATAAATTACCAATGAATTGCTCCTTTTTGCAATGCCTGAATTTTCTCTGAATATGTATATGGAGATATTTTAAAAGGAAAAAACAAATAGTTATAGATCAACCTTTATTCTGTATTTAGAAGCGACTGCAAAGTCCTTCCTTCCTTTCTTCCTTCCTTCTTCCTCTCCTCCTTTATTCTTTTTCCTTTCTTCATTACTTCTTTCCTTCCTCCAATATTTGTGAACATCCCTTTTGTGTAAGTCAGAGTATGCATAAATAGAATTTTTATTCAACAGCATAAGAAATACAAATATATACAGTAGTACAATAAATCCAACATTTAATAAAGGCTTTCTGTGTCCTAGGTGCTATTCTAAGCTTCTTACATATATCAGAGTTAATCCTCTCAATGGCCTTAAATGTGAGTACTAATATTATCCTCTCTTATAAAAAAAAAAAAAGTAAAGAAGTGGATCAATGACTTTCTCAAGATCATTGTCTTAATCTGCTAGGGGCTACCATAACAAAATACCATAGACTAGGTGGCTTAAACTGCAGGCATTTATTTCTGGAAGCTGAGGAGTCCAAGATCAGGTGCAACTGATTTGGTTCCTGGTGAGGGCTCCCTTCCTGGTTTGCAGACAGCTGCCTTCTAGCTCCATGCTTACATGAAGTTTCCTCATCGAGTGATCTCTCTCTCTACTTACAAGGCAACTAATCCCATTTTGACAGCCCCCCCCCCCCCCATGACTTAATTTAATCCTAATTACCTCCCAAAGGCCTCATTTTCAATGCTGTCACAATGGGGGTTAGGACTTCAGCATATAAATTTGGGAGGGAGGACACCAACATTGTCTCTAACAATCATACAGTCAGAAAGGCGGAAAACAAAATCATCAACTTCAATGTTAGTAGAACCATAAGCAGTGTGAGTGGACCACTCAGGCCATTGTGGGATGTGGAAGGAGAGGAGCTCAGGGGGAAGGAGAAAGAGGAGGAAGAGCCTGCATGTCTGCTCACAACTGACCCAGAATGGCTTTCTGGAGGGAGAAGTTTCAAGAGGAGAGTACGGGAGAATAGTCTACCCAGGAGAATAGTCTACCACAAGCATGGGTCATTAAGGAATGTGGAGGCTGTTAGGTTCAAGCCCTGAACTTGAGTCCTGCCTTTACTACTTCCCACCTGAATAACCTTGGGCAAGTCCTTTATCCTCTCTTTCCGCAGTTATGTAGACCATTTGAGAAGGCATCTTGTATACTGTGAAAGGCCATTTGGATATTTCATTTGAAATGGCCATAGCCAGGTGAGACATAATTTGAGCAAAACTGACTTCTGTAGCAGTGGCCAGCCCTTGGTCTGCACTGTAAGCGCAGGCCTGGACCACAGTCCGCAACCAAACTGTAGCTACTTGCGTCGACCCATTCCCTTTGATAAAGCTGAGTCCCCATAGGTCTTGGGGCCTGGACCAGCCACTGGAGGAACACTCAGGAAGAGAGAAACCAATGGGCTTCCTCAGGAGAATTTGCTCCAGGACTGTTACCATTTCTCCCAGACTAGTGACTTCTAGGCCTTCTTAAGAAATTAGTGAGGCAAGCCTGCTTGTGGTAAGATAAAAGAGAAGGAAAGACAGTCACAAAGGACCACATATTCTATAATTCCATTTACACAAAATAGGCAAATCCACAAAGACAGAAAACCAATTTGTGGTTACCAGAAGCTGGGAGAGAGGGAGTGATTGCTGTGGGTATGGGGTTTCTTTTTGGAGTGATGAAAATATTCTGGAATGAGATTGTGGTGATGGTTGCACAACCTTGTGAATATGCTAAAAACGATTGAACAGTACTCTGTAAAAAGATGAATTTTATGGTATATGAATTAAATCACAATTTTATAAAAGTTAAGAGAGGAGGCCCCCAGCAAGGTTCCTATTGTTGTGGGAGATTTCCTTATTGTGGATGTCCCTCTGAGTGGAGGGGACACTACAGGGACCCAGAGCTTCAAAGAAGGTAACCCTTTGTAGGGTATGATGGGGGCAACTCTGAGGGGGATTCACAGACAGGTCCCTGGCACAGATGGCCTGTGGGAAGAGAGGCAGATAGGCCTGAGGCCAGGTCTTCCCTGAGCAACAGTCCCCAGAAGACCAAAGTGATGTCAGTGTGGCAGAGGGCACACGGGGTGGGGGGAATTCCTGCCTCTGAAAGTCCACCCCAAGCACTTTAAGATGGGCATTGGAAGAGAAAACCATGACCTAGACGGGGCACATAGCTTGTGGTTTGGTGGGAGGAAGGGCACCATGCTCATGTCAGCCCTAGTCTAGTGTGGAGGACTTGAAAGGCTGCCTGGACGCTTTGCAGCTTTGCTTGTGGCTTTACCTCCAGCACACGCACATCCTCTCCTCCCTTTAGTGGAGGTCTTGGGAGGAGAAATTTTGTATTTTTTTTTTAAAGAAAATATAGCAAGTATTCATCTTGATCTGCGAACTCAGGTACACACACACAGAAATCACTTTATATATTTTCTTTAAATCAACTTAATTCCAACTCTAAACCCTTATCCGGTGGGCTGGTGGGAAATCCCTTATGGGCTCCACCTACCACCTGGCCTTGGGCAGCATGAGGATCTAGGAAGTTTATGTGGTGTCTGGAGAAGAGGAAGTGCCTCCAACCCTTAGTGAATCAAACTCCAGGCATGAGCGTTCCCTTGAAATCTCACGGCATGAGGAAGGGGTCTTGGATAGGGCAAGGACTCTCAGTTTTCCCTGCTGAGATCTTACCACCTCCCTAGGAAGTTTCCCTGAGCTATGTGGGAGACCCCGCTGCCGCAAGACACACCATGGCCTGTTTTATCCATTAGATACTAAAGCCCGAGAGCTTTGCAAGGGCTTAAAAAATGTCTGATCATTGGAAGAAAGTCCATGGGCTTCAAAATTTAAAAAGAGAACTGCGAAATGGAAATAAACACGTGCTTAATTGTGTTTACAAAATCTAATACTGTCATCTTCATTAATTGTTAAACTTAATATTCTTGAAAACATCATTCTATTTGAAAACAATTTGCTGTTTATTTCACTTTGCAAGAATTTCTGAGTATAATAATGTTGGCTAAGGGGTCATTCTTGGTCAGGAAAAAAAAAAAAAAAAAAAAAGCAACACCAAGGAACAACTTCTGGAATAATGAAGAAATGATATTCAAACTATGCCAGGTTTCTTAAAGCAGGGCTTCTCAGATACTAATATGTGCCCATGAGTCACACCACCTGAGGGTCAAGTTAAAATGCAGATTCGGATTCAGTAAGTCTCAAGTGAGGTAAAGCTGATATTAGTAGTCTCCAGACCACAGTTTGTTTAGCCAAGTTCAAAAAGTGCTTTCATTTACTGCTTTTATTCAAGAATGACAGTACCCTCAGCTGACCTGAGGGTTAAGCGGAGTCCTGTGGCCCCATTAGATAATGGCACTTAGATACTGACCCCTCTTTCCACTGGGGTCTCACTGACCTTCTGTGTCAGCATGCTTATTCCAGCTCCCAGGCCTTTGCTCCGGCCATTTCTCTGCCTGTAAAGAATGCCTCCCCCTCTAATCTCTGCCAAGTGAGAGCCCACCCACACGTCAGTATCCAACTCCACTGGTTCCTCTATGAAATTCGCCCCAAACTCGCAGCCGGTATTGCTGCCGTCCTTCCCTGAATTCAGCATTTGTAACCCTCAGTTTGGCTCTGATTATACACTCCGTCCTGGTTTTAGATAACCCTTTTGAAGATATCTGTCTTATTTCTCCAACTAAGGTGTGAGGCCCTGGTGGACAGTGTTAATGTTTCCCACTTTTTCTGCAGTCTAGACGTGGCCCTGCCATTTATTTGCCACATGATCTTAGAAAAATCACTTCCCTTCTCTTGGGTCCTTCATTTGTAAAATGAGTCAAACTAACTTGAGACCTCTGAAGGTCTGTCTGCCTCTAAAATTCCTTGGTTCCATATGGTTCTGACTGCTACACGTTGCCTAGGACATGGTTGACATTCAAGAGCACACCTAGTAGATTTAATTAAGTTGAAATTTCCAGCAAGGAAAGGCTATATGTCTCCAGAGAGGCCCTGGATGAATGGCCCTGGGCAAGGCATCATGGTGCGGGAGGGGCTCCTCCTTCCCGTACCTCCCCCGCTTCTCCTAGGCCTGTCTTCGGTGTCTGGAATTTGCCATTTCTTCTCAGTACCAGGCCTTCCCTTCTTATGTTCTTTACCAGGAACACAAAGAAAACAAAATATGATGAGGGAAATGTGGCCCAGGGGTGTGAGAAAGGCACGGCCGGGGGGTGGGCGGGAAGGAAAGACAAGAACAGAACCCGAGGTCATAATCTGGAGGAATCAGACATTTCAGAAATCATCTGTCACAGCACCCTGGCCACCAGAAGATGTAAATAAATTAAGGTGGTAATTCCATCTCAGATTTGCGGTGATGTGAACAGCCCTTCCAAGCCCGGCTCTCACGGTGTGTGATGTCGCCCACATGCCTTGATGGAATTAGAGCCCTAATTTATTTACGGTTGGGGATATGCTATTCCTTATGGCATTGCAATTGTCTTTATTTTATAGGTTGCTTGAAGCAATTTAATATGGTTGGATCCCGCAGAGGATGCATACTGACAGAAAGTCAACAAGTGAGAGCTGGCTTGCTGGGGGCACCACAGCACTCACGCCTTGTGGACAGCCTGCTGCCCAGGGCCGTGGCCGGCCTGCCAGAAGCAGGGTTTTCTTCTCATCTGCCTCAGGGAGCAGGGAGCTCTCCCATGTGATAATGAGCAGCAGTCGCAGTGGCGGCATTCTTCACAGAGACCTGGCCAGAGCAACTCTCAGAAACCAGTCCCCGGCGGGATCAAAGAGGGTCAGACTTCAAGAGGATGACTCCATGCTCACAGTTGAAGCAGGTCTTTGTTCAAACTATTCCACACCTGAAAAGAGGACCTAGAGCATCAAGCGCTGTGGAATAGTGTAAGGATTTGGAGTCAGGAGTCCTGGGTGCAAGTCTTGATTTTGCCACTGTGTTGTCCTGTGCAACTTATTTAGCTAAACCTCAGTCCTTATGGGTAAAATGAAAATAATATTATCTACCGCAGAAAGTTGTTGGGATGTCCAGATGACAATGCAGTAAAGTGTTGGTCATCCCTGAGTGCTGCATAGACAGATGGTAGCTTCAGCCTAGGGAGGCAAGTGTGAATGACTTTCTTGTAACACAATCTTGCCTCTGGAAGCTCCTGAACTCCCAAGGAAACCCAAACTCAAGACAACGAAGTCCCCTACTGCTACCCTGCATCCCTCACCCCTGAACCCATGGTCATGATATTGACTGACTGAGTGCTGACATTGGACTTCTCCCAGCTACAATGCAGGAGGACCTTAGATTCTTTATGGGCCAGGATTCTCTCCTCCCTTGTAACCTCTCCTTCTACCCCTCTTCCAATAAAATGTAGAAGTAGCACACATTTTATTTATTTCATGGTTTCATACCTTAATTTGTCTTTCTTGAGTGCACTGTAAATACTCATTATGTCTGGGAGCAACATACTTCTTTTTAGGCTACAAGTTTCTAGAATGTTCTGAGGTCTCACTGGAGGAAGAAACAATGAAGTGCAGTAAGAACTGTACACTGAGAGTTAGAAAACCTACTACATCCTAATTGCTATGGGCTGTGGCTATTTAAAGAAATAGTCAAATGAAAAATAAGTAAATAAATATTACACAACTGTCCACCTTAGCATACACGGCAATTTCTTCACCTATGAAATGAGGAGTTTTGACCAAATGACTCTGACAAGATAATAGTCTATAAATCTATAGTGTATTCTATCATAGGCAAATATGTTATATAGGGTCCACTATCTGTAGCAGACACCATTCATTTTTTTAAAATTTTACTTTAAGTTCTGGGATACACGTGCAGAATGTGCAGGTTTGTTACATTGGAATACATGGGCCATGGTGGTTTACTGCACCTATCAACCCGTCATCTAGGTTTTAAGCCCCACATGCATTAGGTATTTGTCTTAATGTTCTCCCTCCTTTTGCCTCCCACCTCCCGACAGGCCCTGGACACCACTAATTAACCACAGCACTGTTCTCCTGTGCTTCAAACAATCCCTTCCCAAATCATGTTACCACATAAGATGAAGCCCATTTGCCACCCAGGTATACTCATTCAATCATCAAGCTATTGTTTAATAACCTTCTTTATTTTCTTCTTTAAACAATTCATTTTTCCATCTCCCCTATTTCCTTAGTTTCCCCACTGACCGTTACCCTGAGGGAAGTTCCATAAGAAAAATACAAAGTGCAGTGGATAAAAATATTTTTGGATGAAGAATGAGAAATGGCATTATGGAAAAGGTGGCTCTTGAAATATGATTATTTAAACAGTAATAATAACCACTTCCATGTAGCAGAGGGCCTGCCCCATGCCAGGTACTTAGTCTGCCCTTGAACTTATCAGTGCTGACAACAACATTTTCAGGTACAGTAGTTGTTATTTTTTCCATCTTACAGGTAAAGAAACTGAGACTTAGAGGAGTTAAATCACTTGCACAGGACAGGCACAGTAGCTCACACCTGTAATCCCAGCACTTTGGGAGGCCAAGGCAGGAGGATCTCCAGAGGTTAGGAGTTCAAGACCAGCCTGACAAATGTGGTGAGACTCTGTCTCTACTAAAAATACAAAAGTTAGCCAGGCATGGTGGTGTGTGCCTGTAGTCTCAGCTATTTGGGAGGCTGAGATAGGAGAACTGCTTGAGCCCTGAAGGCAGAGGTTGCAGTGAACTGAGATCATGCCACTGCACTCCAGCCTGGGTAACAGAAGTGAGACTCCATCTCAAAAAAAAAAAAAAAAAAAAAAAAAAAAAATCACTTGCTCAGGGTCACACAGCATGTCAGTGTCAGAGCTGGGACTCATCTTTGAAACCATGATGGATTTTCAAGGTAGAAGTAGAGGGAAGGGCAGAAGAGGACCCAGAAAAAAGGAAAGTATTTAACTGTTAATTTATTTCTCTTTTAATTTTTATTTTAGGTTCAGCGGGTACATGTGCAGGTTTGTTATATGGCTATATTGTGTGACACTGAGGCTTGGCGTATGAATGACCCTATCACCCAGGGAGTGAGCCTGGCGCCCGACAGGTAGTTTTTCAATCCTTGCCCCCTCCTCTCCTCTCCTCTCTGGGAGTTCCCAGTGTCTACTGCTCCCATCCTTATGTCCATGTGTGCTCAATGTTCAGCTCCCACTTGTAAGTGAGAACATGCGGCATTTGGTTTTCTGGTCCTGTGTTAATTCACTCAGGATAATGGCCTCTAGCTGTATTCATGTTCCTGCAAAGGACATGGTTTTTTTTTTTTTTTGAAATGGAGTCTTGCTCTGTCGCCCAGGCTGGAGTGCAGTGGTGTGATCTCTGCTCACTGCAAGCTGCACCTCCCGGGTTCACGCTATTCTCCTGCCTCAGCCTCCCGAGTAGCTGGGACTACAGGTGCCTGCCACCACGCCTGGCTAATTTTTTTTTTTTTTAATTTTTTAGTAGAAACGGGGTTTCACCATGTTAGCTATGATGGTCTTGATCTCCTGACCTCGTGATCCGCCTGCCTAGGCCTCCCAAAGTTCTGGGATTACAGGCGTGAGCCACCGTGCCCGGCCAATTTTTTTCTTTTTAAATCTCACACACACACACACACACACACACACACACACACACACACACACACACACATTATCTTTATCCAGTACATCATTGATGGGCATCTAGGTTGATTCCATGTCTTTGCTATTGTGAATACTGTTGTAAGTGAATGTGTCTTTTGGTAGAACTAGGTAACTGTTTAAAACGTACTGTAGTTAATATGCTGTTGATCTATGCATGAGATGAGCACACAGGGTAACTGGCCCATTTGAAAGCAGACCTGTATATCCCAGAGCAGAGAGAGTCACCTAAGGTCATTGAGTGCTCACCCAGGCCATGAAGAAGAATCAAGGAATACCCAAGGAAACTTCTGTAGACTGGAAGGCCAGTGCCTCAATTTCTGCATTCTTGCTACAGAAGGGGGCAGGCCTCAGTGCGGGGCTTGTGTGCTGCCTCTGCTAGATGAGTCTGAGGACCAGCAATGTCCAGATAGGCAGGTTCCAGGACGGAAAAAGGGCTCACCATTTCAGGATGCGAAGAAGGGTCCTGCCTCTTTGTGGTCAGAGTAGAGAATAGAATGCAGAGAGGTTGGTGGTGTCCTGGTGGAACCAGGGATGTGCTAGCTTTAGTAATGTCATTCTCTGATCTCTCCAGGTCAGAAGCTGAGAGGGGTGTCTCATTCAATGGCCCATAAAAGTCCAGCTACTAAGAGGTGAGTTGGTGTGACCAGGTCAGGCTGAGCCAAGTTAATGGGAGGTAGAGCCTGTTCTGCAAAGTAATTTCCTGAGGCAGCTCTGAACATTGCGGGCAGGGGCTGGGGGATAAAGGACAGTGTGAAATTCCATTGGGAAATGACTGAGCAGGACAACCCCGAAGTGTTCCTTTCAAATGCCTGAGGGGACAGGGGGCAGTGGTGGGTGGTCCCATGAGCAGTGGGTAAAGAAATTGGAGGCCACTTCCAAACATGTCGCTAAGAGCATTTCAGGGCCTTCTGCATGAAGGGCAGAATCAGAAAATGGCTCACGAATGGCTGCCCAGTGTGGATGATTGGCCAGTGGTTGTCTGAGATGATGGCTGGTACCCTCCTCTGGGGAAGATGAGGATAAATGGCTTATGTTCCAGTGAAAGAGATTTGAGAGGTATCCTGAGGGTGAGAAGCCTTGTTCCCTGAGTACTCCCCACCCTGGCTCAAGTTCCTGAGGGGCTGCACATCCCCTGTCCTTTGAGTAGAACATAAGCATGGACTTTTTTTCCAGGTGTATTTCAGGCTTCTCGAAGGACCTCAGCCCCAAGTCCCTCTTGACTTGGAGATGTGGCAGACCTTGCGTCCTTTTCTCTTTCCCATCCCACCCACTCATGCCCTTCCCATTATCCCTGTGTCCAGGCCCTCCTTGATGGCCAGCGCTCTCCAGGTAGACATGCCTGCAGGTCTAGCCACTCTGAAGGTTGCTTCGTGTTCACTATGCGTAGAATTCCCGTCTGTCTCTTTGTTCATTTAGTTGGCATTTATTGAGCATGTCTGCTATGTTCCATCAGGCAGGCATGTCATATGGACACCCTTGTGTGACACAGGGGGAAGAACAGCCAGAGTGATTGCTTTAAAACTTAAGTCAGATCAAGCCATTCCACACCCCCCACTCCCAACTTCCCCCATCCCTGCAATCATCTCATGCAGAGCAAAAGCCAGAGTCCTCAGGCACCTGCGAAGCCGTGCACTCTGTGATCACTCCTGCCCTGCACAGCCTCCCCGACCTCCCCACAGTGTCTCCTCACTCTGCTCCGGCCATGCTGGCCTTCTCAGTGTTTCTGCAGCTTGCCAGGCATTCCCCTGCCTAAGGGCCTTTTTGCACCTCAGCCACATCACTCACCCTTTCACCTCCTCAAAGCCTTTGCTCATATGCCACCTTCCTAGAAGACCTTCCCAGCATCTGTTGTCAAAAGGTCTCCCCCAAAACCCCCTTCCTTCTAACACCCCCTTCCCTGCTTTAGTTTTCTCTGTAGCACTTTTCAGCATGTGGTGTGCTATATATTTTTGCTTACTTAATTTGCTGATTGCCTGCGTCATGCCACTAGATGTGAACCACATGAGGGCAGGCATTATTGCCTGTTTTCGTTCAGTACAGCAGTGCCTGGCACACAGTAGCATTCAAAACTAGTTATTGAGCTGGAGACTTCGGCTCTGATCCTGAATAAGGCATTAACTAACCATGTGTTATTGGGCCAATCAGTTCCCCTCCCTGGGCCTCAGTTTCTTCATTTTAAAATGACACATGGAATAGGTAACTCCCCTGCGTTCCTTCCCACTACAGAGTTGGTCCTGTGAGAAGCCGCACAAAGCCCTTGTCTTTAGGGAACCTGGAATCTAAATAAAGAGGCTCAAGATAGAACGTACCAGTCTGTAAATGTGTTGCATAGACAGTAAATGTCCGGGCGGGGTTGGGGGGTGGTGGCGGTGAGCTGGGGAGGCCAGTGAAGGCTTCCAGAAGCTCTGAGCTGGGGGCTGGGGGTTCAGGGCTCAGGCCAAATTGCACAGAAGCCTCTTATTGGGAGCCAGGTCAGACTCTGACTGTGCTTGTGAGCTCTTCCCCAGGCCCGCAGCCACTGGTGGCCTCTCCCACTTCTCAGTTGGGCGAGGGGCCCAGGTTGGGAGGTGGGGGAGGTAAGAGAGGGAGCTGCCGGCTCAGAGACCCCACCCCTCATGAGTGCCAATGGCTTCCCTGCCTCTTTCGGCCACAGAGACGCTAACCTGCAGGCCCCAGAGGTGGCTCAGCCCACATCTTGAACTCATTTTCCAGCACGAGGGAGTCTGGTTTTATGTCACAGTCCAAGGCACGTGTTTACTCAGCTTCTCTGCTCCCCATCCCGAGGAGAGATAACTGAACTTGATGGATAACCACTAATTGGATCATTACCTTCATTTTGAAATGATTGCCCCTAGCCACTGGGGGCATTAGTTCCGAGCTGGGGCCCCGCAATCCGGCATGCTCCATCAGCCCAGACCCCAGCAGGATTGTAACCCCACAAGGGCTCACAGCTGTGCTCCTGTCTAACTATAACCTCTAACCAGCCCCCTCCCCACACTCTCCCAACTCAGTGTCCAGCCGGTCATTGGGCACCTTGCCCCCACCGACTCTCTCCTCTGGAGTGTCCTCTTTGTTGCCAGTGCTCCCAGGAACACCAGTTCCCGCCATGCCTTCCTCTCTGGCTACCTCTCTGTTCTGTGATTGTCTGATAGGCATATAGTTTGCCTCTCCAGACAGAGAACAGGGTCCTTGAAGGCAGGGCAACCTCTCTTCTTCCAGATGCTCCGGTATTGCTGGCACTAGGCTGGGCACACAGTGGTGGCTGTTGGTTGATTGATGTTATGAGGCAGGAAGGAAGGGCCGGAAGGGAGCGCGATTAATTCCAGCTGAAGATGGGGAGGCAGGCACAGGCAGAGGGTAATGATGACTGGGGGTAGGGGCAGGTGGGTCAGGAGCTCCGAAGGACCCACCCCCACCCCCACCCTACCCTTGTGACTCTGACCTGGGAGCCTGAGTTTAAAAAAAAAGTTTATAGAATAATCTCTCTGAGAGTGGTTAAATAAATTACCATAACTCCTGAGATGAAATATTACAGCCATTAAAAATGCCTTGAAAAATATTTAATGATCTAGGGAAATGATCAAACTAAAGGAGTGAAAAAAAGTTACAAAAAGTAATGCACAATGTGATTCCATTCAAAAATGTTGCTAAACACACATATAGAAAAATAGCAGGTGGCATTTATTGAGCTCTTACTGCATGCCCTGCATTGTGCTATGGGTGTCTTGCATATCATCTCATGCAATCTTCATATCGATCCCAGGAGCTGGGTTCTTTCTTTATCCCCATTTTACATGTGTGGAAACTGAGGCCAAGAAGTGAAGTGATTTTCCCAAGGTCATACAGCATAATCTGTCCCGCTTAGTGCTGAAGTTTGCACAGGTTAAAGTCTTTGAGCTCTGAACTTCTTACGCTGTCAGGAGGTCCCTTAGGCAAGAGGAATCAGGTCAAAACTGTGTCAAAACCAAGTGGTAGGGAGAGTAGCCAGAGGGCAAGTGCGCCTGCTCTGTGCACTGAGGGCCCTGGAGCCCGAGACCACATTTTTCAACATGTCCCACCAAGGGTTACCAGGGCGAGCTCAAGCAGTGAAACAACCTCCTGGAGAAAGGGCATGCTTACCCCAAACAGTGTTATCCTGGGGTTAAACACTGTTATTGACCAGGGGTTGGGAGATTGGGGCAGGGAGATGGAGTCTGTTCTGGCCTTCCAGGGCCTCCTGAGATGTTGCATAAATCTGGCCACGCTGGGACTGGGAGGTGTGACAGGGGTGGGGTGGTGAGGGTGGGGAGGTGTCATCTGAGGGAGAGGGTCAGAGAGTCCACTTACAGTTTTCCGGGCAGCTCCCTGACTTTGAAGAGGGACGTTGGGATGAAAAATAAAGCTACATTATCCCTGCACTCAGTGCCTGCTGTGCTGATGGTGGGGTCTGGTAGCACAGTGGATCCTTGAACATCAGGGTTTGAATTGCCTGGGTCCAATCATATGCATTTTTTTTAACCAAACGTGAATGGAAAACACTGTATGTGAGGGATATAAACCTGTGTATATGAAGGGGTGACTTTCTGCACACTTGGGTTCCACAGGGCTGACTGCAGGTCTTGAGTATATGTGGATTTTGGTATATGTGGGAGTACTGGAACCAATCCCCCACACATACTGAGGGACAACCACATATGAATCAACCTGTCTTGATTGCCTGCTAATTGAGTATCTGGTGTGTGTGTGTGTGTGTGTGTGTGTGTGTGTGTGTAGACCTGTGTGTGGGCACATATTTGTGTGTGTGTGTTTGAGGCATGAAGAGAAGGCATGACTCCAATCTGGGAATAAGACTTATCCAGGAGGGGACTGTTCACAGTAAACTTGAAAGGCTGGATGCCACACTCTGTTACAAGCAAGGGAGACAAGAGCTGCTTGCCTGCCTGGACTTATGTTGAAATTTAATTGCTATAGTAACGGTGTTAAGAGGTGGAACATTTAAGAGGTGATTAAGTCATGAGGGCTCTGACCTCTTGGGTGGGATTAATGTCTTTATAAAAGGGCAAGTTCAGCCCCCTTTTGCTTCTTTGATCTTCTGCCTTCCACCACGTGAGGATGCAGTGTTTGAGGCACCATCTTAGAGTCAGAATTGCCAACTCCAGAACTGTGAGCCAATAAATTTCTGTTCACTATAAATTACCCAGTCTTGAATTTTTTTCTTATAGCAACACAAAACAGACCAAGACACATGCCCTCAGATGTAGAAGGATATGTTGTGAAGACTCTGACATGTTTGAATCCTGGGTAAACTGGCCAACTCCTTCCACTGAGTTGCTTGCCTTCCACTTCTCCCCACCTCCTCTCTTCTTTTTTTTCCCCCTCTTCCCTCAACTTCAACCTGTGAGGAAACACTCCTCTTATTCTGCCCTGTACACAGAGTTGTTTTTCTTTTGGGGGAGGTCTTGTGGCGGGGGGCTGGGGAAACTGGGAGGTTGCATTTGCTTTATTGAACACCTACTATGGGCAGGCCTTTGTGTCAGGCACACCTGTGGGGGACAGAAGGTGAATAAGACATGGTCCTTGTCTTCACGGAGCTCATGAGTGGCACAGCAGAGCCACAAGGTTTAAAGTGATGGAGTGTAGGGCTTGTGGGCAAGTGTGGGGAGGACTCAAAGATGGCAATAAGGCCCCATGCCTGGGGACTATGAGTGCCTGAGCAGGGGTGGGGAGTTTGATGGATGGGGGACAAGGATGAGGAAAGGTGATGATTTTGGGGAAAGTGGATCAGGGTTTGCCTAGGCTGACTTTTGAGGGTGAGCAAGCATCACCCATGGTTAGGCAAAGCAAGATGGCAATAAAAACTTCTGTCCAAGCCCCTGGAATGTTTGATGTTTCTCATGCACCCTGGTATGGTCTGGTCAGGTGAGGGTGCAGCCTGACATCTATTAATAACTAATTCTCTGCTTCCCCTGCCCCGTCTTTCCCTGACATCTGACCGTCTACCCTGGACTTGTTCGGTTATTTACCATGGGGCTCTGTGGGAAGCGTCCAGAATGCCAGCATACCCAGGATGCCCACCCAGGTGGTGCTGAGAGCAGAGGGAGGCTCTGTGGACTGACCTAGCACTGGTCCTTGCTCTTCCCCACTGAGGAGTTGCCCCCTAGATGTGAGGAGAATGAATCTGGAATGGCTCAGCCTAAACAGGTCTGATTTTGATGGCCCCTTGGGCCCATTTGATGTGGCCCAGTGCTAAGCAGCACACACTTCCTCATGTCCTCTCACATGGCCTGTCCTTCTGGATCCTGGGTTTTCTCCCCTTGTCCTGACATTGCTTTCCTCCTTTCCTCAGAAGTCTTGGGCCAGGAGGAATTAGTTCATTTCTGGAGTTTGTATACAAACTCCCATGGACTTTGTATACAAACTTTGATGATACCTTCTCTGAATTCACCAGCTTGTCTCAGCTGCAGAAAACCAGTCACTTCCAGCTTCCGTACTGTCCTTCAGGCAGCATAGTCCCCCTCGGGTTAAGTGGTCCCCTGACATTGCTTTACTGGGATGATTCTAATTTTTGGCCATGACTCTAATCTTGTTGACCAAGGTGGCAGCTCCCCATCACACAAAGTCTCTTTAGCCCTTTTCCCTCCCTCTCCCAGCTCTTTCTTGGTACCCATCTGGAGAAAGGAGGGAAAAACATTCAATACATATTAGACAATGAGCTGGGTGTTTGACCATTTTTTTTTTTCTTTTAAGCCTCTCAATATCTCTCCTATGTATTGTTATGCTTTTCCACATAGAGAAGGAGCCTGAGTTTCAGATAGGTTATCTCAGTTTCCCAGGGTCTTCAGGGTGGTGGACCAAGCAGGATTAGAAACACATCTCTCCGGCTCCGGAGTTTCTGCTAGGTTTTTGTTGTGGGTTGAACTGTATCTCCCAAAAAGAAATGTTGAAGTCTTAATCCTAGTACCTATGAAAGTGACCTTCGTCAGAATTAGGGTCTTTGCAGAGGTAATCAAGTTACGATGCAGTCATACTGGATTGGGGGTAAACCCTAATCCCATCACTGATGTCCTCATAAGGAGAGAATGTTTAGACACAGAGCCAGCGGCACAGGGAGAATACCATGCGGAAATGGAGGCAGAGATTGGTGCGATGCCTCTACAAGCTCAGAAATGCCTAGATTGCTGGCAGCCACCACATACTGGGTGAGAGGCATGGGATGGATGCTCCTTTTGAGCACCCAGATGGAACTGCCCCACCCAACAGCTTTATTTTGGACTTCTTGCCTCTAGAACTGTGAGAGAATAAATTCCTGTTGTTGTAAGTCACCTGGTTTGTGGTAATTTGTTATGGCAGCCCTGGGAAAATAATACAGTTTCCTATCCCTCACTGTAGTAGTCGGGGTATATATACATTTACATATAATCAGGGTATATATACATATACATATACCCTGACTAATAATAAACTCAATATATATGTATATAAATACTTAATAAACTCCATATATATATATGTTAAGTGTTAACTTACATGATCACAAGGTCCCACAATAGGCTGTCTGCAAGCTTGAGGAGCAAGGAGAGCCAGCCCGAGTCTCAAAACTGAAGAACTTGGAGTCTGATGTTTGAAGGCAGGAGGCATCCAGCATGGAAGAAAGATGTAGGCTGGGAGGCCAGTCTCACCTTTTCACGTTTTTCTGCCTGCTTTATATTCACTGGCAGCTGATCAGACTGTGCCCGCCAGATTAAGGGTGGGTCTGCCTTCCCCAGCCCACTGAGTCAAATGTTAATCTCCTTAGGCATTGCCCCCACAGACACACCCAGGATCAATACTTTGCATCCTTCAATCCAATCAAGTTGACACTCAGCATTAACCATCGCATTCACTTTATTGTAAGAAGAATGTTTCTTTTTCCTGGCCTAAACAGGGGACTCTTTCAGAAACCCACTGGTTTCTTCTCTCTGGGACCCACCTGGATTTGGTTAAGGGGGTATTGTATGAATCCATCTGGGAGCCGCCTCATGAGGCAAGAGATGATCTTGCCTCGCCTCATGATGAAGAAATGATCTATTCTTCTCGAGGCCACCAGAAAAGACTTATGGAGGCGGAAGCATGGCAGAAAACAGAAATTGGAAATGTAGGATAAAGACATAATTTGAGGAAGACGGGAGAACAGCACGTGTCACAGCACTTGGCATGATAAAGCATGGTGCCTATCACATTGTAGATGCACAATTAATGTCAGTAACAGAACGTTAAAGAGTGCAAGATGCCTTAAAAGCAGTGTAAACCATCCTATTGCATATGAACCAGTGTACATTTGCTGGATACAAGTTTTAGGCAAGAGCATTGTTACCTAAATTGGTTTGAGTGAATTGTCAAAGGTATATATCTGATGCATTGGGGGAAACCCAGGCTCTGGCCTCAGAAATCTGAGTTCTGGCTTTGACTCTGTTGGCTCCTATTTGTGTGACCTTGGGACCTCATTTGCAAAGTGGAGATAATAAATTTCTTTTTCTTTGCGGAATTGTGGAGATGAAATGGTAAAGAATTTGAAAGTTCAAAGCATACTATGAACATTAACTGCAAAGCACGATGTGAACATAAAGAATTATTATTGTTGTTGTTATTATCCATTGGTCAGTCTCTTTACTGCTCTGTGAATGCTCCATAACCATTTGAGACTTTGCTCCAGGTCTTTTTATGCACTTGGAAGTCTCTCTATGTAAAGTTAGGATTAGGTTTGGATCCAGTTAACAAAAAACTCAAAATGACAGTGGTGTGTTTCTCTCCCATATGCTAGTCTAGATGCACTCCAGGGCTGGTAAGAGTGACCCAGGATTCTTCTATCTTGATGTTCTGGTGTGCCTCGTTGCCATTTCCAAGGTCACCTTATGACCCAAGATAGCTGCTGGAGCTGCAGCCATTACATGCGTATTTTAGCAAGGAGAAAGGAAAGATAGATGGCAGGCTTCCTGTCTTTAAGGACATTCTCTGGGAGTTACATATGCCATTTAAAAATATATCTCATTGGTCAGAACTTAATCATATGAACACAAAGAAACTGGCAAAAATGGTTTTTATTCTGAGTGGTCATGTGCCCAGCAAAAAATCAAGGTTCTGATTCATAATCATTCTTCAAAATCAAGTTCAGTTTATCTGCAAAATAGTTTGTATTAGGCAAATACATAGCTCGTCCATAGTACGGCTTCATTATGCCAGGAAATGAGTGAAATGTTTATGTGGATGATCTCATTTAACCCGCACCCCAGTCCTGTGGGCTAGACACCATCATTGTCTCAGTGTTCTAGATGAGGACATATGGCTCGGAGTTGTAAAATGTCACTGCTTAGGTTTCCTGTGAAGCAACTCTGAGACGGAAATTAGCAATGAGTAGGCAGGATGTGTATTAGAGAGTGCTTTGGGGGATTAATACCTGCAAAAAGGAAGAGGGCATGGAAGCAGGATTGGGCAGAGGGAAAAGTTGAGCTTCCATTCATTTCAAATAAGGGTCTCAGCTGACTCCCCAGGGACCTCTGGAGCTAGGATTGCCTTGCAGAGTTGTTCCAAGGCATGGGGGGATCCCTGTGCTGATCACTCATTGGACACGAGCTGTCCTGGAAGGGAGCCTGACCCTGGGCAAATCACTCTCTCAGACTGAGGCAATCCCTCTAGGAGGCTGACAGCTGAGGACTTTCTGCAGGCAGCTCTCCTGATGGCTACAAATTTAAGTCCTTCCTTCTTGAAACAAAATCCTGTAGGGATCAGAGAGCCCCCCACATGAAGCCATTTGACTAAGCTTGCACTAAGTAGCAGGTGACAGAGATGGGACTAGTACCCAGGACATCTGACCCCAGCAGTTGGGATCTTCCTGCTGTGCTGAGGCTTGCAGTAGTTAAACAGCTTGCTGAAAGTCACCACTAGCAAGTCAAATCCATAATCCCAGCACCCTCCTGTGGGTTCTAAATCAGTTTACTACATCATCTCCCTAGAGTCCCTGTTGGTACTTTCTCATGGGAAATCTACTGCCCTGTTTCCTGTGTTCCATTTTCTTTCTTCTCTCTAAACAAGGTCTGGCAGTTAATAGAGCTCTGATCTCCTAGGGGCTCAGCCCTCTACCAGGTGGAATGGGGTTCTGAGGGCACGGTCCTGCCCCAGCAGGATTGCAGGCCACTTGGCGAGCCAAGGTTATCACCAACGGCAATGTTGGTGATTGCAGCAGACAGAGGAGTACTGGATACTGCCTTGTGAGTCCTGTCTGGATGTGCTGTGGGGTTCAGAGGAAGGAAAGGTTCACTGAGGCTGGATGAGAAGGTCTGCACTCATGCCAGCTCCCCCGCTGCTCCCACCACACAGACTCCAGAGGCTGGAGTCATATTTTCTCCTCTTTCAGAACCCTTCAAGTGTTCAATACACGGGAAGGGATTTTAGAACCTTAGAACTGGAAGAAGATGGTCAAGTTTCTTAACTCGGAGATAGGAAAATAGAGGCCCAGAAAGCAGCATGACTTGCCTAAGGGAACACAGCCAGGTGGCAGTAGCATGGCTGGCTTGAGAACCTGGGTTTCCCAACTCCTGGCTTCTCTACCACCATAAGCTGTCCCTACTGAACAAGGACCATTCAGATGGGCTGGACACAGATTCCAGGCTGGTCCCTGCTTTCAGGCATTCTCAGCAAAGCACTCAGGATCATCACTGTCACAAGGAAGAAAGAAACAAAATGCCCAATGGTAACTAGATGGCCTGTGGAAACGCTGCGCAGAACTCTGTAACTGATTTCTACCAGGCCCCACTGCCTCCTTGGTAGCCCAAGGCAATTGCTCCAACAAAGAGGGATGGGGGAGAAGAGTAAAAAAGTTCTTTCTATTTTGGGCTTATCACCTGGGACTTCCGGCCAAGGCGAGTCTGCTGAGAAGATTTAGTAATGATTCTACTGGAAGCCAGAGTGTGATAAGCTTTAGATCGACAGTTCAATACGCAGAAAGCTCCTGCCCACCGCCCAAGAGAGGCTTCCTAATACATTGTAACCCGCATCTTCCTCCTAAAACATCTTAGCTCCATGAAGCAATAAAACAGTCTGGCCTAAGTTACTGAGCTTCTTTGAAGTCCCAGAGAGACCCATAAATAAGGTAGGTACTTTGGATGAGGGGCACTCATTTTGAGGGGTCCCCACGCAACTCTTTCAGAGCCACATTGATTTGTAGCTGCCTCTAAGTCAATTTCCTGGGGCTCATAAATCTTGATTCGAGCAAAACTAAAATGTCATCAATATTTATTTGATGCATTTCTTGCCACTCCATAGAAAAAGAAAAAAAAAAAAAAGTCAGCATTCTCATCCGCCACCCTGGAGAAGGAATGGAACATAGCCATCCCCGGCTCCTCACAGACCATTTCGTTGTGAACCATAAACCCCACCCGGGTAACAAATGTACCATTTCATGGTCAGCAAGAGCGGTAACTGTCACTAGAGAAATAAAACTGAGTTATTGTTTCCAGTTTCAAAAGAACAGCAACAAGTATAAAAAAAACCTGTATGTGATCCCTGTCCTCTTCCCCTCAGACACCTGCAGCCGTCTAATGTTTCACCGAATCCTGCCACATAAATGCATAGCTTCACTCACTAATCCATATGGCTCCGGAGACCACTGTTACATGAGAACTTAAACTGATGGGGCCAGGCAGCCCAGGGCAGCTTAATCTTTTTTAATTCAAATCGACTGAGTCCCATGTGGCCCGGAGATGATACCCTATATGCTGCAATCAGACTGACCTAGACTTCTTGTGCTCTAAATGATTAATGAAACTGCCTCGAGTTTGTTTCTATGGTGATTGGAAACCCGACCTGGACAGAGGAATCTGCCATTCACGGTGAACAGAACGGAAAGGGGGGGAAAGGGGGACCCTGGCTGCTGGTGCTAGTCGTGAAGAGAAGATGCCCAAATGCCTCAACTCCTCCCCCAGGCCTGCTGCTGTGGGCTTAGAAATCGCAGTGAGGGGAGAGGACGAAAATGGCCCTCCTAGGGAACTTTTAACTCAACCAAACTGCAGAATTATTTTATTCTTCCAAAGTATTCCTAAAGCAAATGACCAAAGAAGAATTGAGGGAAGTTAGCATTGAATTCACATTCGGTTTCCTAAAATAAATACATGAATAACTGAAATAAAACAAAACCATGAAATCTTTGATTCCTTCTTCAGAATGATGGCTTTGTCTACTAGGAACATGACAAGAGCTGCTGAGTATTTCGCATGACCTGTTCACTCTCTGGTTCTATGTAGTTTTTTTTGTTTCCCCTCCTTATTTAAAATAGGCTGAATTTGGGCTTCATGCAGCAAACCTTTGCTGTCAGAACCATCAGAGGCCAGCTCAGTGGAACTTGGGGGGAATTACATGCAGCTGGTGGAGAACAATGGATGTGAAGAGTTTGTGCCGAGGGTCACCTGCTGCCATCCACCTGGCAGGACAGTTGGGTCCTGCTTCAGGTTGGAGTTGATTCTAGCTTTCTCAAGCTAGAATCGGTGCTAGAGCACCAAGCCCTGCCAGGTGCTCAAGTGCCACAAAATATGGAACCTTTAGAGAGGTCTCATACAGGGAACACCAAAGGACATATGTCAACATTTGAAATCTGAGGCCTCGTCCAATTGCTATTAACTGAGGGATGGTGACTATGGGAGTTCTTGGGGGCATCATTTCCTGCTTTCTTCCCCCTGCTCACCTACCTTTCTTTATTTGATCTCTAGCTACTTCCTTCAACACTCAGTCCCCCTTCACATCAACCTGTGATGCCTTGTATTTCCCACAGAAGAAATTTCAGATTTTTGTAAGACACATGCAGGTACCTACAAGGTTCTGTCCACCTTTCATCCCAGCTGCGTCTCCCACTCATCTCTGCTAACTGACTGTTCACTGCTGACCTGTGTCCATGACTTGCCAGTTCTCTGCCTTTGCTTGCACTGTTCCCTCTGTCTGCAATGCCTTCCTTATCTCCATCTGTTGGAAGGCTCCTGTTCCCCAAGTTCTAACTCTGATGCTGTCTCCACAACAGGCATTTCAGCTCCTCAGGCACAGGGTCTCTTTCCTGCCTCTCTTCCCCAGTGTGGTATCTTTTATAAGAAACAGTACCCTCAGCTCTGCCCTGCATGATGGGAAATCTCGTTCTTGGTCACAGAGCTCGGCACATAGCGCGTGCTCAATCTGTGTTTGCCAACTTGAATTTCTATTTCAACCTTACTTCTAGCTGGTAGGGTCATCTGGCCACACTATCTGTTATCCCCATGATGGTCACTGCTTGCTGTCCCTGGGTGAGCAAAGGCTTCAGGACTTTGTGGCTCAGTAAACAGTGAGGGATCCTTCTGGGAAGGCACCCAGGAACTGCTCCACTCAGCTCTAAGCCTCTCTTCCGATCAAGCTGGAGTTCATCTTGCCTAAGTTTCTGCACATTGAAACCTTCCCTGTTGAAGGCCTGAGTGGTCTCAACCAGAGCTGAGTGGTGTTCAGAGTGTCTGGCCAAGCCCCATCTCCCATCCTGGCCCCTCTGTGGCAGCTGGCTGGGCCACACCTGTCGGGCAGGGCCCTCCCTCTGCCCTTGGCAGGAGAAGGAGAACCTGAGTGGGAACAGGCCTCAGCCAGTCTCTCACCCATCCACTTAGACGTTTTTGCAAGCCACCTCCTGGCGAGGGATCCCTTTGCCTTATCTGACTCCCTGGTGGAAGTGGATATCATGTGTGCCTGCTCTGCTCCCTGAAGACACAGGTGATAAAACTTGGGTGTGGGGCCCTGGCAGGGAAGGAGTGGTGTCGAGATGCCTAGGAACAGATATTTGGGTGAGCAGAGTAGAAGGGAAGTGTGTGTTAACACAGGGTGACTCTCTGTCCTGGCAGGTAAACCTGGTTGGGGGGTTACGTCCCCAGCATAGTGTCCACTTTGCCAAATTACAGACCCTGCCCCATCCTGCTCACCTGGAGTTACCCCATGCTGCAGCACAGAGCTCAGAGAAGGCCCCTTACTCACTGTTCTGGCCGCTGCTTCTTCATTTGTCCAAAGGACAAGCTTGCAGCCCCTGCATCTGTAATACTTTGTGAGTGGTAAAGAATCTCTCTCCCCTGTTCCCCTTCATCTCCCCTTGCCAACCCCCTCTCTGCCCTAAATGCGACTTGTCATGGCTATTCATTTTTTCAGATTGCATTTTATTCTGAAGGGCTCAGAAAAGCCCCTAGCCTTCATCCAGAAGGCTCTTTCAGGGATGCCAAGGATGCTGTGCCCTGGCGAGTGGATTGGTGGGTGACCCCAGACAACGTGGGGACTGAGTCAGCTGCTGTGGGGAGGAAAGTGAGACTCACAGGAGACACCGGGAGAGGGAAGTGAAGCCATGAATACTTAGACAGAGGGAGAGTGGAATTCAACCTGACACTGATACACAGGAGGATTGGATTGATAGCAATAGCCTAAAATTAGAAGCGGTCTACGGGGGAGTTCAGAGCTCAGGCTGTAGAGACAGACTGGGTGAAAAACTCTGAGTCGGCCACTTACCAGCCCAGTAACCTTGGGCAAATTACTCAACCTGTCTGTGCCTCATCTCCCTCGTATGTAAAGCAGAGATAATAATGGACTTCCTCTATGGAACTGTTGTGAGGATTCAGTGAGTTCTCGCGACAGTGCTTGGCACATGGCAAGCACATTCTTGCTGCGTTATAACAGAATAAAGATCCTGTCTTAGATCTGTTGGGATCTTTCTTTCATCTAGAGTTCCTTTTGCTGCTTTCCAAATCTCCCCTCCACCTTTTTATTTGTTTTGGAGGAAAGAAGGGTGCCATGGGCTGTGGACTGAAAGTTCGTGTCCCCCCCAAAATTCATATGTTGAAATCCTAACCCCCAAAGTGACAGAATTAGGAGGTGGAGCATTTGAGAGGTGACTGGGTCATGAGGGTGGAGCCTTCATGCATGGGATTAGTGCCTGTATCAAAGGGACCCCAGAGAGCTCTCTAGCTCTCCCTCTGCCATGAGAGGGCACAGAGAAGTTAGCAGTCGGCAACCTGGAAGAAGGCTCTCACCAAAACCCGGCCGTGCTGGCGTCCTGATCTTGAAAGCCCAATCTCCAGAACTGTGAGAAATAAATATTTGTCTTATAAGCCACCCAGTCCATGGTAATTTGTTAAAGCAGCCCAAGAGGACTGAGATAGATGGTCTAGATCAGCACTGTCCAATAGAAATATGCAAAACACACATGAAATTAAAAATTCCTAGAAGCCACATTAAAAAATAAACAGGTAACATTAATTTTAATTACATATTCCACTTAACTCAATATTTCTAAAACATCATCCTTTCAATATGTAATCAATACAAAGATTTGTGAAAGAGATATTTTGTCTTTTTTTTTTTTTTTTTTTTTTTTTTTTTACTAATCTTTGAAATCCTGTGTATATCTTACTTATAGCACATTTCAATTCAGGCACTAGATTGCCATCTGAAATACTTGATCATATTTAGATTTCATCAAATTGACAGTTGAAAAGGTAGATCCATATACCCAAGCTACGCCATACAACTTCCCAGTAACTGAAACCAGTATCAATTTTTAAAGTAAAATAAGTTAAAATTAAATGAAATTCCAGTTCTTCAGGTGCACCAGCCACATTTCAAGTGCTCAGGAGACATATGCAGCTACTGTGTTGGACAGCGCAGGTCTAGAGGTTGCTGTGGGGAGGACTTAGCATGGAGAATGGTGTCTGGCTGTAGGAATCTCAGGCACAAGGAACTTACAAGAACAGAGATTCTGGCAACATTCTCAGCTTGTTTCTATTGTGGTGGGAGGCAAGTAGGGTGGTGTGGGGACGGGTGTGTACAGAGAATTGCTTGTTCCTTCAAGAACAAATGCATACCAGTACTCACTGTCTACCAGCTGCTGCCCTGGGTGCCAGGGATGCAGTATGAGTTAGTAGGGAGGAAAGGGACCAGACAAATCCAAGTATTTACTGGAGATATTGATGGTAAGACAATAATCCGAGCCCTTGGCATTTATCTATTATGAGAAGCCTTCCTGGCCACCATCTCTTTTGGATCTTCATAGCAGCTGAGACTTAGAGAGGGCTCAGGACATTAAGTGACTTGCCCATCGCGTGTGTAGAGAAAAACAAAGGGCAAAGTGCAGGGCTTCTGAACCCAGGTGCAGGCTCTGTGACTTGCTCTCTTCACTCTGGACAAAGGGCTGAAAGGCCTTGTGTGATTTGTAACCATGGTAGTGGGGGGTCTCTGGGGAGGAAAACAACTTCAGCTGGGCAGTAGAGGCCTCCCATCCGTGATGTCCCCTTCATCTAGGGTCTTTTGGGGTACACAAGGCCTGGTTCCTGCCTCAATTTGTTCCTATGGTGAAAGAGTTATAACTGGAGACACAGAGAATAAAAACTGAAGGAAAAATGTACAAGTAGGGCTCCTCCAGGTGCCCCTGCAGAAGTGCTTCTGGTCTCCATCTCCCTTGCCCTTCCTGCTGCCTCTAGGTGCATTCTGGAGAGCTGTACCTTCTGGGCATGGCTGTTTAGGAGGCAGCCTTTGCTTACTCAGTGTTGTGCTGGGGCTGGGATAAGAGGGATTTGGCACAAGGTGGTAATAATGTCTCCACCACAGGACCTCATCAGCACAGCACAGGGTGTTTGCAGAATAAGTGGGTGAAGGAAACAGAGGATTGCCCCAAGCTCTCCATCTAATGAACCTAAGCAGATCACTGAAATTCTCTAACTGGTGACCCTCCATACATCCTACTGGCTGGGCAGTGGTCTCCAAGCCAGGCAAGACCACTGTCCCTCTGCTTTCAAGATGTCTGGCTCTGATTTACCTACTCATATTAGGCCCGTCCTTTCCTCTTAACAGTCTAGACAATAAAGTTTTCCCTCATTCCCTCTTTGACCTAGGACTTAATTCGAGAAGAGGCCACAGAGCCCACGTGCTGACTTGGTGAACACAGTATCCCGAAGAGACTATGTGACTCTAGGTAAGTCAACCTACCTTTATGAGCCTCTGTTTACTGATCCATCAAAAGAGGATGATGGTATTTATACCAGACATTGCAAAAGGCTGTTATGATGAGCCAATCAGATACAAAAAGCACCACAAAAACTTATGCACATGCAATATTATTTTAATATCTCATTAGTAAACACATACCCTCTGTCAGGTTGCTTCAAAGTGGATACATGTGTTTCTTGAGCACAATGTGGTATTAGCTTAATAGCTTATTAATAAATTAAACCATCTCTGTTATTTCGTTTGATGCTCTTGAGGGATTTTTTTTATTGGGGAAAAAAAATGACAAATTTTATAGACTAAACCAAAGATGGGGTTTGGGGAAAAAGAAAGGTGTGTTTTGTTCAGGAACAGAGTATTGTGGAAGGAGGGAACATGAGAAGAGTACAGAGTGTGGAAGGTGTGTTAGAGCATGAGAGGATGGGCGACTTGTGGATATGAGGTCAGCAGTGGCTACAGGAGTGGGGTGGGGTTGAGCTGCAGCATGGACACAACACATTTAGGGTAAAGGTCTGGGGAAATGCCTCTGAGCAGTTCGAGGAGATGAATTTCAAACCCCAAGGACACCCCTCACTGCCAGGTTCTCCAAACCCAGCTTTGGTCAGCTCGCCCAGGCCTGCAGTGAGCTCAGAGGAGCTAGAAGGTGACCTGGAAGTAGAGACTGAGAAGAGGGGGAGGAGAAGGCCACCCTCAAGAGCAGGGGGAGGGGAAGCCCCTTCCTCTCAGGTCCTGGGGGGCCCTCTGCCACCTGAGGAGGGCTGGAGCCTGCCAGGGTATGGACCAGGGACCCAGTCACGTCAGATTTCTAGGAATGGAGCCTGACTCAGGTGGGTACCCAGAATTTCCACTTCATGCTAGCCCCCCAGTTCAAAGTTTCCCCAGAAAGAACTGAGCCCACAAGATGTGGAAGCGAAGGCCTGCTCCATCTTTGCCCAGTCGGCATGGAGGGGGTCGAGGAGGGAGCTCCGGCCCTGTTGTCTGCTCATTTAGAGGAAAACTGAGAGCCCAGCCCTGCTCTGAGGGCATTTCTAGGTTAAGAGGTGCCAATTCACAAGAGGCAACAAATGGTATGGACTAGGGAAAAGGATATTTGTCTTCTGGGGTTTGGCATATAGACTAAGGAGCCAAATTGCCCAGGTCTGAATCCTGCTTTACCATTTAAGTTATTTAACTTTGTCCCTCAGTTGTTCCATCTGGAAAATGGGAGTAATAATAGCACCGATTTCAAAGGGCCATAAATGAGGCTAAAATAAGTGAATCTTGAAGAGTATTTAGTATGGTGCTTGTCACATATGTTTGTTAAATAAATAAAATTTTTCAAAGGGGCTACTGACTATTTGATTCACTGCAGTATTCCCAGCCCCTGGCAGGTGATCAATAAATATTTGTGGAATGAAGGAAGTGCTCTCATGGAAGGCTTCGTAACCAGTTAGAAGGAATAGTTTGATAAGCCACAAAAGGCACGTGCTTCAGTTGCAGCTGGCGGTTGCTATCCTGTCTCTGGGTGGTGATGGTGGCTACGAACAGTGGTGGCAGCGTCTGTTCACTGCAGATCTGTTGATTTGTGGAATGGTGGGGGGTGAGACTGAGCAGTGTTCCCTGCCTTTCACCCACTGCTCTTGCTGTTTCCTCCAGACGTTTAATGAATACTTAAGCCACCAGTTTCAAGGAATGCCTAATGTGAGCCTGCCCAGGACACCTCGTCTGTCTGAGCCTGCCTGTTGGCTTTGTCTGCTTCTGGGTGAACCTCGGGGAGTGGCAAAGACTAACTGGGTGATGAAGGAGACTAGAGCAAGGAGTTTGGCCAAACTTCACCACATCAGGCAAAAGCTCCTTCTAGATGGTTAGACTAAGGAGACCAGTTCAGAAACACAGAGCATTCCCCCATGGTCACAGGAATTGAAGCCACATTGAACATCATCCACCACCATGTTTGGGGGCATGTTGGGCCATGGTGGAGGGTGGGGTTGAATAGAGAGAGCAAGGATAAAATGAATCTGCAAGCTAGGCCCCAGAGCTGGTGGTTGGTTTGGAGGTGCACGCATGACAGGTGGCATTATTTAACATCTCACACCCATGTGGTATCTGGAGTGTTTCTGAGTGCTGGCCCATCTATCATTCATGCTTCTGTGAGGCTTATGATAGCACCCATGCCACTCTCCTCTCCCTTCTCCCTGCAGCATGGCAGCCTAGGAGGGTCTCAGGAAATACCTGCCGTTGGGCGGACTGATGACCTATGCAGGAGGTCAGCTTGCTTTATAAAGTTCCAGATTGATCCCATTCTGCCCAGGTGATAAAATATCCACCAAGGTTCTGCTGTGTCCACTTTTGTGTCTCAGACAGTGCAGGCCACTGTGGAAACATTTGTGGAAAAATAATTGCCTTGGACCCAGCCTTGATAGAGCTCTCTGACACTGCGCTGCTCTTTCTTCTGCTCCGACTGGGTAAGACAAAAGGCTTTACTCCCTCAATTAAATCTTTATCAATCCATCTTTATCCAAATAGACGGTGAAACTATTTCACCACTAAGCAAATTAATAGCATTAATAGTACCGAGCACTGTGAACATTTACGGATCACTTACCACGTGCTGGACATGGTGCCCTAGTGATTCATATGTGTCATCTCGTCTAACTCCTACCACAGCCTGTAGAGGTAGATTCTGCTGGAAAGACTGGCGTGTGTGGAGGTTGTAAGTGCCCACACTTTGCTACTGGGCAGCTTGGGTTCACCATTTCCAGCTATGTGATTTTCAGCATGTGCCTTCACAGAACCGTAAAATTGGGATGCTAAGTCACAGGATATTTTTGAGAATTGAAGAGACGATGATGCATGAGCTTAAAAATGTGTATACTGCATTTTAACAACGTTTTAGCTGTTATAATGAGTCCCCATTTGATAGATGAGGAAGTTGAATTAGAGTAATTGAGTAGCTTGCACAAAGTCACAGTAAGTGATACGCTAAGATTTGAACCCTGCCTGACCTCCAAATCCTTGTACGTAATCCCTATACAACACTACAGTGAATACAAGTTTAGTCTTCTTGGCCTCAGGCGCTGTGCTGGTCAGTTTGCAACCAATTATCTCACTTAATCTTCCAAATAATTCTATGAAATGAGCTAATCTCCTGGCCAGGGCCTGGGCAGGGCTGCCAGCTGGGCCAGTATGTGGAAGGATGGTCCCTCCATGATGTGAAAGGGTCACCCAGTTAGATCCACCCAGGGAGTCCTGTCCCACAGGGAGATGCGGAAGTACAGGGCCACAGCATTTACAGAGGAGGGGCATTCACACCGCTCAGGAGGTCAAGTTTTTCTGAAACAGACATTTTGCCTAAAACTATTATAAAGTCAATGAGAACAGGTGTTTTTGTCTGTTTTGTTCACCAGTACATACCATTTCTTACACAGTACCTGACATATAGTAGGTGCTTAAAAAACATCTACTGAATCAATGGAGAGGGAGCTCTACATTGTGGTTCTAGGGTGAGAGGGCCATGTGTGCAAAGGTACAAGGTGGAGGGGGACAGCATGGCCCGCTGGAGGTATAAGTTGGTTGAGCCTATTCTAAACCATGAAAACGATGCTCTAATACACGTGAATGTTCCTGCTGGGACAGGGCAGGAGCTGAAGGCTAAGCAGGGCCCAGTTCACCTAAGGGACTGGGATGGACACGCAAGGAAGAGATGAAGAGGACTGTCCCTGGGGACCTCAGGCACAGGCTGGGTGATGAAAGGAAGCAGATGGATAGGCAGCCATAGTGAGGTGGTGAAGGAGCCAAGTCCCAGCTCCACAGACACAACGTTCATTAAAAATTCAGGGAAATAGCAGAAGTGCATATCCTAGAGGGTGGTAACTGTCAAATGAATGTGAAAGACACAAGGGTTTTTTTTTCGGGGTTGCATCGGTTGAGAGGAAGTTCATTCAAACAAGTCCTTCTTGATTGCCTACTGGAAAAAGACATACAGTGAGGCCCTCTTCACCACCCCCCTCCAAGCTTAATCTCTCTTCATTTAATTTTTTAATTTGTGCACGTCCCCTCAAAAACAACAGAACAAAACAGGTAGCCACTGTTATTAGTTTCTTGTATATACTTCTAGAGATTCAAAAATATATATAAATCCAAGTAATTTTTTAAAAATACAAATTATATCATTCCATATCCATTGTTCTTCATTTTGCTTTTCTCCCCACACGAGCCACAATATATCCTTGGACTCTTTCTATATTAGTACATAAAGAGCTTTTTCATTTTATTTATTTATTTATTTATTTATTTATTTATTTATTTGGAGATGGAGTTTCCTTCTGTCGCCCAGGCTGGAGTACAGTGGCACAATCTCGGGTCACTGCAAGCTCCGCCTCCTGGGTTCACGCCATTCTCCTGCCTCAGCCTCCCGAGTAGCTGGAACTACAGGCGCCAGCCACCACGCCTGGCTAATTTGTATTTTTAGTAGAGATGGGGTTTCACCATGTCAGCCAGAATGGATTCGATTTCCTGACCTCATGATCCACCCGCCTCAGCCTCCCAAAGTGCTGGGATTACAAGCGTGAGCCACGCCTTTCCATTTTATTTAAAAATTACATCGCATTCCGTTTCATGGTTGTATTATATTTAACTGGTACCCTATTGATAGATATATTTAAGTTGCTCCCAGTCTTTTGCTATTACAAGCAGTGCTATAATGAATTATCTGATATTTAAGCAACTGTAAATATGCTTCTAGAATTCTTACCATAGAAATAGCATTTCACATGCAAACCAAAACCAAAATGAGATACCATCTCACACCAGTTAGAACAGCGATCATTAAAAAGTCAGGAAACAACAGATGCGGGCGAGGATGTGGAGAAATAGGAACGCTTTTACACTGTTAGTGGGAGTGTAAATTAGTTCAATCATTGTGAAAGACAGTGTGGCGATTCCTCAAAGATCTAGAACCACAAATACCATTTGACCCAGCAGTCCCACTACTGGGTGTATACCCAAAGGATTATAAATCATTCTACTGTAAAGACACATGCACATATATGTTTACTGCAGCACTGTTCACAATAGCAAAGATTTGGAACCAATCAAATGCCCATCAATGATAGACTGGATAAAGAAAATGTGGTTCATATACACCACAGAATACTATGCAGCCACAAAAAGGAATGAGTTCATGTCCTTCGCAGGGACATGGATGAAGCTGAAACCATCATTCTCAGCAAACTAACGCAGGAACAGAAAACAAAACACCGCATATTCTCACTCGTAAGTGGGAGTTGAACAGTAAGAACACATGGACGCAAGGAGGGGAACATCACACACCGAGGCCTGTTGGGGGTTGAGGGGCAAAGGGAGGGAGAGCATTAGGATAAATACCTAGTGCATGCAAGGCTTAAAACCTAGATGATGGGTTGATAGGTGCAGGAAACCACTAGGGTACATGTATACCTATATAACAAACCTGCACGTTCTGCACATGAATCCCAGTGCTTAAAGTAAAATGTTTTAAAAAAGAAACGAACAAACAAAAAAAGAAATAGTATTTCACACACACACACAATTCTTTACAGTTTTGTTTTTTAAATTAAACATTTTATGTTGAGATAATTATAGATTCACATGCAGTTATATGAAATAATACCCTTTACCTGGTTTTCCCTAACTGGGTGCAAAACTATGTATAATAATAGCACAACCAGAAAATTAATGTTGATACAACCCACTAAACTCATTCAGATTTCACCACTTTTCCGTGTATTAAGTTCTATGCAGTTTTGTCACGTACAGAGGCTGTAGCATCCATCACCACAGTCAAGTTAGAACAGTTGCATCATCACAAGGATCCCTTTTCCTGGCCTTTCGTAACCACACCCACCTCCCTGCTCACCCACCCACCAGCTACCGCCTCCACTCCACCCCTACCCTGTCCCTAACCTTTGGCAACCTTGGAACTTTGGCAATCTGTCCTAATTCTCTGTACTTTTGTCTTTTCAAGAGTCTTATGTAAATGGAACCATACCATACAATATATGATACCTCCTGGAACTTGATTTTTAGAAATCAGCATAATCCCCTTGAGATTCGTCTAGATTGTTGTATGTGTCAATAGTTTGCTCCTTTTTGTTTCTTTGTAGTCTTTCATGATACAGATGTGCCACCGTTTGTTTAACCATTCACTCATCGAAGGATATCTGGGGTTCTTCCTGTTGTTGGCTATTAGGAATAAAGTTGCTATGAACATTTATATAGAGTTTCTTTGTAAACATAAAACATTTCATTTTCCTGGGATAAACCCCCAAGGGTACAATTGCTGGTTTATATGGTAATTGCATGCTTCGTTTTATAAGAAATTATCAAACTTTTCCAGAATGGCTGTGCCATTTTATATTCCCACCCACAATGGATGAGTGATTTGCATCCGTGCCCACATGTAGTGGTGTCACTATTTTATATTTTAGCTCTTCTGATGTACGTGCGTGGCTTTTAAAATTTCTCACCACATTCTTCCAGCTTTCAGTCTCTGGCTTTAAATCCAGGACTTCCTCAATAACAATAACAGTTGCCCTTTATTGAGCTTATGCCACATTCCAGACACTGTTCCAGGTATTTTATATATACTGTCTTATTTAATTTCATTTATTCCTCAGTATAAGCCTGGAGAGTAGAATCTGGCTGTTCAGCACAGGCTCAGTCATTTCTGAAATGGTTGGTGAGCTTTAAACCATTTGCCTCTCAATGTATCTTCTTCTACCTCCCTTCTCGTCTCTCAGTTTACTGTTTTGTCCTCTCCTTAGGGAAAAAGGAACCGGGGATATTCAGGACTTCACTGTTGCCTTTGAGACAAGTGCCAGATGGATGGGAACAGGCAGGAGAGCCAAGGGGCCAGAGCGTAGAAGTGATTGGTGGGCTTCTGGTGCCCCCCACTTCCTGGTTCATGACTACGGACTAACCAGTAAAGCTGGTGGGCTGGGGAGGAGGACCGGGAAAGAGGGAGAAAGGGTATTCTTCCCTGGTTGCCATCTTTGTGCTCAAGCCCTGAATTTAAAAAACCTATGGTCCTTCATGTGGGACAGGGTCCTGCTCACTTGCCCATGATCTTTCTGTGGCAAATGAAAACCCTTGACTGCCCCTAGTCCATGAGTTGAATCCAGGCCCACACCCCAGAGCAGCAGGGAAGGGAAAATACACAGCAGACAGCCGAAAAGTCCCAACAAAAGCTCAGGGGTAAAACTGGAAGCAACTCCAGTCTCTGAGCTAACAAAAAGCCTGGAAACCAATTGGGTAAATAGTACTGCAATCAATTAAAATTAATACACTTTTCCCTGCACCTTCTGTGTACAAAGGTCTTTCACAGCATGTTTGGGCTGGAGGGGACCGTAGGGACATCTCCATTTTCTCCATTTTGCAAATAAAGAAACAGAGTCCATCTGTGAAGAGACCAAGAGTAGGGATGGGATACTTGTATTTACCCCAAATCTTCTCTTTGCCAGGCCATTTCATCAAACTGTGAGATTGTTCTTGTTTTATTTTAGTTTTGGGACAAGGAAACGGACTCAGAGAGTATAAGGAACTTGTCTACCGTCTCCCAGCAAATTAGCGGCACCACCAGCCACTAGCATTTGAAAGGAGTCCCCAACCCTGATCTGCTTCTTACAGATGCATCCATGCTACGGTAACAACAACAGCAACAAACAATAGAAGGAGGTGCTGTATCAAGAGCTCAGGTCTCGCCGTTAACTTGCTGGGTGATCTTAGACAAACCACTTACACTCCTTAGGACTCGGCTTCTTTATTTGGGAAACAGAAAAGATAGAGACAGCCCTTCCAGCTCAAAAACATTGTGTGGCGGGGACTTAATTAAAGAAGGTGTTACCTGTTGATTGTCCAGTGAGGACATCTACAGTGTGCAGCTCCCAAACAGTGGAGACCATCATTATGTGCCTCTGAATTCTGGAAGCCCCACGAGGGCAGGTGGCATAAGAAAAGTACAGGGAGATACATTTCGAGGATGTTTGGGTTCTTATCTCATCTAGGGTGTTCATTTGTTCGGCTAAGAAACTAAAGACAGCTTAAAACCCCCGAGCTTCTAAAGTGCTTGGTTTCTCACCCACTGCCAACACTGATTTTATTTCCCATGTGATCTGTACCCAGCTCTTCATTCGGTTCTGCATCAGCCCCACAGCTGCACACAGGCATACATTCAGGCCCCAGACTTAGACACTTTTGGCTCCTGTAAATAGCTTTGACAGAGCTCAGCGGTTTCCTTGGGTAGAAGCTGTTTTCTTTTAAAAAACAGATGTTGATGACAATAAAGTCTAAAGAGAAGACTGCAATGTAACGGAATTTTAAAATCACTTCTATTTAGAGGAATCCACAGGACATGTTTTAAGAAAATACACCCTCCCACATTATTATATTACTAGTTTCATTGATGAAAAGGCTCAGCCACATTTGACTTGACATCTTTCATACAAAGGGGCACCTCAAAACACATTTCCAGGAGAAAAATGGTGTAGAGTTCTTGTCCTTTTCAATTAGACCTTACTTTCTATCAATGGGTTTCCCTTGTTACCTCTTTTTCCTTTTTTTAAATTTTATTTTACTTTAAGTTCTGGGATACATGTGCAGAATGTGCAGGTTTGTTACATAGGTATACATGTGCCATGGTGGTTTGCTGCACCCATCAACTCATCATCTAGGTTTTAAGCCCCGCATGCATTAGGTATTTGTCCTAATGCTCTCCCTCCCGTCGACCCCACCCCTCGACCGGCCCTGGTATGTGATGTTACCCTCCCTGTGTCCATGTGTTCTCAATGTTCAACTCCCACTTATGAGTGAGAACATGCAGTGTTTTGTTTTCTGTTCCAGTGTTAGTTTGCTGAGAATGATGGTTTCCAACTTCACCCATGTCCCTGCAAAGGACATGAACTCATCCTTTTTTATGGCTGCATAGTATTCCATAGTGTATATGTGCCACATTTTCTTTATCCAGTCTATCACTGATGGGCATTTCATTGGGTCCAAGTCTTTGCTATTGTAAATAGTGCTGCAGTAAACATATGTGTTCATGTGTCTTTATAGTAGAATGATTTATAATCTTTGGGTATATACCCAATAAAGGGGTTGCTGTGTCAAATACTATTTCTGGTTCTAGATCCTTGAGGAGTCACCACCCTCTTTTTCCTTTTTCAAAATTAAGAAAAGCAAATAGTCTTTCATTTATGAGAAAATTTAAAAAAAGAACCAGAAAAGAAAACAAGGATTTTATTTGGATATTTAACTATTTTTTAAACATAGAAAACATATTAATATGATTAAAAGGCCAAAAAAGTCAGAAAGATAATCAATAAAACTCTCCCTTCCACTCCACTCCACAAACACACAGTTCCCCTCCCCAGAGGCAATCCGTGTCTTTACCCTTCCAGAGGTATGTGGTGCATAAGCAAACACACACTCCTGCCTATTATTTTTCCCTTTTACCTATTATATCACACACACTGTCTGTTGTTTTTTCATTTGGCAATATATCCTGGGGCAATTCTCTTTCACTATACAAAGAGTTTTCTTTTCAGCTCTTTAATATTTTGTTGCAATTTATATAGTAAGTCCCCTACTGATAGCTATTTGGGCTGTTCCCAGTGTGTTAAGATTACCAAAAGGCTTCAGGGAAGTACCTTTTATATGCATATCCTTACACATGCTTGGATTGCCTTACAAGAAATTCCTTGAAACAGAAGTTTAGAGTCTACAATATTAGTCGGGCGTGTTGGCGCATGCCTGTAATCCCAGCGACTCAGGAGGCTGAGTCAGGAGAATCTCTTGAATCCAGGAGGCGGAGGCTGCAGTGAGCTGAGATCACACCATTGCACTCCAGCGGGGGCAACAGGAGTGAAACTGTCTCAAAAAAAAAAAAAATTTTAGAGTCAAAGATATGAGCATTTGTAATAGTGGTGATGAATTAGACTTTCATTTTATTTTATGTTTTTTTTTTTTTTGGACAGAGTCCTGCTGTCTCAACCAGACTGGAGTGCAGTGGCATGATCTCAGCTTGCTGCAACCTCCGCCTCCAAGATTCAAGTGATCCTCCCATCCAGCCTCCTGAGTAGCTGGGATTACAGGCACACATTCCCACACCTGGCTAATTTTTGTGTTTTTTGTAAAGATGGGGTTTTGCCATGTTGCCCAGGTTGGTCTCAAATTCCTGGGCTCAAACAATCTGCTTCCCTGGCCTCCCAAAGTGCTGGGGTTACAGGCATGAGCCACTGTGCCTGACCTACACTTTCATTTTAAAATCACCTATAATCCCTTCTTCAGTGTTGGTCATGTTAACATTTTTATGTATAATTTTCCAAAATCACTCATTTAACAAACATATATGAATTACCGATGGGCTATGTGTTCTAGTAGGCCCTGAACACAATAGCGCTGCACAAAGCTGGCTTCTAGAATGGAGGGATAGGCACCCAGTAGACAAGAGAAACTGTTATGAGTTGTTCCACGTCACTTAGGTGTGAAATTTTCTCCCTAAATCCCATCAAATCTGGATCTCAGCTCTACCCTTGCCAAAGTCTGCACTAACTTCAACATTAGCTGCCAGGGTCGTTTCCTTTCCCATGGATTGTACCAAAATCCTAGGGTTTTGTGGCCAGAAAATAGGAGGCAGCTCTCACATCCTCAGCCCACAGCTATCACAGTTTCTGGGGTTATCCTTGGTGGACCTGCTCCCTGGGGGGCTGGAGAACGCTTGCTCAAAGCCCTCTTCTGTTCTATCAACCCCCAGGTGGGTTCCCACCATGGAGACATCTGCTTTGCACGCTCAGAGGAAATCCCTGCTCCCACTGAATTCTGCACCCAGGAGTTTACTCAGTTCCCTGGTGCAGTATTCTTTTTAAAAACACCAGCTTCCACTCCTTCCTTCCCTTGCCCAGTGCTAGCGCCTTCCCCAGAAACTCACCAATACCTGGGAGATATGACCCTTCCAAAGAGCCTAGACTGGTTAGAACACAAAGGTTCAGCTGCTTTGAGAATTGGGAGAGGGGAAATTACATTTTCCTTCCTGGGGTTTCTGTATCCATGGGAATAAGGCAAAAATTAATATCTAAGTGACTGATCCCACTGCATAAAGGAGTAAATAAAAATAAAATGACACGCTCTGGTAAGCCTTGTTTTGTTTACTGCTGTATTCTCTGCACCTAGAATAATGCCTGACACATAGTAGATGCTCAAGAAATACTTGTTGGCCGAAACAATGAGGTGTTAGGAGGAAAAAGAGTGGGGGAATGTCTAAGGGAGAACATTGGAGCTAGTGGATGACTGCTTTAGACTAGGTGGTCAGAGATGGTTTTTCTGAGGAGGTGACATCTCGATGGGTTTTTGAGAATCAGAAGGAATCAGCTCTGTGAACTGTATTGGGAGGAGCCATTCAGGTAGGGGAGAGCATGGAGGGCCTTGGAACTGGAAGACAGTTTGAGGTGAAGTGAGCCCAGAAAGAAGCCTTGGACAAAGGCAGCAGGTTGTGGGGTACCTTGCAGGAGGTGTGAAGGCATGTGTAGAACGCATGCAAACTGACGCAAAAACTTTCAATGACTTTAAGCAGGGGATTAAAATGATTTTTTAAAAAACTTCTTTACGTTTTTAAAGGATCTTCCTGGCAGCTGGTTAAGAGTAGACTTGAGCAGACAAGCGGGTAAATCAGATCTGTAGAGAGGTTACTGCAATGGTCACTGAGATGACATGGCTGGAACGGGGGGTGGTGCTCGGGAACATGGAAAACTGTGGGTAGATTTGAGATAAATTTGGAGGCAGACAAAACTCAATTGTGGATCCAAGGTGGGAGATGAGAAAAAGAGGGAAACTATAAGAATTATTTCCTGGCTTTTCCCTCAGAAGAATTGCAACCTGGGCAGCACTGTGGTATGAAGTGAGGGTGGGGCAGGCTGAGGAACGCAGGCTGGGGAGTTTGTGATCACTGTCTACATAACGCTGGTGTGGTGTTAAGAATGGGGGAGAGCCAGATAGCAAGGTACTAGTCCTGCCTGTGCCAGGGCAACTGTGAGATAATGGGCAGGTTACCCAAACTCTGTGCCCAGGTTCCTCATCTGGAAGGAAATAATAATAGTTCCTTTCGAAGTTTTTATAAGGATCAATGGAGATAATCTACGTAAAATGCTTACAATAGTGTCTGTCACATAGTAAAGTATCCAATACAATGTAGCTCTTTTTCTCTACTTCTATACTGGCATTTAAGATGGATGTACAGTGGTCCATTTTATGAATCAAATATTTATCCAAATCCCCATTTGTATTCTTTTCAGTGTTGCAGCTTACTAATAGTAGCACGGTGTTAAAAGCACAGACTTAGGAGCTAAACTCCCTGGGTTCAAATCCTGACCGAAGCACTAACTAGATGTATAACCTTGGGCAAGTTAACTAACCTCTTGGTGCCTCAGTTTCCTAATCCATAAAATGAAGATAATAGCAATAGCACCTACTAGTACAATCTCAGAAGAGATTCTATTCCAATTAAATCACTACACTCATATATTACACTCATTAAATTAAACGAGTATAAAGGTCTAGCTCTCTTAGAACCATGCCTTAGAACTTGAATATATTAAACATCGTGTAAGCATTAGCTTTTATCATTATGTGCCAGCTACTCTTTTACATGTGCTATGTATATTTCCTTATCTAATATTTATAATACCCCTATGGAATAGGTATAACTATTATGCCAATGTCATCAATCAGAAAACTGTGGTGCAGAGATAAAGCCTAGACTCCAAAACCCTTTGCTTTAACAATTACTATTTATGGTACATCATTTTATATGTAGTTTTGCTCATCATATGACTATTTCTTTAGGATAAATTCCAAGAAATGGAATTTCATATTTTAAAAACCCTATTTTAAGGCCTTTGGGGCATATTAACAAATTACTTCCCAGAGTTTGTAGCAATTTACAATCCCTTGAAAGCAATATAATAGCTATGCTTCCTCACAGGATTGCTTTCCTTATAGTTAAGTAATTCTTATTAATATTGCTATACCAGTTCTTTTTTGGTTAATATTTGCATAGTATATAGTTCTTATATTCCTTAATTTTAATATTTCTGTGTCTTTATTTTTTAGATTTACATCTTGTAATCAATGTGTATCTAGATTTTGGCTTTTTACTCATCTGAATACTCTATCATAAAAAGAAAACTTAATTCAATTACTTTTACTTTTACTTTCACTTTTACATTTACCGACATAATGGGACTTTTGTCCCAATACATAATTTTGCGTTTTTAATTTACAATACTTCTTTCTTTTTCTTTCCATCTTTTTAGTCCTCTAATGGATCCATTGAGTTTTCTTTATTTCTCCCTTGGTTTTATTTCTCTCTCGATTAGTTTGAAATTGTATATTCTATTTCTATCTTTTAAGCGATTGTTCTTACATTTTTAATATGCTTATTTAACTTAACAAATTCTATCTTCGTCCCAAGCAAGACTGGCGTCTTTATGTGCATTAATTGCAAATGATCTGTCCTTCACTCATCTATGATAATATTGCTAATAGACTAACTTTATTAATACATTTCTCTCTCTCTCCAGTTATTCTTTAACAAATATTCATGCAGGACTTCTGGCTATGGCTTAATGAGGAAACTGCCAACCTCTCTTCCCATAAAACCAACTATGAAGCCAGACAAAAATGGATAAAAATAACCCTTTCAGTATTTTGGAAACTGATCAAAGGCAGACCACCTGAGAAGCTTTTATGCTTGAAAAACTGCTGAACTTCGGGTACGGACAGTGGGAATCTGTAACGTCTTGGCCTGAGGCTGCTCCTCTCCCCAGCTTAGCTGATGTGAAGTTTGCCAGACCTAGGCAGGTTAGGAATACTGGCAGCTTCTCTGAGAGGATTGTAGGGAATTCACCAGATTTAGAGCAGTGGGCAAAGCCCATAACCAGGGGCATTGTTGGTGAAGTGACCATGCCAGCTACAGGTGAGTGGGTGGGGACAGTGGCCTACTAGCCTGAGGTTGTGTGGCTGGGGCCAGTGTATTCCCAGCTGCGGCTGTGGGTATATACAGCAGGGAACGAAGAGGGCTCAGAATCCCATCTGGAATTCCCACTCAGAATTCCATTGTCATGTCTCCCTAGTATCTTCCAATCTGGATTAGTTCCTCAGTCTTTTTTTCTTTTCATGGCCTTGACACTTTTATTTTTTTTCTTTTTGAGACAAAGTCTCACTCTGTCGCCCAGATTGGTGTGCAGCGGCGCAATCTCGGCTCACTGCAAACTCTGCCTCCCGGGTTCAAGCAATTCTCGTGCCTCAGCGTCCTGAGTAGTTGGGATTACAGGTGGCCGCTGCCAGGTGGACTAATTTTTGTATTTTTCAGTAAAGATGGGGTTTCAATATGTTGGCCAGGCTGGTCTCGGACTCCTGACCTCAAGTGATCTGCCTGTCTCGGCCTCCCAAAGGGCCAGGATTACAGGCGTGAGCCACCACGCCCGGGAAGTCTTGACACTTTGAAGAGCACTATTGAGCGATTTGTAGAATGAATGCTCTGCAACTTGTAGAATGAATGCTCTGCAGCTTGGAATCAGACAAGGATAACTATTAGGAATGTGTTAGAGAATGTGTAGAAAAAGACGGATAGAATGAGTAAAGAATTATATGGGAGTATTTCAGAAAAGAAATGGAAGCACTACTATAAAACCCAGTGAAAATTCTAGAATTGAAAAATACAATATCTGAAATCATGTCTTCGGATGGGATTCATGGCAGCTGGGACATTGGGGTATTCCGAATGAAGGATCTGCGAACTTGGAGATAGGGCAAAATAAATTATTCAAACTGAAGCAGAATGAAAACAAAAATATTTTTTTAAATGAACAAACTGTTAGTGACATGTGGAATAATATCAAGTAGTTGACATATGTAATTGAAGTCACAGAAGACAGAACATGACAGAAATAAAATGAAAACAAAAATGATGACTGAATATTTCTTAAACTTGATGAAAAACATCAATACACAGATCCAAGAAGTTTGACAAATCCCAAATGGGATAAATACAGACACCTAGGCACATCATGGTCAAATTGTTCAAAATGATATGAAGAAAATATTAAAAGGAGCCAGAGGGAAAAAATAAAACTATATACAAGGTAACAAGTATTTGTATTGCTGTTGGTTTTAAAATTAGAAACAACAGAAACCAGAAGACATTGGAAAAACATCTCTAAATTGCCGAAAGAAAAAAACCTTCAACCTTAAATCTTAGAGCCAGTGAAGTGATATATCCTTAAAAAATTAAGAAGACCAGGCACAGTGGCTCATACCTGTAATTCCAGCACTTTGGGAGGTTGAGGTGGGCAGATGACCTGAGGTCAGGAGTTTGAGACCAGCCTGGTCAATATGGTGAAACCTCATCGCTACAAAAAAATACAAAAATTTACCAGTGTGGTGCCACACACCTGTAATCTCAGCTTCTCGGGAGGCTGAAGCATGAGAATCGCTTGAACCCAGGAGGTGGAGGTTGCAGTGAGCTGAGACTGTGCCACTGCACTCCAGCCTGGGCAACAGAGTGAGACTTTGTCTCAAAAAAAAAAAAAAAATTCAAGGTGAAATAAAGACATTTTCAGATAAGCAAACATTGAGAGAATTTACAGCCAGTAGACCTTCACTACAAGAAGTGCTAAAGGGAGCTCCTCAAACCTAAGGGACACTATGCCAGGTAGAAACACATATGACCAGGAAGAAACAAAGAGTTACAGAAATAGTAAGCATGGGGATAAATAGAAAAGGCTTTTTTCTCTTTCCTTAATTTTCTGAATGTGCAATTGACAATTTAAAGCAAATGAATGATAACAATATACCATGGGGTTTATAACATATGTAAAGTAAAATATGTAATCATAACACTACAAAGTACAGAAGGAGCTAAATGAAGTATATTGTTGTACAGTTTTTATTACATGTGAAGTAGCATAATATTAATAAATTGTAGTCTGTAAAAAACTAAAGTTGCATATTGCAATCTCTAGAGTAAGAGCTACAGACAAAAAAGAGGCACAACTAAAAATCCAATGAAGGAGATAAAATAAAATACTAAGAAATAACCCAAAGAAAGAAAAGAAGAAAAAATGAACAAAAATGGGGGAAATAAATAGGAAACAAATAACATGACAGTAGATGTAATCAAAGATAATTATTTATCAATAATTACATACATGCAAAGAAGCTAAGCACTTAAATTAAAACCTCAGTGCCTTGAGCACATATCTGGTTCTAACTTCATGGTCAGTTTGGTTTTTAGTTGCCTTTTACTGCTCTGGTATTAGCTTTCTTTTTCTACTTTCTGGTACTTATGGATTTCTTTTGCATATTTTTGAGATAGGCTAAATATGAATTGTTTTTAAATAAATAAAGAAATAAATATATAATATTTACATAATTATATACACATATATAGTATATGTATGTATACATATATATGTATGTATATATACACATATATATGTATGTATACATACATATATATAAAAATCATGGCTCACTGCAGCCTCGATCTCCCCAGGCTCAAGCGATCCCTCCACCTCAGCTTTCTGAGTAGCTGAAACTACAGGCACACGCTACCACACCCAGCTAATTTTTGTATTTTTAGTGGAGATGGGGTTTTGCCACGTTTCCCAGGCTGATTTTGAACCCCAGGGCTCAATCAATCTGCCTGCTTCAGCCTCCCAAAGTGCTGGGATTATAGGCATGAGCCATAGAGCCCGGCTTTTAAATATATATATTAAAGCATAACTTTCATGTGTTTGGAGGTAGGGTAGGGAACCTGGGAGCTTTCTGCAGCAGTTCAGTCTATGATATTGGCAGCTTTATTTAAAAAATGTAAATAATGCATCCCTGCTGAATTTATTTTGTTTTAAGCTAACAGGTAAGTTTCTAACTTTATTTTACAAATGATTGGCTCATTGCCTTCATTTGTTAAATAACCTAGCCTTCCTCCACTGATTACAAACGTTTGGGTGCATTGCTGTATTTCTGCTCTGTCACCATGCTTGTCTGTTTTTGCATTGGTAGTACAGTCTTAACATTATTTCAGCTTTACCTTATTTCATTCAGTCTTAGCGTCTGCAGGTAAAAGACTGTATTATCACCCCTATTCCAGACATCTTGGCTATTCTACTTAGATGAACTATAGGATAATTTTGTCAAGTTAAAACATTTTCTGTTTGGATTTTATTTGGGATAATGTTAAAGATGTAGTATTACTTGAGGGAAGAATTGATTTCTAAGTGGTCTTAGATTTTCCCACCCAGAAACATGACATGCTTTTTCATTTATTCAAGGCATGAATGTCTCTCAATAAAGTTTTGCAGTTTTCTTCATGCAGGTTCTGTCCATTTTTTTCATAAGGATATTCCTCCATCCCTCTCCAGTAACTGTTTTGCTGAACAAGATCTCTTTATCATATATATAGGTTTTCTTGTCTTGACCTTGTATTTAATGAATAGAGTATTAACAAGGTTTTTCTTTTTAAAAATTCACAAACATGGTAATGCATTAAGATTCTTTTTCTTTATTTTTATTTGACTGTTTTGTTTTGTTGAGATGGAGTCTTGCTCTGTCACCCAGGCTGGAGTGCAATGGTGTAATCTCAGCTCACTGCAACCTCCGTCTCCCTGGTTCATGCAATTCCCCTGACTCAGCCTCCCAAGTAGCTAGGATTACAGGCGCCTGCCACTATGCCCAGCTAATTTTTTTGTATTTTTAGTAGAGATGGGTTTTGTATTTTTAGTAGAGATGGGGTTTCACCATGTTGGCCAGACTGGTCTCGAACTCCTGACCTCAGGCAATCCATCTGCCTTGGCCTCCCGAAGTCCTGGGATTACAGGCGTGAGCCACCATGCCCAGTCTGTTTAACTATTTTTATTGAGGCATAACATACAGTAAACTGTGCAAGGGTACTGATCTTATGTGTTCATCTTGGTGAATTTTTGCATCTGTATAATCAGGTCAAGATATGGCTCTTTCCAGTACCCCAAAAGCCCCCCTCATGTTCCACTTCCACCCATACCAACACCTGAGGTAACTAGTGTGTATTTCTATCAACAGGGAATAGGTTAGCTTGCTTATGACCTTAATATCAATCAAATCATGCAGTATGCACTTTAGTGTTTGGATTCTTCCATTTAATATAATATCTTAAGGTTCACTCATTTTGTTGCACTTATCAGTACTTTGTACCTTTTATTGTTTTGTAGTATTCTATTGTATGCTTGTGGGTGCATATGTGTGTATGTATTTGTGTGTACACATGCATGCAAATATTTATGTACACACACCTATATTCTGTGGTTGATGTATCCATTCTCCTGTTGATGGGTCTGTGGGTTGCTTCTAGTTTTTTGCTATTACAAATAAAGCTACTATGAATATTCTTGTACATGTTATTTTGTGTGTGCCCATATGTGCAGTTTGCTGTTGGGTGAACAACTGCGTGTGAATTTGCTGGGTCACGGGGTGTGCACCTGTTGACTTTAATAGATGCTACCAAATGATATTCAAAAGTAGTTGTGACATTTTACATCCCCATCGTCAATGTTTGAAAGATCCAGTTGCTTCCTACCCTCACTAGCATTCGGTAGTGTCAGGCTTTTAAATTTTAGTCATTCTGGTGGGTGTATAGTGGCATCTCATTATGGCTTTAGTTTGCATTTACTTGATAAGTAGTATAATATGCAGTATTTTTTCACATGCTTGTTAGCCATTTGGATATTCTCTCTTTTTAAGTGAAATATTTTTACACATTTTAAAATTGGTTTGTCTTCTCATTGATTTGTAGGAGTTGTTCATATATTTCAGATATGAGCCCTTTGTCTTATCTGTACAAAGGTATTTGTCTCGTACTTGCTTTTTTATTCTCTTAATTATTTCTGATGATGAACAGAAGGCTTCAATTTTAGTGAAGTTCAATTAATCAGGTTTTTTGTTTTTTAAATTTAGGGCTACTGGTTTATTGTGTCCTAAGAAATCTTGGCTTCTTCCAAGGTATTGAAGCTATTCTCTTATGTTTGCCTCTGGAAACCTTGTTGTTTTATCTTTCATATTTAAGTCTATGATCCATCTCACATTAATTTCTGTGCATTGTAGGAGGTAGGGGTTCATGCTTAGTTGTTTTTCTTTTTTCTTTTTTTTTTTTTTTGCCCTATGTAGATATCTCAAGTTTCAGCACCAGCTTTTGAAAAAATAATTCTTTCCTTCACTGAATTACATTGGTATTGTCTTTGTGAATCAGGTGAGCATATATGTGAGTCTATTTCTGCACTGCATTTTGTAACACTGATCTATCCCTTCATCAATACTGTGCTTTCTTAGTTACTATAGCTTTATCATTTTTGTAAGACTCAACATTTTGTACTGTCAGTTCTCCAATTTTGTTCTTCAAGGCTGTCTTAGCAATTCTAGGTCTCTTGCATTTCCTTGTAAAATTCAGAACCAGCTTGTCAATTTCAACAACCATAAACTTTCTGGGATTTTGATTGTGATTTCATTGAACTTATATATCAGTTCAGGAAGAATTAATATCTTAATGATATTGAGTCATCTAATCTGTGAACATGTGTGTCTCTCATTTATTTAACTCTTTTTAAATTTCTCCCAGTAATTTTGCTGTTATTGTTGTTTTTTCAATATACAAGTCTTGCACATATTTTGTTAACTTTATTCCCAAGTATTTCATAAATATATATTTTTATAAATATTATGTATATATTTAGAGACAGGGTCTCACTCTGTCACCCAGTCTAGAGTGCACTATAACCATAGCTTGCTGTAGCCTTGAACTCCTCAGCTCAAGCCATTCTCTCACCTCAATCTCCCAAGTAGCTGGGACTACCACCATACCCAGCTATTTTTTTTTTTTTAAATTTTTGTAGACAGGGTTTCAGTATGCTACTCAGGCTGGTCTTGAACTCCTGGCCTCAAGTGTGTTCATCCTGCCTTGACCTCCCAAAGTGCTGGGATGACGGGCATGAGCCTCTGGGCCCGGCCTATTTTACATTTTTAAAATCCATTGTAATGGCATAGACCTTTAAAATTTTTCCTTGCCAATTGTTTGAGGCTATTTTATAGAAATGCAATTTTATAGGTTGAGTTTGTATTAATGTACTTATTAGTTCTAATAGTTTTTTTATAGATGTTTTGGAATTTCTACATACAAAATTAGGGCATCTGCAAATAAAGACAGTTTTACTTTTTCCTTTCTACTTTTTATGGTTTCTTATTTTTCTTTAAAAAGGACTTCCAAATATTCTCTCTGTAGCCTGATGATCCTAATTGAAGTCATATGTAAAATGGCTATAAAAAGTGCCAGGACAAGGAAGGCTTCTCTGGAAAGAATATTGGATAATTTAATTGAAGCAATGATCTGAATATGATTTCTCACTGAATGCCCCTGTTGATAGAAAATGTTTACACACAAAAATGTATGTAATGTACATACATAATAAATATGTATATTAACAACCACATGGTGAATCGCCTTCATAGCAAATGCAAAAAACAAACACACACACAGAAACAAACAAACCAAAAAAAACCCCCAAAAACCAATAACTTTGCCTGAAGGAAAATTCTTTTGGAGTTACCGCAAAATGCTCAAGAGCTTGAATGCAGAAGTCTTAGAATAAACTTCGTTTCTATCAAACTTTGCCTCTTTATGTCTCAGGACTTTTTAGACAGAAATTTTCCCTATATTTATCCACATAAACACATAAGATAAGGGTAGGATCTCTGTCTTCTATTTCTAAGTTGCACTTTGCCAATTAGGTGTTCCATGGACGTTCCTTGAATGAGTGAATGCATGAATAAATGAAAAGAATGAATGAGTGGATGAGAGAGCTCAGCCCCAATCTTCAGTTCTCTTTGATAACTCACCCTATTGGACTTAGAATTTATTTTATTTTATTTTATTTTATTTTATTTTATTTTATTTTATTTTATTTTATTTTTTTTGAGAGGGAGTCTTGCTCTGTCACGCAGGCTGGAGTGCAGTGGCACAATCTCGGCTCACTACAAGCTCCGCCTCCCGGGTTCACGTCATTCTCCTGCCTCAGCCTCCTGAGTAGCTGGGACCACAGGCACCCGCCACCACGCCCGGCTAGTTTTTTTTTTGTATTTTCAGTAGAGACGGGGTTTCACTGTGTTAGCCAGGATGGTCTCAATCTCCTGACCTCTGATCTGCCTGCCTCGGCCTCCCAAAGTGCTGGGATTACAGGCGTGAGCCACCACGCCCGGCCTTATTTGCTGTTTTCTATATGCTGTTCAGATAATCTGGTTTCCCATTTACAACTTGTTTCCATTAAAGGAATGTTCCCAGCTGTAATAAACTGTTTTGAAAGATTGTGCAACAATCTCTTTGCCCCCACCTGCCATGTCTACCCTATTTCTCAGATGTTACCCCTGGTAATAGTCAAACAGAGAATTAGAAAAAGTAGATTGGACAGAATTTGACTTTTTTGTTTTTGAGACAGAGTTTTGCTCTTGTTACCCAGGCTGGAGTACAATGACGCGATCTCAGCTCACTGCAACCTCTGCCTCCTGGGTTCAAGTGATTCTCCTACCTCAGCTTCCTGAGTAGCTGGGATTACAGGCACCCATCACCATGCCCAGCTAAATTTTTGTGTTTTTCTTTAGTAGAGACGGTTTCACTATATTGGCTAGTCTGGTCTCGAACTCCTGACCTCAGGCGATCTACTCACCTCGGCCTCCCAAAGTGCTGGGATTACAGATGTGAGCCACCGTGCCAGGTTAGATTTTGACTTTTTAAAAAAACTAAATTTGGTTGTAGCAATCTTTATGCATGCATTGTACAGTTATGGTCCTAGAAGTTATGTTATAATTATCATGCAGCTTCAATCCACCATCTACGTGCTCTGACCTCTCTACCCATTGCCCCTCCATCTACATTGTGACAGGTGCTCCCACTCTGTGTCTGCACTCAACAGTCCTGCCAATGTCTATCAGCCCTCTATTCCCATAATAGTTTACTCACTCACCCGTGTACATGATCGTCTCTCTCTATAATTTCCCTAGACCCCAAGGGTCCCAGTGTAGTGCTTTGCAGAAAGTAGAACTTTGGAACAACACTTGCTAAATGCACAAAGTAAAAGAGGAGATGGAAGACGCATAAACATCAAAGATGGGATATAACCAATACACACTCAGTGTTACAATCAGCAAGGTATAGTATATACACATTAAATTACATTGGATTGTTTCCTAGTAATTATGGTTCTGGGTTTATAATGGTTTTGAGAGAGGCATTAGCAATTCCTACCTTGGATTAGTCACAATGTTTAGTTTTCTGTCGGAAGGCACATTATTTATTTAATGTCACAATACTAAAATCATTTCATTCTGCAATGTTCAATAAACAGAAAAAACCCGCCTAGCCTAACGTCTATATTAAATTGTTGCTAAGAAAGTAAACATTTCTCCCCCTGTTTTCTCTGAGTTGATTAAGCACCAGTATATTTAAAAATGTTTCCCAAGCCTGAGAAGGCTCCCCTCTGTACTTACAACTATTCAGTGTAGAATGTTTTTCCTACCACTTGATTACAATTTGGCAGTAGTTTCTGAATAATTTACAAATTTTAAATTTCTCTGCCCCAAACACACATGTGTTTGCAGCTAAACAGACTTGAAAGAATATGCAAATTGCACTTTTATGTCAAAAATGAGTGAATGCAGCTTCATGCAGAAAAAAGCTAACTGTCACCCTTGTGTTTTTGTTTAGACTAATCTGTGTGCTGTCGCCCCCACATCAGACTGCATCAACATTTTCTTTGGGATATTAGACGTAAATGTTTATGGCTGCAAAGAGCCTAGGAGGGATTGGCACTTATTAAAAACGACCCTGGAGTATTTTCTTTGCTTTCCACATAAATATCCCGGGGAAGCATTCAATGGAATGAGACTGCCAGATAGAAGGAAATGAGCATTGCAGCAGGGCGCTGGGGTCTCCTGGGTCCTGTCACTTGAGAGGCCTCATCCAGGAGTGCAGCAAAAAGGCTGAGACCAGAGAACTGGGTGGAGCTGGCTTCTTCTCACTGTAGAAGATGACGTTGCTGCTGATGGGAAATGTCTCTCCCTAAGGCATGGAATTTCTGCTTCCCCTGCCCCTCCCCAAAACTTCAATTTTAAAGAGTCGTCAAAAGACTAGATACCATATGTAGATTTCATCCCATCTTCAACTGTGGAGGCCAAGCCTTGGTGTGTTACCAAGATGGGGCAACCTCCTACACTCCACTCAGTTTCATTCACAGGGCGAAGTAGGCAAGAGCTCACTATGCCTTCTCAAATGTTGGGAGTTGGTTCCTGAAGTTGAGGCATGGAGATGTCCTTTCTTGATTTTAGAAAAAGCTAAGAATCTTATACCAGCATCTCAGATACTGAGGACATGATTCTAGTCCTCTCTGATTCAACCAAAATGTATAAAAAATCTGCTATACAAAGGCCCATTAAGTTCTCCTGATATTAACCTCTCCAATGTAATCACTGTCCTCTAGCTTTTACCCCTAGACTGCCTGAAATTTAGGTAATGTCATTGCACTCCCAATAGTCTTTACCTCATATCATCCCACTATAGTAGCTATCACCAAGGTCACAAACAACCTCCACAAAACCAAACAAAATGAACATTTTCCAGTTTCCATCTCACCTCTCACCAGTATTGATGCTTTTGATCACTTCCTCCTTTTTGAAACCCTTTTTTCTCTTGACTTCAATAACACCACACTCACTTTTTCTCCCTCCTATTCCTGGCTGCTCCTGTGTTTTTTTGCAGGCCCATTTCTCTCTACCCAGTCTTTAAATGCTGACAGACTAGAAACCGCACAGTCATCTCAAGAGGCACAGAAAGAGCATTTAACAAAAGTCAACATTCTTTCGTGTTAAAAACACTCAATAAACTAGGAAAAGAAGGGAACTTAGCTAGACAAAAGCAAGGAAATGGAACCTGCCCTAGAGCCTCCAGAAAGGAGCAGATCCCTGACAACACACTCCAATCTAGCCTGGTGACACCATGTTGGACTTTGAATCCATTGCACTGGGAGATAATAAATTTATGTCATTTTAAGCCAATTTATCATAAAGAAGCAATAGAAAACTATTATAATACAGCCATCTATGAAAAACTCTAATAATATAGTATAATAATACAGCCGTCTATGAAAAACCCACACCTAACAACAACTTAAGGGTGAAAGACAGGATATTTCCCCCTTAAGATCAAGAATAAGACAAGGATGTCTAGTCGCAGCACTTCCATTCAACATCTAATTCAGGGTATCTAATTCATGGTAATTAGGTGAGAAAAAGAAATAAAAAGCATCCAGATTGGAATGGAAAAGTAAAACTAGCTCTATTTGCACATGAAATAATCTTGCATAGAGTAAATCCTAAGAAAATCACAAAAATTGGGCATAATAAATGTGTTCAGAATAGTTGCAGGATACAAGATCAATATGCAAAAATTAATTGTATGTCTATAACTAGCAAGAACAATCAGAACATAAGACAATGATTTAATCTATAATGACATCAAAAAGAAGAAAGTATTTAGAAATAAATTTAAAATAAGTTCAAGACATATACACTGAAAACAATAAAACATCACTGAAAGAAATTAAAGAAGACTTTAAAAAATGAAAAGTTGTTCTATTACCATTGATTGGAACATTTAAAATATTGTTATGATATCAATACTCCCCAAATTGATCTACAGATTCAGGGCAATCCCTACCAAAATTCCAGATGGCTTTTTTGTAGGTATTAGTAAGCTCATTATAAAATTCATGTGCAAATTCAAGGGACGCGGAGGAACCAAAACAATACTGAAAAAGAACAAACTTGGAAGACTCACACTTTCTACTTTAAAAACACAAAGCTATAGTGATCAAGACTGTGTAGTATAGGCATAAAAATAGACATATAGATCAATGGAATAGAATTGATAATTCAGAAAAAAAAACTCTTACATTTTTGGTCAATTGATTTTGACATGGGGGAAATAGTATTTCAACAAATGTTGCTGAGACAACTGATATCCACATGCAAAAGGGTGAACTTGGATCCTTATCTCGCTATGTACAGAAGTTAACTGAAAAGGACCAGAGACCTTCACTTGAGAGCTATAAATACAAAACTTTTAGAAGAAAATATAGATGTGAATCTTCATGTCCTCAGATTAGGCAATGGTTTCTTAGCCATGACACCAAAAGCACAAGTTACTAAGAAAAATGTAAATTGCACTTCATCAAAATAAAACACTTTTGTGCTTCAAAGAATATAATCAATAAAGTGAAAAGATAACCCACAGAATGAGAGAAAAATTTTGTAAATCATACATTTCACAAGGGACTTGTATCCAGAATAAAAAATGTATACACAATGCTACAATAAAAAGACTAATAATCCAATTTTAAAATGGGCAAAAGATTGGAATAAGCATTTCTCAAAAGAAGATGTATAATTGGTCAAAAACACATGAGAAAATACTTACATTGTTAGGGAAATGCAAGTCAAAACCGCACTGAGATGTCACTTCATGTCCACTAGGATGAATATAAAAAAACAAGTGTTGATAAGGATATGCAGAACCTAAACCTCATACATTGCTAGTAGGAATGTAAAATTAATGCAGCTGCTTTGGAAAAACAGTTTGGCAGCTCCTCAAAAAGTTGAACATAGGGAGCAATTCCACTCCTAGGTATATAAGAAAACTGAAGACCTATGTCCATACAAAAACTTGTATATCATTGTTTATAGCAGCCTTGTTCATAAAAACCACAAAATGAAACAACTCAATGTCCATCAATTGATGAATGGATAAACAAAATGTGGTATAGCTATACAATGGAATATTATTTAGTGATCAAAAGGAATAAAGTACTAACACATGCTACAACATGGATGGATCTTAATATCATTATACTAAGAAATCAGACATAAGAAGTCACATATTCTACAATTCTACTTATATGAAATGTCTAGATTAAGCAAATCCACAGATACGCAAAGTAAATTAGTGGTTGTCAGAGGCGAGGAAGATGATGAAATCGGGATGAATGCTAATGGCTATGTGATTCATTTTTGAGGTGACAAAAATATTCTGGAATTAGCAGTGATTGCTGCATAACCCTGTGAATATATTAAAATACTGAATTGTACACTTAAAAATGAATTTTATGTATGCAAATTATATCTCAATAAAGTTTTAATATATTAGCAAGACAAAACAAAACAGTGGATGGGCCTCAAGTTTTGGTCCCAAATCTATTCTTTTTCTGCATTTTCCCTGGGCAATCTCTTTGACTCCTACAGCTTCAGCTATAACTGAGGTTCCTGTCAATCTCAAGTTTTTATCTGTATCACAGATCTCTCCTCTGAGTTTCTCTGAATTTCCTACTTGAAGGTTTCAAAAGCACCTCTCATTTGACATAACCCAGGCTAAAATTTTGCTTTCTCTTTCTCCACCAAAGTCTGATCTTCTCTCAGTGTTGCCTATTCAGCAAGTGGCACCACCACCCACTGATTTACCAGAGTTGGAAATGGGAATCGCACTTTCTTGTTCTTATGCCTTGTTGGTGTTGAAGAGGTACAATAAATGACAGTCCCTTTCCTCTGCTCAAGTTGATATTCAGTGATGTCAGATTGATATGGATGAAGATCTTCTTGTCAGCTTTATCACTGATAAAGCCAGTACTGGAAAATATGGCTTAGTTGCTTAGTACCAGGTGATTTCCCAACACCGAGCCCCAGATGTAGACACACTGAGCACTCATTTATAAGCAGAACCAACAACTGCAGCCTCCCCAAACAGGGCCCTGTCTCTGCCTAACTTAGGGCAAAGAGGAGCAGACAGGGATATGTATTTTCGGTGGTCAGAAAGAGGAGGGATCTGGGAGAGAGATACAAGCTTGGAATTTGTGGATATCTCAATTGTAGTTCAGCCGTAAGAGTGCGAGATTGCCTGGGGAGAATATAGAGAAAGAATAGGATTCAGGACTAAGGCTTGAGACTGGTCAACTTTAAAGGCTGCATAGAGGAATATGAGCTTTTGATGGAGACAGAGCACCAGCCAGAAAAGGAGTGAAGTAATTGCGGTGTTGTGGAAGTCCATGGAAGAGAGTGTTTCAAGAAGGAAGGAGGCATCAAGCATCTTTGCGCCTGTTGTTCTCAGCTGAATGTTCTTCCCCACCTTTTTAGCTGCTTTAATTACTACTCATTTCTCCATCTAAATGGCATTTCCACGGGGAAACTTCCCTTATTCCTGACTACCAGGACTGGCTTAATTTCTGTCCCCCTTTACATGCTCTTGCGACCCCTGAAAATTTCCTGCAACCCCTTGTGTTGGCTGAAATGTCATTAATACAAATGTAATTTATTAATTGAAATGTAATTAAATGCATGGGCATCATTCATGTCCCCTTCACTGTTACTTCCATGACAGTCTATTCACCTCTATAACCCTCTGCTAAAAAATATTGGTGAGTATACACCAGTTAGAATGGTGATCATTAAAAAGTCAGGAAACAACAGGTGCTGGAGAAGATGTGGAGAAATAGGAACAGTTTTACACTGTTGGAGGGACTGTAAACTAGCTCAACCATTGTGGAAGACAGTGTGGCAATTCCTCAAGGATCTAGAACTAGAAATACCATTTGACCCAGCCATCCCATTACTGGGTATATACCCAAAGGATTGTAAATCATGCTGCTATAAAGACACATGCACACGTGTTTACTGCGGCACTATTCACAATAGCAAAGACTTGGAACCAACCCAAATGTCCATCAATGATAGACTGGATTAAGAAAATGTGGCACATATACACCACGGAATACTATGCAGCCATAAAAAAGGATGAGTTCATGTCCTTTGTAGGGACATGGATGAAGCTGGAAACCATCATTCTCAGAAAACTATCGCAAGGACAAAAAACCAAACACCACATGTTCTCACTCATAGGTGGGAATTGAACAATGAGAACACTTGGACACAGGAAGGGGAACATCACACACTGGGGCCTGTGGTGGGGTAGGGGGAGGGGGTAGGGATAGCATTAGGAGATATACCTAATGTAAATGATGAGTTAATGGGTGCAGTACACCAACATGGCACATGTATACATAACAAACCTGCACGTTGTGCACATGTACCCTAGAATGTAAATATTAAAAAGAAAAAAATGGTGAGTATATAAGCAAACCAGGGAACCATTGTAACAGTTCCCCATAATAAGGGGTAGGTTTCAGGCTCATGTATGGGTGTTATTTTTGGAAATAGTGACGCTCAGTAGAAAATGCACTTGCCTACTATGATTCATATTTCCTACTAAAGAAAGATAGATAGAGAATAAAATGTATTTGGACTTGAGGCCTGAATTTCAGTGAGCTTTCCTTTCAAGAGGCACCATGGAGATTATCCTGCAAACTGTTCACCTTCCTGGAAGATTCTGAAAACCCACACCTGCGAATGGGAAGACCCTTTGTGCTTCATGAGTGTTTGGTGAGTGACACCGAGTGCTTGACAGTGGGGAGGTCTGGGCTCTTTTCCAAAAAGATTTTATGGCAGTGACAATGGGATGAGAGCATTTCTCACATGCAGCAGAGCAGTTTGTCTCGTGTAGCTCTCCTGTGCTTGCAGCAATGAACCTCTGATGATAGTCCTGCTATCTTGCACACCACATATACCTTCTTGTGCTCATTTGTACATCTTTTTAGTCTTATTGGGCTCTCTCTAATGGAGAGACGCAGTGATCAGTGTCACAACTAGGTATGTGGTCATAAAAAACTCATGAGCTAATGTCCTCTGATGTTTGCGTTTTCCTCCTCCACTTGTAAAGGTCAGCTTGAAGTTGGGTGATTCTAGTCACCCATTGGGTGTGAGCTGGGCTCCTATATGGACCGTGTCTGGGACTTCTTAGATGTACTGATTATTGGGTGATGATGGAAATTTGGGCCTGGTCACCCTTAAGACCTGTGTTAGCCCTTCTTCACACTGCTATAAAGAACTACCTGCAACTGGGTAACTTGTAAACAAAGAGGTTTAATTGACTCACAGTTCTGCATGGCTGGGGAGGTCTCAGGAAACTTAGAATCATGGCAGAAGGTGAAGGGGAAGCAAGGCATATCTTACATGGTGGCAGGAGAGAAGGAGAGGAAGAGGGAGAGGAGAGGGGGAGGAAGGAGGGAGAGGGAGAGGGGATGAGAGGGAAAGGATGAGAGGGAGAGAGGGATAGGGAGGGAGGGAGAGAGAGCGAGAGAGAGAGAGCGAGAAAGAAAGCAAGCGAGAGAGCGAGCAGGGTAAGAGCCATACACTTATCAAACAAGCAGATCTCGTGAGAATGCTATCACGAGAACAGCAAGGGGGAAATCCACACCCATGATTCAATCACCTTCCACCAGAGCACTCCCCCAACATGTGAAGATTATAATTTGAGATGAGATTTGGGTGGGAACACAGAGTCAAACCATATCAAGAACCATCTGTGCTTAATTATTGGGATTTAACTCAATGACAGTATAAGTTACTGCGAATATTTGCTGAAAAGCATGATCTACTGACCTCTGCAGGGACATTAAAAGATATCCTACCAGAACTCACAATTTTGTCTTTCTTTCCAAAGCTTTCCTGGAGTAGCCTTTGACTAGGGGTAGAGATGGAGAAGTACAGAAGAATGCATTTTGGAGAAGAATCATTTTCTCCTCTCTTCTTTGACAAGGATTGGTGGGTGTCTGGTTAAACAAGTGGCATCCTGTACACCCTGACCTTGGCCCTTGCCACTACCTCCTCCTTCAGAGCCTTGGTTGTCCCATAGTAGCTACCTGTACCCACCTAAGGCCCCTGCCTTTCATGTGGTCCAACTCACACTGTTGGGGACCAAGAAAAATAAGCTTAGCACAGTCTTAGGAGCCAGACAGACTTGGGTTTGAATACTTGGTGACCTTGGGCAAGTTACTTAGCTTTTCTGGAGCTCTGTTTCCTCACTTGAAGACTGAGATAATAGTACCTACTGCCTCATGAAGTAGTTGGAGGAATAAATGAACGAACACAGACAAAGCAGAGTGCCCGGAACATCAAGTTGTCCAATAACTGTCAGCTATCATCATTGCTGTCATCATCATCATCATTATATCCACCAGTAAATTTTAGTTACAAGTGACAGAAGCACAACTTAAATGAATTTAAGCAAAGAAAGAAAATAGTTTGGGTTGGTTAACTGAAATGTCCAAGCATAGGCTTAATCCAGAGGTTCAACAACATCATCCATGCTCAGTCTGTCTCCGAATCTCCCTTTGCTTTTTTTTCTATCTTGGCTTCATCCTCCAACAGGTGGACAAAAGGATAACTGAAGGACCCTAGCCCACAGAGGCCCAGCCTCACTTCTCCTCCAACCACAAGGCCTGTGTATATGCATGGGGACACTCCAACACATGTGTCCAAGCTCCAGCCACAAACCCATCTCCCAGAATACAGCCTCCCCTTGTTCTCAGAAAGGCAGACTGTGGAAGAGGCTTCCATGGGCCCTGAAATAGGCTTAAGGCTTTTTGGGAAGGAATTCCAGGGTCCTGGGCATCAGGAGCATGGTGTAAAAGTGGGAACGGAAAGGATGCAGGCTTAAGATGGGCATGTTCACTTGTTCCCACAGAATCGTCACCCCATTGGGAAGGGTAGGGCCAGATGAGGGCCAGAGCAGAGCTTTTTAATGTGCAGGTGCCCTGGTTCCCAGGTCTAAGAGAGGTATTTATTTACTAAATAGCATATTTATTCACATAGTGATTGCTGTGAAACAGTCTAACACAAAGCAATCCAGGATATGATTACGTGTTGCGGAGGTTTTAGAGAAGAGAGGGATGGATGCCAACAGGAAAGAGGGTCTTGGAGGATGAAGAGATTGGGATAGGCCCAGGGTATAGAGAAGGCATTCCAAGTGAGGAGAGCTACGTGAACAAGAGGCGGAGAGATCATATTTGTCTGCCATTTGTCGCCACAATGGGGAGCCCAGCCTAGTAAGACAGAAGGTGTGTGCGAGAGAAACAGGAGAAGGCTAGGGGATAGGGGTGGGAGTGAGGGGGCTGGAGGAGGCAGTTAGCAGGGTTCTAAGGGGGAAGCCAGCTCCAAATCTGTTACCATAAGAATTAGGCAGTCTTTGAAGTTTGTAAATAGAGGATGACGGTTGGAAGTGGTGATTGAGAAGCTGGAGCTGAAAGCATGATGCTGGTGGATAAAATGGCTCAGAGCTGAGATCTAGGCTAGTGGATGAGGAACCAGACAGGGGCTACTGTGAGGATGACAAATTAGGGGGAAGTAGAGAAGGAGGAACGCTCATACATAGTCCACAGAAGAGGCTACACTAACAAAGTGACCATATCAAGATCTGATGTCCCCAGAAGAACCAAGTACCTAGCACCAAGCGAGTTGTACACGAATGTGTTGCCAAGTTCAGCTGTTGCAGTAGATGGGATGGACGCATGCCCAGTCTTTTTTGGTGGTTATGATGACCATCTTAACCGCATGAGGTGTTTGCTTTTCAATATTATTCCAGTCTCGCGATGGGCAAATTAAATTCAGTGACTCCATGGGGCTTGGCCTGGCCAGGGTTACCACCTCTGTGTGTCCCATGGACAGAGCTGGCACCTTGGGCTCAGGCTGATGCACTGGTGAAGTTCCTGTGGCCAGAATGGAGGACTTTTCTCTGGCTGGCTTTGCTGGGCAGTTTGTAGGGCCCTGTTTGCAGGTCGAGGTGGGTCCTGCCAAAGCCGTGGCTCCTCCAGCATGGGGCATACACAGGGACTCAAGGGTATTCCTGGGAGTGAAAAAATCATGCACAGCCATGTGTTGCAGTTCTAGCCTTTAAGGGCAATTTACAATTACATGGTGTCAGTCAACCCATAATTGTTTATTACCATATACTTTGCATTGTGTTGAATGCTGCATGAGATACAGAAGAGATTCAAAGGACTTCTGAAAAGTCTAGAGGTTTTGGGTCAGAGGACTTTGGTTCAAGTCCCAACACTACCATTTACTGGTTCTGTGGACCTTAACAAGTCTTTCAACAGTTTTCTTATCTGTAAAATTGGCACAGAAACACAACCTATCTGACAACATTGATAGAGAAACACATGAGATAGCCATAATGATACCATAAGCTGACAGATATTTATTCTAATTGAATACGTGGAGACTAAAAAATGGATAATTTTGTAATGTTTAATAATGAAAATCCTCCAGCTCTATAATTCAATAGTTCTATGAAACTTTTTCTTTCTCCTAGGAAACATGTAATGTGACTGTAGGAAAAAAACTAAGACACATGTATAACAGCAATGAATACAGGAGAGAAAATATACCATGTTTTATGAAACAGAGCATAAGAGCCATTTGGTATTTTCTCAACTTTGGTGCCATTTTTTTCCTTCCTGGTTGTCACATCTCTAGAAGTATCTGGTTTCTCCATAGGCTCCTGAATGTGGAAAGTATCTATAGCTAAGAGACAGTCAGAAGCTACTGTCTCCCCAGCCCCTGTTTGTAGATGGGATGACCAAGGCTTGGGGAGGAAAGGAGTCCCGCATTGCAAAGATGGTGCCGTTAGGAAGTGGTAGGACCAGGACTTGACCTCGAAACTTCTGGTTCTTTCCAATCTACTCTGCTGCCCTCCGGCCTGGCAGTCATCCACAAGGTGTGAGATCTGGGTGATGAAGGGGCACCTCCCCACTTCACTGCAGGCCACTCTTTGCTTTCCTGTCCTGGGTGGTCCCTCACATATAACCATGTCTTTATAATAATTTATTCTGGCATTAAAACACACACACACACACACACACACACACACACACACAGAGAAGAAAGGGAATTTTCAAGTAGGAAATAGGTGGGGAGATAGGTAAGCTAGCCCTTAGCACTTCTGTCCCCCAGCAGGGTGCACTCCCCCTGACCTTAGACCTTCTAGGCCCACACAATCCTCATCTCAAGGAAGGATGGACCATAGCTGCTACTCTCGGTGCAATCCCTGACCAGAAGAGAACGGACCATGAGATCCAGGAGAGAATTTACAAAAATGCCTGACTCTGACCCTATGAGCTGGAATGGAAGAGGAAGGCGGGGCCCCAGAGCAGTTGCAGCAATAAGAACTTGCTTTAGGTGCTTTGGTGCTGGGAGTGGAGGGGAGCAGTTGTCAGCCTCCCCTGGAGCTGAGCACTGGAGCAGGGAGCGTCCACGTGTTCTTCTTGGTTTTGCCATTTTCATATCTGGCAGGAGCTACTAATCCTTCATTACTGAAAACAACTTCTTTATCCAGGACCCAATCACTGTGAAACCTCATTACCAGGATGCTGTTTCTTCAGTTTCTACGGTAACCTATTTTCCTAATGATGTCCCTGAGGCCCTGCAACACCCTGGAACACCTTCTGAATCATTGAGGGAGTATGCGGTTGTGTTCAGTCTAGTTTCAATGTGAGGGGATTCTTACTGTTTTTCTAAAGCACGAAATAAATGGCAACTCATGGGAACTACTGAAATGCTCTAGAGAAACAATAGACACCTGTCTATGGAGTGACAGTATGGGCCTGTCATTTCAGCCACTCTGGATGGCCTGACATTCATGCTAATCTATGCAGGGATGCATAGATTATATGCATCTTATGCATATGGTGAATCCATGTGTATCTACCTCAGCTCTGGTTCTATCTATGATGTTTTGTGTTTGTTATCTGGGGTTTGAGGACATGCATTGTTTGCCTATCCTGCTTTGCTCTTTGACTGCAAACTCCTCAAGAGTATGAAACATCCCTCACTGGTTCTCCATCTTCCAAACATGCTCCACTGCTGATGGTGGTCACCCAGGTACTAAGTCCATGGAGCTGCTAAGCCCACTACAGGGCCATCTCTAGCCAGAAAACTGCCAGTTCCCTCTAGACAAGTGTCATCTGCAGAAAAATAGACCTACCTCCCAAAAGTGATCAATCTTTGGGTCTGTATTTCCCAAGTACTTTGGCTCTTTTTCCTGGAAGTCAGTCTGCCAGCAGATCTCCAAGGAGAGCTATCCACGCCAGTTTCTGCCTGCTCTCCTCACATATTGCCTTAATTACATTATTGCCTCCAGGGACAGGAGGTGGTGAACTGAATGGGGGAAACAGCAGGCAGGGCAGAAGCAATAAGGAAACTTTGGCAATGATATGATAGGGGGCACAGATGTGGCCTTGCATTCTTTCTATGAAGTGACCTCTATAACTCAAGAGGACAAGAACCTTATGTGTCCAGTTCCCCTTTATATTCTTAGCACTGAGGTGAGTGCTCAGTTTATGTTCAATAAATATTTGGTAAAGGAATGACACTTGGCTTCCAAGCCAGTTCAGCCCTTCATGAACTCTCTGGGTCTTTTGCTTTTCCTCCTCTCTAAACTGATTGGGCTGCTGCTGTAGTTCATTTACACTGCTGTGTTATATTCTACTGCATAGATCTCAGACATATCATGTTGAGTGGGAAAGAAAAGTAAATATTAGATAATGACATGCAATATTAATTACCATCTTTCAAAGCTAAAAAAAAGCAAAAGTAAACAATATGCTGTTCAGGGATACATAGTATATCAGTCAGTCACTGCCACAATAATGCTGCCTAACAAATGACTCCAAAACTCAGTGGCTGACAACAGTCATGTATTCTTACTCAGGTGTCTGTGGATTGGCTTAATCTAGGCTAATCTAGTTGGTTAATCTAGGCTGAGCTCAGCTGGGCTTAGTTCTAACTTCAGATTGGATCCAGATCTTCCCCACAGGTCTCTCATCCTCTTTGGAGCAGCAGGTGACCTGAAGCACGTTTTTCTCATGGCAGAGGCAGAAATACAAGAGGGGAACGTGGAAACAGGTGATTCCTCTTAAGGCCTGGGCTCAGAATTTTCACCCTGTCACAGCCTGCAACATTCTATGGATCAAAGAAAATCTAACATTTCTTTTCATGGAAGAGAAATGTATTTCACTTCCAATGGGAGGAACTGCCAAATTATACGTCAAATGAAGGATATTTAAAGAACTCAGAGCAAGAATGCAATCTACCATGCTAACATATTTGGCAAAACTATACAAATCCCTTGGGGGGGAGCTATAAACATAAAATCCAGGATAGTGGTTATTTCTGTGGGGGAAGTAGGAGGGACATCAATTGTAATGGTCTGGTTCTAAGGTTGAGTGGTGGGATCACAGGTTTTATTATTATGCTTTATAATTTGCATACATATTATCCTGCACATATCAAACATTACATAATTAAAACAATCCATTTAAATAAATAGGTAAAGGGTGTGATCCAACTATATGAGAGGTCTTTTTCAGTGGTAACATTATGTGTTCTATAGTTCTAAGGTAAGCAGGAACTGAGAGCTCACCTCTGGAGACGAAAAGCTCCTGATGGTTCAGCAGGAATCCTGGCCACCCAGCACCGAGGCTCAGACAGAGGCCTTTCTTAGTGGGGAAGGTGAGAAGATGTATTTCCTGACTAGAGAGCTGTGAGAAGTCTCTAGGAAACAATTCAATTCAGATGTGAGATGGCACAGACAGTCCTTGTTTCAACTGCCGACTGACTTCGCTGCACATCCCAATGGAGACTCTGACCTTGGGAGAGTTAGGTTAGCCTCTCAGTCTGTTTCCTCATTCACAGAGGAGAGGTTGCTATGCTGTATCTTGGAGGATGGCTATGAATCTTAGAATAAGCGAGTTTCTATTTGATTTCTGATGTTGAGCAGAGAGGCCGTGAGGCATAGTGTGTTGCAAAGTTGAATACCTGTGTCTGAATCTGAGGGTGCTGCTGGTGAAATGGGGATGGGTTTTCAGGCAGTAAGTTAACTTTTCCAGTTCTCCATTGCCTTCTGTAATGTAATGACACGTGTTCTGTGGTTGAAATGAATGCTACGTGTTATGCACCTGACACATAGAGGGGAGGGCTCCATAAATGTTAATCCCTTTCCCCTCCCACTTCCATCCTGTACACAGCTTCGTTCCAGCGATGACACAAAGATGGTGGGGGAAAGAAGTCAAGTTCATCACCAGGTGTCTTCAGGAGGAGACGGTGTGGATGTTGAATCCCAGCCTCCTTGGTTGAAAGGGTAAGTGTCTCAGGTGTGGGTACTGGGAGGGGGGTTGGGCCTAGGGAAGGATTATGTTTTCCATTATTCAAACATCTCAAATTTCAGCCTCCAATTTGGGGAAGCAAAATAATTTTGGCCCCCCAAGCAGTATCTGTCTCTGGAACTCATTATCTGCTTTGTTAAGTTCAGAGGCATTCTGATAAGGGTAATTGAATTAGGCTTCTCAGGACTCCTACAAGCAGGCTGGCTGCCACAGTAGGGGGTCTTGCTGTCCGGGCTTCTTGACATGCAGGCTCTCCCTCCACTGCCGTGCTTTGGAGTGGATCCTCCTGGGGGTCGCAGTGCCTTGGGCTTGGCCTTTGAAGATCTTTGCATTGCAGGGAAGCCTCTCTACACTCCAGAGGCTCACCGTGCTTTCCAGGGTCCTGCTTTAAATCTCTTCCCAGCCCACTTTGGAGGCCTCTGGAAGTGAGGGGGGCAAGAAGTCTTCCTTTGAGATGGAGGAATTTCTGGAGGTCAAGGAAATGTCCACCCGGGGACAAAAGAGCAAAAGGTCAAGGTTCAAATGATGTTGACCTAAATTTTTCCCAATTCCAGAGGGGTTTTTTTTTCCCCCTCAGGGAAACTTGCTTCCACCCTTCTCACAGATTTAGCAGGACTCTGCCACCTGAAATGACAGAAGCCTGGTCATTTGGAGATATTATTATGACAGCAGCCACTCAGGTTTTCAAACACCTGCAATAAAAGTTACATGACCCCCGTCAAAATGTGTGCAGACCAGGCCCCTATTTCTCACACCTTGGCCATGGTCTCTATATTCCCACCCATTCTTCCACTTCTTGTGACCTGGCACTAAAAAAACTCATCAGGCCTGCTTGCTGCACACCTCTTAGGAGTCGTTTTCTCTTCCTCCCATCACAGCAGGGTCTCATGGAAACTCAGCATAAAGGGAATAGTAACTATGCAGTGTGTCCTTCAAGGTCAGAGCAAGGCCTTTCAGTTCCATGAATCTGTTTGTCCTGCCTCTTTCTCCAACCTCTGCCCACCAGATTGCCCTATGTATCCATCCCCTGATGAGCCCACTGAGCTCCCATCAGTATTATAAGCAAAAGTAATGCATTTCAGAGACCACTAGAACAGTTGGGGGTCAAGCCCCAACTCTAGAATTTACTACCAGTGTGACATTGGGTAACCTGGGAGGATTACCAATAATGCAAAGGCTCCCAAACTTTCTCGGTTCATAGTGTCTTTAGCCTCTCAGTAATTTTTCACAGTGTCTCTAGGCCTTAAGAAAAATGTGTTTCATTTATCAAGAAGTTAGAACCAAACTACGTAATAGGAATTTATGTCCTGACAAAGTAATTACATATAAATTGAAAGAAAAAAGTAATAGTTTGATTTTATTTATTTATTTTTTTTTTGAGAAGGAGTTTCACTCTGTCACCCAGGCTGGAGTGCAGTGGTGCGATCTCGGCTCACCGCAATCTCTGCCTCCTGGATTCAAGCAGTTTTCCTGCCTCAGCCTCCCGAGTAGCTGGGATTACGGGCAGGCGCCACTGCGCCCAACTGATTTTGTACTTTTGGTAGAGACGAAGTTTCACCATGTTGGCCAGGTTGGTCTCGAACCGCTGACCTCAAGTGATCTGCCCGCCTCGACCTCCCAAAGTGCTGGGAGTACAGGCATGAGCCACCGCGCCTGGCTGATTTTATTCTTAAGTAGCAATGATTGCTTATTAATGGGATGCAGACACCTGCTGGGCACTGGACGACTTCTCAGATCTTGGAATCTGACTGAACGTTGCTTCCCTCGTCTCCTGTTACATAGTGACTTACATAGGTCCACAAAGATATGACATCATCAAAAGGAATGCAGTATGATCTAATGTTGAAACCGTGAACTACCTTGAGCTGGTAGTTTGCACAGTGTCTAACAGACATTCAGCATCATGATATTTCCCTCAAAAATGTAAATTAACCCACGATCTCCCTATAAACTTGCTTTGGCATCCAGAGTGGGGACTGTAGCAGTAATGTTTGAAAAGTACTGAACATATTGTAGACATTTAAAAAATGGCAGCTATTATGACTTCTCTTTGAACTTTTAAAGTCACAGTTGGTAGCCCTATGACTGAATTGCCATGCCGCCAGGCTAGACTACAGTCTCCCTGAAGGTTGACTTATCTGGGTAGCCCCTGTGAATGGGGCAGAGTATGTGTTGGGTAAATGTTTCTTTAATGGTGGATGGATGGATGCCTTTTGGACCACTCATCTTTTGGTTCATCTGTATTTACAAGCGTGTGTGCATCTATCCTTTATTGCATCTATGCATCCTATAAGCAGTGGAAAGTTGACTTCTTTGTCAGTTGAAGCTGCCTCTCAACCCCCGTCCCATTCTAGTGGATAGTGTTGGCTCCTCTTCCCCTTTCTGTCTACCTCATGTTGCCTTGAAGAACCATCATCCTTTGGACGTCCGCTCTAGGATTATCTTTCATGCCTGTAGCTTGTTTTCTCAAAGTCTCTTCAAATTCCCGTAGGATAGGCAGGCCTAACTCGCCCATGAATTCCTGTGTTTTCTGGTGTGGAATGTTGCTTACAGGGCTGACTGTAGACTAGGTGCTCAGTAAATACTTGCTAAATGAATGACTTGATTTATGTTGTGGTTTCATGCAGAAACCAATGTCAACATTTTGATAAACTTGTCTAGTGACTCATTCATTACAAAATATGCAGCAACTGAGAAGCCAGTACAGCCTCATGGCTCAGTGAAGGAAAGAAGAGTCAGGACAACTTCAGCAGTCAGCGAGGGCTTCACTGAGGAGGGGGCCGCAACTGGATGTTGAATGGTGGGCAGGATTCAGAGGAGCCAAAGGAAGGAGGCAGGCATTCAGGACTGGGATGATAGAGCACAGCAAGAAAAATGGCCTGGAGGAAGAAATGGGCTGGGTGTGTGAGGGCCCAGAGAAGCAAAGGGCTTACTTGGATAGAGAGAGAATGAGATGGAATTCCAAGGAGTAACATTGGCTAAGAAACTCCTAAGATCTTGAAAGCTAGGAGGCAGCATTTTAAAATGTGAACATTAGCAGTTAACTGGAAGGTATACTACAGAGTTGGCTCCATAAAGGTGGTTCCACCATATTGAATCACTTTACCTAGGGAAAGGGGATAAGCGGTGGAGGGAAAATTAAAATAATATGCCCAGTTACAGGAGAAGTCCAAATGAAAACATTTTGCTTGGGTTTAACTGGCCATAGGTCGGATGGTTTTCTATCCACCACACAAGTAAATAGCTCAAGGGCAGGCTGCCCGCCAGCATAAGCCTTTGTGTGGAAAATACTGCCAGTGTGGCCATGGAAAATGCCCTCTTGCTGACCATAATTATACAGAATATGTGCAAATAAAAGCTGAAAGAAAACCTTTTTGCAGAAGCATGGTTTTTTCTGTTATTTTGACGGAGTGGAAGAGAAATTCACAGACCATTTTCTCATTCTCCCAGTTGGGGCAGAATGAGCTCATGCTGCATGGCTAGGCGGGGGTTGGGTTTCAGTGAGAGACCTGAAAACTAGTTTCTCCACAGAGGCCTACATTTATGGGTCTTTCAGTCCTGAGATGGCTTGGTGTGGGGATGAGGGTCATTGAGGAGAAGGCTGCAGAGGCCGTTTCTTTGTTTAGCTCTGATTAACCAGAAAGGTTTGATCTTCTTCAGCCAAAGGGAGATGGGTGAAGTTGGGGGTGTTTAAAGCATGATATCTACTTTTTAAGGTGGACTTCAGTGGAAGGTAATTCTTCTGTGTCCCCAACTCTTTCATGTGGTTCCCATCAGAGACAATCTCTGACTCTAAAGAAGCCCAGAGCATAACAAATGTCTCCTAGACCTGGATTACCTGGTCCCATCAGGACTGGGCTCCAAAGTGCAAAGAGGCAAAGGATGGACAGCTGCTTTGGTCCAGCTCTGAGCTGCAAGGAGAAGAGAGCTACACTCAGCGTCCCTGCAGTTGTAGAAGATTTGTTGCAGGGCACATGTGCAGTGGAGCTGGAAATGGTCTAGGAACTAGAAAATTAGAAGAATCCAAGGCAGCCCTGGAGATCAGTCCTCTTCCCAACGTCTCTTGGTCTGTCTGCCTGTCTGGTTCATTCTCTCTGCTTACTCATGGATTCTTCACTTCACCTTGCCTAGGGCCCATCACGGCAGCCAGCTTCCTTCACTTCAGCAACTCTCTGTACAACATTTAGCCTCTATCCCCAATGCTATCTGGCTGTTTCTCAGTTTCTTTTTCTAAGATGGAGTCTCGCTGTGTCACCCAGGCTGGAGTGCGGTGGCACAATCTCGGCTCACTGCAACTTCCGCCTCCCAGGTTCAAGCGACTCTCCTGACTCAGCCTCCTAAGCAGCTGGGACTACAGGCATGTGCCCAGCCTCAGTTTCTTAAGAGAAATATAAAGGGCTCAACTAGCCTTGATCATTTGGAGGGGCAGGGTCTAATGGTCTGGTCAGCTCATGGTTTGGTTGCCCTTGTGTTAGGCACCCACCCAGAGGGCAGTTCACAGAGGGGTGGACAATATAAGGAGCAGAGGTTATGAGTTGGGGTGTGGACAAAGCAAGGACCACTTGCCATCTCTATTACAATAATCATTCTGAACAGCACTGATAGGGAAGGCTGTGGTGAGACTACACACATCGTTTTGACCAGTTTAGCTGACATTTATTCAAATGTAAAAAAAAAAAAATTTTTTTTGGCCAGGTGCAGTAGCTCACATCTGTAATCCCAGAATTCTGGGAGGCCGAGGCAGGTGGATCACTTGACGTCAGGCGTTCAAGACCAGCCTGGCCAACATAGTGAAACCCTGTCTTTACAAAAAAATACAAAAATTAGCCAGGTGTGGTGGCACATGCCTGTAGTCGCAGCTACTCGGGAGGCTGAGGCAGGAGAATCACTGGAACCCAGAAGGTGGAGGTTGCAGTGAGCCAAAATCATGCCACCATACTCCAGCCTGGGCGACAAAGTGAGACCCTGTCTCAAAGGAAAAAAAATTATTTTTATGGGAAGAAAGCACCTGATAATGAATACCAAGTGACTGTGACGTAGTCTAAGACACACAGGTATATTTGTGCCCAATAATACCCAAATAACATGATAAAGAATTTACACATCTCACTTCAACTCTTTAGTGTCATGTTGGAGAAAAAACCTCATATTCCATCAGAAACAAAGCAAACCTTATTCAACTGGCTGTTTGAATTTTTAATATGTGTTTTGTTTTTTAAACATATCATCTATTCAAAGGAAATGAGAGAAATTATAATGTTTAGGTTACAACCCTCATTTCTTTTTAAACTTAACTTTTTGGGAACCCAACCCTACTTTGTCATAACCAATGCCGCAGGATATGTAAGTGCAACCATGACCTGCCAACATGTATTTAGCATATTCTGGACTCTGTGACAGGTCCCCTTAGTTACAGTAGATGTTGTACTCAGGCATGGCAGAGGGACATGGGAAAGTTTGGGTATATAATTTAGGATTACATTTTGCTACTAGTAACACATATCCAAATAGCACTAGATTAGACAAAGAAGTTCATTTTTCTCCCGAGTCAAAGTTTAGAACAACCCATGGCTTTGCTGTGTTCATTCCAGCCTTGGGAACTCCAATTCTCAGGGGTGGTCCTCCTCCTCCTGTGGTCCAAGACAGAGCTCCACCTGTTGAAACTGCTCTCAGTTTCAAGCAGTAGGAAGGAGGAAGAGGGAAAGAAGTAGCACAGGGCATGTGCTAGCTTTGTCTTAAGGAAGGTCCTGGCCAAGCAGAACTTTGGGAGGCCGAGGAGAGAGGGTAGCTTGGGGCCAGGGGTTCAAGGCCAGCCTGGGCAACATCATGAGACCCTGTGGTTACAAAAAATAAAACGTTAGCTGGGCATGGTGGTGCATGCCTGTAGTCCCAGATAGTCGGGAGGCTAAGGCGAGACGATCACTCGAGTCTAGGAGTTTGAGGATGCAGTGAGCCATGTTTGTGCCACTGCACTGCAGCCTGGGTGACAGAGCAAGACCGTATCTTAAATAAACAAACAAATAAAACTACAAAAAAGGTCCTTAGATTGTGCCACATGAACTTCTGCTTACACTCCATTGGTCAAAACTTAGTCATATGCCACGCCTAACTACAAGAGACAGAAACATAGTCTTTATTCCAGAAAGCCGCTTGCCAGCTAAAATTCTGATTACTATGTGTGTAAATCAGGGTTCACTAGAGGAACAGAATCAATAGCTCGTGCAAGTCTTTGGAAAGAGACTTATTATATGGAACTGATTTACATGATTATGCAGGTAAGAAAGTCTAAAATCCGCAGGGTGGGCTGGCCGGCTGGAGAATTCTCTCTTGCTCAGGGGAGGCAGGTCTTTTGGTTCTATTCAGGCCTTCAACTGATAGGATGAGGCCCACCCATCTTATGGAGGGCAATATGTTTTATTCAAATTCCACCGATTTAAATGTTGTTCATCTCATCCAAAAACACCCTCACAGAAGCAGCTGGAATGACATTTGACCAAATATCAGCGCACCCCAAGGCCTAACCAAGTTGACACATAAGATTAACCATCACACATACAAGAAAGGAATTAAACTTTACATTATGGAAGAAGTGGAGCCGGATACTGGGGACAATAGCAGTCTCTATCACACTGGGGACCAGCACCCTCTTTTTTTTTTTTTTTTTTTTTTTTTTTTGAGACAGAGTCTCCCTCTGTTACCCAGGCTGGAGTGCAGTGGCACGATCTTGGCTCACTGCAAACTCTGCCTCCAGATTCAAGCGATTCTCCTGCCTCAGCCTCCTAAGTAGCTGGAATTACAGATGCACGCCACCATGCCTGGCTAATTTTTGTGTTTTTAGTAGAGACAGGGTTTCACCACATTAGTCAGGCTGGTCTCGAACTCCTGACCTTGTGATCCACTGGCCTTAGCCTCCCAAAGTGCTGGGATTACAGGCAGGAGCCACCACGCCCAGCAAGCAACCTCTTTTATAAGCAAGCACGTAAAATATCTGAGGGCAATGACTGTCGCCATCATAATCGCAATTTTCATGATACTTTGTGCAATAATGGTAACCAACAAATATTTGTTGTGTTAATAAAGACCATATTCAGTGTGCAGAGATGATTAAAATGAGCTGGAACCACATATGAGAACAAACTCAGTGAACTTTTTCTAACAAGGATCAGAAAGCACAGATTTTCAACTTTGTGGGTCATGTGGTCTCTGGCCCAGCTCTCCAACTCTGCACTTGTAGGTGAAAGCAGCCACAAGATAATATGTAAATGAATGGATGTGGCCAGATTTGACCCAAGGGCAGCAGTGTGCCAAACCCTGGACAAGACTATCAAACTGGGATGGATCTAGCCTCTCTTTATAGGAAACTGGAGCAAATTGTCTTGCTCAAGGTTACACCCAGTCAGTGGCAGCAGAACCAGGACTAGATCATAGGTCTCCTAACTCCTTGTTCCGTACTTAAGACTTATCACTCAAAAATTAATTTTTGAGGGTTAACAATGTGTAACGGACAGCTCTTGCTCCTCACTCAATTTCAGAGACCTTGGAAGAATAGATGTGATGTGATGTGTCTGTGTGTGTGTATGTGTATGTGTGTTAACAGCCATGGGGAAGGATCATTGTTCTGCCATGGGCCTGAGAGGGCACTGGTGTTCCATGACAACATCACATCTGCCTCCATGGATTCCTCGTTAGAGGAGACAGAGCATAGTGTGCCGATCCCACACCCATTAAGACCTCCTGAAGTCATTCATGCCTTAATGGGGGGCATAGACTGAGACCTGGTCCTATCTGTCAGCTGTCAAACTGGACAGGATACCATATGAAAAGAGGATGCCAGGTCAGGTGCATGCTGGGAAAAAGAAAGCTGGGCCCACTTTCCAGAGCCTGAGATGCTATCTATATAAAGCAACTTCTGCCACTGTGGCAGCCATCACTACTCTACAGCAGTCCTCTCCAATGTTGTAGTGTGTATAGCTATTGGGTACTTGAAATGTGGCTAGTGTGACTGAAGAAGTGAATTTCAAATGTATTTCATATTAGTTCATTTAAGCTTAAATGTAAAAACCTAATGCTTGATGAAGTCATTAGAAAACCTTTAAGTCTGTGTGGAACAACCTGCATATGTGAATCTACTTTTTCAAAGGGATATTTTATGAAATCTACATACGGATCAAGTTTTTCTGATGCAAATTTAGCATATGAGTATTAGATTTTAAATACACAACAGAATCTCACAGTGTTAATGAAAAATAAACAAATTTAAAATATCTCAATAGTTTTGTATTTTAATTACATGTTGAAATCATAGTTGGTGCCTCAGAAGAAGGAGCCAAAGGAAAAAAAAGGATGGGTGCAGAGGCTCATGCCTGTGCTCCCAGCACTTTGGGAGGCCAAGGCATGAGGATCACTTGAGCCTGGGCATTCAAGACCAGCCTGGGCAACATGGCAAGACTCTGTGTCTATTCAAATTTTTTTTTTTAAAGGAAATGATAGTTGGATATTTTGTGTTAAATTACATTATTAAAATTATTTTCAACTTAAAAAAAACTTTTTTGTGGTGTAGCTGCTAGAAAATGTAAAATGACATAAGTAACTCATGTTATATTACTAAGGGACAGTGCTCCTGTGGGGACACTAGCCTCTCATCCTCAGGAATGACCTGGTTTGCTCCTTGGCCTGCAATTTCCCTCTTAGCACCTATAGCAAATTTTGTCTAAACCAGGCCTCCACAATATCTCTGCCTAGTCTCTAATTGTTTCATAAAATCATCTTTCTCTCCTTCCTTGTTAAAAGTGGAAGGAGGGAAGAGACTTGTCATCCTCAACAGAGTATGGTCACACTAAGGATGTAATTGGAATGACTCTTGAGCTGGGGATCTGAAAACTGGGACTTTGCACCAATTTCATGGCAATCATGAGACAGGCCTGTTAGCACACATGACAGTTAACACATGAGAAAGCTGCTTTACCTCTCTGGATTTCAGATTCTCCACCTACAAAGTGAAAGTAAGATTTCTCGCCCTCTTCTTAGGGTTATTTTAAACACCAGAATTAATATCTGTGGAGAGCTTGAAAAAACGAAAGTGCTATTCTAATGTGAAATAATTTGCATTCACAAAGTGGAGGGATTCTGCTCTTTCCCACCCTCCTTCTCTCCTTCTATCCATTCAGTAAATGTTAAACTTCCCATGGGCCAGGCTGCACTTGGCTTCCCTGTGCATCACAGAGCATCTTCCTTACCTGGCCCCATTCTATCCTCTTCCTGCCAGGAGAATCCTGGTTGTCTAAATGGCTCACTCCTCACCTCGTGTAATCACCTCCCGTTCGCAAACACAGACTTGGGGCCAACAGTGGTTTATCCAATTTCATCTTCATCATGAACCCTCCATGAATCTTTGAGGAAGAAATCAGCTCACACACTGTGTTTCAGGCGCACCATTACTCTCTGCATGATGAAATGTACACAGAGACCCTCAAAATTGGTGTTAAAAGCACATAAACTTCTCGGGTTGTTGAGATTCTAGCTGAAGCAGGGAGAATGTGTAATATCACTAAAAGCAGGTATGATGGATAAAAATGAATGATGGTCCCTTCTAAACATAAACGGAGCTGCTCATCCTTCAGGGCTGTTTATAAATAGAGGGGAGTCCATTTGTTTGGGATCCCGAGGACAGGCCGGCACTCCATTTAGATAACGACCACATTTCGTGCCCAGCCGCCACTCTCTGGCTTGTAAGGTGGCGATTAATCAAACAGTGTTTTGGTTTCTCCCGATACACATCTAGTTCTTCCGGTTAAGAGTGAGCTGAAGATGGCTTCCACAGTTTACAGAACAGCTGGGGCCTGTACATTACAAAGCAGCCAGGACGAGGGCCCATCAGGCTGGACATTCCAGTTGGAATTTTCGGTTGGGAGCAGCTGCATGGATGGGAATTCCAGAATTTTAATCTAGTGTCAGCCTGGCCTTCTGGGACATCACTGACTTGTGCTCAGTCCGAGTGAGGGAATAACCCTTCTCATTAAGATAGAGACCTTGAGGTGAAGGAACACCAGAACTGGAATAATTGGAAGACATAACATTTTTCTGATAAGGTCATTTGTCAGACATATACCAAGGGTAGCAGAGTGTCTCCCCTGGCCTCCCCTGCCTCCATCAGCGGGAGTAAAGAGGAGTCCCAGTGTTCTGGGTGCTTGTGCAAGACACTCCCACCCCAACACTCCCAGGCTTATGACCACAGTTGGCTTTGCAGGCCATCAAAGCTTATTCCATCATACCCTTTATTCTGCTTATGTCCATCACCCCAAGAAGCCCAGGGCTCCCAGATTATCCTTTACCCCCTAACTTTCACCTCCAGACAACTCCATGAGGCTCCTAGTCTTCATCTCATGATCTACGGTCCATCTCATGGTCCATCAGAGGTAGAATACTTGCATCCACCGCCTCCCCTGAATGCTCCCTCTGCCTTCTTGCTGTAACCAGATGCTGGCTTTCTAGCAAGGATACTGCTTCCTCTATAGCTCTTTCAAGTGGAGGATGTTTCCTCTCCTCTTTCCCTCATGCCACTAAGTCTGAGGCTGGGGTAGGGTCTTCTCTGATACCTCAGTGCTGCTTGGGGACCATTGTCCATCCACCCTCTGCAAAAAGCCTGCTTTGAAGCACATGCCATCAGCCTACAATCCTGCAATAGCCTCCCTTACATTTATCTACCGAACCCTGGCTCACTGCACTGTGTTCCACGCTCTTCTGTTATATTTCTTGGTGGCTTCAGTATTCATGATGACGATGCTTCCAACATATGGACTTCTCTGTTCCTTGACCCATCTCTCCTCCAATGACCTTGTCCTCCCAGCTATCACAGACACTCACACCTTGTAACCATCCATGACCAATGACCAATGTTAATTTCATCTTCACTCTAAAGTCACCCCTGCTGTCTTATAGCTCAACCCTCTAGTACCTGGCCCAAACAGTTCTTTGACTCAAGTTGTCATGAACAGTTGTGCATTTTGTGTACTGCACAAAAGTCCTTGGCCAAGGGACAAGTGGGCCCTGAAACTCACCTCAAGTTCTAGGAATGACACTGGTTCTCTGCCTGGCTCATGGATTCATCCACCTAGAGGAAGAGGCAGCTTTTTCTTTGCACAACTGCAGGACTGCATCACCTAGACGGGAAGCATTTATCTGTTTCACTCAAGACACTCTGGACTAGTGCCAGCTCTGACTTGGCCCCACTGGGACCTATGACTCATTGCTTTCGTTACCATTCCAATCTCCTCATCCCCCTCATGCCCTTTCCTCCTTTTCTAGCTGACATTCAGTGTTCCATGATTAGAATCTCTCCTTTGCATATACTTTCAAACTCCCTGGCTCCTTCCTCCCTTCTTTGGCAAAATCGTTGTTCCTTTTAAAATGTAACCTTCTGTCTACTTCATGCCTGCACCCATGCAGTGGAATACAGCTGGAATAAAACAGACACATTTTACATTCCCATTCATGGCAGCTAACTTTAAGTGGACCCTTACTTCTGCCTGGTAAGCCTGGTCTAGCTACTCTTTTGCTCTCTCAGACACCAATCTGTCGGGATACCCAGTAAGAACCCACTTCTTATTTATCTGAGAGAATACAAGCAGTCAGAAGAGAACTTCCACATTCTCACAGCACCATCGTCACCCATGTATCTGCCTCTGTACCTCACATGCTGCCTTCCCCCCATTACGGTGGATGAACTGTCCCTGCTCTTATCCAAAAACAACCCCTCCACTTATATATTAGATACCATCCCTTTTTCCTATACACGGCCTCTGCTGCACTAATAAGCTCTCCTCTCTCCTGCATCATCATCACTTTTTCCTCTCTCTACTGGGTTTATATCAACACATCAACAACTTGTAATATTTCTTCTATTTTGAAAAATGCTTTCTTGACTCTATGACCCCTCCAGCTACTACACCATTTATCTGCTCCATTTTATAGCAAATCTCCTCTCAAGAATAGGTTATCCTTGCTGCCTGTTCTCCCATCCCCTCCTGAACTCACTCCAGCCAGGCTATTGTCCTTATCACTCCACCAAAACTTTTCTTGTCAAGGTTACCAATGAATCTCATGTTGCTAAATCCATTGGTCAATTTCCAGTCCTCATCTTACTTGTCCCAGCAGCTTTTGACACAGCTGACCACTCCACCCTTCTTTACTTGGCTTCTAGGATTCCACTTGGTTTCCTTTTACTATGTTGGTCACGCCCTCGCAGACCCTGTGCTGGTTTCTCTATGTCTCCTCAAGCTCTGAGCTGTGACACAGCACTGGAAAGTTCTTGGACCTCTTCTCTATCCACACTCATCCCCTCTCATAGCTTTAATTATCATCTGTATAATGATGACTCCCAGAACTCTAGAATCACATATCAACTGCAAACACAGTGTCTCCGTTTGGATATAAACAGGACTCAAACCTAGTGTGTCCAAAGAAGAGCTTCTGATTCCATCATCCTTGCCAACCTGTGCATCCTCCATCCTTCCCTATCTCAGTCAATGGCAACTCCATCCTTCCAGCATCTAGACCAAAAGCCTTGGAGTCATCCTTGATCTCTTGATCTCTCTCTGGCTCTTTCTTTACTTATGAATTACCAGCAAAGTCTGTCAGTTCTGCCTTTAAAATTGATCCAGAATCCAACCACTTTATACCATCTCCATTACTACCACCAACATCCGAGTCACTACTATCTCTCATCTTTGTTTCCTGTAGTAGCCTTGACTGGGGACCTCAACTGGGGCTGTGATCAGAACACCAACATGTAGCCTCTTCACAGTGGCCTGAGCTTCCTCACAACATTGTGGCTGGTCTAAGGGCAAGATTTTTTGTTTTCTGTTTTTCTTGCCAAGGCTGGAGAGAAATGGCATGATCATAGCTCACTGCAACCTCAAACTCCTGGGCTCAAGTGACCCTCCTGGTTTAGCTTCCTGAGTAGCTGGGACTACAGGTGCCTTTTCTGACCTAGAACTACTAAGTGACAGATACTACATTAAGCACTGAAGACATAAAGATGAGTAAGAAATAGTTCTTGGGTTCAAGGAGTTTATAGACTTGAAGGGGAGAGGGTCAAGGGAACTCCATGTGTTAGAACTTAACATTCTAAATGCTGTTACAGAATTAAGCAGAGGGTACCTTGGGAAATGAGGTGAGGGGGATAAATTGGCTGGGAATTTGAATTGGAATTACACTATGGAGGAGAAGGAAGGAGCTTCTGCATGATGAAAGCTGCACTTATGCTAGGCAAAGAGGTTAAAGAGGCAGCTATGAGGTTAACAATGGACAGGCCATGGGATGAATCAGAACAAATTCAAATCCTCCCTCTTACACTTTCTAGTTAAACATGGGGAAATTATGTAATCTCTCTGATCCTGTTTTCTCATTTATAGATTGAGAATTACTCTTCAGACTTGAGAAAATTATCACAGTGTCTAACACTTCATAGGCATCCAATAGATGATGATTTTACAAAAATTAGTTGATTCACATTGTCTGACGTAGGTTTTTTTTGCAGTTTTTTTTTTCTTTCATGAGCCCTATTCCAATAGGTCCAAACAATCTCCAGAGTTTTCATTTAAGAAATGAAAGTAGAAATTTTGGGGGCAGAGAAGCAGAAAGATTACTTTTCTCCAGCTTCATTACTTTTCTTCATCTTCATCATCAAAGCTGCAAAGACTGATTTGCAATATCTTCTTGCCTTTATTTCCAGTGCAAAAAATCCTTGCAGCAGGCCTTGTATTTGATTCTGGGGCTAATCTGGGAATGTTGTCCCAGGATATGGACTGGCAGATGCGGCAATATCCGGGTCATGTTACCTTCTGTGTTAGCTGGGGCAGACAGAGAAAGGAAAAAAGTGGAAATAAAAGGTTCCTTTTTAATTCGATGTTGAAAGTCTATGCTGTTGAGAATAAAGCACATAACATCTGGTCCCTGCCTTAAGATTCTTATATTAAAGCCGGAAACTGAAACCTAATAATCTTATGTCCAGAGTTGGTTCCTTCCGGTGGGTTCGTGGTCTCACTCACTGACTTCAAGAATGCAGCCACGGACCTTCGCGCTGAGCGTTACAGTTCTTAAAGATGGCATGGACCCAAAGAGTGAGCAGCAGCAAGATTTATTGTGAAGAACGAAAGAACACAGCTTCCACAAGGTGGGAGGGCACCCAAGCAGGTTACCCCTGCTGGCTGGGGTGGCCCAGCTTTTATTCCCTTATTTGTCCCTACCCATGTCCTGCTGATTGGTCCATTTTACAGAGTGCTGATTGGTCTATTTTACAGAGTGTTGATTGGTCCATTTCACAGAGTGCTGATTGGTCCATTTTATAATCCTCTAGCTAGCTATAGAGCGCTATTTGATGGATTTTTACAGATCCCTGATTGGTGCACTTTACAAACCTCTAGCTAGCTACAAAGTGCTGATTGGTGTGTTTCTACAGAGCGCTGATTGGTGTGTTTTACAATCCCTTTGTAAGACAGAAAAGTTCTCCAAGTCCCCACTTGACAGGAAGTTCAGCTGGCTTCACTTCTCAATCTGAGTTAGAATCATAGGATATAATCAAGTGCTTCAAATGGCAGAATGGAAGATAGAGACACAGAGGCAGGGTAAAGATGGGAGACCCCTATCCCCGCTGCAGTGGCAGAGGAGCCCCTAGCCTGTTTTACCAAGTCTGGCACTGCCAGGGCAGATGGTGCCTCTATACAATCACCTACATTTTTTCTCAGCTGTTCATTCCAAGACTGCAACTTTCTAGAAAAGAAGTCTCAGCTGGACCCTAAAGCCATTAGGCCAGATCCACCAGAAGGCCTGCCCCACATGCTTTGAGGATTAGCATTGGTCTTATTTAACAATCTAATTAATGTTTTGATAATTTAACAATTTTGTATGCTTTTTGGAGGGCTTTCGAGAGAAGCGACCTTGGCAGACAAAGCCACATTTTCTTTCATTCTTAGAGGGATGCCTTTTCTGAGCCTATTAATGAGAAACACTCTTCCTGTCTGTGCTTGGCCAAGTGAGTAAGAAGAGGCTTTCCCGCAGTTGGGAGGGGGTGAAGGATCCCCAGCAGCTGAGCCAGTGAGGGGTGGGGAGGTGGGAGCTGAGCACAGGAAAGCAGCAGCCATATCCTTAGCCCTGTCACACCAGTGCCATGCAGGTTTCCAGCTGTAGCTCTACCAGGCAGTGTGGTGCTGCAAAAGGTGCTTCAGGCGCTGCATGCAGACACCAATTTCCTGAATTGCCTTGGACTAGGCTCTTCCTTTCCCTGACACTCAATTTCTTCCTATTTCAAATGGTCATGGCAGTCCTTATCTTACCTGCCTTCATGACTGATGAGCCAACCCATTCATCAGCAGTATACAAGGGATTCCTAAATCATTGGGGGAAAGGGAAGGAAGTTAAAATTAGACCTAATTTGAAGATTCCATGTAACCTAAGGACAAGAAATGCAAGGAGCTGCAAAAGCCCCTTTGCATGATGAGGTGTGCTTTCCAGGAAAAGACACAACTACCTTTCTCCTTCCAAATCCAGACTCAGTGGAGTGGCAGTCAGAAGTGCAGGCTCCTAGATTGGGTAAATGGAGTTTGAAGTTTTGCTCCATCACTGCCTGGCTGTGTGCCCCTGGGTGCCAGTTAGTTGGCCTCCCTGAGCCTCTTGATCTATAAATGGGTACAATAATAGCAATACCTTCATTCTTTGTAAAGTTACCAAGACAATTAAATGAGATAAAAAGCAGGCAGTCTCCCTTGGCATAGTTCAAATAAGCGTGCATTTCAGTTATCATGGTTTAGTTCAATAACCCTGGTCCTCAACAACATACTTCGAATTTCAGTAACCATGTGCATTACCTGTGAGTAAACACATAAGTGTACAAACTTCTCTGCTAGCTCTCCAATCCACAAATCTCTGTGTAGATGACACAGGCACATCATGATCAGTGACCAATTATATCACTTACTGTGCATCTGCTATTCATTTAATGCACAGACAGCAAAGCATGTAGCTGTGTTGCCTCTTGTGTCCCAATAATGAACTCACATGATAGTTTACAGAAAAGGATACTCCAAAGAGAGAACTGGACAAGAAAGATGAAAGTGTAGCAAAGAAAAAAAGTTATAATAATGGAAGTAAAAATTTAATCCAACATTGAAGGAGTTTATAGAATAAATGACCATGGGAATATTGACTTTGCCATTATTTGAAAGACTCTGTATGCAACTGAAGAAACTCAGTGAAGGTGAATTTAGTGACATAAATGAGAGTGGTTGTGATGAAAAGGATGATGATATCTGTCTTAGTCCATTTTGTGTTGCTATCATGGAATACCTGAAGCTGGATAATTTATGAAGAGGTTTGTTTGGCTCATGGTTCTGCAGGCTCATGGTTCTGCATTGCACCAGCATCTGCTTCTGGTAAGGGCCTCTGGCTGCTTCCACTCATGGTGGAAGGTGAAGGGAGCCGGAGGTGTATGAAGATCAGTTGGCAGGAGAGAGGAAGCAAGAAAGAGAGAGGGAGAGAGGGAGAGAGGGGAAGTGCCAGGCTCTTTTTGACAACCAGCTCTCCTGGGAACGAATGGAGGAAGAACTCACACATTACCTTGAGGACAGCACCAAGCCATTCATGAGGGACCCACCCCATGACCCAGACACTTCCCATTATGCCCCACCTCCCACGTTGGGGATCAGATTTCAACATGAGATGTGGTGGGGTCAAACAAACCAAACTATATCAATGTCCCAGAGGAAGTGACACCAGCAAAAATCTTCCCATGAAAGGAAATCTCAGAGATTCTTTACAACATTGAAAGCATAAATAAGAAAACGTTGGAAATTTATCCAAACTTAGAGAATACATGACAGTTTGCAAGGCATATAAAAGGGGCTTACTCTGTATCATAAGTTCTACAATGAGAAGCCAGCAAGCACTGTCTACATTTACTAGGTTTTTTTAAAACAAAGAAAAAAACATTTTAATTTTTATGTTTTTAATGTTTTAAATTATAGTGTATTGAGTAAATATTGGTTTAACTATAGTTTTCATTTCACTACACTTTTATAACTGAGGGTAAGAGAGTTTTTAATGTTTGACAAAAATTTTAAAGGTCACAACAGTTATAATTCTCCCCCATGATTGTTAAGATTGTCTTGCAGGGTTTCAGCTTATACTTCATTTTTACAGTCCCCCACTTCCATGCATATCGAGGGCTGTCTGCAGCTAAAGTTAGATACTGCTAAATGGTTGCTACCTTCATGATTATATTGGTTCAGGAAGTCCAGAGACAGAGCAAGAGAGAGGAAGTGACTGAGACCGGGGAGGTGCCAGTCTCTTCTTAACAACCAGTTCTCATGGGAACTAATTGAGCAAGAAGCACCAAGCCATTCATGAGGGATCTGTTGACTCTTCCATTGCTCTTTTTCCTCACCCATCAGATGAGAACCTGGCTGAAGAAAGTCTGAGACAATAAGGGAAGGGAAGGTCCTGAGCTGGCTGGCCTTACCCAAAGAACATTCTACCTGGAGCAAATAAATCTGCAAACAACAGGCAACATGGCTGGTGGAAATTTGCAAATGCTTTCTTAGCATCTGCAAATGCTTGGCATTTGGTGGAATCTTTCAAATCCCACATTGAACTTGACTGACAGTAGAAGAGACAGAAAGTTTCTGGGCAGGTTCAAGATCCTGAAGTGAGCCCCACCCTCATCTTACTTTCAAAAGAAGATTTCTACAGAGGGTGGTCAAAGGCTTACAGCACAGGCTGGTTCTGAATTTCCAACTGTCTTTCATTTCTCAGGTGAACAAATCAATCTAAAGCATTTATTTTATGCACAACCTGGGCAAAATGGAGGTGTGTGAGTTAGGGGGAAGCTTCCTAGCTGAATGGTTTATTGTGTTCTGTGTTTATTGTGTATTATGTTTATTATGTAGCATTGCAGTATAATTTGAAGTCAGATGATGTGACAGTGGGGCTGCAAATAGCTTAGGAGGCAAGCTCCGTGTCAAACTGCTGCCTTGAATCTGCGAGACCCTGGTTACTATACAGAGTTACTGTCCTGCTCATGCCTCAGTTGCCTCATTTGTAAAATAAAGATAATAATATCTACTTAAACAGTGGTGAGGGCCCATAAGTCATAAGCTATATAAAGCCCTTTGCAAGTCTCTGGCATATACTGACTGCTCTATAAATGTTTGTTATTAGAAAACAATTAGTGGGTGGGGGGAGGGGAAGTATTCACATTCATGCAGAAAGTTCCAGAGAATCAGATTTTCACCACTATCTAAATAAATGAATTCAATCCTAAATTGTGCAGTACAGAAATTTGTGTTGGCTGCTAGTATAAAGAATTGAACATCAAAGACATTATTGGTCAGCAGACCTCTATGCCCAGCGGACGCTTTAGAGGACCACCTATCTGTGGGCTCCCACTTCCTCCTCACCAGAATTAATTGTTCTCATCTTCATGAGACACCAAGGAGTTAATTATTTGTAATAACAAGGAGCTTCCTTTCATCTCTCTTCACCAACAGGGGGTACATTGGTGGCTATTTTATTTATAGGGATGGGGGTATTCAGATCCTCTCCCAACCCTGCTCACCCTTCCTTCTTTTTATTAGGAGAGTGCTTTTGTGAGAGGGCTGGCTGGGGTTAAGGGATGATCTGTGGGAGGAGTTGGAGAGCATGGCCTTGTCTGTGAAGTTCTGACTGCCCCAGCCCACAGTGAGCTCTTCCTTCCCTGGTTTCTTGACCACCTAACACTAGCTCTTGTTGGCACTCAGCATGTAACACGACTTTACCTGCCAACCCTTGTCCCCATAGGCAGACGTTCCCTTCCGTGAGGGTACAGCACCATCCTTTCCTGTCTTACTGCTCACACAGTGGGCTCCCTATAGCTGTAAGCAGAAAGAACCTACTGAATGATTGAGAGGAGGGACCTCTTAGGGAGGTGGGATTAAAGGTCTTGGGCTGGGAATATCCCAGAGGTGAGGGTGCAGCTTGCATACCTAGAGCCTGCACCTAACTCACCTTTATCCCTGTAACTGGCAGTCTGGACAGAATTTACCACTTCCCACAGGGTCTGCCTGGGAATGTGTCTTGGGTGACTTCATGGTTCTATGAAAATGAAAGTTGGAAATGGCAGGGGTGCTTTTTTTGAGACAGTGGGAGGAAAGAGCCTCTTTTTCTTTTTAAGTTTTATTTTAAGTTCAGGAGTACATGTGCAGGATGTGCACGTTTGTTACACAGGTAAACATCTGTCATGAGGGTTTGTTATACAGATTATTTTGTCACCCAGGTATTAAGCCTAGTACTCATTCACTATTTTTTCCTGATCCTCTCCCTCCTCCCACCTTCCACCCTCTGATAGGCCCCAGTGTGTGCTGTTTCCCTCTACATGTCCATGTGTTCTCATCATTTAATTCCCACTTATAAGTGAGAACATGTGGTATTTGCTGTTCTGTTCCTGCATTAGTTTGCTTAGGATAATGGCCTCCAGCTCCATCCAAGTCCCTGCAAAAGACATGATCTCATTCCTTTCTATGGCTGCATAGTATTCCATGGTGTATATGTACCACATTTTCTTTATCCAGTCTATCATTGATGGACATTTAGGTTGATTCCATGTCTCGCTATTGTGATGAGTCCTCTAATGAACATACACATGCATGTGTCTTTATAATAAAATTATTTCTATTCCCTTGGGTATATACCCAATAATAGGATTGCTGGGTCGAATGGTATTTCTGTCTTTAGGTTTTTGAGGAATCGCCACACTGTCTTCCACAATAGTGGAACTAATTTACACTCCCACCAACAATGTATAAGCATTCCTTTTTCTCCACAACCTTGCCAGCATCCATTAGTTATTGACTTTTTAAATAGTAGCCATTCTAAGTGGTATGATATGGTATCTCATTGTGGTTTTGATTTCCATTTCTCTAATGACCAGTGATGTTGAGCATTTTTTCATATGATTGTTGGTTACATGTATGTCTTCTGTTTGTGTTTTTTGCCCACTTTTGAATGGGGTTGTTTGTTTTTCTTGTAAATTTGTTTAAGTTCCTTATAGATGCTGGATATTAGACCTTTGTCAGACGCATCATTTGCAAAAATTTTCTCCCATTCAGTAGATTCTCTGTTTACTCTGATAATAGTTTCTTCTGCTGTGCAGATGCTCTTTAGTTTAATTAGATCCCATTTGTCAGTTTTTGCTTTTGTTGCAATTGCTTTATGTGTCTTCGTCATGAAATCTTTGCCCGTGCCTATGTCCTAAATGGTATTGCCTAGGTTGTTTTCCGGGGTTTTAATAATTTTATGTTTTACATTTAAGTCTTTAATCCATCTTGAGTTAATTAGCATAAGGAAGGGATCCAGTTTCAGTTTTCTGCATATGAGCCCAACCTCTTTAAGGACCAACTACACAGCAGATCAGGCCAGCTGCATAATCTGTGGGACCTGGTGCAAAATGAAACTGTGAGGCTCCTTGACCAAAAATTGTTCAGAATTTTAAGATGGTGACTGTAGAGCATTAAGCCAAGTGCAGGCCCATCTGAGGGTGGGGCCCTGTACTGCCCGGGCTTCATGTCCTTGAAGCTGGCTCTGCAACAAATCCAGGATCTCCTCCTAGCTTGCGCATGGCACATCAACTCACCACTCATACATCTGAACTCCTCAGTGCACCTGGGGCTCAGGGACAGGGGAGGAAGGGAGGCATCAGGCTAACAGCAGCGTGGGAAGAAGGCTTGCTGGCAGGACTTGAGTGTGTGCCCTCAGGGGAAGCCCACCACCCCCGGATGGAAATGTTCAACACAGTCTGTGTTTATTCCACCCCATCGTCACAGAGCGTGACTAAGACCTGCCTGCAACTCTACATTGGGTGTGCGCAGGAGGAATCGGCCTCGCCATGACAATATTTATTTCACTGTTGCCCTGGGGAGCTCTACATTCTGAGAATGGCAGGGCTTTATTTTTCTCGATCTTTACCCTCAGGAGCAGCTTCTTTTGTCCACTGAGAGTGTTCTGGTTTGAAACAAGAATGGGGTGCACCCCAATGGGAGAACACCCAGGGAGACCCAATACCTTCAAACTTTTACTGTGTCCAAGAACGGGGAGGGGAAGAGGATACTTATGCTCGTTCCATCTGCCCAAGAGCATTGAGCTTGTGAGTGTTTTGTGTCTCCTCTGAGCTCTTTGAGAGGAGAGCAGGGTCCACACCTTGTCTTTCATCTCTGCCCCTCAGCCTCTGGGCCATATGAAGGTGCTCAGTCTACAGAACAGAAGAGGAGGGGAGGAACGGAGGCCAGGAGGTCACTCTCTTATGCTAAGTACTTTGGGCCTTAGGAGTTGGGCTAGAGGGTGGTGAGTGACCAGGGCCCAGGAGAATCTGCTCTTCCTGAGACCCATTCATCCTTAGCTCCTCAAGGCAGACCCTGCTGGCCGGAATTCAGGTGTTGACTTTTGCCAAATACTTTAAGAGGAATAAGCACTTAACAGCTTTGTGAAGTTCCCACAGAGGCACCAAGGTTTTCTTAAGGATTCAGTCTGTCTTGAGTGCACAACACCTAAGAAAACTCTGCTTTTGAGGGTGATGTCCCAAAAAAGCCACATAAGACAGGGAGATGAGCCTCCTGTTTGCAGGAGCCTAGAAAACATAATGTCCTTTTGCTGTATGTAGATACTTCTATTCCCTTCACATTCTATTCCCTTCTATTCCCTTTGTGGCAATACATTTCCTCTGATGTGATTTCTGTATGTCAAACCCATCAACATACAGTATTGGAATTATTGTACAGGTTTTACTTTGATAACATAAACTGATATATCTAACTTACATAAAGGAGGCATAACAAAGAAAGTAATTTGTTATAAATTGAAATACTATTTTATTCTATGTAATACATATGTTATATATTGTCATATATGTCATGTGTTAAATGTCAATGTTGTATATCTTATATATTAATAATATATTTCACATATAATATAATAAAATAATATATTTCACATATATGGTATATATGTGAAATATATTAATATATATGATAGTAGTTCATTGATTTAAGTTACTTAGAGATAACTTGGATTTCCTTTTTCCAGAGTTTCAAATACCTTCTGTCCTGATCAGTGCCTTGATGTCACAGGCACCCACTGAAGAAGAGAGGTTTAGTTTTTCAGCTGGTGACTTTATCAGATCACTAGGCATTCTATCCCATTTTAAGGTGACACAATTACATAACAGCATATGTCAACAGATTATCATTTGCTCTTTATCTTTGCAAATAGCTTACCAGTACTCATTTCATCTGTAAGGAAGATTAGCTGAAAAGTACTTCATGTCTTTACGGACGGGGCAGGTAATGGAACACATATGCACAGCAGCCAGTGTCTCAGGGGTGACCACAACAATCGCAGCCATCTCCATGGTTTTAGCCAATTTACAGAACTGAGTAGTAAACAGAACTTGCTACAGGACCAACTTGATACTCTTTCTTTCTCTTTCTTTCTTTCTTTCTTTCTTTCTTTCTTTCTTTCTTTCTTTCTTTCTTTCTTTCTTTCTCTCTCTCTCTGTCTCTCTCTGTCTCTCTCTCTCTCTCTCTTTCTCTTTTTTTTTGACAGGGTCTCACTCTATCACCCAGGCTGGATGCGGTGGCACAATTTCGGTTCACTACAACCTCTGCCTCCCAGGCTCAAGTAATCCTCCCACCTCAGCCTCCTGAGTAGCTGGGACTACAGGCCCGCACCACCATGCCCGGCTAATTTTTGTATTTTTAGTAGAGATGGGGTTTTGCCATGTTGGCCAGACTGTTCTCAAACTCCTGACCTCAAGTGATCCTCCCACCTTGGCCTCCCAAAGTGCTGGGATTACAGGCGTGAGCCATCGCACACCACACCCGGCAGATACTCTACTACTTTCTGTCATGACTTTACTTACAAGTTTTCAGGTTTGGAGGGGTTGGGGGATTTTCTTCAAACAAGGCACTTAGTATCCATAATTCCCAACCTATCCCCCACCTCCACCCACCCCACTACTTCTGAAATTTGTTTTCTCCACTGTTATCACTCATCTCAAATTAGAGATATCCTCTACATACAGAAAGAGGAGCAGACTCTTGGTGGCCTCTCCAGTATCACCCCCTCCATTGCATCCTGGTGAATAGTGCCTACCTCCCATCATGAAGGTTCCATGCAGCAGTCTGGGCCTGGACATGTGACCCAGTCCTGGTTGTGGGACCTGAGAGGAAGTAGGCTTGGGGCTTCTGGGAAAGATTTCCCCCTTCAAAAGAATAGCAAGGGGAAACGACAATTCCTACACTTGGATGTGGAGCATGGTGACTAAGAAAATGCACAGACTGAGGATGATGGAGCAGGGAAATGGCAAGAGCCTGGGTCTTTGATGTTGTACCAAGTCTCTGCAGTGCCCACTCCTGCTCCTGCCCTGCCTCTCCACTTCTTGCTGCGTGAACTCCTAAATGCCCATGTTGTTCAAGATGCTTTTGGCTTTGCATTTTGTTTTTTTGTTTGTTTGGCTTTGTTTGAGATGGTGTCTCACTCTGTCACCCAGGCTGTAGTGCAGTGGTGTCATCTTGGCTCACTGCAACCTCCACCTCCCAGGTTCAAGTGATTCTCGTGCCTCAGCCTCCTGAGTAGCTGGGACTACAGGCGCGTGCCACCATGCCTGGCTAATTTTTTGTATTTTTAGTAGAGATGGGTTTCGTTATGTTGCCCAAGCTGGTCTCAAACTCCTGACCTCAGGTGATCCACCTGCCTCAGCCTCACAAAGTGCTGGGATTACAGGCATAACCACCACACCTGGCCTTGCATTTTGTTTTAAGAGCATCCCTCCCAATGAAGAGCATCCACTAATTAACAATATACAGAGTAGATGAAGGACCTTGTATTGGGTACTAACAGGGGGATTTAAAGGAAACAGAAAACATTTCTTTCTTTCAATGAGATCATAATCTATTGAGATAAATAAAATATACCTACAAGTGCAACATGAGAATGACTGCCCAGTGTCACATGTTCATGTGCAAAGTGCCACATAGTATAGGCTAAATAGCAATGTCAAAAATATCTGCAGTTTTGACTTAGGTTATCCATTTTCATCAGAATGTTTTCACACTATCAACACTATTAAGAGAGCACCAAAGAAAAATTAAATATAAAATGCAACTCCCGTTTCTTGCATGAATCTGCTTGAAAGTTGACATTGCTATCTTTGAAATCACCTACTCTGATATTGTTTCAGGAAGTGCTGGGACATAAAATAGTTCTCAGAAATAGAAATTCACCCATAAAGCCTACTGAACACATACACTGTTGCTGATGTCAGATTTGCAAGCACTTTCTCTATTTAAGAATTTATTGCCAACAGATTCATGATCTCCACCTGACATGTAGGGAGTACATCACAGGTACCTTCATGGTTTTGTTTTTTTGTTTGTTTTTGAGACGGAGTCTCGCTCTGTCACCCAGGCTGGAGTGCAGTGGCGCGAACTCGGCTCGCTGCAACCTCCGCCTCTCGGGTTCGAGCAATTCTCCTGCCTCAGCCTCCTGAGTAGCTGGGACTACAGGCGTGTGCCACCACACCCGGCTAATTTTTTGTATCTTTAGAAGAGACGGGTTTTCACCGTGTTATAGCCAGGATGTTCTCTATCTCTTGACCTCGTGATCTGCCCGTCTCTGCCTCCCAAAGTGTTGGGATTACAGGTGTGAGCCACCGCGCCCGGCCCCTTCATGGTTTTTTAAACTTGATCTGTGGCTGAGTGGTTAGTCAATGTTAGCACACATGCAAATTTGATGGTCAAAACTAAAAATTCCATTTTCCTGGAGGCCACTTCTATTAGGTGTGCTGTGGAAATGGTAACAGAGTATAGTTGCAGGTTTGTGTTACACAGAAGCAATTATGGTGACAGCTTTGGCTCAAGCTTTCAAAGTTTGGTGAAATAAGCCTCATTTGACCTTACCATCTTCCCAGAAATACCATGAAATAGTACTATGACCTAAATTCCCCTAGAGGAGTTGCAAGGAGACTGGCTGCTGGAGCGCAGCTCTACACCAAAGAGCAACAGGACTTGACCAGACCCCTGTCTGGTGGAGAAGGAAGTGAGAATAACAGGAGGTGTTTTACAGATGCTGGTATTTACACTGTGGGCACACAGACTAGAAGGGGACTCAACTGTAGAACACAAGACCTACGTGAACACCAGAATCTTCCACAGATCCCTTCTTCCTGCTGCCTCAATTTCAAGCCTCTCACCTCAGCTTTCTGTCTGCCCCACCTTTAATCCCATTTATCTCTCCCACTCACCCTCTGGAGGGGCATGTTCATTCCTGCTTACCTGCCTCTGCTCACGGGGTGTCCCCTGTCTGGAATGTCCTCTTTCATCCCAGTTTCCTTCTTTTATTTTTTCTTTTTTTTTTTGAGACAGGATCTCACTCTGTCGCCCAGGCTGGAGTGTAGTGATGCAAATATGGCTCACTGCAGCCTCAATCTCCTAGGTTCAAGCAATCTTCCCGTCTCAGCCTTCTGAGTAGTCACGACTAGAGGCATGCACCACCACACCCAGGTAATTTGTTGATTTTTTGTAGAGATGAGGTCTCACTGTGTTGCCCAGGCTGGTCTTGAACTCCTGACCTCAAGCAATCCTCCCACGTCCCAAAGTGTTGGGATTACAGGGGTGAGCCACCATACCTGGCCCCATTTTCCTTCTGCATCTCTACTCTTTGCCTTTTCTTCACTGCCTAGTTGAAGCCCCTGGCTTACAGAACTATCCTGGCTCTCACTGAACTCTCTCTTCTCATAATAATAGTAATTATCATGTATTGAGCATGAAGGGTATGCCTGGCAATTTACACACACGAGTGATTGATCATCCTTGCAGTATCCTTTGCAGGTAAGTAATCTGAAGAAGTTGAGGTCCTGAGAAGTTTCACGTGACTTGCAAGAAACCATGCAGGTAAAAAGTGGCTGAGCCCAGATTCCCAGCAGGTCTCTCTGGCTCTAGCTGTTCCCATTCCTCTACCCTGCCTCATTGCACAAGCTTCAGGGCTAATATGCAAACAGCTTTGCCCACATGGAGAGAGAAGAAATAGAAGTTTAGCCTCACAGAGTGCTAAATGCTCCTAAGTCATAAGCATACATTGTGCTGTAGTAGAGAGCATGGGTGTGGGGGTGGGTTCTGGAAATGAAAGTCCATTGTGATGGGATGGGGTTTTTCTACTCTCCATATGCTGCTTCCATCTCTCCCCACCTTGGAACCTGGTACACACTGTGGAAAGGGCCCTTGGTAACGTAACTCAAGGAATGAGACAATTGGAGTTCTTTAGCAAAATGATGCTCAGGTTGTCTTGCAGATGTTCCAACTCTATGAGCTAAAGACCCGAACCTACTCGGAAAAGAATGAGATGGAAGTGAAAGGCTGACAGCATTTATCAAAGCTAGGGAGAGGCTGTTGGATGCAAGGATTAGGAGACAAAGAGTCAAAGTGAAGAGACTCCATAGACAGTAATGACTTGGTTCCTCAGGATAGACAGAGGGACAACCCATGGGGCTACCCAAAGAGCCATGATCAAAGAAAGAATCTGCTGATCTTCTACACACTCTCAACAGAGGCTGAATAGGCAGGGGAGCTACTCCTGAGTTCTCATTCTAGTACAGGCTGTGGGTGAAAGCTCTACCTGAAAAAGAGGAGTTGTTCGTTTGTTTGAACTGTTTTATGTTTAGTTTAAGTGTCAGGAAAAATTGTCCTAGACTTGAAAATGGGCAAAAGAGATGACTGGGTGACCTTTGAGTGGGCAGTGCATGTAACTGAGTGGACCATCTAGGGATCCTCTGACCCAGTAGGGGATTGCTCCTTTGTCTGTCTGTTGATTCAGATTAACAGCTCTGTAGAGGTAGAAGTTAAGTGGTAAAAAATTTTTAGATGCCAATGATTTGAATCTATAGGAGTCAAATAAAAATTTTCCAATAACGACTATTCCCTCCTCGGTTGATAAAATGATTTCCAACATCATTACACTTTGTTGTGTTACAGGATAATAACCAGTTTTGCAAATGTTTAGCAAATTTGGCTCAGAGTTCTGATTTCACGTGTGTGTGTGCGTGCGTATAACAACATATACACAGAACGCGCCAGCGCTGAGGGGTTGGTGCAGCTGCTGGAGCCGTGTAGAAAAGAGAACCGCCAAAAGAGGCAAACTGAAATGAAGACAAATGATCATCCGTATGCTGATCATTTTGATAAGACCAAAACCTGTCAAAAAATACCACCCTGAAAACTTCATAAATACTATCGTGTGAAGAACCCTCTGTTTATCTTCATTTTATCATCAGACATCTTAGGGAGGTTTGATAAAGAACAGCAGGAGACGAAAGCGATCGTCATGGCAGACGGGAGGGAGGACTAGATTGCAGCTCCCACTCAGAGGGACAGAGCGGCATGCAGAGGCTTGCATCGTGAATTTTTGCTCCAGAACTACTGCAGGAATAAACCAGGAAACCCGAGAGGACCCACAGACCCTCTGAAGGAAGCAGACTGCTCCTGCAGAACCCAGGAGACGCCCCAAAGATTGTGAGTGCCCAAACTGTGGAAGTGGGAAAGGGGGATCCTCTGCCTCTGAACACACACCCCGACTAGGGAAACTGAAGGTCTAGTTTGCAGGAGAAGATTCTGACCTTACCTGCAGCTGAGTCAATTTAGAGAGCCGAGTGAAATGCAGGGGCAGAGGAAGCAGCCAGAAAGGCCCTGGGAGCTCGCTGGGTACCCAAGCAGGCCATTCGTCCCCAGCATCACAGGGATCCTTTGGGAGGGCAGCCAGAGGCGTGGGGAAGACGCCACAGGGAGAAGGAAATCTCCAGCTGAACTTTGTAACAATTGTAACTGGTCCAGAAGCCTCCTGGCCAGAACTTTGGGGAGGGCACGAATTTGGTGTACAGACTCTACAGGCGGGAGAACTAAAGCCCTTTTCTTTCCCAGCTGGGAGGCGGATAGCCTGGGGCAAGTTCTCAGCACTGCTCGCCCACTGCCTGCAAACGGACTCAGTGCTGTTAGGGGTGGCATGGTGGGAGTCAGACCAACCCTTTGGATTGTATGGGAGCTGGGTGAAGCCTGTGACTGCCAGTTTTCTCCCACTTCCCTGACAACCTGCATGACTAAGCAAAGGCAGCCATAATCCTCCTAGGTACACAACTCCACCGACCTGGGAACCTTACCCCCATCCCCGAGAGCAGCCACAGCAAGACCCACTCAAGGAGAGTCTGAGCTCAGACACGCCTAGCCCTGCCCCCACCTGATGGTCCTTCCCTACCCACCCTGGTAGCTGAAGACGAAGGGCATATACTCTTGGGAGTTCTAGGGCCCCACCCACCGCGATTCCTCTCTATACTCTTCACAGCTGATGCTTTCTGGAATGTGCCACCTCTTGGTAGGAGGCCAACCAGCACAATAATAGAGCATTAAACCACCAAGGTTAAGAGCACTCAAAGAGTACATTTCACCCCACTGCCACCTACACCAAAACAGGTGCTTGTATCCTCGGCTGAGAGACCCATAGACAGTTCATATCACAGGACTCCGTGTGCAGACAACTCCCGGTACCAGCCCAGAGCCTGGTAGACTTGCTGAGTGGCTAGACCCAGAAGAGAGATGACAGTCACTACAGCTCACATAGAATACACATTCTATTCAACAGCACATGGAACTTTCTCCAAGATAGACGATATCATAGGCCACAAAAGGAGGCTCAATCAATTTAAGAAAATTAAAATTATATCAAGCACTCTCTCTGACCACAGTGGAATAAAACTGGAAATCAACTCCAAAAGGAACCTTCAAAACCATGCAAATACATGGAAATTAAATAACCTGCTTCTAGATGATCATTGGGTCAAAATTGAAATCAAGATGGAAATTTAAAAATTTGGCACAGTGAATGACAATAGTGACAAAACTTATCAAAACCTTAAGAGGGAAGTTCATAGCCCTAAATGCCTACATCAAAAAGACTGAAAGAGCACAAACTGACATTCTAAGGTCACATCTCAAGGAACTAGAGAAACAAGAACAAACCAAATTCAAACCCAGCAGAAGAAAGGAAATAACCAAGATCAGAGCAGAACTAAATGAAATTGAAACAATTTGATGAGTTGAAAAAGTTGTCAAATGAAAAAAAACACACAAAAGATAAATGAAAGAAAAAGCTGGTTCTTTTAAAAGATAAATAAAACTGATAGACCATAAGCAAGATTACAAACAAGAAAAGAAAAAAAGTGAAAAGAAGAGAGAAAAATCCAAATAACATCAATAAGAAATGAAATGGGAGATGTTACAACTGACACCACAGAAGTACAAAAGATCATTCAAGACTACTATGAACACCTTTACACACATAAACTAGAAAACCTAGAAGAGATGGATAAATTCCTGGGAAAATACAACCCTCCTAGCTTAAATCAGGAAGAATTAGATATCCTGAATAGACCAATAACAAGCAGCAAGATTGAAATGGTAATTTAAAAATTACCAACACAAAAAAGTCCAGGGCCAGACGTATTTACAGCAGAATTCTACCAGACATTCAAATAAGAATTGATACCAATCCTTTTGACAATATTCTACAAGATAGAGAAAGAGGGAACCCTCCCTAATCCATTCTATGAAGCCAGCATCACACTAATATCAAAACCAGGAAAGGACATAACCAAAAGAGAAAACCACAGGCCTGATGAACATAAATGCTAAAATCATTAACAAAATACTAGCTAACTGAATCCAGCAACATATCAAAAAGATAATTTACCATGATCAAGTGGGTTTCATACCAGGGATGCAGGGATGGCTTAACATATGCAAGTCAATAAATAAATGTGATACACCAGATAAACAGAATTAAAAACAAAAATTGCATGATCATCTCAATAGATGCAGAAAAAGCGTTTGACAAAATCCAGCATCCCTTTATGATTAAAACTCTCAGCAAAATCGGCATACAAGGGACATAACACAATGTAATAAAAGCCATCTATAACAAACCCACAGCTAACATAATACTGAATGGGGAAAAGTTGAAAGCATTCCCTCTGAGAAGTGGAACAAAACAAGGATGCCCACTCTCACCACTCTTCTTCAACATAGTACTGGAAGTCCTAGCCAGAGCAATCAGACAAGAGAAAGAAATAAAGGGCATCCAAATTGGTAAAGAGAAAGTCAAACTGTCACTCTTTGCTGATAATATGATCATTTACCTTGAAAACCCTAAAGCCTTCTCCAGAAAGCTCGTAAAATTGATAAAAGAATTCAGCAAAGTTTCCAGATACAAGATTAATGTACGCACATCAGTCGCTCTTCTGTACACCAACAGCAACCAAGCAGAGAATCAAATCAAGAACTCAACCCCTTTTAAAACAGCTGCCAAAAAATAAAATAAAATAAAATACTTAGGAATATACCTAATGAAGGATTCTAAAGACCTCTACAAGGAAAACTACAAAATCCTGCTGAAAGAAATCATAGATGACATAAACAAATGGAAACACACCCCATGTTCATAGATGGGTAGAATCAATATTGTGTAAATGACCATACTGCCAAAAGCAATCTACGAATTCAATCCAGTTCCCATCAAAATACCACCATCATTCTTGACAGAATTAGAAAAAGCAATTCTAAAATTCATGTGGAACAAAAAAAGAGCCCGCATAGCCAAAGCAAGACTAAGCAAAAAGAACAAGTCTGGAGGCATCACACTACCTGATTTCAAACTATACTATAAGGCCACAGTCAACAAAACAGCATTGTACTGCTATAAAAATAGGCACATAGACCAATGGAACAGAATAGAGAATCCAGAAATAAACCCAAATACTTACAGCCAGATCTTTGACACAGCAAACAAAAACATAAAGTGGGGGAAGGACACCCTTTTCAACAAATGGTGCTGGGATAATTGGCTAGCCACATGTAGAAGAATGAAACTGGATCTTCATCTCTCACCTTATACAAAAATCAACTCAAGATGGATTGAGAACTTAAATCTAAGACTAGAAACTATAAAAATTCTAGAAAACAACATTGGAAAAACTCTTCTAGACATTGACTTAGGCAAATATTTTATGACCAATAACTCAAAAGCAAATGCAACAAAAACAAAGATAAATAGCTAGGACTTAATTAAACTAAAGAGCTTTTGCATGGCAAAAGGAACAGTCACCAGAGTAAACACACAACCCACAGAGTGAGAGAAAAATCTTCACAATCTATACATCTGACAAAGGACTAATATTCAGAAGCTGCAACAAACTCAAATCAGCAAGAAATAAACAAACAATCCCATCAAAAAGTGGGCTAAGGACATGAATAGACAGTTCTCAAAAGAAGATATACAGATGGTCAACAGACATGTGAAAAAATGCTCGACATCACTAATGATCAGGGAAAGGGAAATGGAAATCAAAACCACAATGCAATACCACCTTACTCCTGCAAGAATGGCCATAATGAAAAAATAAAAAAAAAAACAGTAGATGTTGGCATGAATGCAGTGATGAAGTAATACTTCTACACTGCTGGTGGGAATGTAAACTACTACAGCCATGGTGGAAGACAGTGTGGAGATTCCTTAAAGAACTAAAAGTAGAACTACCATTTCATCCAGCAATCCCACTACTGGGTATCTACCCAGAGGAAAAGAAGTCATTATACAAAAGAGATACTTGCACATGCATATTTATAGCAGCACAATTCACAATTGCAAAATCATGGAACCAATCCAAACATCAATGAATGGATAAAGAAACTGTGGTATATACATACAAGGGACTACTACTCAGCCATTAAAAGGAATGCATTGCTGGCATTTGCAGTGACCTGGATGAGATTGGAGACTATTATTCTAAGTGAAGTAACTCAGGAATGCAAAACCAAACATTGTATGTTTTCACCGATATGTGGGAGCTAAGCTATGAGGACACAAAGACATTAGAATGATACGATGGACTTTGGGGACTTGGGGGGTATTGTGGGGGGGGGGCGACAGACAAAAGATTACAAATAGGGTTCAGTGTGTACTGCTTGGGTGATGGGTGCACCAAAATCTCACAAATCACCACTAAAGAATTTACTCATGTAACTGAACATCACCTGCACCCCAATAACCTATGGGAAAATAAAAAATATTTTTAAAAATATACACACACACCCGTTCTTTACATCCTGCTTTGAATCAGTTTTCACATCTTACTAGCTCTTTAATTTAATGTGTTAAACAAAATATTTAACACATGCTCATTTTGTTTCTGTATAAGGGTCAGTGTGTTTGGCTAGCTGAGAGCATCTAGTGATGACTTCTGCTTCACTTTCTCCCCACTGGTGATGGCATAATCCTGAGCTCACAAATGGCAGTGGATGCAGGGCCTCCTATTTTTCTCTTTCAGCTGTCATACCTCAATATCTATGGGAATAATCAAGAAATATTTATACTTGGAGTACCTTCCCAATGCATTTTTAGCTCTTTTCTCCCTCTCAAACTATCTGTGATAAAGAACCAGTATTTTTCTCTCCAATCCACTGCAGAATAACATTTTTGTCAAATACAATAAAAGTGAATTACTAGAAAAATAATCATATGCTCAGATTTCACAACAATGTCAAATTGTTATAGAAGTTGTTAAATGCTAACTCTGAATTTGTATACTTATCTCATGGTTACAGACAGTTTTAGGGCTGACACCAGTCTGCAGTTCACATTTTGAGAAGTACTGCTTTATTAAAAGTGCAGAAAAGACTTAAATTCCCTGGGCCAACTTGTCCTGTAAAATCCCACCAGACCAAAAAGGCCCAGGTCTACACGGCTCTTTCCTGAGGTTGTACAGAGTATGGGAGGGGCAAGGGCTGAATCTCTGAATGTCTCAATCTCTTCCTTGTTCTGAACCAGTGGCCCTTCCAGGCTTAGACTTTTGAAAGGAGGGTCCCCCATGAACATTCTCACTCTTCCAACTTTTCTCCTCCAAATCTAGTTTCTTGTCTTTTATTCATCTTATTCTCCATATTAAGTAGAAAATAGGTCTAGCTCCAGTAATAAAGACCAAAATAAGAATGGCTTAAATAAGGTAGGAGTGTTTCTCTCTTTAACAGTCTGAGCATGAACAGTTTGTGGCTATCAGACATCTTGGCAGTGTGTGAACCCTGACTCCTGTCTTGCAGCTCTGCAGTCCTCAGCACACAGCTCCCTTTTTGTGATCTAGGAGCCATTCCAGCTTCCCCGTCATCATGTCTACAGTCTAGCAGGGGGAAGGAGGATGAAGGGAGAAGGGGAGACCATGCTCCTCCTTCTAGGGACACGACCCAGAAGTTGCACATATTACTTCTGCTCACATCCAAGTGGCCAAAGCCTAGTCACGTGGCAACACTGACAGACAAGGGAGTTGGGAAATGTCGCCTTTAATCTGAGCACCACGTGCCCGGCTAAAACTCCGGGATCTGTTACTAAAGCAAAAACAGAGATGGATATTGGGAAGCAACTAGTGATCTCGGCCACCATCTTAAATTTCCAGAGTCAGGTACTTCTGTTCTCCCTTCGGTAGCATCCTGTCCCAACAAAGAGGAGATACTGCCCCTTAGCACCTTGTTCCTTGCAGAACTTGGGTCAGATGCTCACGAGGCTTTCTTTTGCTTGTCACACACACTCCAAAGGGGTGGATTGTGCTCTGCTCTTATCAGGGTGAATGCAGAGTCTCCAATTCCAGTTCAATTTCCTTCCTAAAAAGAAAGACTGGCTATTTTACTTACCAGAAGAACTGAAGACATCTAGCCAAGGCAAGTCTTTAAAATGGAAAGGCAGCCCAGCTTACTCTCACGTGGTGGGAGGACTATTTCTCACCTAGCAAACTTTGGCTCTGCCTGTTCAGAAACAATAGACCTTGTTATTCCTGTTAAGGAGAACTGGATTCTTCCTTGTTCTGCCTAAGCCTGCTCATACTCCTCTTCTTTTGCCATCCAGGAAGGAGGACACCAACTCCTCTGAAATGGTTTGGATCTGTGTCCGCACCCAAATCTCATGCTCAATTATAATCCCCAGTGTTGGAGCTGAGGCCTGGCAGGAGGTGAGCGGATCACGGGGGCGGCTTCCTCACGATGGTTTAGCACCATCCTCTTGGTGCTGTTGTCATGATAGTGAGTGAGTTCTCATGAGATCTGGTTATTTGAAAGTGTGCAGCACCTCCCCACTCACTCTCTTTTGCTCCTGCTCCCACCATGTGGAAGCTTCACTCTCCCTTCACCTTTTGCCATGATTAGAAGCTTCCTGAGGCCTCCCCAGAGGTAGAAGCCACTATACTGCCTATATAGCCTGCAGAACCATAAGCCAATTAAAACTCTTTTCTTTATAAATTAACCCAGTCTCAGGTATTTCTTTATAGCAGTGCAAGAACAACGAATACAACCTCATTCCATTATTTTTTAATTTCAAGAACTAGCTGATCATTATGATAATATACAACGATAACAATAACTAAACTTGATTGAGATTTACCAAGCACCAGGTGCTCCTTTCAGTGCTTTACCTGCTTTGCTTTATTTAATCCTTACAAGAATCCTTTGACGTTAGCGGGATTGCTGTTGTTTTTCCACTTATGAAAACGAACCAGTGTTAAAAAAGGTTAAATAACCTGCCCAAGACCATACAGAACTAAACTCCCTGGTTAAGATTTTTTAAAAATTCGTATTTTGCTTTATTTTTAAATGAATAGTTACTGGGAATTTTTCTAACGACCAATTTTCACTGCATAAAAAAGTATGAAAAAAAAAATCACCCACCCTATCATTTTCCCAAAGCTAGCCACTGTAAACATATTGCTGCCACTGTGTTCCAATTTGGGGACATTTTGTGACTGTTCGAATTTGGGTACATTTTGCTAGACTTCTGGGGCACGAAAAATATTCCCAGGGGGCCAAAGAGAACAAGATGAAGTATTTTCAAAGTCTCTTTTCTCTGTGAAAAAAACTATCATGCTTTATTTAGTGCTCGTTCTTCTCTCTGAGCTCTTTTTAACATTCATTGACTGTTAGCAAAAGATGCCTTCTTGTGTCAGTCATCTTCTGAGCACATTGGTGGCCTGTCCTCAGCACTCAGTGGTGCATTCATGGTGGCCTTGCTTATTCTCCTCAGCATCACCCTCATAACCAAGCAAAGTATTCCGAGCACAGGGGCTGCTCAAGAGATTATTTCATTTATTTCTGTACGCAATTGTAGAAGAAGAATTCCTGCATCTAGATATTGCAAAGAACTCTCTAGACTGACTTCTGGGTGCCCTCTATTCCCTCATTTAATTCATTCAATCCTCCAGTTCACTGTGAGGGTCCATTAGCCCCTTTACCAAGGAGGAAGCTGCAACTCAGATAAAGTGATTTGCCCAAGGTCCCTCAGAGACCAAATGACAAAATCAGGGCTGGCAGCAAGGTTTTCTGACCCCAAGCCTGGCCTTCTTGTTCTGATACGACAGCTGTTCACTCTCTGCCACAATTACCAGGCTGTGGGAAAACCCTGGCATTGTGGGGAGGGGGCAGAAGGAGCACATCAACGGCTTGTGTCTGCATTGCGTGGTCCACTAGCTCACTGTGCGAGGCCCGGATGGGGCTCCATGGTGCACTCTCGGCAGCCTCCGGCTCCTCGTTTTTCTAGGGAGATTCTTTCATTCCTTTCTCCCTGCCCCCTCACCTCCCTACTGAATACAGAAACGACCCCAGGAATAAAATGCAAGGGCTCCACCAACATAAAGCAAAGGTTAGAAATTGAACTCCACCCCTCCCGAAGCCAGGAAATTCCAGAGACGCGGTTCTCATGGCAAGGGGACTTCAAGTTACATACTTTGCAGTCTGGCTAACGGGTTGTACTTTTCAGTGTGAGGCTTAAGACAGGGTCTGCTTGTGCCACATGGGTGCCTCCGGGCTCTCAGACCCATATTAGATTGCACACAGGCTGTACTGTGGATTAGCTGTGAGATTTGCAAATGTATAGTTTACAATGTGGTAAGAACCTGGCGGCCAGGGAGCGTGAGTGAACTCTGAGAGCGTTTACTGTGGTTGTTCATGTTTGGGGAGACCTGTTCAACCCTCGAGGCTGCATTAGCATAGTTGGGGCCTATACGAATCAGTCTAAAGTTAATTTACAGTTAGTTTCAGGAGTTCTCCCTCCTCCCCAAGGAACTGGCTATGCTTCCCTGGGTAAAACTGTGAATGCCTCAGAAGTCTAGATAACCTGGGATGCCCAAGACTTTAATAGACTGTTTTATGCCTGTTGTTTGACATACATTGTGCTCTTAATCCTCCCAACAGTTCTATTGTTGTCTCCATTTCACAGAAGAAAATGAATGGTCTTTATTAGAAGTGGTTTCTTAATCAGCTGTGAGCTAAATCTGGGGGTCCTATGGCTCACCTCATCCTGGTCTTTAGGTTCCCAGTGAGTGGGCAAAGTGCCGGTTCCCAATGTCTAAGGCTGACCACCAACCGCCTGCCCACTGCTCCTCTCCCACCAAAGCAATGCCTAGAGAGTTCTCTAACCCATTGCAAGGCGCAAGGCAGATCCTCACCCGGAGAATGGAGAACCCCAAGAGTTTCTCTACAAGTCACCCTAGAATGGAAGCCTGAGGTTCCCATGACTTCCTTTCCCCCCTCCCTGAGCGGTTTCACAGGGCAGGCCCCAGGCCTCTACTTATCACTTCTGCATCTTCAATGGTCTGTGTTTCACCAACAGAAGCCAAGCCCAAGGGTCTCATGTGAGTCCCCAGATCAGTACTTTGATTTGGGGATCTTTCTCACTTCTTTTCTACATCCCCCTTTTCCCCTCTATTCCTCTTCTATTTCCCTGTGGCTTCCTGTGCCTTCTAGATCCCAGCAGCCCTTGCAGGCCAGCCTGCCTCGGACCACACTCTCATGGGGGAGGCCTCACCTTCCCCTCCTCCATCCCTCCTCTCCAGGCCTCCTGCCAGACTTCCTCCCAGCCAGCTGTCACTCAAAGAAAGATCTGATAAAATCAATTAATAATGACCGCCACTATAACCAAACTTTCTATAACAGAAAAATGTATTTAACAAACATTCTCTCTGAATTCTCACATTAGCCTGTGATATTATTCTCCTTGTTTCACCAGTAATGAAGGAAATAAATATCCATCTCTCTAAGAGGTTAAGTGACCTGTCCCAGATCATGCAACTAAGTGTTAAGATTTGAATCCAAGTCTTCTCATTCTAAATACCTGACTTGCCCTTGCCCGCCCTCCCTCCCTCCCTTCCTTCCTTCCTTCCTTCCTTCCTTCCTTCCTTCCTTCCTTTTCTTCTTCTTCTTCTTTTCTTTCTTCTTTCTTTTACTTTCTTCCTTTCTCTTTCTTCTTTTTCTTTTCTTTCTCTCGCTCTCTTTTACTTTCTCTCTTCCTTTCTCTCTCTTTCTTTCTTCTTTTTCTTTCTCTCGCTCTCTTCCTTTCTCTCCCTTCCTTTTCTCTCCCTCTCTCTCTTTCTTTTCTTTCTTTCTTTCTCTCTTTCTCTCTTCCTTTTCTTTCTTTTCTTTCTCCTTCTTTCCTCCTTCTCTCTTTTATTTTTTACCAGCTGCCGCTTCCTCACCACTGCCCCACTGAGGGTTAATGCCTGCACAGGACTTAATCTGGTTCTTTTCCCAGTGGGGTTTGATCTAGTGCTTGGACCAGGATAGTAAGCCAGCATTAGAGAGTGGCTGAGGGGCGAGCCTGGAAGGGCCTTTCCAACTCCCTTCCAAGCAGCCTCAGAGCAGAGGGCTCCCGCTTGACCTGCTCAAGAGATAAGTGAGTCATGCTCATGCAGAGCTTCTGAGGGCTCTTTTCTGCCAAATTCTAGAAGGCAAAGCAAGGGAAGGAAGACTTGCTTGCTGTACCATTCTGAGTGGCAAGCTGACATTATGGAGCCTCTAGGCTCTTCTTCTCTTCCTCTTCTCTTGATTTCTGGAGGTTAATTCTTCACTGTGAGGCAGAGAGGCCTCTCTCAGAGACTCTGGCTGTGGTTGCAAAGCAGGTCCTGCTGCCCAGGAGGCTCAGTCTGGTGTGAATAAAGCTAGTAATATCCGCCTCCTCCCTACATTCTGCCAGAAAGTTCCCCCAACCCTTTATTAAGTATTTGTTGCATAAATAAATGAATCCTGCTCTACCTCTTTGTTCATGGAGCTAAGTCCCCAGTCAACTCATTCTTACAGATGGGTCCTTAAGAGCTTAAGAGGTCCCTTTTTGCTGGAGCAATGCTCAATTAAAAAAAAAAAAAAAAGATTACTACTGTGAAACTTAAAGGCCCCATATCTCTTGGCTATAGAAGCTAATTTTATCAGAAGTCATTGTAGTTTACAAGCAAATCTCATATGCAGATGAACATTGATGCAGGCTGCCTTTTACATAATTGAACTAGATGGTTGGCCATTTGGTGTAACTGCAGAAGGGCTGGAATATCTCCTCTACCCTGAATGTCACTCACACTGTTCTGTCTCATTGCCTGGGATCCTGCCATTGGAGGTGCACTACCTGTCATCTTAAGAGCCTTTGAGATAAGCGTTGTCAACAATTCAACATGTGGTTGGCATGACACTAAATATTCAGATACATGCATCTCCGTTACTGGGGTTGTGTAAAGATAGTATCACTATCCTAACCAAATTAAAGAAAACCTACCCAAGATGAGATTCACGTGCTTCTTATTTTCTGAAACTGAAGGTACTTCATATCTCCAGAAGTGTCATGAATTCCAGGCCCCAAGCCTAGAAAAGGAAGGAAGAGTGAAGAAATTAAAAATGGCCTTGAAATTAGAGTGTGAAACAAGAAACAAGCAAGGAGTAGGAAAGAAGAGTGGAAAAGGAGATGCTGATGGTGGAGACAGCAAAGAGAACTATGGTGCCCCTTTTCTACAGGGAAGCAATGATTTGTTCCTCATGAGCTATGAATCTTTTCTCCCTGGACTCACTTTATTCCAGTTTGTCTCAGGGCCTGGAATCCCAGCTTCAGGGACGAGCTCCTTTGCAGACTTAACAGCCTTTTAGCAAACAGTCACTGTTTAGCCTGGGGCTGGTTCCATGCAATTGCCAGTCTGCAGTCATCTTCTGCTTTCTCTGATGAAGGTCACATCAGGTGAGGCTGGGCTGGGTACACCTAGTCACTTGTGTAGATGTTTTGTTCACATCTTCACAGCTGTGACAAAGAAGGTTTAGGAAAAACTAAATGTGTGGCTTAGACCTAATCAAGTTGCTCAGTGAGATTATTTACCCCAAATGCAGGGAGCTGGAGTTAAAGATGGGGGTTCATTCAGCAATGACAAAGCAATGCATTTCCTCATTTGTATCATCTGGCTTCCAAGCCTCTGCTTTTCCAGTTCTCATTCAGAGCCAAGGATTAACTGCTCTGGAGAATCAGGACGATTAGCAGATGTTGCTTTGCCTGTGTTCTTTTCTGAATCAAATCTGTTTGTAGATATTGGGTGTATGAAGATCAGCCCTGACCCAACACTCTCAGATGTCAGGGCCATGCACTTCTCCCCCAGTGTGGTGTTTTCTAAAGCATTGGCTCTCCAGCACAAAAGACAGCTTCAGTCTGTTTAGCAAATGGCTACTGCCATAATCTGCAATGGGCACAGCATGTCTCACCTTTAAGCTTCTGCCAGGGCTTCTGGACTGCAGGGGTAGGAGAGGACAGAACATGCAGCTTGACTCTAACTTTCAGAGCATTCTTCATGGTTCCAGGAAGCTCTCTCCTCTTAACCCTGAAGAATCTCATTTCACCTCCTTTGGATCTCTGAAAATGCTCCCCAAAACTCAGGAAGAAGACTTACATCTTTAGCATCCTTTTTTCTCTCCCAGTTGCAACACATTACAGCAGCATTTTCAAACTCTTTGGTTTCAGGACTTCTTTTCGTGCTCTAATAATTACCAAGGATTCCAATGAACTTTTGCTTATATGAATTATATCTATCAATAATTTCCATATTAGCAAGTAAGACTGAGAAAAATCGAATATTCATGACTTCATTAAAAATTGAACATTTATGACTTCATTAAAAATAACAATAATAAACCCATTATGTATTAACACAAATAACACTTTTATGAAAAATAACTACATATTCGGAAATAGCAGCAAAATCTAGTGAGAAGCCTAGCACAGACTTCAATTTTTGAAAATCTTTTTATTTATTAGAAGCCAGCTTGATTCTCATATATGCTTCTGAATCCAGGGTGTTGTGATATAACACATCATATGAGCTGTGGAAAATGCCAGTGTACACTTATGAGAGAATGAAAAAGGCAAATCATGTCTTAGTATTGTCATGAAGATAGTTTTGACTCATGGACCACTTTGGGAACCACTGCTTTATAGTGTTAGAGTTGTTAGGCTTCCTAACACCAACCACCTTACCCATGTGCATGAACACACACACACGTGCATGCTTGCATGTGCTGCCTACTATTTTTATTTTGGCAATATCATTATGTTCTTGGGATAACTGAAAACTGCACTGAGAATCCCAGCATTCTGCTCTGCTAACTAGTACCAGAAGAGAAGTTATGGACCTCACTTTAGAGCCTCATAGTCCTGGATTTGGATCCTGTCTCTGTCACTACTAAACTCTGTGGCCTGGGGGAAAATTACATAATCTCTTTTAAGTCTCATCTTCTTCTTCAGTAAAATGGAGACAACAATAGAGCTGTTGGGAGGATCAAGAGCACAATGTATGTCAAACAACAGGCATAATATCTGGTAGAGAAAGAATAGGTGCTTAATACATAGTAGATATGATTATCATCATTGCTGTTATTATTACTCAATAACAGTGTAAGCTACATGAGTGTGGGGGGTTTTGTTTGTTCACTGCTATAACTAAACTCTACACCTTTAGTTAGTGCTCAGGAAATATGAATGTATGGACTTTTATACAAATTCAACTTCCTTCAGAACCTACCATCCTGACTTGAGGTAAATTTAGTCATATGAGAGAAGAACAGGTGGCCCCTACCCCTGTGAGCTTTTGGCCTAATTAGGGGGAGGAAAGACTGATACTTAAGAAATAGAGCAGTAACAAAGGTGTAGGGTAAAGAGTTGAAATGAGCAGGACCACCAGCATTTATTGCCATTGGTCACAGATGGGAAATTCCAACACCTGGCATGGGGATTGGTGTTGGCTTTGAGGTCTATTTGCCCACTGCTGTTTGAATTATTCTAGCAACTTGCATGAACAACCATGGAGTCGGAGGAGACGGAGTAGACAGTCCTCAAAGATGGTTACCATCAGGATCACTTGAGGCCAGGAGTTTGAGACCAGCTTGGCCAACATGGCGAAACCCTGTCTCTACAAAAAATACAAAAATTAGCTGGGCATGGTGGCACCTGTCTGTAATCCCAGCTACTTGGGAGGCTAAGGCAGGAGAATTGCTTGAAGCCAGGAGGTGGAGGTTGCAGTGAGCCGAGATTGCACCACTGCACTCCAGCCTGGGCGACAGAGCAAGACCCTGTCACACACACACCCACACACAAATATATATATATATATATTCTTCCTGGCATACTTCTCCTCCCATCAAGATCTCTATTTGATCTGGGCTGGCCTCGTGACTTGCTTTAACAATAGAATGCCGTGGAAATGACATTCTGAAACTCCCAAATGCAGTTTCTTTCTTTTTTCTTTTTTCCTTTTCCCTTTCTTTTCTTTTCTTTTTCTTTTTTCTCTTTTTTTGACAAAGTCTTCTTCTATTGCCCAGGCTGGAGTGCAATAGCATGATCTCAGCTAACTGCAACTTCTGCCTTCTGGGTTCAAGAGATTCTCCCCCTTCAGCCTCCTGAGCAGCTGGGATTATAAGTGCACACCACCATACCCAGCTAATTTTTGTATTTTTAGTAGAGACAAAGGTTTCACCATATTGGCCACGCTGGTATTGAACTCCTGACCTCAGGCAATCCACCTGCTTCAGCCTCCCAAAGCGCTGGGATTACAAGCGTGAGTTGCCGCCCTCAGCCACAGTTCTTTCTTAAGACTTTTGCTTCTTTTCTCTTGGAAGTCAGCAGCTGAGTAAGAAGTCTGACCACCCTAAAAGAGCCACCATGTGGGAAGAAAGCCAAACAGAAGGAAGGGCCATATGGAGAAGCACCAAGGCACCAGACATTGCAAGAAGCCTGCCTTAACCTTCCAGCCCAGCCCATCTAGCAGCTGACTGTAGTCAAGGAGTGACCCCATTTACATTTAATACTAAGTGGAGCAGAACCACCTGACTGAACTCTGACACACTGCAGAATCATGAGAGATGATGAATTGTTGTCTTAAGCCCTTGTGTGTTGGGGGGCATTGCTTATGCCACAACAGAAAACTGCAACAGGAGGACAGGGGCTGGGTACAAAGAGGGAAAGGTGGTAGAGCCGTGGCACTCATAAACCTCAGGGTCTGGTAGATGGCAGCCTTCCCCTTCAACCTCTGGCACAGAGAATATAGACGCAACACCCTTTTACGAAGGTATGTCTGGATTTAAAATTATATCCTTAAAGAAAATCTTACAAGCAATTGTGAAGTTGGAAGAATGTTAGGTAACAGATAACAGAGCTGCCAGGAGAGACATGTCCAAGTTCAACATCACTAAATGAGCATATCCATCCTGGTGGTAATTGCACCCACTGTGGTTCCTCTTGAATATTTTTACTTTGCAGGCCACTTCCATGGGGCCAACTAATTCTTGCTGCCAGCGCTTGCTCATGTTTCTCCCCTTCTCTAGACTGTCCTTTCCTTTTTTCTCTTTCAATCTAATTCTACCCTTCTTCAAGATTCTGCTTGGCCCGTGGTCTCCATCACAGGGCTTTTCTAACTCCAGCTCGCACTGGTTACACCCTCCCCTGAAAGTCCACGGCCTCAGCATATGTGATATGTGGCATACACTTTGCCACTGAGAATTCAAGCATCAGCATCACAGATGGTTAGATGTGACTGGACTTCAGAGATGGTGTCTAAGACAGGAAACTGGAGCTCAGGGAAAGTAACTTGCCTAGGCAAATCACTAACTAACTATTTGACAACTAACTACTTGTCTTGTAGTTAGTTAATGGAATACAGAACATCAACACTGCAACTCTGTAGTTTTGGTAATCCAAATTTACCAAGTACCTGAATTAAAAATAGAATCAGGACAGAGCCCATTGGGAACCAGCAACTGCAAAATGGGCTTATGCCTGCTGTAAAACAAAGAGAAGACACTCAGAGGGAGCAGTTACAAAGTTGACTTCTATCAGACTATATGTTTGGCAAGGGAAGATATTCAGAACAAGCATTATCTGGGGGAAAATATTGAGATCAAAACCATAAAAACATATCTGTTGGCCAGGTGTGATAGCTCACACCTGTAATCCCAGCACTTTGGGAGGCCAAGGAGGGAGGATCACAGGAGTTCGAGACTGGCTTGCCTAACACAGTGAAAACCCATCTCTACTAAAAATACAAAAATTAGCCAGGCATGGTGGAGCATGCTCGTAATCCCAGCTACCTGGGAGGCTGAGGCAGGAAAATTGCTTGAACTCGGGAGGTGGAGGTTGCAGTGAGCCAAGATCGCACCACTGAACTCCAACCTGAGCAACAGAGCAAGACTGCATCTCAAATAAATAAATAAATAAATCTGTTTGGCCAGAGCCTATAGTTTGAATAGTTCTGCTGTAATGAACAAAGTCTCTGTGTCACAAAGTTCCCAGCCTGTGTGACACTGCCCTTGAACCACAGCATTTTGGAAAGCATACTCCAGTCCCTTGTCTCTTGTCATGAATTAAGACCATCCACCTGTATTTGCAACATTAGCTCAGTTGAAAAGGTAATTATGGCTCATTAGGATAGTTGAGCAGAAATCATACCCAACTCGACAAAAGAAGACCTGAATAAAAACAAAGAAAAAGAAGAATCACATTTAAGTGTGCGGTGTTAGCCCTTTTATAACAGATTGTGTAAGTAAACTGATGAGTTTTGTAATCATCAAATTATTGTCGATTTATTTGTTAAGGCATTTAAAACAATCAGGGGAATTTGATATATTAGAATTGTGAAGACTTTAATTGCTTATGTGTGCATGAAATGTTTACTTGTTAGGGAGAATCTAGTTAAGTGGATGTTTTTGAGTAATTAATTACTCATTAGTGTGTGAATATTTTCAAAATCTTAATTGCTTGAAGATTAGTGAATTGCATATCAAAGTAGGTAGGAGTTGTTGTGAACACTTCTTTCCATCTCCCAAAGTTGCTGGGACATAACAAGCTTTGAATTCTCCTGGGGGAATTCCCCACTCTAGGGCTGGTCACCCTAACACCTCCCTTGATCACATTCATTTTCCATTGTGGCAGCAGAGATTCAGTATCCTCTCTTTTTTATCCTTCACTGCTAAGAGCAACCCCAAGTTATCTTTACATTTTAAATTAATTGCTTTTAACATAACTGAATGAGACTTTTAACCCAATGACAGCAAGAGACCAGGTTCTACAAAGAACTGAATTAGGTGCAGCTCTTGTCAAGAAACATCCCTGAGGACATGACACAAAAGGGAAGGTGTTTCCATTGCCAGAGAAGGGAGAGTCTCAACACACTCACCTGGAAAGTACTGTGCTTTTGGATGGTGCTGGCAGGCAGGTGTCCCAGGAGAGATTCTGAAGGAGGTGGTTACGACAGGCTCCAGAACTGTTTTAATAGATCGTTATAAGGAGGAAGACATAACAAACCAAGGGAGGCCAGGAGTCATGGCTCCAGCCTCTCCTTCCTCAGTCCCTGAAACCCCCTACACCTTCACTCAGGGCCAGACAAGTATGCCTTTCCTCAGGTATGAAGAAAGCCTGAGAAGGAAGATAGAGCAAGGCCAAGGGTACAGTGAGCTTGGTTTGAGGAGAAAGCCTGAGGGAGAAACTTGGGAAAGGCTGTTTCAGAAAGAAGAGCTCCCAGGATGGCCAACGCTTATAACCCTAAACGTGACAACTAGGATTTTATTTGGAAGCCAGTTGGTTACAGAGGCTGGTGATGCAGGAAAGTGCATATTGCCAAGAGAGAAGGAACGAGGAGTAACTTGGACCACAGGGAGAAAGCTGCTGAGTCAGGGGAAGGGATGCACATTATCTTGAAAAGCAAAAGGCAGCCCCAGAAGATATGGGGAAGAAAAGAGCCCCATCCAAGGGGTAAGAAGGGAGAATCCTGGAGAAAAGTCACAAGGGTCTTTTGGCCATCAGGCAGTTCAGAAGCAGGGATGACTAAGAGACTGTGGGACTAGATTGAGGTGAAAATCTGACGTGAGAAAAAGCATTTGAGTTGCGTGAATAAAGGCCAGTGAAAACTGCAAGAAATTGAGTTTTCCAGAATGGTGACATTTGGGACCAAATGCCAGCCTTGGTGCCAAGAAGGGTTTCTACATCCATTGCAAGACCTTTGAAAGTTAATCCTGTTGTGGTGGGAAAAGTTGTCCCTTTATTTGTACAGTCTGTTATTTTGCACTTCCAGGAAAACACAGTGATGTGAGTCACCCTGTGTCTTCCATCTCTGGGGAAGAAGGTTGTGTTTAGGAGAGCTAATAGACATGAAAGCCGGGAACATTCAAAATACAGCTTATGGAAGTATTTCAGAACAAATTCATTTTCATTCAAACAGAATCAGTAGATATTGACCACAGCAGGACTGGCTGATGTGAGAGGGATGGACAACGGCAGAAATATGAACACTGGTCATCACTGACTGCACCGAGCACCATGTACACACTCGGCATTGCTTTAAGCACTCTGCATACACCGTGTCACTTAATCCTCCTGACAGTCTGTCTTGTGAGACAGTTCTACTACTCATGAGTAAGGGTCCTAGGGTACAGAGTGGTGCGGTAACTTGCCCTATAGCCCAGCACTGCTGGGGGTATAATGGAGGTTGGTCTGAACCCCAATACACAGCTGAGGATGGGGTGATGGGGAAGCAATAGTGACAGGCAGCACCGAGATCTGAGAGGGGACCACATACAGAGACGGCTTAAACCAAGAGCCAGTCTTGGCTTAAACTAGAAACAAGTTTTGATGTGTTTCACATGGGGAACGATGGACAATCTGCATGTTTGTAGCTGTACCACTTATTGGCTACCTGAGACTTCTTGCTTTTCCATATGTATATTTTCAGGTATTCATGTTTTGTTCCCTCAACTAGACCAACAGCTCCTGAAGACCGGGTCTGTGCTGTGGGTCTCCTGCCTCCTGCTTGGTACCTATGACTAAGCTCAAAAACCCTTCATTGGAAACGGAGCTGATTAATCTTTTCAGTCTCTTGTTCTACCCTCTCTGTAAATGAAGGACGGTAAAACCCCAAACATTTAAAAAATGTGGCAAGCAAATTTTGTAAATAACGTGATTGGGGATTTTCTAAATGATATACCAGTAGAATGAATTTAATGATGCCCCACATTTTAATGAAACTCTTTTCATTCTGTCATAGGTTTGGTGTTTAATTTAAAAGGTTACACTAGACTTTTGGTCAATTTCTCTTTTGTATTTGTCATTCTACTGAAGTGTTTAAAAATTTATATTCTGCCTATAAAAATACAATCTTGGCTATCTGATTATCCTAAGAGTTATTTTTTGCTTTAAAGACAAAGAGGTTCTAGAGTTATCCTTTAGAATTTCTGTTGGAATAACATGTTGACCACAAAATGCTGAAAATGTGATCAAAAAAGAGAGAGAAAAGACAACATACAGGATAATGCTAATCCCTCCCTGATGTGCACCTGGGAGCAGAGAACTGACCCTACCAGGTCTGGAAGGGTTGAAACGCTGACAACATGTTGACAACTTTCTGATCAGATTCCATTTGTTACTCTTTCCCAGTACCGAAATGGATCAAGGACAGCAAGTCATCCTAGCTTTAGCAATAACAGACAGAACATCTTTCCAGTTAATGTGAAATTCTTCCCCCAGTGTGAAGCCAGCTTGGGAGACGCAGAGCTGCAAATGCCCCTCCGCTCATTAGAGCAGGAGTTAGTCTCAGCATTGTACAGTCTCTGAGGGGGATTTAAAAAAAAAAAAAAAAAAAAAAAAAAAAAAGGTTTCCTGAGGGAGGCCTGGGCAGGAGTGGTGAATCAACTATTGTCGTAACTGACTTCAGGGAAGTCCAGTATTAAGAAGGCCCCCGTTTTGTACAAACTGATCAAATGCAGATGTTTCCAGGGAGTTGACCTTATTGACCAAGACTTCACTGGAGATTGAATGGCAGACAGCCGGTCAAGAGTGGGGTGAAGGCATGTTTTGGCGGGAGAGTGTAAATGTATACATACAGTAGACAGGATGTGGATGATGCTGGGCAAACATCTGTTTTATTGATAAATACATGTTTTACTTCCAAAAGTTTGATACCAGAGAGATGTAGTGAAAAATAAATTTAGTTTTAGGCTTTGTTAGGTGCCTCATGTGCACGTCAAACGCTGAAAGAGATGAAGGGCAAACAAATATTAAAAATGGGTTCAACCTTCCATCTTCCTAAAATATCAGATTTCATATAAAACTCATCAGCTGAGCTAAGTATTAGGCTTGATCAATGGCAGGAAACTAGGGGATCAAATGCTAATAAATCAGAAACAGATATCCCCTCTTGAGAAGAAAATATATCACAAAACTGAAAATGAGAAAATCATCTGATGATTTTTTAATGCATGTGCATGGAGAAAATAAGCTTTTTTTGTTTTTGCTTTTTAGGATCAGGGAGTGCTGCGTCTTAGAGACAAAGAATAAGATTCTTAAACACCTTATCCAGACTTTGACTTTAACACATGCAAAAGAAACAAGAAAGATTCCTATATTTGGTGAAGAATGAATACTGAGTAGTATTCTGTTTGAGGGTGGGTGGATATTAAAATGGCAAAGTGAACACATTCAAACCTTGCTAATAACATTTTGCCAGATGTTTTCATACATTTTTTCTCTTTGGGAATTATATCCTCAGCCCTCAGCTTCAACCTCTCTGCCTTTTAAAAATACATTGGTTCACAATTCCATGCCTTTACTTCTTAGTATTTTTTCCCTTATTTTCATTTTGTGAAGTATGTGTTTTATTGAAATAAAACATATATACAGAAAAAATGCATGCCTTAAGTTCACAAATGTGTAAGCTCAATGAGTTTTCATAAGGCGAACACACCTATGTAACAGAACATTATCAGTGACTACTCCTCTGAGGGTAACCACTACCCTCACTATAGTGGGGGTAGCGTAACACTAGGGATTACTGCATGTTTTTGAGCTGTATATAAACAGAAGCATAAAGTACGTATTCTTGCGTCTGGCTTCTTTTAGTATTATGTGTTTGCGATTCATCCATGGTGGTTAGTTCTGTATTTATTGATATTCAGATGGTATTGTTTTTAATAATATGGATATATTCATTTCTTTAATGCAGTCTTGTAGGTACAGAAACATGTCGATTTATTTCAGCATATTGACCAGTCTCAGCACTCAGAAGAGTTCAACAAAGTAAGCAACCACCAGCAGAAATCACAAAGAATCCACTGAGCTGTGACAAAATTCTCAAACTGACATGTCTGTAATGAAAGGCGCGTTATCACAAACACCTTTGAAACCTTCATGTTTGGTTCCCATGTCTTTTTCTTAAAAACATACAAGCAAATAATTTTTTTTCTTTGACCCACCTTAAACAAGAACCCAGAGAGTGTGGTCCTGCTCTCTCAATGGAGACCATTTGCTTCTGTGAAAACAGAGAACTAAATTAAATTAGAAAATCCTGGTATTCAGTAGGACTGAATTTCCTTTCCTTCCTACTTTCCCATTCCACAATCTATCACCTAGAGTAATTAAGACCAGGGAGGTATCATCTTCACTGGATTAACCTTAACTAAATTGTACTCATTCAACATGTGCCCTTTTGATTAGTCCGAGCAGGGCCTGCTGTCTCGGATACACCCACCTTGTAATTCTACACACTTAATTAATTTCAGATGAATAGAGAGGGGGGATAAACTAAATTCTCCAATTAATAAACTATAAGTCCTTATAGGTATCAGGCTAGCTCAAGATTTTCATTCTTCCTTTATTTCTTTACTCTGCAAAGGCTAAGTGGAGATTGAAATTGGGGGGGGGAAAAAAACACCACACAACACATACACACAGCTGCAATTGTTCGAGGCTGGTGAGGGGGTGCCTGGGCAGTTTCATCATCGTAAAGGGCAGACCTTAAGAACTGTTGGTAAAATAGATTATTTTTCTGCCAAGCATAATTTTTAATGTCCTTCTCCACCTGGACCTCAATATTTGGTTTTTATTTGCACATATTTCCTGTTCTATGCACAGATTCTTGGTTATGCAAATTCAATATTAATGCCACTAATTTTATATTTTTAAACGCATTTCTCAAAAGTAAAATATTATTAATAGTCTGGGAACTTTTCTGAGCACTGGTGTGGAGTTATTTGTTTAATCATCAAATTTAACAGCTCTCAAAAATATAATAAGAATTTGCCCTCATGGGAATGCCTGACAGCAAAGAAAATAATTTCCTTATAATAAATAATAAAACTGATCCCAAGGATGTTTATATGCTATAATTTATCTCATACTAAAAGATGGCTAGAAAATTATATAAGATAGATTTACAGTCACTCCTTCAACCCAGAAAATTTATATGTCTAGTTATTAGTAACTTAAAAACTTCTACTGATCTGCATAATTATATATAAAGAGATTCCCCGGTAGCTTTTATGTCCTATGATTCAACATAATGAGGTCAATTATATTCAGAGAATTTAAATTACTGATACTTAGGGAATAAAACCAACAGAGCTTTTAGTTTCTTATGATGGTATACAAGAAATTCTACTTACCTAAGACAAAATAACCTAAAGCCCATTTTATGTGATTTAGCAGAGACTTTAAAAAGCCACTAAGAGGTTTTGTCTTAAGAAACCATATACTCAGTTCCCTAATATCTTCAGATGTTAAGTCTGTTCTGATATTGTTTCCTGACGTTTGTCTTTTGTTCCAAAATGATTTTTTAAAAAAATTCTTGAGTAATTTTGTTAGTATTTTCTACTAGTCTAGAAAAATTAACTGAAATTCTTGCACCCCATTTTTAACCACACCAATTCCCTATTAAATATGCCAACAAATTAAATAAGTATACTGCTGCTAGATAATTTACCACTAAATGAGTGTAGAATATTTGACTGATTATTTTACTAATTTCTTATGTGTGAAAATTCTTAAAATGGTGGAATCATTTGACTAATTGAGTGCAAATATTAAAAAATTTTTTTATTGATGACATTCATGCTGACAGGCACATCATTTGATGCATCAGCTAATGCCTTGTCAGGTTTGTATTATCTTTTTTATCTGAGGCTGGGCACATGGGCATTTTAACTCAGGAAGTCTTACTCTCTCTGCCTTCCCTAAAACCAGTGCCTACATTTGACCCTGTGGAAAAACACAAAAGCAAGTAATTTAAATCAGCCCACACCTGCACCATCACCCAGGCTATCCTTACAGGAACGCTTCGAACATCTCATTCCGGAGCACCTCAGGCAGCTGAAGAGGGCAATTCATTCCCCACTAAAGAACAAAATACTGACACTGAGTTTGTCTTCTTTGGGGTCGGAGGAAAGCTGGGATACTATTCATGAAAAGGCAGCTATGTTTAGCTCTGCGGTGAATTATATACAAACCAACAACTATTTTTGAATGATGGAATTAAGTATTTACACAAGGAGACTAAGGTCTTTAGCTTGGTTATGTCCTGCTGTTTATGTTACACGATCAGAAGCCTTGTGAGTACTGTTTTAGGTGATACATCATCAAGAATTCTTACATTAGGAAAGTAACCATATTATCTGAGATCGTTTGCTCTAGGGAAACCTACAGCAAATTTTGCACTAGCTAAAATTGTTTAGCTAAATTTTGCACTTTACAAAATAATAGAAAAATTCATTTGACTGTCCCCTCAATGTATAGCATGGTCGTCTGATCACCTTGCAGTTTGTCTCATATGCCTGTGTTGGGCTCTTTTAATAGGACTTCCACCAATAAATTCAAGGTTTTGTTCTTGTTTATAACCGGCACTTCCAGGTCCGGCCAGGTCCAAAAAAGAAAAAAAGGAATTGAGGGTTTGCATCGTTTTTCAACACAACTGGAAGCTGTTTTATCACTTTGTATTTTGAGAACCGCTCCCCTTCCCGCACACGCATTGCTGCCGCCTCTCGAGCTTGGTAAATGAGTCTGTGCGCCAAGCCAGGTCGCTCCGCGCAGTTCGCGCTTCCGCGCCTCGGCACTCGAATGACCGTGTCCTCTTCGTCTCTCTCGTGAATGTCGCTGGAAAAAAAAAAAAAAAGTTTGTTCTAAGCCCGTGGCATTTCCGCGCGCAGATGGAAAGGCAAGTGGGAGAGGAGGTTGCAGGTGCGGGGCGGGCGCGGCGGCCCCTTCCGGCGCCGGGGGCTGGGCGGCCCCGGGCCGGGTGCCGCTGGGCTCCGCGCACGTGGCTGTGGGCGCTGCGCACAGAGGACGGCCGGCGGGGAGTGTAGGGTGCAGCGCCCGCCGGTGTCGACGGCTTCCGCCCAGAGCCCTTCGCGCCGCGACCTGCCTGACTGGTGGCGCGGGGAAACGCTCGCAGCACAGCGGCTCCGGCGGGCGGGCTCTGCGCGGGGCCCCGCCGAGCTTCCCGGGAGCCTCTCCCGCAGCCGATGGGCGTCTAGGGGCGCAGAACGAAGAGTGGGCGCCGAAACGGATGTCGGCGCTGGAGGCCGACGGGGAGGCCCGGGGCGGCCAGGCTTCTCGGTAGAGAGGGCCGTGCACCTCGCGGCTTGCGGGCTAAGGCGGGGAGCCGCTCCTGCGGCGGACGGGCGCGCGGACTGGAGGGAGGGAAGTGCCACGGACCGGGGAACCGGGGGGACGCGGAGACGGGGTCTGGTGGGGTGAGGGCGGCGGGCAGTAGCCAAGTGGTGTGCAGCTTCGAACCCCTGCACCCTCCGGGCGAACGGAATGGCACCCGCGGAGACGGGCGGGGACGGGCGAAAGCGGGTTTGCTCGGACCCGAAGCCAAGCCCGGTTTGGAGGGTGAGACCGTAGGCGAGAATGGCCGCGCGGGCTGGGAGCCCCGCCCCGGGCTGGGGTGAATGGAGCCGCCCGAGGTAGGGGAGTTGGGGGTGGTGGTTGTGAAGACAGTCGGAGTCGGGCTCCGGGCAGACGAAACACCGGGGCGCGCCAGGGTCCATTTTCTCCTTTTCTCCGTTTTCCCACCAGCCCTGTAGATGCGGAGCCAGCAGTCGGGCTGGAGCGGAGGCTGAGGGTCGCCGTTCCGCGGGAGGTCTCTCGCCCCGGGTTAGGCCCCACCCCGCGGTGGCGGTCGCGTGGCGCTGTCCTGGAGTTGAGCTGTGCCCGCGCCGCGGCCCGCACGCCCAGGACCGCACACCGCCGCCCGCAGGCAGGGGCGCCTACAACCTCGCTTCTCACCAGGCGCCCAGCTCGGGGCTGGGAACGGGAAGGGCGCATTTCCGTGTGGAGTGGGGGCGATTCCCGGCTGTCGGCGGTGGGGCTAGGCCTTGCGGCGGAAGAGCCAGGCCTTCGCGGCTTTCCAGCCAGCGGGGTTCGGGATTTCTCGACGGTCGAACCGGTGGAGGCGAGGGTGGGCGGCTATCCCCCAGCCTCTTCAGGAAGAAGCCGTGGGGCCACGGAAGGTATGGGTGACAGGGCTCACAGCATTCCCGCGCTGCCCTCGAACTCGCGGGCCTCTGTTCCCTTTGCCGTCACTTGGTATGCGCCCCAGTCCCCGGCGATATTAAGGCCCGCGGGCGCCCTGTGTGCATGGCTGCTGCCCGCGGCGCACCGGCCTGAGCCCGGAGGGAGGTGCTGGGCGGGAGAGGCGGCCCTCCCTGGGTCTCCCCTGTCTGTCACATCTGCACTTATTTAAAGCTCGGCTGGTGGTCCGCGCTCTCTGGAATGCCAGTTGCGGGCCTGGCCTCCTACGGCATTTGCACTGATTAGCGAGCGGGTCATGGGGGAGATGGGGACCTTGTGAAGTGGGGGGCAAGACCGGAGGTTCACGGTATTCCGCCTGCGTCGGTCCTGCGAGCTAATCGGAGCCCAGTGATTCCCGCTGCACTAATGGCTGAGTGTGTCAGGGAGCAGAGAACCGAACTTGAAGGACGTTCGATGCGTCTGGGAACCGGCCATTGCCACTTAGTAGTATGTTGTGGGCCAGTGCGCACACACGACCCTAAATCTCTGCAGGCTCTAGCGCTGAAGCGGGCGGAGAAGGGGAATAAGTGTTGTGACCCCAAGTCCTAAAAATTTGTACGCAGTGTCTGGGATATACAGTATCCTTGATGCGAAACTCCTAAATGTTTGCTGGTGCAAGTCCATACAAAACGAGGTTGGCTTGTCTCGCTTAAAATACTGTAGACAAAGCGTAAAAAAGGCACGGGCAGTCCGCATCAAGGACGCCACTCCAAGCGGAAGAGGCCCGGTGCAAATTCATCGTTGAAAAACAAGCTGGGTTCTAATTTACTGTGACTCCCACGGGTGCAGGGGTTGGGAAGAGAAGCAAAGGGGGACCTTTTTTATTTTTGAAGCCTCAAAAAGTTCGGTCTGAGTTTGCATTTGCCTTTGGACTTGGTATAATTAAGGGTGAAAATAAGGCCCCTCTGTATTTCTATTCCCCTTTGCTTTCCTGCGAAGCTTTTACCTCAGAGGAAAGTTGTTTTAGTAATCTGGGAAAGAGAAACCATGTGCTGAGTCAGCAAAAACGCGGCACCAGGCCAGTTGAGCTCAATTATACTGCTGTGTGTAATGCACACACTCTATATGCCTTTGTGGAAATAATGAAAAATATATTAGAATTCTCATGGCATAGCAATGCCCACGAAGCCTGTTGGCAGTTGAGAGCCAGATTTCTGTGTCTTCCAATACAAGGAAACAGGTTCTGAACATGTCTTCCAACAAGCCTTAGATCCAAGGCCACTTAATGTGAGAGGACAAGAAAAATGCAGTTCTCAAAACGACACAAAATATTTTACTTTTTTTCAAATGGTCGTGTTACAGAATGCTTAAATACTCCTTTCTGCCTGTGTTCTTGTGACAAGCGTTCAAGGTGGCTCCACTAGATGGAATCTTAGTTTTTTATTTTGCATCATGAAAAGCATTTCTCAAAACCGATTCTTGAAAAGGCCTGAAAAGTCTCCTTGCAAGTCCCATTAGAACCTTGATCATGCATTCTCATTTGTGTGGAAGGAACAAATGGGTTCAGAGTCACTTGGAATGAAACTCTCTTAAACTACTAATTAGATTTCAGAATAATTGCTTTTAACTATCTAAGTGTTACCTGAATTTGCAGTGAATTTATGTGAACATTGCAGCTATTAAGCAACAGTCTAAATTGTGCTTTTAATGACAGACATTCAGTATTTCTGGGGCTATTTCTTCATAGTTATTTTGATTCTAAGAGTTTAGTTGCAGCAAGTGACTTTTGAAAAAAATAGTGTATTACATGAAGAACCAGCCAAAAGTTTGCCTCAGTTTCATTTATCTTTTCTACCTCAAAATGTGAAATTAGTACATCTTTTATGCTTTTACTATTTAAATTCTTAAAAATATATAGCTATGTTTCAGTATAATGCAAAAACATCTGGATGTGAAAAATTCTGTCACCCAGCTTCCAGATGTTTGGTACTACGCAGACAAAACATCAGAATAAATGACCAAAATTTTTTTCTTTACAATCCAGATGGCTTAGTGCTTCTTGCTTCTATAAGGAAGCATATTTTCCTTTCTCTAAACATCACATCCTACTGTAGCCCACATAAGGCATGATTTACACTCCTTCAGCTACAAAATGTTAGGCCATTTGGAGTGCAGCAAAGCAATCAGTTAATGAAACTATATGTTTTGGTGAATGTAGTCCAAGTATTAGTGTGTACTTAGGAGGGAGCGGTGGTGGTGGAGTCAGAAATGGGAAGGTAAGAGAGTGAGTGCCTTGTTGAATGGGAGAATGACTTGGTTAAAACGACACAGCCTTCCAGAAACCCATCTGTGGCATCCATAATCTTAATAGGTGGAGTAGAACATTTAGAAGCAGGTTCAGCATGGTTGCCTTTTGCCTGAGAAGCAACTGGACTGTGAAATGTCCATCATGTACTCTGAAGCTTTCTTTCTCCACTGTTCCCTCTTGGAGCATTATAAAATGGAACAGATGAATTAATGTAACATTAAAACATTAGAACTCATGAACATTATACAGGTGAAAAAATTCTCTGTTTTAAAAGTAAAAAGGCACGTAAGTGACTTAAATATTCACGATATGACAATATGGTGAATATTTAAATCACCCAAAAATGTAGTGAGGATGAATGGATTTCTCTTTCTATGACATGGCACCACATTTTACAGTTGTTAAACGTGGGGCTGAAAACAGCAACATTTTTTCCTTCTCCAAAGTCAAAGAGCTTTAAGGTCATAAACAGAGAGCCAGAGCTTCTCTGCTTAAACATGTTGAGAAAGAAGGAACAGATATAAAGAGTCTTCCACTAGAATCAGCAGATGAAATCAAACCCAGAATGAATTCCATTCTACTTATTAACCTCACACTCCCTGGATTATAGAACAGTGTTTAGATAATGAATGGCAATGAATGTTAAAACATCATAAAACCTGACCACTTAATAATTGCTGCAAGAAAAACATACCATTTTAAACAGACCTTCTTACAACTCAGAATCTGGGCCTTATAATAAGACAGGATTTTATACTGGCCCAGGGTCAATTTTAAAGACTAGTTTATGGGAATCTAGTAGAACTTTGGGGTACACATACTGAGTAAAGAGACTCAAAAGTCAAGTGGGAATCTTTAACACTATATAAAACAGAATCACAGTTATTTTTCTTGATTGGATGTTTTCACGACTTTTTTGGTGATTCATTTATTAGAATAATAAAATGACAGAGCTGGAATGGACTTAGAGCTCATCCAGGTCTCTGTCTTTATAGATGAGGAAATGGAACCAAAATGAAAGGACCTATCCAAGGCCACACAGTCATAAGAAGGGTCAGAACTAGAACCATGGAGTTCTAATTGTGAGTCACAGAGTCCAGCCCTGTCTCCAGGACAGCTTGCCTTTGAATCATTATGACGTGGCTCAGTTTTACAGATTTCCTAGTGGTGTCCAAGAAACTGACACCCATCACCACAGGTTGGAAATGGCTCAACATCATTCATTTGCATTACACATCTAAGAGCTATAAAACAAACCCAGCGTGAAGGCAGTTTCCCCATTTGTCTCCAGAATGAGACAGACTATTGCAAAAACAGAGCTAATAAAACTGTGTCAACTTCAACAACTTGGCTAGAGGTCCTGATAACAAGTGACACCCTTAGCTTTTTACAGAGAACTTACAGTGCCTTGGAAGCATGTCATGTGCAGAATCTGCTACAGTTTCTTTGAAAATAACACAGTCAAACATTCAAAATTTAGGTGACATTAATGGGGAAGAGAGGAGGAGGTGGTGGTTATAGCCACGTCTACACTACTCTTTACGGAAGACATAGATGTCAGTGGTCCTTCACTCATCTCAGAAACAACTCACGACTCTAGCAGCTTGCATGATGAAATGGAAGGTTAGGATGCAAGGGGAAGGTGGAGGGTGGAAGATGGGGTTGGTGGGTCATATTAGATAGCAATATGAAGCATATTGTTCCCAGATTTTGAGGAACTGGGGATCTCACTAGTTTTCATGGTGTGAACCAAGTTATGTGATATTATCAAACCTTTTCTGTTTAATGTTTTATTCAACATCGAATGAGAACATAGTAGCATTGCTTCTAGGAAGGGAAGACAACCCCTGACTCCTTCATGAGTATTCTGCTCCAAGAATTGCAAGGAAGGTTAAGGATCGGGAGAAATGGGGGTAGGAGGAATAGGTGAAGTCGGGGCTCAGTATGGTTGGCCCTCTATATCTGTGGGTTCCACATCTGTGGATTCAACCAACCTCGGATGGAAACTATTCAGAAAAAAAAATGGATGTTTTCATCTGAACTGAACACATCGTAGGCTTTTCTTTCTTGTCATTATTCCCTAAGCAATACAGTATAACAACTATTTACAGATCATTTACATTGTATTAGGTATTATAAGTAATCTAGAGATAGCTTAAATTACAATACATAAGAGGATATGCATAGGTTATATGCAAATACCATATCATTTTATATAAGGGACTTGAACATCTATGGATTTTGGTATCTTTGGAAGGTTCTGGAACCCATCCCCAGTGGATACCGAGGGACTGTATTTGGAGTTGTGAGAAAAGAGTAGTCATGTTTTCATTATCTTGTAGAGAAAGGAGATCCTGGTAAGGCCTTCCCTCCAAGCTAATTCAAAGTTACTGCTACCTGAGAAGCAGGATCTGGCCAGAATTTGAGAGAGGGGGATGCTGGGAGAAGAGGTCTATATTTTTAAAAAATGCTTAGGGGAGCAATGGAACCAGCAAAAGTTAAACCAAATAAAACCAGCACGCCCACTTACCTCTTTAATTTAGTCTCTCAAACAGATCATCATTTGAGTTATTCCACTGAAGTCAAGCATGAAATCTGTTTAGCTGGATAGCTACCCATTTCCTGTGACCTGCAGAAGAGATGCCCTATTCTTTCAGGATCCTTGGAATGCCACATGCCCAGGCCCACTGGAAAACTGGGAAGGAAAACTGAAGCCACGTGCCTGGGTCCACTGAGATCCACCACCCTTCCCCAACAGCCGTGTGTCAAGGAAACACAAAGATAGAGTGGATTTCAGCACCACCCAACCCAGACACATGGCTGCTAGTTTATCAGCATAGGTCAATGAATAGTTTTAAGTTGCTATGGGTTTAAAGGGGATCTCTTAGTTGATGCGAATTTTTAAATCTTTTTTTTTTTTTTTTTTTTTTTGCGTGGGACCCTTTGGCAGTTCTGTAAAATGTACAGACTGTTTCTCAGTTTTTAAACATATAAGTTATATTGAAATTGGCCAGGCACGGTGGTTCATGCCTGTAATCCCAGCACTTTGGGAGGCCGAGGTGGGCGGATCAGTTGAGGTCAGGAGTTTGGGACCAACCTGGCCAACATGGTGAAACCCTGTCTCTACTAAAAAAATACAAAAGTTAGCCAGGCATGGTGGTATGTGCCTGTAATCCCAGCTACTTAGGAGGCTGAGGCAAAGAGAACTGCGTAAACCTGGGGTGTGGAGGTTGCAGTGAGCCAAGATCGTGCCATTGCACTCCGGCCTGGTTGACAGAACAAGACTCTGTCTCAGAAAAAAAAAATATACATAAATATATATATAGAAATAAAATTATCAAGATATTTTTAAGAAACAAGTTTGTAATATATTTGTTTCTTTGTTAGCACATCAAATGCAAGATCTAGTGGTGAGTCTAATAACTTCTGTGATATTGAAACAATGATAAGTGTTAATGATAAATTCAAAATATCCTCAACAACTATGATGTGATATGAAGGTATCTGTGATTTCTATTGGGGAGAAAGTCACAGGTATTGCTAATGCATCTGTAGCTTGTTGTCTACATTCATAATGAAAAGAAATGCTAATTTTTAAATAATGATTGGTAGTAAGGAAAATGTAAGTTTTTCATTCAAGTTTATGGACTTCTGCTTTTCCTTGATTGCACTTGCAAATCTCTTCGTCTCGAAGAACCCCTTAGAAGGAGGAAGAGGGGTGCAGTTCTAATAGTACCTTAGAGATATGAAATGAGATGGTCACAGCCATATGAGTAGATTTTGATTGGATTACACCGGGCCCAAGTTTGGAGTGTCAACATTAAACCTGTGATATAAGATCTTGTTCCTAAGATGAAAAGTAACTTTATATTGTAATCCTGTAGAGTTGAGATCTTGAGAAGCATTCCCTTGATAAGAGGACACTGGAGGAAGTGTCAAAATCACCTGTCAAAGTAGGAGAGTAGTAACCAAAGCCAGAAAGGACTTGATAAGGATGAGTGAATCACCTCTGCTTGGTGAATGAGCCCAGGGTGGAGCTCAGCCTCCATCCAGGGAGCTTCAGTCTCCATCCAGGGAGTCTTCGTCAAGCGAACAGAGCAAATACCCAGAGAGGAGGGGATCTGCAGTAAGGGTGGGAGAGGCACATGTAGATCAGGGCAGAACAGCCTGAAGCCTGGGAGCAGAGAGCAGAGAGAGAGCCCAAGCAGGAGTGTCTTCCTGAAGAGTAGACAAAATAACGATTGATCATTTAAACTTCATTCAAATTAAGAACTTTCACTTATCAATAGATATTATTGAAGAAAATGGAAAGGCAAACCACATACTGGGAGGAAAATGTTCAAGACATATATCTGACAGAAGATTCATATCCACCATATCCACAATATATAAAGAGCTCTTACAAATCCAAAAGACAAATACAGACAACTCAAAGATTATAAATGTACAAAAGACTCAACAGACACTTCACAAAGAGGATATCCAAATGGCCAGTAAGCATTTGAAAAGATGCTCAATGTCATTAGTCATCAGGACATGCAAATTAAGCCTTCATTCAAATACACACATTGCAGAAGGACTAAAACAATAGAAATTCATGATGTCAAGTGTTGGAGAGGATATGGAGCAACTGAAACTCACAAAGTGTGGGTGGGAATGTACACTAGTATAACCACTTTGGAAAGCTTTTAGTATCTACTAAAACAGCACAAATCAATGCCCAAGACCCAGTAACTCCATTCTTAGTTATAGGCCCAAGATTGGATTTGTCCACCAAAAGACAGGTACAAGAATATAGCTGTATGTATTTTATATATTTATAAATGTAAATATTCATTTATATAAATATTTATCAACTTTATTCACTATAGCATCAACCTGGAAAGAACCCAAATTGCAGTAATATTTACACATGGGAATATGATATAGCAATGAAAAAGAACGGACTATCACTACACACAAAGTGGGTGAATCATATAGTCATAATGTAGAGCAAAAGGAGCCAGATGTAAAAGAGTATACACTGTATGATTCCATTTATGTGAAAGATGAGAACAGGCAAAACAAATCTATGGTGATAATGGTCAGGATAGAATTTACTTTTGCAGGGTGGGGAATTGATTAGGAGAGGACACAAGGGCACCTTCTGTGGTGCTGAATTATAAATATTATTGACTTTCTGAAAAGTGATTTGGAAATGCAGTCAAGTAAAAGCAGACTGCCATACTGTAGATTCACTCCTGACTCTGGTTTTATATTACAAAAGGATTTCACTTGGGCCATATGAGCATGAAGAGAGTACAAGGGCAAGCTACAAACTTGCAAAAGATTCTTGCAATAGATGTATCTGATGAAGGCCTTGCATCCAGTTAAAAATGTGCAAAAGACTCAAACTTTATAAAAGAAGATAACCAAATGGCTAATAAGTGTAGGGAAAGTTGCTCAATATCTTGATTCGTCAGGGAAATGCAAATTAAAACCACAATCCCACAGAATAATACACACCCACGAAATGACTGAAATACCAAAGGTGGGCAAGCATTGAGCAATGGAACTCTCCCACACTGCTGATGGGAATGAAAAATGGCATAGTCATAGTGGAAACCAGCTGTATCTACAAACGCTAAGCATGTGCCTATCAGGCAAGAACCCTGCGTGACTGGTCCAGGGGCCCAGTTAAATAAGAACAGGGAGAAGGACCAGAAATCTTGTCTAATGAAGTCTGCCAGGCTTAGGAAACTCTATTTCAAATGTTTGGGGTTTTTTGCCTTAGATTTCTAGCAAAGTTTTTTTGTTTTTTTGTTTTTTTTCCAAAATCCCAGCATTATATTGGTTTAATTAAAGGAGAAGGGGAATTGTCTGCTTCGTTCAAAATAGTAAGGGAAATGAGAAGTCCAGTCTGCTGGTGGAAATGGCTGAGTCAGCAAGAATACCTGGGAACACTGTGGAGCCCTAGAGTGAGTGGTCAAGTCAGGATGGTTCAAGATTTCTCTCATGGGGCCCCAGGGGAAAAGACTGAGAAAGCTACTCACCTCCTTCTACCACTGTCTAGGAAATGGCCTATCACTTCTTAGAGCTCTGGCTGCCCATGGGTGGCACAAACGTGTGCCTTGCACAGAGGTATTTCTGCAGCCTTCACTTCTGTACTGGTAAACCAGTGCTGCAGGAACTGGCATGGGAGCCTGGCAACAGAGTTGAGAATCCAGCTCGGGAGGGGAGGATGAAGGTGATGGAGGGGGGACTTGGGGTAAGGGGAGCGCAGTGGTCAAAAAAGTTAAGAAGACTTGAGCCAAGAAAAGCCTGAGGCTCAGCCTTCCAGCTCTCCTCTTGTGAGCCCATCCATCAGCATGGCCTTCTGGCCCCACATTGATGCTTCCCATGAAAATTGGTGCCGGGATGGACAAGCTCCAGGGTGACTCATAACAAACAGCAAACAGCACAAGGATGGCTGGGGATTTGACATCTGTTCCACGTCCCATAATGAAAACTTATTTCTCCTAAACACTGAGGATGGCAGCTATAAATACCAACCTTTGTGGCTCACTGTGAGGATATTTTTTCCTGGTTTGAGAATTTTCTCAGGAGATACAACCAGTGATGCACCCAGACTCCCCAAGGCACATGTCAAAGTTCCAAGTTATGGCAACTCAGTCCTTGAACAAAATGTGATGTACAAGATACTAGCCCTCTTGCGATATAAAGTTTTTTTATTTGTTTGTTTTTAGGTTTCTAGTAAACTTAGACCCCATTCACATGTCTTGTTCTCTTCATTTGACTTTGAGATTTGGGGGACTGACTTTTCAACCTCGTATTCATTGTTGTCATCATCCACTGACATGTATTAGGCACTTACTGTGTGTAGAATGCTGTGTTTATCACAGAAGGGTTGTATATAAACTCATACAAGGTATCCATAGGATGACCAAGGTATTGTTATTAAATCCCAAGATACCATTCATTCATTCATGGTATGAGGCTCAGAGAATTATTTTGTGAGCCTCCACCATGTGCCCAGTACCATTTGGCTGTTGGTGACACAACAGAAAGCAGCAGAACAGAAAGAGTCTGTGCCCCGACAGTACTCATGGTCCAGTGAGGGAGGAAGATTTTAACTTTTATTTGTAAATTTTATTTATTAATTTATTTTTTTGAGATGGAGTCTTGCTCTATTGCCCAGGCTGGAGTGCAGTGGTGCGATCTTGGCTCACTACAGCCTCCACCTTCCAGGTTCAAGCAATTCTCATTCATCAGCCTCCCAGGTAGCTGGGACTACAGACATATGCCACCATGCCCGGCTAAGTTTTGTATTTTTAGTAGAGACAGGGTTTTGCCATGTTGGACAGGCTGGTCTTGAACTCTGACCTCAAATGATCCACCTGCCTTGGCCTCCCAAAGTGCTGGGATTACAGGTGTGAGTCACCATGCCCAGCTAGGATTTTGACTTAGAAATCACTCCTATCTGCACATTTCACATTCCCCAACCCTAAACTACGAAAAGAAGGTGGTAGTTAAGTTTAGAATCATCAGGGGTACACAGTGGGATAGAAACGAACTGCACTTTGAGAGGGTTATACAGATTGGCAGGGAGAAATAACTAAATAGGCCAAGGAGGCTGTGGCTGGTAGTTGCATCATACGTTGTAGGGGGTTTGCGGCTGTTTGAAGGAAGGCAGCTGTGGCATCCTGCAAACTAAGAGATGTGGCCATGGAGGAAGAACTGCAGGGCTGTTCTCATTTGATTGTGTGAAGTCGGTTGCCCACCATGTGGTCGAGAATCCCTAAAGCTGATTTCAGAGAGTAGGTGGAATCTGGAGTGAGGGGGTGGGAGGTGGGGTTCAGGGCAGGCGGAAACCCAGACTGAAGGGAAGGAGAATGTTGTTGCAGGAATCCTTCACCTTGACCCTCTGACTGGGTCTCCATAGACAAAGAAGAATGAAGGAAGAGAATTCAACAATATTACTGCCCACTCATAGGAAGGGAGAGAATGATGTATTTGCAGCTGCTGTTCACTTTACAAACACCTTCATGCGTATGGTCGCACTTGTTTCTCTTAATAGTTTCTGAAGTAGGCAAGGTGGGCCATTTCATAGAGGAGAGAACCGAGGCTTCTTTCTCATTAAGGTTAAGGATTTGCTCAATACCACACCACTTATTAAGTGGCAGGGGAGGGACTTGAACCCACTTCCTCTGTTAGTCCTATGTTCTTTCCATAGGTATAAATATTATTATTTAAATTTGCAGAGACCCCCATCTAGGAGCCCAGAACCTCCGAAGGTGAAGGTTTGCTCCTGAACTTGGCAAATAACATTGACAATTCTGCTGGGAAGGAATCTTAGTTTGTCAGAACACTTCCCAGAAGGGCTGCCTCTGTGTGCTGAAGAGAAAACAGATGTCAGTGACTAGTTCTCAGCCTGCAACATTCAGTCCACTTTATGATTCTCTTCCGCAGGCATAATGAGACAGAGGGATTCCTCCCTGCCTGACAGGGCCAGTTTTATGCACATGGAATATAAATAGCTGTCTCTACCACATGATTCTAGAACTGGTGTCAGTAAACTTTCTATAAAGGTCCGGATAGTAAATGTTTTAACTTTTTTAAGCCACATGCAATTTCTGTTACAACTACTTAACTCCGCCACTGAGGCGTGAAAGCCACCATAGACAATGTATAAATGATGGGGATGGCTGCGTTCCAGTAAAACTTTATGGACACTGAAATGTGCATTTCATATAATTTTCACATGTCACAAAATGTTATTCTTCTACTGATTTTTTTCAAGTATTTAAAAATATAAACACCATTCTTGACTTGTGGATTATACAAAACAGGTGTTGGGCAAGGTTTGGCTCACAGGTTTGAAAGACCAAAGAGGTCTCTCAGTCCCAAATATTGTCTCCACAGAGACCTGGATTTCCAACTTCCACCATCAGTTTCACCATCAGTACTCCATTCCTCTCCTCTTTTCTTCTCTTCTCTTCTCTTCTCTTCTGTTCTCTTCTTTTCTCTTTTGTCAGACAGATCTTGCTGTATTACCCTCTGTTGCCCTGGCTGGAGTGCAGTGGCACAATCATAGCTCACTGTAGCCTTGAACACCTTGGCTCAAGCGATTCTCCTGCCTCAGCCTCCTGAGTAGCTGGGACTACAGGCACACTCCACTGCTCCTGGCTGGTGCTCATTCCTTTTGGGTTTCACTGTACTTCTCCAGACTCTTCTTTTTAAGAAGCAGGCATCCTGGGAGGAGGATGATTAGAAAGAAGCCTCAGTTCTCAGCTGGGCGCAGTGGCTCACGCCTGTAATTCCAGCACTTTGGGAGGCTGAGGTGGGTGGATCACAAGGTCAGGAGTTCGAGACCAACCTGGCCAACATGGTGAAACCCCGTCTCTACTAAGAAAAATACCAAAATCAATTAGCCAGGCATGGTGGCGTGCACTTGTAATCCCAGCTACTTGGGAGGCTGAGTGGGGAGCATTGCTTGAACCCAGGAGGCGGAGGTTGCAATGAGCCAAGATCACACCACTGCACTCCAGCCTGGGCGACAGAGCAAAACTTTGTCTCAAAAAAAAAAAAAAAAAAAGAAAAAAGAAAAAAGAACAAAAGATAGAAAGAAACCTCAGTTCTCTCCTCTGTGAAATGTCTTGCCTACTTCAAAGGCTATTAAAAGAAACAAGTGCAATCATACATGTGAAAGTGAAAAGTGAACAGTAGCTGCAAATACATCACCCTAACTTCATTTTAGAACTTTATTATTAGATGTGTTAGAATGTAAGTGCTATGAGGGCAGGGCCCTTGTCTGTTTGGTTCACTGTTAAGTTCACTATTAAGTGCCTAAGGCAAGGAACTGAGTTGCATAAATACTCTGTATAAATACTAGTTGAGTGGATGACTGACTTTCCCCTCTAATTTGAAAGATTGGAGCCACTAGAAGAGATGGTTGGGGCAGTGAAGGCAAGGGGTGGTGGGTGAGTGGGCAGAGGTGACAAAGATAAAGCAATTGCTTAACTGATGTTCCTGCAAGCCCTGGCCTGGGAGGTGCTGATGTCTGCTGATGCTCTCGGAAATCAGTGGGCTTGGAAGAGGCCGGACACAGGGTATGCCAGTACTCACGGAGCCTGGGAAGGGAGTCAGGAAAGACCCAGCAGTTGCACACGGCACCGGGAGAAGTGGCACCAAGTCCCGATGGATTCACCCGATCCATTTCCGTGGAGTGGTGCAGTCGCTGCCAAGAAAAACTTTAGGACTTGACAAGATTTGGCAAGTCCCTGAAACATGAATTTGTGCAGTGTAAAGTTACATGGGCCTTTTGGGAGATGAGGAATATCCAAGAGACAGTGGAAAAGTGTGCTTGGGATGTCAAAACCCACTCTTCCTGCAGGAAAGTGCCAAGGAAAGGGAAGGCTAAAAGCGGGCAGAGAATGAAGACACAGCGTCCCCATCCCCCTAAACTGGCCACACATTTTTCTGAGTCAGACACATCATAAAATGCTATAGGACTGAATGAATGCTATGAATGTGTATATGTTATTAAAAATAACCAGGGTTCCTCACTGCAACCACAGTGAAAAATACCAACCAGGATGCTTACTGAATGGAAAAGTTCTTGCAGATAAACTGTCCCAGTAAAGGACTCCAGCCTTGATTTCTCACCCTGAGTTTTTCTTACGTCCTTATGCAGAAAAGAATCACAACCAGCCATCCCCCGGCTGCCCACAAATCTGATCCTCATCTCTTGTATATGGACTTTATTTATTTATTTATTATTTATTTGTTTATTTATTTGATAGAGTCTTGCCCAGACTAGGGTATAGTGGCATGATATCAGCTTACTGCAACCTCCACCTCCTGGACTCAAGCGATCCTCCCACCTCGGCCTCCCAATGTGTTGGGATTATAGGCGTGAGCTACCACACCTGGCCGCTTATTGATGTTGAAATCTGACTTGGTGATTTCCCAAACTTATACAAGGATAGACCAGATCAGCCACTCTTTTTCTGGTAGATAAGTCAACTGGGGGCTGAGCAAGACCTTCCAGATGTTGCTAGGGGGGTGAGGTTTCCACACACCTGGTCCAGGATCCCCTGCATGGGGAGGAACCGCTAGGGCAAACCGAGCTCTCCATATGACCTAGAGTCTGGACGTGCAACAGAAGAGGTCAACATTTGGGGCCAACATAAAAATCACGAAACTTTAGGGAATGCCTGTGATGCATTGTGGAGACATAAGCTTCAGGTTTCTTCCTTGATATACCCACAGCAGCATGGCAGAGAAGCTAAGAGTCCATTAGACTCAGGATCATATCCTGGACCTTGATCTTACTAGCTATTTGACTTGGGACATTATATTGCCTCACTGTGGCTTGACTTCATCAGCTGTAGAATGGGGAGTGATATTTACCTCATTGACTTATGAGCATTGATTGAAATAAAACGTCTAATGCAACTAGTACAGTACCTGGCATATAGGAGGTATGTGATAAATAGTATTTGCTGTTATTTTTAACTGCAATTTAATAAAACAATTTCCTTTTGCTCTCAATTAGCAAGGCTTCAACTTCCTGTTGCCCAGCCTCCAGGAAGAGGAGGCCCTCCTATGCCTCCTGACATCACATTGCCTACTCCTCAAACTCATCTGCTAAAGTTCTCTCATGGAGACGACAGCAAGCAGATGCCCAGTTGAGTATGGCTCAAAGTGGCCCTCCAGTCTCATGAAATTGTTTTGAAGTCTCAGCTTTAATTTAAATATGCTTGTTAACTTTGCATGTCACTCCATAAAATCTTTTGATATATTAAATCTTACTGGTTTGTTCTCCCAGAATTTTTGAGTAACTTCAAGGTTCTGTGAAGACAAATGTTCCCCTTAAACACATATCCCTGTTGGAGAATCTCACACTAACATCACCTCTGCCCGCGGCAGGTCAGTAGGTTTGAGGAGAGAGGCGTCAAGTTAGACCATCAAGGATGACTTCATGGAAATGGTGAGGCCTGGGCTGGCCTAGTAGGATATGGACTCATGGGAAGAAGGAATAAATGTCTTGAGCAGAGGTCTAGAGGTGGAGAACACAAATGAAACTCCCAAAGAACCGTGAAGAAACTCAGTTCTGGAAACCAAGAACTAAGATTCCTTCTCAGCTGAAAGTCACTAATCTTTGTGTCTCATTCCAGTAAAACCCAATCCCACAGGAGTCAGAGTTGCATTCCAAGGCCATCAGTCACCTTCAGCAGCCACGCAGTCCCGTCTGTCTTCTCGCTCACTCTGTACATGTTTTTCACCTGGACAGGAGCCCCTGTACAAGCGTGGCTGGCGCCAGGCATTGCTCTCCAGCCTCCCTCAGGACTCACGGTCATTAAGACATTTCTCATAATGAGCACATAAGCCCCAACTCACCCAGCCCTCCCTGCCCATTTCAGCAGCCAGCCTTCAAGTTTCACCCTCCACCATCCCAGGCCAGGCACCCACTCACTGTGGGAATTGTCCTTGCTGTCCTCCCTCTCCCCTTCCTTCCTCTGTGAAGCTTCCTTCCTGGAAGTTTTAAGCAGAGTTCAGAGCCACAGGGAGGCTGAATTCTGATACTCCATAAATTGAGACTGAGTTCTCCTACATAAGACTGCCTCAGCACGCTCAGCTAACTTGCTTCTCTTCACCAGACCACTTCCATTTTGCTCTTCTCATTTTAGCTGTCTTCCTCCAGGATCCTGTGGAGTCATCCAGGAAGCACAGTGAGGGGCAGTCGGTTGGAGGACCTAACAGTGCCTTCTGCCCCTAGCACATTCGCCACAGAAGAAGACTACTCTGGGACTCAGCAGTATGGGATGGTGCTGTGGCAGCAGTCTCCTTGGAGCTCACTGGATCCTTAGAATTATTTTGTGATGCTTGTTCTGCATCTTGAAATGACGACCTGTGCCTCTGGGACTCAGCTGCAAGGAAGACAAGTGGAAGGCAAGTGGACATGTTTTTCTGTGTATCCCAAAACAGGTAGCAGTGTCTTTGCAGGTGAGAGCCCTCTTTCCACTTGTTCCCTACAGTGCTGAGCATATTATAGGTCTTAATAATACTTGATGAAAGATGTAGTAGTTTCCAGCCAATATGTTTAGATATCTATCCCTCTTCCCCACATACACCGACATGGAGTATCGATTCTTTAATTTGGAAAGACAGAAGTTGCAATAGGGCAACATATAATGGTATTATAGGCTAGGCAATCAGATAAAACGTGGAGAACAAACTTAGGTGGTGCAAATATTACAGCCTACCTCTCCATCTGTAAAATGGAGATAAAACTCCCTAAATAATAGGCATGCAGTGAAACAATTTAGCAAAGGTGAACATTTAGCAAAGGGTGCATCAAAGATTCCTCATAGTAGTCATTTGCTTCTTTCTCACTTTGGTTGGTCATCAAATTCGAGTTGGTAAAAGTAAAATGGCTCCATTGGAAGCTAGGAGAGAAAGATATATCCACTTAAGACAGTAGGAAGTCAATTCATGAAATTAACTCTTCCTCGATGTGGCCCTGAGGGAAAAATATGAAGAGCTCACAGGAGTATTTGGCTACACCATGATAGCTGTTTCTCTGAATGTTCAGTCCACGCTCTGCCTTCTGGGGTTGTGGAAATGGCTCCTCATAGTCCCATCCCCAAGCCACACCTGAGTGTCTCAGTAGTCATGAATTCTAGACTGGACAGGCCCCGGGGCTGCTGATGCCAGGGAGGCCTTTCTCGGGCTCTGGTCTTCTTTGCCCCACCCTGGCTTGCTAACAGCCAGCACCCAAGCCTTAAGTTAATAGGAGACCAAGAGTGGCTTCAAAAGTCTCCTTAGGGCTTTGGGGAGGAATGTGGAGATGCCCGAAGGGGGTACAGGAAGAACAGATCCCATGCATGACTGCCTCTTGTCAGTAAGGTGGGTCATGGTGGATGGTACCCATGGTACAGTCCTTTCTCCACTCTGGCAGAGGCTAAGATGCTGCCTCTTGATCAGAGAATAAGCACTTAAGGCAATCGTAACCAATGCTAGCATTCTCTATCCACATGGAGTGTGCAGATCTGACCACGGCTGACAGCGTTTAATTTCCCAAACTAAACTGGGCAGAATTTATTTAATATCTGTTTAGCTTCAACAACCCCATTGAACATCAAGAACAAGTCAAAAGACCAGTGAGGTTTTGACTAAACTGGATTTGTTTGTTTTTGTTTTGTTTTACTGCTGTAAGGAGAGGGCAAACACTATAGAATTCTATAGAATGAAACCACTTTCTTAGTGAAATTGCCTTAGATTAGGCAGCAATTTCTTTCAGAAAGTTATTAAATCAGCAGAATGTGTCCCAGAGGCCGGCAGATAGGAGGAATAAGTAAAAAGTTTAAGTCATCTGCTTGGATCACACAGCACAGGAAAGCCAAAGGAAAGAAGAAAAACAACTTCTTCTACAACAGGAATTTGTTCTCATTCCTGGTTCACAATTCTTTCTGGGAAAGATGTGTGTGTGTGTGTGTGTGTGTGTGTGTGTGTGTGTGTGTGTGTGTATATATATTTTTGAGATGGAGTCTCGCTCTGTTGCCCAGGCTGGAGTGCAGTGGCACAATCTTGGTTCACTGCAAGCTCTGCCTCCCGGGTTCACGCCATTCTTCTGCCTCAGCCTCCTGAGTAGCTGGGACTACAGGTGCCCGCCACCATGCCTGGTTAATTTTTTGTATTTTTAGTAGAGACAGGGTTTCACCATGTTAGCCAGGATGGTCTCGATCTCCTGACCTCGTGATCCACCCGCCTCGGCCTCCCAAAGTGCTGGGATTACAGGTGTGAGCCACCGCTCCTGGCCGGTATATATTTTTTATGTAAAACTTTTTCAAATTTGGTCTCCAAATTTAACCCAAGACAAGGCTGTACCGGTCTTGGAGGTGAAGGTCACCCATATCAACAAAAAGGCTTCCTGCTGTAAAATTCTCTCTGATCATCATCTAAGGTCCTGTGTCTCTGGCTGTCCACTGCGGCTGCAGTGCTGTCCATAGCTGGAGCATTCCCGCCACTAGCTTCTTTGCTTCTGTTTCTGCTTCCAGACTGCCCAGAAAGGCTGGAGCAAATGTCATGACTGTGCAGACCAGGCTGTTGCAGAGTCAGGCTTCCATCTTCAGCTTCTCAATGCCCTATTATTCATTCCCGCCTGACTTTCTATTCCGTGTCCTCCCTGCCTCAAATTTCCAAGCCACTTCTCTCTTCCCATCACCTTTGTCCCCACCCCTCACTCAGCACAGGATCTCATTGTTTCCTTCCCCAGGAGGCTGCCTGCACCCTCGCACCCCTTGTGTTTACCTTAACTGTTCTCTGGTCTATTGTACCTTCTTCCTGCTGCTTTGCAAGCCCACCTGCTCCACCCCTTCCTGCCCCTCCTGTAATCCTGCTCCATCAGAGTCCCCTTTTGGGTGCCTTTCAATCTCTCCTTATGATTCCTCTTTAAATATTGATCAAGGTCCCATCACCCAAAGAAAACTTTCCATGCAGCCATCATGGTGAAAATTCTTTAAAGCCAGGTGGGAAATCTTTCTGCCTCTACTTCCCAAACCCTGCTCAGCTTCTGCTTTATTGCCCAACCCAACTGCCTCACGATCTCCCCTTCTTGGGTCTCCTTGAAGCACCAGAAATACCTTCCAGCCTTTCTTCTTGGAACTTCCCTCCCTTTTCCTCATGGCCCGTCTCCTACTAACCCTGCCATTCGGTGTTGTCTGTTGCACTGGCTTCCCTCGATGTGGGCATTCCTCAGAGTTCTGCCTTCCTTCTGTTTTGTTCCATTTATCTGTTTACTATTTCCTGGATAGTCCTTCATGACAGTCACCACCACCAACTCCAACTCCATGTGTCCAGTTGGAACTGGTGTTTTCCCTTTCCCCAAATCCACTTCTCTCTCAGAGTTCCCAGTCTCTGTCCTGCCCATGGTCACCTTCTCAGGCACCCTGAAGAGAGCAGACTACTTGATGGCACTTCCCTTCCTCCCCCACACCTGATTGGCTGCCCCTGACTTCTGCAGTTTCCCCAGCACCCATCCCCTCCCTCCAGGAACACTGCCTTTGCCTTGCCAGTCCTCCTCTCTGACCTGGGTTACTGAAATAGCCTCTGGTCCACCTGCCTCTAATATCATCCCTTCTCAGCTTGTCCTTTTTATGGCTTACAGGTTCAATTACGAACATATAGGTTGCGTTGTATCACCACTCACTCCATCCGCAAGTCTCTAAAACCTTTAAGGGTTATCTCCAGTTTGCAAAACAAACCATCTAAAAACTCCTAATTCCACTTTCCACCCCCACCAACACACTCACACACACACACACACACCCCACACACACCCCGCAGGTGCCTAACTTTCTCCTCCATTAATTTGGGACCACTCATCATTCCCCAGATACAATTTTTACTTTTATTCCTTTGTGTTTCGCTGGTTGCTTGCCTTGGAACATTATCCTCCCCTTTTGAAATCCTATTTGGCTTGTAAGGCTCACCTCTTTCATGAAGCTTTCTCCTGTTCCTCCTGGCACAGCACACTTCTTCCTCCTCTGAAGTCAGGTAGCATTTTGCCTGTCTCTCCATCACAGGACTTATTTCATCCTTGTCTTTTTTATGCCTGTATCCTGAAAGAGCCTAGCAATATGGCTCTTATTGTTATTTGATAGTGGCAACTTATTATTTGCTGAATGAATGAATGAATGTGAGAAGTGAAATTATTATTTGCTGAAGGAATGAATGAAGTACTCCACTGTTTTATGGGTATAGTAACTATGATAACTTTCATGGTATGCTGAGTGGCAGATCACAGCACTTTCACATATTAATAGCTCAGTTTTATCAGGAGCATAGCCAAGACCCTGCCAAGGCCCACAGAGCAGCCCTCCCAGCTTCCCTTCCCCACTGCTGTCCATTCTTCCTCCTGGGGCTGGACCTCTCTGCCCCTTTACTCTGGATAAGATTAAGTCTTGACTTTCATTAATCTTCAGCCGTTTAAAAGAGGAACTTTGCCCCCTTCACAGGGCTGCTGTGAAGTTGTCTGTTAGCCCTAACACTTGTTCCCCCACTTCTTTGCCCTCTGCCCTGGCCAAGATTTCCCCTCCTACCATTCAGATACTAGCTGAAATGGTTTGGATCTGTGTCCCCACCAAATCTCATGTCAAATTGTAATCCCCAGTGTTGGAGCTGGGGCCTGGCGGGAGGTGATTGGATCACGGGGGCGGCTTCCTCACGAGGGTTTAGCACCATCCTCTTGGTGCTGTTCTCATGATAGTGAGTGAGTGCTCACAAGATTTGGCTGTTTAAAAGCGTGCAGCACCTCCCCGCTCACTCTGTCTTGCTCCTGCTCCCACCATGTAGAAGCCTCACTCCCCCTTCACCTTTTGGCATGATTGGAAACTTTCTGAGGTCTCCCCAGAGGCAGAAGCTGCTGCTTTCCGTACAGCCTGCAGAACTATGAGTCAATTAAACCTCTTTTCTTTATAAATTACCCAGTCTCAGGTATTTCTTTATAGCAGTGCAAGAACAGACTAACACACCAGGTAATCCAAGTTCTTTTTCCTTCTCCCTCTCATGATGGGCTTTGCCTTGCCCGTCATGTACACCTAAGTGGAGATCTCAGTCTCTATGTCTGCTTCCCAAGGACTTCTGCATCCAAGCTTCTTTTTGAATGATAAAATGAAAGGCATCGTCTCCTAGGAAAGGCAATTCAGGACTTAGGAAATGGGCAGGGGAATTCTGAGGGACTGAGATCCTTCCTCCTGCTCCTTGAATGCCATAAGCAACTGTCTCTCTCCTTTATCTTGCCCTGCAATAAATTCAGGGAGGCCCGGACCACACAGAAGCCCTTCCCCTAAATACCGTCCTAAAAGCAGCAAGAGGGAGCCATGCGGAGGGGAGGACAGCCTGTGATTCTGGCCCGTCCCACGGGTGAGTCAGCACTCATGTGGTCAGCCCTCTGGCTCTCCTCCCCCAGCCTAGGGAGAAAATGCTGAGTCGCACACCTTGTGGGCAGCCATGGAACCAGAGGCTCCCCTGCTGCTCTCCATCTCCCCATGCCCCAGTCAGCTCCGGGCCTCGTACCCACTTCTTGGCCTTTGATGAGGGGGCCTCGCAGGCTCCAGACAGCCGCCACCCTGGGAAGCCATCCCTCTAGCGGTCAGACGAAACGCAGGCTTCCAGGGAAGGAGCAGAGAAAGAGCCAAGAGTCTTGTGTCCCCCGTCTGTACCTGTGCAAGCCTGAGCAGGAGACACAGGGCCCCCTTCCTGGGCTGTGGGCAGAAGTGGAGCCAGCCAAGACCACAACCCACCCATCCAGGTTTCCATTCATGAACCTTCTACAGGCTCAAGGCTGGAAGTTCGCCTCCTTTGCTGTGGCTTGAAGTGGTTTACGCAGACCGAGTCCAGATATGTAATAGCTGTTCGCTATTTTCTATGAGAAGATTTATTCAAAAATAAATTTAGCTAAGGGGGGAGGAAAGTTTAAAAAAAAAAAAAAAGGAAAGGAAAACAGAAGGACAGATTTTCTTATTGACTCGCTGCCAGGGATTGAAACATGGAGGCTGGCCTTCCTTTTGGAGAAGAGAGACAGCTGCAACATTTCACGGTGTAAAGTCAGCGAATTTCCACAGGCCCGCCAGCCAGGGACCACAAAATGGTTTCAAACAACGGCTGGCTTCATGCTATTTGTGTGTGCGCGCGCGCGTGTGTGCGTGAGTGTGTGTGTTTAGAAAAAGGCAAGGGTGGGGGTTGGGCAAAGGGGAAGCTAAAAAGTGTCCTCGCCCGGCCGGAGTGGGCAGGGGCGGAGTGAGCAGATTAATGAAAATGTTTCGCTGGCATGAGGGGTTTGATTGCCCCACTGCAAAATTGCTTGCAGATTCGAAAACAGCATGTTTCATTTCAAACTCATTCTCTTGCCATACATTAGCACTTGTCAATGTAACCATTAAGCAGAGGCAGTGCAGAAATTTAATTACAAAACCATTTATTTTATTGAAAGAAAAATAAACCCAAGCTACCTCAAATGCATTAGGTAGGTTCAAAACATGTTCAGCTGATAACACCCAAGGGTAGGGAGGCTGCTGCAGGAATAAATGCGTCTTTCATGTGCGGTGGGGACTCGATATTAGAAACAGCTGCCTCTAGGTCCTCTTTATTTAAGTTCAATTAGGAATTAAAAAACAACCGAATTAATGAAGGGACTTTTTATATCTGCAGTCACTCGGCTGTGGCATTCATTCTTCTCTTCCCAATTCACCTCCCCTTTTAAGTATTTGGATTAAAAATGCTAATTAGTCAAAGTGAACTTTTTATGGCATGGATCCCCCTCTCTACCCACTCTCCATCCCATCTCAGGCTTGTCTTTTGTTCTCCTAATGGGAGATTATGCAAGGCCTATCGTATTAAAGGAAATCACAAAAATGTGCTAAACACATCAAAAAGTCTCCAGTCTGTATCTTATTTATGCCTTCTTCCCTCTCCCCCATGTACGTCTTCCACACAGTTGGAAAGCCGGCAGCGCAAGGCTCTCTGGTGAAATACTAGATTTGGGTCGAGCGGCCGGCTGATGTCATGCTGGAGACCGCCTCTCCTGAGCACTAATGGGCTGCCAGTAACAAGTCTGTTTTACTGTTCTTCTGGAAAGGAAAAAAAAAAAAAAAAAAGAGTTATAACCTTCGTGGTTTGGACTGATTTGTCAATTTAAAGTGCATTTTTTTTTTTTTTTTCTGTCTGAGCTATCTACCCACAATTTCTTACAGACATCTCCTCATGCAGTCCACTCAGAGGAAGAATCTGGAAAGGGAAGATTGGTTGTCTTTTCTAACTTTCCTAGCAAGTATACAAACCTCTAAAATTTCAGAGAGGCATCTGTATTAGTTCATTCTCATGCTGCTGATAAAGTCTACCCGAGACTGGGCAATTTAAGAGGTTTAATAAACTTACAGTTCCATGTGGCTGGGGCAGGTCTCACAATCATGGCGGAAGGTGAAAGTCATGCCTCACATGGTGGCAGACAAGAGAAGAAAGCTTGTGTAGGGAAACTTCCTTTTTAAAACCATCAGATCTTGTGAGACTCACTATCACGAGAATAGCACAGGAAAGACCCACCCCCGTGATTCATTTATCTCCCATTGGGTCCCTCCCACAACACATGGGAATTATGGGAGCGACAAGATGGGATTTGGGAGGGGACACAGAGCCAAACCATATCAGCATCATCGGATCATTTGCACAGTGGGAGGTGGGGAGTGGGAGGCAGATAGGCACAGAGGGGGCTCTTTCCCTGCACGTTCATTTTTAGGTCTTGTAACTACACTGATGTGCAGTAGCAGACCTTTGTGACATTGACTCAGTGATGGTTCTGCCTCTGTCACTACTGTCCAGTGTGAGACCTAAGGAGGGCTTCCTGGCCTGTTTCAGAAGGGCCTCCAGAGCTCTGTTGCCCTTTGCAAGACCACTGCCAATGCTTTCTGGGGCTACCCATATTGTCATCTAAACTGCTCTGAGACCCACCAGGCACAAAGCCAGGCAGCTTGAAAATTTGCTGGACGGGCACAGCTGCCTCTGACCCCAGCTGCCTTGATCTGCCCTTGACATGTACTCTTCATGCCAAAGACCCAGGGAACCCGAGGCAGGGAGAACACATTCAGAAAGAGAAATTCACCATTCCAGGGAGTAAGCCTTTACCAATAGATTGTAGATAAGCACTTGCTTGGAGAAGAGAAAGGAGGGCAGAAGGAAGGAGGAAGGAGTTGGTCATATTTTAATATTCTAAGACTTGGCATCTAACATGAGCCCTGCAAACCAAGGAGGCAGCAGGGTAGAGCGGGCTTCTGTGGTGTTACCACAAGTGCACCCAGCAGAGAAAATAGCAATATACTGCAAACATTCCCTGAGGGGTTCAAGAAGGTGACACCCTACTCTGACCCAGCCATGGCGAGATGCTCTTCTAAAACCATGTGTAAGAAAGAGCAAAGGGTTGGGCAGGGATGGGGGGCAGTAGGGTAGGGGTATGTGGGAAGAGAGGGCTGGATTGTTTAATGCACCGTTACTGAAGGAATTTCCACTCGGGTACGTATGTGCTGTAGACTTTCTGAACATCACATCTCACTCAATAAAAGTGCACGCCAACACCATGTGCTCTGTTTATGTCTCTCCCTATCCAGTGCACTGGATGGATGGATGAAGGCACTCTCCCAGGCTTCCAACTCTTGGTAAGTGTGCATTTTCTAATTACATTTCTCAGCCTGGGTTTCAGACAGGAGAGCTCAAAAAATGTATTCCAGTTTTACAAATAGCAATGGTTTTTTAAAGACAGCAACTCAATGATTCAAGAATGACGTCTTTTCTCTTATTCTTGTCTTCAAGAGTAAGAAGTAAACCCCCAGGAAACAGAATTGCTTTCCTCTCCCAGGAGTTGGGTTGTAGATGGAGCATGCAAGTTCTTCAAAATGATCCCGTGGCTTAGAAGCAAGAAGAGGGGAAGGTAGAATGAACTTGCATCCAAGGGGCCTTCTAGAGAGTGTGGAATCCTGAATTGTGCATAACAGAGTGTGCCTGGGAAACAGGAGAGCTAGATGTCTACCCAAAGCATCATTTTAACAGGCAAAGCTACTCCTTCTCCCTAAGGAGCTACAAAACCCGTAGCAAGATCATGTGGCAACTAGGGCCACCTGCTTCAAATAGGGTTTTCTCTCCCGGCTTTGATCCTTTACCCCCAGTCATTTCCCTTCTCTGTGACACACAGAGTAGATAACACCACCTTAGCATTGAGTTTTAACCATTTATTCACATATATTTGTTGAGTACTATATTCTGGGCATTATACTAGGCATTGGGGATTTAATGAAGAACAAGACAGACAAAGTTCTTGCCATTGTCATTTAAATCCCAGTAAGGGAGGTAGACATGAATCAGGTAAACAAATAAATGAAAGGGCCACAAATTGTTAATGCTTTGAATGGAATACATTGAGCATTAGAATGGGCTTTAATGGGAAGGTTTATCTGAGGAGAAGAGTTATGCTAGATCTAAAGGCAGAGAAGGAGCCAGCCCCATGCAGAGCTGGGAGGAAAGTGGCAACAGTGACAGATGCCACAGGCAACACAAAGCTCTAATGCCCATGAGAGTGTGGCCTGACTGGGATCAGCCAGAAGGCTGTTGTGACTAAGTGTGATGAGTGAGGTTGGGCAGTGGCATGGACACAGAACATCCTACATGTAGTGGGAAGCCACTGAATGGATTTTAACAATGGATGGGCATATTCTGATTTATGTCTTAAGAAGGTGATTTTCTGCAAATATGGAAATGAACTGGAGGTGGGCAAAGGTAATAACAGGGAGGCCCTTCAGAGGGTATTGCAGCCGAAGTGAGAGATGGTGGCCAGAATTGGAATGGTGGTGAGTGTTCTGCTTCTTTTTGTTTCACGTAGATTGATTTGTTTTTTTTTAAGGCAGTTTGAGAGTTCTTTGAGAACAAAGAGCTTATTTTATTCTTCACAGGATAAAGGAGGAGCACTACTCCTCACCATCAGAACCTTCATATGATGCAACAAGCACATACTTCTTCTCTGCTTAGTCTTCAGTGCAGGGCGGCCTGACACAGGCTATTCTTCTGGCCTCCTACACCATCACTGCCCTTTTGGGGGACATGAGCATCATGTCCTTCCCTTTTCTCCCTCTTCCCAAACCATGACAGGCCTTTCCCAGAGCCCTTCTACCTAGAGTGTTCTTCTTTCTTTTTGGCAAAGCCTGGCTTTTCTTGCTATCTAAATTGTCTAATAAAATACCGACTTTCTGAAGGCTTTCCCTGACTCCCTGGGGTAGTGGCAACAAAGTGCACCTCTGTGCTCCCATGGTGCTTTGTTCATGTCTAGAGTTTTGCACCTGCTCACACCATGTTGTATGCTCTGCTTGAGTGTCTATCTCCTAACCAGATCCCTAGCTCCTAGTTACAAACTCATTGCCAAATCTCAGCCTTTTCTTTAAAGAGGAGTCAAGGTGAGGATAGATTTTGAATCATGTTATTTGAAATCATGTTATTACATGGTTAATATTAATAAATCTTATCATTATAAACTTCTATTGTACTTTATATTTCCATTAAACTTTTAAATAGTTTTAAAAGTTTAACTTCTATTAAACTCTTAACTTAAAACTTTTAACTTCTATTAAGCTCTTAAATCTTAGCATAATAAACTTCTATTGTACTTTAACATCTAAGCTGTGGCCTCAAATTTAAACCGAAAACAGGCCTGGTAGAATGTAAGTCCACTCTCCTAATGAATGGCTGAGTGTGTGAGCTGGAAGATTGATCAATAGAAATTATCTAAAGACAAGAGGAAAAAAAAGTTGAAAAAATGAAGAAGCTTCAGGGACATATGGGACAATATACAAATGTTCCATATGCAGTTAATTACAGTCCCAGATGTAGATAACAAAGATAATGGGGCAGAAAAAATATATATCTGAAAACATACTGGCTGAAAAACTTCCAAATTTGTTGAAAGATATAAATTATAGATCCAAAAGCACAGTGAATTCCAAACAGGATAATTTTGAATAAAATCCTATCTAGGCACATCATAATTAACTTCCTGAAAACCAAAGATAAAGAGAAAATCTTGCAAGTACCCAGAGAAAAATGACCCATCACTTATGGGGCCATGACTCAAATGACTATGGACTATCAGTGGTGGTGAGGGAGTGGTATATGGACTTATGCTGTTTCAAGGTTTCTACATTTTATGTAAAGAAATGCAATATTAACTAAATATACTGTGAAAACAGAAGGATGTTTGTGTGATAATCAGATCAGCCATTTAAAAACGAATCCAATGTGATAGATCTAAAAATCTAACAAATAAGTTAAAACAAAATTATAAAATGTATTCAAACAATTTTAAAAGGTAGGAAAGGGGGAACAGAGGAACTAAAAACAAAGTGGACAGCAAAAAAGAAATGCAGTCTATTAATAATCCTATTAATAATTACATTAAATGGTAGTGGACAAAATATCCCAATTAAAGGGCAGAGATTACCAGAATAGACTGTTCTTTAAAAAGCAAGATCCAACTCTATGCTGACTAGAGGAGATGAACTTTAAAAACAGAGTCAATTAATAAGGAAGTCATAATCATAAATGCATATGTGCCTAAGAATAGATCCTCAAGATACATAAAGCAAATCTTGACAATCTTGACAGAATAAAAGAAGAAATAGAACATTTTACAATTATTGTGGGGTATTTGAATACTCTCTCTGCAATTGGTAGAAAGCAGGACAAAAAATTCAGTAAAGTCATAGGGAATCTGAGCAGCCATATCAACATCCCAGCCTAATTGATGTCTATAGAACACTATACCCAGCAACTGGAGAATACACATTTTTTCCAGCTGTACATACTCACCAACAAGGACCATATCCCAGGCTATAAGACAAATCCTAAAATAAATTATAGGATTGAAATAATAGTAGGATAGATCCTCTGATCACAATGTAATTAAATTAGGAATCAATTAAAATAAGTTATCTAGGACAATTAAAACAAGTTATCTAGGACAAATCCAAATAAATATATTGCACTTCTAAATAAGCCATAGGTGAAAGAAGAAATCATAGAGAAATGATAAAATATTTAAAACTTAATGATAGGGAAACTACAACATAAACTAAAACAGTGATTAGAGGGAGTTTTATGGCTTTGACTTCTTACATTAGAAAAGAAGAAAGGTTTAAATTCAGTGATTTAAAATTCCACCTCAAATCCAAAGTAAACCAAAGTAAGTAAAACAAAGAAAATAATAAAGAGCAGAAGTCAATGTAATGAGAAACAGATAAGCAATTAAAAAAATGAGTAAACCCTAAAGTTAGTTCTTTGTAAAGAATATAAAACCTGATAAATTTTCAGACTTTGTAAGAAAAATGGAGAACAAAAATTACTAATATCAGGAATGAAAGAGGACTTATCACCACAGAAATCACAGATATTAAAATGTTAAAAGAGAATATAAGAATAGTTTAAGGAACTTTATACTAATAATTTCTGCAAAATAGTTGAAATGGACAAATTTATATAAATATAAATCATCAAAATTTACACAAGATGAAATAGAGAATCTGAATTATAGGCCCGGGTAATTCACTGATAAATTTTATCAAACATTTAAAGAAGAGATAATATCAAACTTTCACAAACTTTTAAAAACTAGAGGAGGACAGGGTACACCTCCCAATTTGGTTTATGGTACCAGCAAAACTCTAATACCAAAGCATGACAAAGATATTGCAAAAGGGAACACTATAGGCCAACATCCCTCATGAACATAGATGCTAAAATTTATAACAAAATATCAGCAGATTAAATCCAACAATATATTAAAAGGAATAAAACATCATGAGCAAGGGAGACTTATCCTGGGAATACAAGGTTGGTTTAATATTCAAAAAATTAATATAATATACCCCATTAAGAGAATAAAGTAGAAAAACCATACGATTTTTCAATAGATGCAGAAAAAGTATTTGACAACATTTAATATATGTTCACAATAAAAACTCTCAGCAATCTAGCACAGAAAAGAACTTCTTCAACCTGATAAAGGGCATCTTTAATGATGAAATATGGAATGGTTTCCTAGCAAGTTTGGAAACAAGGCAAGGATGCCCACTCTTATAACTTCTATGCAACATTGTACTATCAGTCCCAGCCATTACACTAAGGCAAGAAAAAGAAATAAAGCTTTTAAAGATGAGAAAGACAGAAGTAAAATTGTGTCTATTTGCAGGCGATAATTTTTTTGTGCAAACAATTCTAAAGAATCTACAAAACTACAATTAGAACTAATGAATGAATTTAGCAAGATCACATGTTACACGGTGAATATATAAAAATTGATTTTATATTTTATTAGTTTGCAGCAAAAAATTAGAAAATGAAATTGGAAACCATTAATTTACAAAAATGACAAAAATACTTAGGTATAAATTTAACAAAAGATGTGCAAGACCTATACACTGAAAATGACAAAATATTGCTGAAATAAGTTGAAGACATAAATGTATGGAGAAATAGACTGTGTTCACAGATTACAAGACTCCATGTTGTCAAGAAGTCAGTTCTCCCCAAATTTGTCTATAGATTCAATGTGAAATTTTAGTAGGCTCTCTTTGTAACAATTAATAAGTCCATTATAAAATGTATATGAAAGTACCAATGACCTAGGGTTACCAATACATTTTTTATAAAGAAAGACAAAGTTGATAGTCTTCTTGACCAAAGAACAGATGTGTAGATCAGTAGAACAGAATAGGGCGTCCTAAAATAGATCCATAAATATACTATTGATTGGCTTTCAACAAAGGTACAGGGGTAATTCAATGAAGAAAGAATGTCCTTTTCAATAAATGGTACTGGAACAATTACATGTTCATATACTCAAAAAAAAAGAAAGAAAAAAATGAAAGGGAGGAAAAAGACAAAAAGAGAGAGGAGGAACCTCTCACTACCCTCCTTACCTTGTAGCGTATTCAAAACTAAAAATAGATCACAGACCTAAATATAAACCTTAGACTCTATAATATCTAGCATGAAATATAGGATAAATTGTTTGTGACCTTGTGTTATGGTTTTAATGTATATTCCCTTCAAATCTCAGATTGAAATTTTATTGCCAATGTAATGGTATTGGGAGGTGGGCCTTTGAGAGGTGATTAGGCCACGAGGGCTCCACCCTCATAGATGGGTTTAATGCCTCTTGAAAAAGGCCTTGGGGGTAGGTTCTCTCCCTTTGCTTTTCCACTCTTCTTCCATGTGAGCAACAATGTTCCTTTCACTGGAGGATACAGTGTTCAAGGCACCATCTTGAAGTGGAAACCAGGCCTTCACCAGACACCAAACCTGTTGTTGCCTTGATCTTGGACTTCCCAGTCTCTAGAACTATAAGAAGTAAATTTCTCTTCTTTATAAATTACCCAATCTCATGTATACTGTTATAGCAACCCAAATTGGACTAAGACACCTTGGGCCATATTTCGTAGATGCAAAACCAAAAACACAATCTGCAAAAGAAAGTAAGATAAATTGGACTTTATCCAAGTTAAGCAGGAAGCAAAGTATCACTTTACTAATAGCTTAAAAATTGAGGCTTGCCCAGGTCACATAGCCAGCAAATGGCAGAGCCTAGAAATGAACTCAGGGCAGTCTGACTCCAGAATCTACAATTTTATGCATACTATTCTAATACAACTCTACTTGTAAGATACAGTGTAGGGAGCATAGAATTCGACAGCACAACTGTGCCTCTGAGCTAATTGGCCAAGAACTGCCTGCCTACTCCCCACCCTATCCTCTGCTTGGACCTGAGGAATGCCTGAGTGCTTGAGCATTAGCAACACTGAATGAGCTTTCAACAAACCCAGCGATGCTTCATCACCAAAGAAAAATGTTATGACAGAAGTTAGGGCCAGGTTGTCTTCCCTGAAGATTTGCTAGCTCGATCTTGATAACTTGTTCTTGCTGAAAACAAGGGCTGTCCATGCGACTGGTGTCACTCCAGGAGCTATACTACAGTGAATGCAGTTAGGCAAGAGCTTATGCCTCAGTGAGAGCTTGCGCAGGGAGGGATGAGCAGGGTGTAGGACTGAAATCCACAGTGTGGGCCCTTTCCTGCCATTCCTGCCTCTGCTTTTTTCCTTCCTATGGTGCCTACCTTGAGACTAGGCACATAGTGTGTTTCAATAAAGACTCATTGCAGGCCTTGAGTCCAGTATATGGAGCTGCCTGGAATCCATGCAATGGCATTGCTCTAGAGAGGGAGCTTATGGTGGGTGAGTTCATATACCCCTAAGACCAAACAGCTGCAGCACAGCACCAGTTTGAGAGCCCAGACCCCATCAGACTGCATCCTGTCCTGGGGTCCAACAGCTCCTGTGTCTTCACATCCCTAGAGCCCCACTGACATCATCCTACATCCACCCAGAGGATTGCAGTGGCACGAAGCCAGCTGGACCCAGCAGTATGACAGGGGCACCAACACTCTAGCACACCTAGTGTCCTGCACTTTGCAGCACACTGGGGAGGCTACCCCAGGACAAAGGGAACTGAATGTCATGCTCTCTAGCACCTGAGAGTCACCTGCCTGGGGACACTGCCATTGACAGCAACCCCAACCCCCAGCAACAGGGCTGCAGCACACTTACACACTTATACATACCCCGAGGACAGGCTCTTCCCATCCGCTGCCACCATTGCTGCCACCATCCAAGCACTTTGCCTGGGGATAGGGGCATTTCCCTACCCTGCCCATTACAGCCTGCACCCATGTAGGCCTGGGGACAGGCCCATCCCACTTGGCACCACCCCTCTCAGTGCCCAAGCATGCTTCCTGGGGACCTGGGAATCATCTCGCCCCATCCACCACTGCGGGGATCTGTGCACTCCTCCTAGGGCCTGAGGATGGGCCCACCCAGCCTGCCACCACTGCTGGCACCAACTCACACATGCTACCTGGGGCCTTAGAGACTGGCCCACTCAGCCCATTGCTGCCACTACTAACACCAGCACCTTCCACCTGGGAATGTCAGGATTGTTCCACCACCATTATTGCCATCACATGCTGCCCAGGGGACGCAGGACCTTCCCATCTGCCTGGCTCACCACTGCCACTAATGGCAACTGAATATGCTGTCTGAAAGCCCAAGAATCAGCCCACTTGGGCCCACTAACAGTGGTGTCCATGTATACCACCTGGGAACTCAAGGAAAGGCACATTTGGCCCACTACTGTCACTACTCAGGTATACCTGAGAGCTGGCCTACCTGGCACCTCAGTCTCCAGCAAAGCCTCAGATGGCCTCTGCTAACAACCACAGCCTAAGCCACTGAGGAAATCACAGACATCACTGACACTGTTTACAGCCAAAGAAATCATACAGAGAATACACACCTGCATGCACCCAGAACCAAAGCTAATGTACTCTACCCAACCAACACCAGCGATACATCTATAGGAAAGAGTCTTCCCCATGAGAGCCAATTCAAAAAACTGGAAGAAATTATTATTACACCAGATGCACAGATATCAATGTAATGACACAGGAAACAGAAACAGCAAGGAAATATGACACTTCCAAAGGAACACAATAATTCTGCAGTAACAGATTCCAGTGAAAAAGAAATTTATAAAATGCCTAGAAAAGAATTCAAAATAATGATATTAGAGAAGCTCAGTGAGATACAAGAAAACTCAGATAAATAGTACAAAGAAAGCAGAAAACAACTCAGGATATGAATAAGAAATTCACCAAAGAGATAGCAATAAAAAAGAACCAAACAGAAATCCTAGAAGAATTCAATGAATGAAATAAAAAATACAATTAAGAGCTTCAAAAATAGACTAGATCAAGTAGAAGAAAGAATTTCTGATCTTGAAGACAGGTCTTTTGAAACAATCCAATCAGACCCCTCCCCTGCCAAATAAAAAAGTAGGAGGAGAATAAAAGAGAATGAAGAAAGAGTACTGATCTATGAAGCAACACTATAAAGTGACCAAATATTCATGTTTTGGGATTTTCTCAGGGAGAAGAGATGGACAAAGGCTCAGAAAACCTATTTAACAGAACAATACCTGAAAACTTTCTAAGTCTATCAAGAAATTTAGACATCCAGATATAGGAAGTTCATGGAATCCCACATAGATACAACCCAAAAAGGTCTTCTCCAAAGCACATTATAGTCAATTGTCAAAAAGTCAAAGACAAAGGAAGAATTCTAAAAGCAGCAAGAGAAGAGCATCTAGTTACATATAAGAGTGTATTGCTCAGTAAAAGCGTAGGAGAGAATGGGATGATATATTCAAAGTGCTGAAGGAAAAACATTAGTAGCTAAGAATACTATACTCAGCAAAGTTTTCCTTCAAAAATAAAGAAGAAATAACGTATTTTCCAGACAAGCAAAACTGAGGGAAATCATAGACCAGCCCTACAAGAAATATTCAAGGGAGTCCATCACCTGGAAGCAGAAGAACAATATCTACCATCATGAAAGCACACAGAAGTATAAAACTCACTGGTAGAGCAAACATACAAATGAGGAAGAGAAAGAATTCAAATGTTACCACCACACACAAAAAAACACAAAACCAAATTGATAAACAATGAGAGAAAGGAACAAAGGTTATACAGAACAGCCAGAAAACAACAAAATGACAGAAATAAGTCCTCAAATATCAACAATGACCTTGAATGTAAAAGCATAAGATATTCTACCAAAAAGATACAGACTAGCTGAATGGATTAAAATTTTAAAAGGTATGACCCAACTATATGCTACAAGAAACTCACTTTACCTGTAAAGATACTTATAGTCTGAAAGTGAAAGGATGGAAAGTGATATTTCATGCAAATAGAAACCAAAACCAGGCAGGCATAGCTATACCTACATCAGATAAAAAAGACTTTAAGTCAAAAATAGTAAAAATAAATAAAGAAGGTCATTTATATAATGATAAAGAGATTAATTCAACAAGAGGATTTAATAATTCTAAATATATATACACCCAATACCAGAGCACCCAGATATAGAAAGCAAATCTTATCAGATCTAAAGGGGGAGATAGATTCTAATACAATAATAGTTGGGGACTTCAGTACTCCACTCTCAGCATTAGACAGATGATCTCGACAGAAAATCAACCAAGAAATACTGGATTTAAACTGTACTTTAAACCAAATGGACCTAACAGACATCTACATAACATTTATTCAACAGTTGCAGAATACACATGCTTCTCATCAGCACATGGAACAGTCTCCAGGATAGACCATATGTTGTACCACAAAATAAGTCTCAAAAATTCTCCTAAACATCAAAAGTCATATCTAGTATTTTTTCAGACTACGGTAGAACAAAACTAGAAATCAATAACAAAGGGGAACTTTGGGACCAGTACAAATACATGGAAATTAAACAACATGCTCCTGAACAACCAATGGGTCAAGGAAGATGTTATAAATAAAATTTAAAAATATTTAAATACATGAAGATGGAAGCATAACATACCCAAACCTGTGAGATATAGCAAGCAGTGCTAAGAGGGAACTTTATAGTAATAAATGCCTGCATTAAAAAAAGTAGAAAGATTTCAAATAAATAACCCAATGATGCATGTCAAAGAACTAGAAGAGCAAGAACAAACCAAACCCCAAATTTGCATGAAGAAAGAAATAATAAAGATTAGAGCAGAACTAAACCAAATAGAGACTAAAAAAAAAGGACCAACAAAAGTTGTTTTTTGAAAAGATGAACAAAGTTAATGAACTGTGAACTATACTAACCAAGAAAAAAGAGGGAAGACTCAAAAAAAGTAAAATAAATCAGAAATGAATAAGGTAATATTACAACTGATACTGCAGAAATACAAAAAATCCCTCAAAGACTATTATGAACAACTACAAGATAATAAACTGGAAAATCTAGATAAAATGGAAAAATTCCTGGACACGTGCAACTTACCAAGATGGAATCTGGAAGTAACAGAAAACCTGAACAAACCATAAGGAGTAATGAAAAAGTCTCCCAGCAAAGAAAGGTCCAGGACTGGGTAGAATAAAGCAATGAAGCTTTATTCTACCAAACTTATAAAGAGGAACTAACACCAATTCTCCTCAAACTATTCCAAAAAATTAAAGAGGAATGAATTCTTCCTAACTCATTCTACAAAGCTAGCATTATCCTCATACCAAAACTAGACACAGACACAACAACAAAAGAAAACTACAAGCCAATATCCTGATGAACATAGAGGCACAGATTCTCAACAAAACACTTGCAAACCAAATCCAACAGCACATCAAAAAGATAATACATAATGATTAAGTGGGATTTATCCCAGGGATGCCAGGCTCATTCAACATATACAAATCAATAAATGTGATACATCACATCCACAGAATTAAGGACAAAAACCACCATCTCAGTAGATGCGAAAAATCATTTCATATTTTTCAACATCCTTCATGATGAAAACTGTCAACAAATTAGGCATAGAAGGAACATACCTCAACATAATAAAGACCATGTGTGACATACACATAGCTAACATCATGCTGAATGGGGAAAAGCCGAAAGCCTTTCCTCTAAGAACTAGAACAAGACAACGATGCCTACTTTCACCACTCCTATTCGACATAAGCATACACCAAACATGCTCATGCCTTGATCTCGAACTTCCCAGCCTCCAGAACTGTGAGAAATACATTTCTTCTGTTTATAAACTACCCAGTTTATGGCATTTTGTTATAGCAGCTAAAACAGACTGAAGACAATGCTCTTCAAACAAATCTGGGCACATGCATTTAAAGGTCGTGCTGAGCTTTGCCTGGTGAAGGGAAACAGTAGCCAAGTCTTCATTCTGTCTTCCTAATCAGTTTGGCTTTGGGCAAAACTTGCCAACCCCTTAGGAAAAAATGTGTTGCAACTGTCTATTGGGAGTCCTTGAGCATCTCTCCCAGCCACACTTTGCTTCTCATGAGATAGATCAGAGTTTACTGCTTCCCCTTCACGTCTCTGGGAAGAATCCAGTAAATATGTTTTCCATCGTGTGTGTGTGTGTGTGTGTGTGTGTTAGATCAACATCCTGGGGAAAAGCCTTGACTGACCCATCTTTTAATCAGTATAATTAATATTTTATGCACCTACACTGTATACTAGCCCAATGCTGACGAAACATGCTCTTTGCTTTCAGCATGCTTTCCATCTTCATAGGGAAAGGAGGCTCACTGGTAAGCAGCGAGAATGTTCAACTAAGTCCTGGATCGTACTGTACATAGTCTAACTCTTGTATGAGCAGAGACAAGCCACTGTGGCCTGGAGGAGCTTGTGGAAGCCTTCATGGAAAGGACTGGGAAGGGCTTGAGGGACAGGAACATATTGTGAAACCAGAAAGCATGAACTAAAGCCAGGGAGGAAAAATTGCTGTCTGGACAGATGCACACATGACCAAGCCCGCTGGTGGTCGGTAGCCAGTTCCTCTGGGTTTTGGGGGCCTCTCTAGCCACATGCTCCACTTAGCGGGGCCGGGCCAAAATTTCCACAAACATTTCCATCCTGAATTCAGCCAGGTTGGGATATTTCATTCTACCAAAAACAGGAGCCAGAAACTTTGACCTGAATGCATAAAACTAAGGTGGAAAAACAATGTTTGAAATTTTTCTTCAGAAAAAGAAAGCCCCACCAATAATCTGGAAATTCTTCATAGGGCAGCAATTTAAACCAGCAGCTTAAAACTCCTTGACAGAGGGGAAAACTCTATGAAGCACCTTCCCGAACTTCGATCATGTTCCTCTTGTTCCTGGGAGAAACAGAGCCGGAGACATGGCCTTGCTGCCTTGGGTCTTTAAGAATTTGGGTCTGCCTCCAGTATCTGATGCTATAGCCAAGCCCCGGCCCTTCTCTTGCAATGCATCCACAGTAACACTGATCCCAGTGCATTCCTGCCATTCTTCTGCCTTGCAGCAAGCTTCAGGTCAGAGCAGTTGCAAGATCAGATTTGTTTGTGGAATAAAATGCTTTAACAGTTCAGCAGAGGATGGACGGAAAGATGAAACCAAGATGGCTGAAGCACTTATACCTGATGGAATGCTGTTTGCAAGACCACAGGAGAATGGTTGGGCAGTAGGATAGAGGGAGGCCTAGGGCCCCTTAGGGTCAGCCCTCAACTCTAGGCAGCTGCCCAAAGCCTATAGTTGGTAAGGTCCCCTTGGAAGGGCAACTGAGCAATGAGGAAGTTCCTGAATTTACAGTAACCGCAGTGTCAGAGCCACAGTATAGGCGAGCTGCCTACAGGGTGGCCAAGGATCCCAGACCCCTTCTGCTTGGAGCTCTGCTCCAGAGATCTTTGAGCACCTTGGCTGCCTGGGTGTTCAGATTACCAGAAGGAGAGACAATGGCAGGGACAACATTGCAGTACCCTTCCATAGATTTCCACGGCTTATGGGACGTATTACAAGCCCATAATGACCAGAAAATCAAGGCCTTTAAATGTGGCCCTAATCCATCTGCCCAGCTTAGGTGCACCCTTGCACACTCCCTGTGTTTCAGCGAGGACAACGTTCTCAGTTCCTCCCTGTTCCTCCCTCTGGACATACCCTTTCCTCATTTCTCTCCTTTCTTAATCCCGCTGTCTTTGAGGTCCATGAAGCATTCTGACTTGATGGGTCCACAGTAAGCTCTTCTTTCTTCAGGGCTGAATTACACTAACTGAAAATCACCCTAGAGCTTGCACCAGCAAAGCATGAGCAACTAAAAGCATTGTTTGGCAAGAATTTGTTCTGAGAAATTTTCTTTTAAAGGTACTGAAATAATCATAATGGGAAAGACATGAACTTTCTTGGACTTCTTTACTATAATTTTGTTGTTTATCACTTATTTTTAATAATGGGGAAGGGCGCCCCATAATTTTTTTCAGTGTTTCTAAATCCCCTGGATCTGAACCCAGACTGTCCCTCTCTGACCACTTTGCCAAGTGGCAGCCTGTCTCGCACGTAAGAGCTGTTAATCACACGTGCCTTGCATATGGTTATGTAACTGTTTCTGGTCTCACTTCCCAATTAAATAAGAATCTCCTTCAAGGCCAGCAAGAAGTGTTCTGCATAGTAAAGAGGTGTGCTGCATGGATGGCTGCTAGTACAGTGCCTGGCACAGAGTCAAACCTCAACACGTTAGGTATTTCTGTTATTATTATTTTACTTCTTTGTATCACTGCAGAGATTTTTATTTTCTTCAAAGATTGAATATGGCAACTGACAGGAGCTGTCAGTTGGATACTTGTTACATTTTATTGCAACGATATAGTACTTACTAAATTAAATGGTGGACCAGAGAGCCAGCGTGGCATGATGAAAAGCAGAGTCTCCGGAGATGTGAGAGTTGGGTCCAAATGCTGGCACCACCACTTGAGGCAGATGACCTGGTCGCAGGGGTCTCTGTTTCCTTGTCTGTAATGCCTACTTCATAGTTTTCTTATGAGAATGAAGTGGATTAATACTTCCGTGGTGCTTCAGACTGTGCCTGGAACATAGTAAGCCTGACGTGCATGTCTTAAATAGAGATATTACCAAATAGAGCTGGGGAGAAGTTTACCTAGGGAAAAAGTTTTCCAAGTAGTACCAAGAAGACTGGTGCTATTTTACTGATTTGAGAGACTAAGTCCCCCTTTTTGGTAACACCATTTGCATATAAGCATCTAGCATGCTAATTCCATCAACTCTCACCTCTTTTTCAAAACAGATGCCGCAGGATCTCTGGCAGGATTTGACTAATGACTGACCTTAAAGTACATACCTTTATACCAATATTTTTAATTCAGACCCTCCTCTCCTTTAGGGCTGTGGATGCTGTGATATACCACCCTGACCCCTCTTCAGGACTTTTGGGAGTCCTGCCACCTGTCAGCACTCTCCAGAAACCTACGCTCCGCTGGAGAGAGAGCTTGGGGCAGCCAAATCCAAGACTGGTTGATGTGGAGAATGGAGGCCCATCCGCCTCACCCCAACTTGGGGCAGCTCTGCGGGTCATCCCGGCCCAGAGTTCCCCATGGGGTCAGCTAAGGCCTTTGATGAGACTGACAGACATTCCAGCATCTTCTTTTGCCCAATCCTGTTTTTCTCCCTTCTCTTCCATAGATGTTGATCCTGGGTACACTGTCTAGTAAGTGTCCTGCACGCTCATCTCTATCTCAGAGTCCACTTCCAGGGAGCTCTGCCTGCACCACCAGTTGCAGCAACACCAGCAAATTCACTCATTTTTACTAATTCTGATTTGACTTCTAATTCACAATTACCTGCATGGCATCTGTAACTAAGATGACCCTACAGACTGGTTTGGCTGGGACAGTCCATTTGTGACTTTCATTACCAAGAGATTTAATTATTATTAGTAGCAATGCTTTTTACTTTTAAAATATCCACAGTTTGAACAATGAATTATATAGCCACCCTACCTATATAAACAGTCCTAATGTTCCCAGGCCTCACTGCCAGCATGAAAAATAGTACGTTGACATAGTGTAAATGTCCTGAGCTTAGAGGTCCCACTAAATATAACTTCAGAACCTCAGCCCCCTTGCAGGGCTCTCCACACTGACCCTGCTTCCTCCCCAGAACACCTGAGTGATCATCAGGAGCCCACACATTCTCAACAGATCACACTGCTGCTTGGCCACTGCTCTCCACCCTCTTCTGAGGCTGCTGCTTATACCCCAGTGTTGATGGCCTCCTCTCTGTTCCCCGGAGCAGAGGCTCCCACCAGCACTGTTGCTCTTGGGCATCAGATAGGTTCTGGGAGCTTCACCCTTGTCAGAAGGCCTAGATGGCTCCGGGAGGTCCCATGGATGCTCAGCCCAAACCAGGTTTTGAGTCCTTATTTCGGTTGTAGCTTGATATATCTATGCACCCCACCTCCATACAGTAAATGAAAAAAACATCATTCCTTTGCATAGTAGACATTCTTCTCTCTGGATCCCACAGCAGAGTGGTGGGCTCTATGTGGGTGCAGTTGGTCTCATTTTATCTACAAAGCTCTTTCTCACTCAGGGTCACACATAGGCCATCAAGGTGGCTGGATCGGGTTAGGGTTTAATAGCCTCCAAACTATACCTGGAATCCCTATTCCTACCTAACCCTATGGCTCAAATTCTTTTTTCCAGGAGTTTTCTCACACTCCATGCAAGTGAATTGGCACAGACAGACATGGGGAAATTGGAATCTAATTCCACATAAACCAGTTATGTATACAGGAAGTCCTTATTTTGCATAGTAGTGCAAGACCCTTAAAATGACTGTGTAAGCTGAAACCCCGCAAAGCAATCTTAATAATCAGTGGGAAGAATTACAGTTGTTCTGTGACCTTTAAACATTTTTGTCAAAACATTAAACATTCTCTTACTGTTGGTTATAAATGCATAGGGAAATGAAAAATTAACAAAACTAATATTTATTTATTACATTGTAATTTAAAACATTAGAAACATTGAGAATTAAGGTGTTTTATTTCTTTGTAAAACACATATCAAACATCGTTTGCTCAGTTCTTGCCTTTTTTCCCTTGCTGTATAGCTTATGATACAGCTGGAGCAACTTTTCTATGCCTTGGTGAATTGTCGTACTTTGTTCTAAGTGTAGTCTAGTTCTAAGTCAGCTTGTGATGTTTTATCCTTTGCTCTTGCAATGTCATAAAGTATCTGTAAGAATTCCTTGAAGATGAAGTTTTTTGCCAGTGCCACTTCCATTGGGACATCTTCATTTTCTTGGGATCTGGATGCAAATTTCCCAGCTACATCCTTACCTGTGCTAGCAGCTTCATTAGTAGCTTGACATCAATCAGTTCATGCGAAATTCTGGAATGGGGAAACAAGCCTTTACTGGCAGTAAAAGATTCTTCTTCAGTATCCTTGTAATTACCATTTTCTTTCAATGTGGCAACTAAGATCAATGCCTTGGCCAGGATGCAAGCCAAACTACTTCGGATTTTGAAATATTACAGTCTTCAATCCAAAGTGGAAAACTCTCCAAGTATAAGCAGCTTTCTGTTCGTATTGTAATTTAAACTAAAAGATGAAGCAACATTACCTTGTTTTTAATACACATTGGATTTTTCCAGTGCAGTTTGTTCCATAGCTCCATGCAGGCCATGGTGCATCTGATCTTTGCTCTGCTCTTGCCAATTTCAAATCTTCAGTCTAATCACATACAGTTTACTGCCAGCGTTATCACATTCTGTTTCTTTGTTGCATTTTTATTTTTGTTCGCTTACCCTCTATCAATGATCCAATTTTGTAACATTTTCGTCACATGGATTTATCACTGGAAGACAAGGAAGCAACACAACTTCACATTTTGCTGTCTGGGCATGAACTGAATAACAGATGTGCAATGACTAATCATGGACAGGCTTTGAAAGAAGTGATGTGATTGGTTCATCATGATGTGCATCTGTTATTTATGTCATAATTTATGGACCGGCAAGCAGGCAATGAAGTTTGTACTTTATGCAATTATAGTTAATATACTGTGGTGACTGAAATTTGAACTAGTTGTTGGGAACTGGTATTATTTCACTAAACTGAAACTTGTGTACATCAGTTCCATAAAAAGCAAGGACTGCTTTATTAATGTATACCAACCAAATATTTCTGGGCATATTTACAACACAGCACTTCCTCCTCCTTGTGGTTGGATGGTTCCACGTGACCAGTCTAGCCAATGGATTGTGAGCAGAAGTTACATGTGTCAGTTCCATGCCAAACCATTTGATGGACAATCAATCCCGTCCTAGACCCTGAGGATATCAGAGGAGGTGGCTGCTCTGTTAGCCTAAGTCTCTGAGCAACAAAGGTGAGCAGAGGCCCCCTGCTGAGATATGATGGACATGTAGCATAAGCAAGAAGTAAACCTTTGTTTTAAGCCACTGAGATCTTGGGGTTATTTGTTTCTATAGCATAACAACTCATTATGATTGATATAAAATATAATCAGGAGGTAATCTAGGAAAAGGAGGATAGAAAGCTGGGCAGAATTTAGAACCCAGAAATTGGCAGCTGATAGTCAAAAGGGCTCCAAATTTGTGGGGCTAGGAGTAGAGGAAGAATCAGGGGCATGTACTTAAAAAAAATATTTATATGATAAAAAATTTAGCACAGACACAGAAAAGAAATGTATAACTTAATAAATCATTAAAAAGTGAAGGTTATCCAATGGCTTAATGGGTGAATGGGCTATCATGGGAGTGGGACTGGTGGCTTTATAAGAAGGAGAAGAGAGACCTGAGCTAGCACTTAGCCCCCTTGCCATGCGATGCTCTGTACCACTTCAGGACTCTGCAGAAAGTGCCTACCATCAAGAAGTCTCTTGCCAGACGTGGTGCCTTGACTCTGAACTTCTCAGCCTCTGTAATTGTAAGAAATAAATTCCTTTTCTTTATAAATTACTCAGTTTCAGGTATTCTGTTATAAGCAATAGAAAAAGACTGTTTCCTCACCCTCCCTCTTTGCCCTCTAGAGGTGACCACTTACTTGCCTTGTATGGAAACACCCTCCTTCCTTTCCTCACGCCATTATCAGTCCACATGTGCATTCTTCAACATTGTGGTTTAGTTTTACTTTTAAAATATTTTAAAGTCTCTTTTAATGTACAGACTTCCCCTTTACCACACTCCTTTCCCCTTGTGAATGTATGTGTTATAAGAACTGGATCATTGGTAGAGTTTCCCACAGCGTGGATTTTGCCACTTGCACCCCCATGGTGTTGTTGATGTGTTCCTCTGGCCCCTATATTTCCTGTAAGTTGCTAGTTGGATCTATAGGCTTGATCCAATGTGGGTTTGATTATTTTTGGCAAGACAACATCATAGGTGGTAGTGCCTTTGTTCTCCAGAACGTGTAATCATTTTTAAAATAATTATTATTTTAATAATAACCATAGATGTTTCATTCCAAGATTCAGCCTAGACCCATTCATTTATTTGGGGTTTCAGAATGGCAAAATTCCAATTTGAAATGTCTCCCGTTCTACTCTGGTTACCAGTGATGCAGTTCAAATGGGACCATCAGGGTAAACGCCGATTTTTTGTTTGTTTCTTCAGAATTCAAAGCTTTGTCACATCCAGGTACTAGCTGCTAAGATCTGAATGTTGTCGAACTGTTGTAAAGGCCAACCTGGGCCCCATCGGCCCAGCCTTCTCTCCCCAGGTCCTTTGACCTCCTGAGAGGTCACCCTAGGCCCTGTGAATCTCAGTTTTTCTTCCCATCTCCCCATCCCATCAGAGCCCACCTTCAAGGAAGGAAGGTCCTCATGCTCACTCACCTTGGGAGGTAAATTGTGGGCATTTTCCACTCTAGGGAATGTGGATTTTAAGGCCTCTCTCTCAAATATTGTCTCACTTAGTCCTTGTGGAGTTGAAAACAGGTAGCTTCGAGCCCAAATTCACCTTGCAGTTGTGTTTTGTTTTGGCCATCACAGAGTGTTTTCACTCGTTGGTTTGTTTTGCTTTTAAGTGGAGCAAGACTGCATATAGGCAGGGGCATATTCTCTGCAGTTAGATCAGAGCCCACCGCCTCCCCTTGCATTGTACCCACCCTGTGTTCTGAGTCCCTTTGTGTTGCAGCAACCTTGTAGGTAGGTGTTATTAGCCCATTTTGCAGATGAATGGACAAGAACTGGAGAATTGATGTGGGGGACCTAGGTGAGGCACAAATGGAAATGGAACAGCCATTGAGTGCTCTGGGAAGGAGACTACAAGTCAAAGGAGAGAGTCCACACTGGGAAGAGCCAGCTATAGGGCCTTCTCCATCCAGCCTGGTGCAAAATAAAACTCACATTCTTTTTCTTCCCTTTTACAGAGACAGCTCAAGGAAGCATGATAAAATGAGGCCTAAGATAATATTTGGGGGGAAAGTTTATTTTTTTATGGTCTGTTTGCATTACACCATCGGGTGAAGAGAGGAGGAGAAAGACTTGTCCCAAATGGCAGAGTTGGAGAAGCACAAATCCAATGTCAACAGTTGGAAATACAAGTGTTTGGTTTCATTAAACTTCTTTTTTTAAAATACGTTCTTCTTCCTTTTCCTGAGGCAGTCCAAGGGAAGGGGACATAGAGGTGGAAGAGACAGGGAGGGAGGAGGGAGCAAGCCAGGGCCAGCGAAGGGGGCTTGTCTTGAGGAACCTGCTCCCCCTGTGAGTGTCCTCAGCCAGCCCAGGAGGCTGGCAGGCCTGACCAGAAGCAGCCAGCCGGAGCCTTCCCCTGGTTCCAATGACGGCTGCTAAGCAGGGGCAGGCAAGTCAGAGTTTCAGCATTTGTCTAACAGCTTTTTTTGAAAGGATTTTTTTTTTGTTTTGAAAACCTGAGTGAAAATGAACAAATAATCAAATCCAGGTCACCCTGGGGAAAAGTATTTGGCTTCTGTGTTCTCCTGTGGCCCCACTGGGCCATAGCTGGCCCCTTCTCCTTCCCCACTACCATGCTGGCCTTTGGCTGCCCCAAGGCAGAGGCCATGTCTGCAGAGGCAGCAGAGGTAGGTTAAGAATGCAGGCTCTAGTCAGACAGCCTGGGTGTTCAAGTTAAAATAAAATACTTAGGGATAAGCTTAAAGATTTGTACTGTGAAAAGTATAAAATATTCCTGAAAGAAATTAAAGAGACACAAATAAATGCAAAGACAGCTTTCATAGGTTAAAAGAGTGGTCCCCAACCTTTTTGGCACAAGGAACTGGTTTTGTGGAGGACAATTTTTCCATGGACTGCAGTGGGGGTGTGGAGATGGTCTCAGCATGAAATGGTTCCATCTCAGATCACTAGGCATTAGATTTTTGTAAGGAGCACACAACCTAGATCTCTCACGTGTACAGTTCACAATAGGGTTTGCATTTCTATAAGAATCTAATGCCACCGCTGATCTGACTGGAGGCGGAGCTCAGGCAGTACTATTTACTCGCCTGCTGCTCACCTCCTACAGATCTCTGGATCTCACTCACTCTCTAGACTCACTCACCTCCTACAGATCTCTAGATCTGTGTGGCCAGGTTCCTAACAGACCAAGAACCAGTACTGGTCCACAGCCCAGGGGTTGGGAACCCTTGAGTTAAAAGACTTAATATTATTAAAATGTGCATATAATCCAAAATGATCTACAGATTTAATGTAATCCTTATCAAAATCCAAATGCCATTGTTTTGCAGATATAGCAAAAATCCTAAAATTTATGGAATTAAAAAGGACCCTGAATAGCTAAAACAATCTTGAGGAAGAAGAACAAATCTGGAAGCCTCACACTTCTTGACTTCAAAGCATATTCCAAGCTACAGTAATTAAAACAGTATGGTAGTAGCATAAGGTCAGACATATATAGACCAATGGAACAGAATAGAGAGCCTCAAAATATACTTATGCATAGACAGTCAAATGATTTTACCTGAAGTACCAAGGCTACACATTGAGAAAGGATAGTCTTCTCAACAAATGGTGCTGGGAAAACTGGATAACCACATGCAAAAAAATGAAATTAGACCTTTATCTTACACTATACACAAAAATTAACTCAGATTAAAGTTCTAAACATAAGTTACATGAAACTATAAAACTCCTAGAAGAAAACATAAGGGAAAACCTTCATGGCATTAGATTTGGCAATGATTTATTGGCTATGACACCAAAAACAGACAACAAAAGCAAAAACAGACAAGTGGGCCAACATCAAACGAAAAAGTTTCTGCACAGCAAAGGTAACAATCAATAGAGTGAAAAGGCAACCTATGGAATGAGAGAAAACATTTTCAAACCATATAACTGATAAGGGCTTAATAAGCAAAATATAGAGTTTTAAAAACTCCTACAACTCAATAACCACACAACAAAAGTAAAAATAACCTGATTAAAAAGCAGGCAAAGGACTTCAATAGACTTTTCTCCAAAGAAGTTATGCAAATGGCCAACAAGTACATGAAAAGATGCCAACATCACTAATCACTCAGGAAATGCAAATCAAAACCACAATGAGCATTGTATCTGTTAAGATGGCCATTGTCAAAACAAAAACAAAAACAACAAAAAAACAACCAAAATAACAAGTGCTGGTGACAATGTGGAGAAATTAGAACCCTTGTGTACTGTCAGTAGGGATGTAAAATGGTGCAGTGGCTGTGGAAAATAGTATGAAGGTTCCTCAAAAAATTAAAAATAGAATTATCACATGATGCAACTGATATAGTTTGGCTCTGTGTCTTCACCCAAATCCCATTCTGAACTATGATCTTCAGTGTTGGAGGAGGGGCCTGGTGGGAGGTGACTGGATCATGGGGTTGGTACCAAATCTTTTAGCAGCATCCCCCTAGTGCTGTCTTGTGACAGACTTCTCACGAGACCTGGTTGTTTAAAGGTGTGTAGTGCTTCTCCCTTCACTCTCTTCCTCCTGTTGCCATGTGAAGATGTGCTTGCTTCTCTTTCGCCTTCTGCCATGATTGTAAGTTTCCTGAGGCTTCCCCAGTCATGCCTCCTGTATAGCCTGCAGAACTGCGAGTCAATTAAACCTCTTTTCTTTCTTTTCTTTTCTTTTCTTTTTTTTTTTTTTTTTTTTTTTTTTTTTTTTTTGAGACAGAGTCTTGCTCTGCCACCCAGGCTAGAATGCAGTGGTGTGATCTCGGCTCACTGCAACCTCTGCCTCCAGGGTTCAAGCGATTCTCCTGCCTCAGCCTCCTGAGTAGCTGGGATGACAGGTGCATACCACCTTGCCTGGCTAATTTTTTGTATTTTTAGTAGAGACGGAGTTTCACCATGTTGGTCAGGCTGGTCTTGAACTCCTGACCTCGTGATCTGCCCACCTCAGCCTCCCAAAGTGCTGGGATTACAGGTGTGAGCCACCATGCCTGGCCTAAACCTCTTTTCTTTATTAACTACCCAGTCTCAGGTAGTTCTTTAGAGTAGTGCGAGAATGAACTAATACAGCAGCAATCCTCGTTCTGGGTATTTATCTAAAAGAATTGAAATCATAATCGCAAAGAGATATTTGTACTCCCATGTTCATTGCAGCAGTATTCACAGTAGCCAAGGGTTCCTGCTCCCATGAGAATCTAACGCTGCTGATGATCTGATGGGAGGCAGAGCTCGGGCAGTAATGCTTGCTCCCCTGCTGCTCACCTCCTACTGTGCAACCTGGTTCCTAACAGGCCACAGAGAGTACTGGTCCACAGCCCAGGACAACCTAAATGTCCATTAACAGATGAATGGATAAAGAAAATGTGGTCATACATGCAATGGAATTGTATTTTGTCTTAAAAAAGGAAGGAAATCCTGTCATGCTACAACGTGAATGAAGTTTGAGGACATTATGCTAAGTGAAATCAGCTAGTTGCTGAATGGCAAATACTTCATGATTCCACTTGTATGAGGAATCTGAAGTACTCAAACTCTTGGAAACAGAAAGTAGCTGTCAGGGGTTGGAGGGGGAAAAGCAGGGAGTCACTGTTCAGTGGGTACAAAGTTTAAGTCATGCAGGATGAAAAAGTTCTAGAGATCTTTATTACTGTATAACAGTGTGCATTTGGTTAACAATACTGCACTTAAAACTTTAAGAAGGTAGATTTCATGTTATATATTTTTGTGCCACAATAAACAAATAGGTTACTAATGGTCTAAAAGAAGTTGATGGAAGAAGGAACCTTATATCTACTGGTGGCATTTAGGGTCCTCAGGCATGTGGAGTCAGGAATATCTGGGGTCAAGGAATTGATCCCAAGTTCCCCTAATCACACATGGGCTAAAGAGTGGGCCTCATATTCTAACCGCTGAAATGATTCTGCATCTGGGTCCACACATCACTAGAACTCCAGCCTGCCAGCCGGGGGCCTGTGGGCTGGGGGCCCAGAGTGCAGACCAGCTGAGCCCAACAGGAGACACAAGTACAGCCCTTAAACAAACAAAATAAACAAAGGAAACCCCTATCCAGACATTCATTCTTCAGGTAACAAAGATTAAGGAAGGGAAGGTTCTTAACAGGTGAATGAAATAAACCCACAAAATAAGAGGCATACCAAGAGGGTGTTAAACCAGTTTGGACACTTCATCCAGAGCCTTTGCCGCTACCTGTGATGACAGCCCAGTGGGCTCCTTTATCCACAGGTAGTTCCGTGCCAGGCCAAAGACTCCCCTTTGGGACCTGGCCGCGTGCTTGGTCCCAGTCTAATCCACGCTGAGCTCTGGGAGAGCCCCGAGGTGAGACCTGCCTAAACTGGTTCCCAGGCCGGCCAGAGGGCCCTCAGGGTCACTGCTCAGCCCTCACCCCAGGGAGAGTAGGACCCAAACGTCTCTCCAGTTCTCCTCAGTCCTCTTTACAGTGGACCAGATGGAAGTAAAGACCAGATGGAGGGGAAACCGAGGAGCCAGAGCCAGGGCAGGGGCTGGCGATCAGTCAACACGGCCCCTCTCTCCCAGGAAATCTCCAACAGACACCTGCCACTCACCACCCCTGCCTTCCACTGTGGGGCCTTTGGCTTGTGGGGGCCGGCAGGGACAAAAAAAAAAAATATGGAACAGTTGACAGGATACTGCCAGGAGACCTCGAATCTGATCCTTGCTTTGCCATTTTCTAGCTGCATGACCCCAGGCAACCTCTGCAGGCCCAGCAGCCCTAACCTTAGGAGAGTGTCAGGTTGAACAAGATTCCCACCCTGTTCCAAGTGAGGTGATGGTTGATTCTGATGCCATGCTATCATCTGTGCCAACTAAACATCCACAGATCACATCTCTAGAACATTTGGGTTCCTTGGTGCATGATGCAGGCCAAATCTCCACCCTGGCTTGTGCTACGGAGACACGGGGCAGTGCCTCCCAACAGTGAAGGGCACTGCTCTGGAGCCAAACTGCTATATACAAATCCCAGCGCTGCCCCCTTTCCATGCCTCAGTCTCCCCATCTGAAAAATGGAGATAATCCCCATCTCATAGGGCTGTTATAAGGATTCAATGAGATGAGTTAGACAAAAACTCTCAACAGTGCTGGCACTTGGGAAGTGCACTGTAAGGGCAGGCTGTTAACTACCCTTAGTGTAGTGGCTCCTGAGGACTTCACCTCCAGGAAAGTTGAGCCTTGCACAGACCTGGGGCTGGGAAAAGGTGGCCTTGGATGTTCTCATCCTCACTCCAGAGGAGAGGATTGGCCTTGTGGCCTGGAGAGTGGACCTCCCTCCCACCCCCCACTCCAGGGGGCAGTTGGGAACATGCTGTTGACACTGACCGGCCACACCCCACGTCTGCATGGTGCAGCCTGGCAGGCCGGATGTGGCCTCCTTTCCCAGAGGGCTCGAGCCAGACGCAGCTCGATTACTGTGGAGTGCATTTCAGGCCTTGTCGCTATTATCAGCTTCTCACTTTCAGCTGCTGGATCAGGGGCAGAAGCCTTCCCTTCCTCCCTCTGCCCCATGGCTGGGTGTTCGTTTTCACCGCAGGTGCAGATGTGAGTGTCTCCTGTCCTGGAGAAGAGTCTGCTCAGACCCACCCCAGACACTGCCCCACATCTTCTAAATTGGAATCCAACTCTCACCTCCCAGTTCCAATCCAGAATGAATCTGTCCTGAGTGAGAGCTGGGAGGTGAGGAAGGGGTTTTGTCACGACCGTCCAGTCCTTGCTACCAGCAGATTGAGGTCTCTGAAGAAAAGAGTCTTTGCTGTGGTGATGACTAACACACCAGGAAAGATAAAAGAGAGGGAGAGGAAAATGATAGAGAAGGAGAAAACAAGATTTCTGCTAAAGCTATAAACATTAGCTTTCCCAAATTTGCCATTCCTGTCCTAGTCCTTTACTCATGTGGTACGCCCCTGCCCTTTCCTCATCCTCCCAGAAGCACCCTCCCCGCCGCATCACGCCTCCCCTAATGGACTGTAAATTCTCTCCCTGCCACACCCAGGTTAGTAAAACTTCCTTATGTCAGATTAATTCCTTAGAGGAGGAGGGGGATGGGTGAGTGCATAGAATTTTGGCTTTGAACAGACAAACCAACAAACAAACAATTCTTTCATCAAAGTGCTCCAAAGAGAAGTTCTTCCAGGGAAAGGGGACAGTTTGACAGATAGTCCCATATCTTCCCTAGGTTTCTGTCTTCATTGGCACTGCCTTGTTGTTCTCACTGCCACTAAGTCACCTTGTCCGCCTTGTTCTCTTGCCCAGGTGTGGGCTGCGCCCGCCAGCCCCCTTTGTACAGCTCAGACAGGCTGGAATTCTCTAAGAATAACCTCACAGGAAATCAACGAAATGGACAAAGAGAATGCAAACAGCTGAACAACAGATGTGCTTACTGAATGCAGGTACCTAATCCTAAAACAACCAAAGTCTCGCCACCATGGCTGGCCAGGTCTGGGTTCCTCCCTGACTACTCCCAGGCCCCGCCAGAAAAGACCCTCCTGAGTAAAGCTTTTTGATATCTCCCACCCCCTGCAGCCCCCAGCCCAGAAGGTGGTAAAAGAAAGGATAGGTGGTGTGCAGAGTGCAAGAAACAGCTGGCGGTGTGTCTGAGCCAAGGTCCAAGGGTAGGTAGGGAGCAGAACCCTGCTCCTGGGAATCCTCCCCCTGCCATACCCAGGTTAGGAAAACTTGGAAGTTTCAGGCCTTGTCACTATTATCAGCTTTTCACTTGGGAGTTTTACTAACCTGGGTATGGTAGCAGGGAAGTCGCCCCCATCCCCCAACTTGTGATTTTTGGAGAAGGGAACCTAGCGAGGGGATGGGAATGGTGAAGCCAGGCTTGGAGCTGAAGCTGAGGTCTAAAGGTTGGGGGCAGGTGCCTACCTCCAGTTCTGCCTCTGTCTCTCTGGCCCACTCTTCCCTGGGCCTCAGTTTCCCCATTGGTAAAAGGAAGAAGTTTGAGTAGGTGATCTTTGAAGTCTTTTTCACCTGTATCATTTTCCAGGTTTGCAATTCTCTCTCTTTGACCACCGGTTCCTACAAGTTAGAAAACTCTAGGCCACCCAGATAGGTCTCAGTAAAGACATACACTCCCAACACAAGAGTGACAGCTAACCTTCCTGCAAGTTGAACAGGTGCCAGAAACCACTGTAGCTACTTTACCTGTGTTGGCTCATTTCCTCCTCACAGGAGCCCTACGCCTCATATCCCCATTTCACAGATGAGAAACCGCAGCAGAAAGAGGTTAAAACATGTACCAACATCCCAGGTGGTAAGAGAAAGGACGGGGCCTCAGGCAGTGTGCTCCAGAGGCTGTGCTCTGACCCCCCAGGCCAGACTAACTTCTTCTTCATAGATGAGTGACTATATAACACCTCTAAGAGACACAACATGCCAAAGGTGCAAACAAACCAGATGTCCATCAACAGACAAATGGCTAAACAAAACATTCAGTGGAATATTATTCAGCCTTAAAAAGGAATGAAATTCCGATCCATGCTACAACATGGATGAACCTTGAAAACATTACAAGTTTATGCGCTTTTAACATTATAAGCTTTAAAATATTATAAAGCTAAGTTAAACATGCCCAGCCACAAAGAACCAATACTGTATGATTCTACTTATATGAAATATCTAAAATAGACCAATTTATACAGGCAGAGAATAGCTTATCAGGTTATCAGGTTCAGGGGAGAAGGAGGGATGGGGGAGTAATTGGAAGAGAGTTGCTGTTTGGGATGATGAAAAAGGTCTAGAAATGGATGGTGGTGATGGTTGTACAATAGTACGAATGTACTTAATGCCACTGAATTGTATACTTAAAAATGGTTGAAATTGTAAATGCTGTGTTACGTTAAAAATGAATTTTGGCCAGGTGCGATGGCTCATGCCTGTAATCCCAACATTTTGGGAGGCCAAGGTGGGCGGATCGCCTGAGGTTGGGAGTTCGAGACCAGCCTGACCAACATGGTGAAACCCCGTCTCTACTAAAAAAATACAAAATTAGCCAGGTGTGGTGGCACATGCCTGTAATCCCAACACTCTGGGAGGCCAAGGTGGGCAGATCACCTGAGGTTGGGAGTTCGAGACCAGCCTGACCAACATGGTGAAACCCCGTCTCTACTAAAAAAATACAAAATTAGCCAGGTGTAGTGGCGCATGCCTATAATCCCAGCTACTCGGGAGGCTGAGACAGGAGAATTGCTTGAACCCAGGAGGCAGAGGTTGCAGTGAGCTGAGATTGTGCCATTGCACTCCAGCCTGGGCAACAAGAATCAAACTCCGTCTCAACAAATAAATAAATATTAAAAATATCATAATAAAATAGATCTCACTTATTGAGCTGTTGCTAAGACCCTACTGTGCTCAGTGACTTACAGACTTCCTCGTTTAACCTTTACAGCCACCCTGTGAAGGAAGCTCCCCTGTCATGCCACCCACTTCACAGGCAAGACAGCCAAGGCTCAGGGAACAGATTCCCTCAGGACCCACGGGTAGTGAGTGGCGGAGGGGACACACACACCCAGGTAATGCTGAGAGCGAACTCAGAGAGGAAGGTGGAGGACAATCTGAAAAGGCTATGAACAAGCTGAGGCGAACCAGGGCATGGAGCCCACACCCTACCTGTGCCTGCCAGGCGCCAAATTCCAAATTCCACGTTTATCTTTTCTCACATTTCTCCCTGCATTCGTTGTGTGTTTTCTTCCCTGTTTTACATCCAAGCAACACCTTCCTGCCTCATTCCTCCACTGATATCCCTGCGTCTGCCTTGCGTCTGCCTTGCGTCTGCTCAAGACGCCTCCCATCCCTTTGGGGGTCGGAGGGGGCTCAAGGCCTGTGAAGCCTCATTCTGTGCTGAGGGGGAAAGAGGCCCAGATCTCCACTAAAGGGGACCAGAAGTGACCAGCTCCTCCCACACCCCCACTGAGGGGCCTGCCAAGGCCAGAGGCAGCTGGCTGATGGTTGACTGTCCCCAGGAGAACCTCGGGGAGACTGGCCGGGTGACTCTATGGGGTGCTAGGCCCTGGTGGGTGACCAGTTTTGCCCAGTCTTGGCTGACCTCCTATGTGAGTAGTGTCAGGGCAGTGAGCTTCCTTTGCGCCTTAACTTTTTCTGTTCAGAAAACAAAAGTGCAGCTCGCTGCCAGCCTCATTTAATTTTACATCAACATGCTCTTTGAGGCTGAAGCAAATAGACTTATTTTCAATGTGAAAACAAAATATAAAAACTGTTCTTGGAGTTATTCCTAAACACAACTAACACCGGAAGCATCTGTTTCAGAAAAATCAGAGTCATCAAATGAATCTTTGGTCAAACATTGTCCGAGAACGGTGTTAACATCACTCATGAGAATGCTACGTTTTCAAGGATTTGACATTTTCGGCAATTGAGAATTGCTATACATTGTAAATGGAAACACCACTACTAAAAACAGAATGCTATAAATAGAATGATGTCTTTTGTTGTCAAAGTCAAGACATACTAGAGTGATGCAGAAATAATAATAACAGTGAGATATTTTGTGGCAAAGTTATCACGGGCTAAACGTTGCAGCTGCAAGTGCAGCTGGCAAGTATTCTCAGAGCAAACAGGAAAAGGGTTAAATAACTGAGAAGTGCCCATTCCCACCAAGGCACAAGACATTTTGCATACAGGTCACCCAGAAAAGCCAAGCACAACCACACCCAGACTGCCTCACTCATGTTCAGTTGTAGCCCCCACCTGAGGCATTAGCCTGCCCCCAAAGGACCTTAGACACTTCTCACACAAAAAGGCTCAGGCAAAACTGCCAGATGACAAAGGCTGTGACTCTGGGGGCTGGAGGGGATTTTTGTGTATCTATGACTTGCTCTCCCCACCCAGCATGCCCGAGACATTTCTGCAGCATTCCATTCCCCCTGCACCCTGTAGCCCGTGACCCAGATGTCTGCAGATGAGCTGTGACTCCACTCAGCTGGGAGAAATGCCTAGTTTATCCCAAGAAGGGAGACCACTTTCAGATGACAGATTTCAAGTGTAGGCTTCCATGCTCTCAGGAGAGTCACTATTGCCTAACAGAGAGGACTCTGGTGTCCCGCTTCTGGGGTCTGACTCTTGACTCTGTCACTAACCAGCCCACGGATCTTGAGCAAAGCTGTGGCTGAATTTTCCTCATTTATAAACTAGAGATGATGCTATTACCTACCTTGTGTATTTAAGAGAATTAAATGGGATGAAGCATATAAAGTATTTAAACCAGTGCCTGGCACAAAGGTCCTATTTTATCTATATTGGCTGTCGTTATGGCAGACAGACATTGCTAGTCAGTCAGCCTCAGCCCCAGATTCCTTCTCAATATAAGCAGCAAAGTAAGGCATCCAGGCTGGAGGATGTCTAACCTTGCTTTCAGCTCGAGAAGTTTCTGACTGGTAGTACCGTTCCCTTCTTGCTGAGCTGAGACTCCTCTACTCCACCCGTGTCTCCTATTATGCCAATGCTAGAACAACTACCCTGCACCCACCCCCGACACGCACTTTAGATCCAGAATTGGTCCCTGGTTTCCCCATGCACAATTTTAAACAATTTTATTACGAAAGAATTCGCATACTATAAAATTTATCCATTTAAACTGTAAAATTTAGTGCCTTTAGTATATTCAGAGATGTGCAGCTATCACCACAATTTTAGAATATTCTCCTACCCACCCCCCAAAAAACCCTATACCCCTTAGCCATCACCCGTCAATCTCTCCATTTCCCCACCCCCACCCCTACCCCCTGGCAAACACGAGTCTACTTTTTGTCTATAAATTTGTCTCAGCTGGACATTTCATTTAGATGGAATTACATAATATATGGTCCTTTGTGACTGGCTCATTCACTTGGCATTGTTTTCAAGGTCCATCCATATTGTAGCACGTTATCAGTATTTTGTTTCTTTTTATTGCTGACTTCTATTCCACTGTACAAATATAGCAATTTTATTTATCAGTTAATAGGTTGGTGGACATTTGGATTGTCTCCATTTTTTGAATACTATAAATAATGTTGCTATGGACATTAATGTAGAAGTTTTTGTGTGGATGTATGTTTTCATTTCTCTTGGGTTGATGCCAAGGAGTGGAATTGTTGGGTCATGTGGTAGCTCTATGTTGAACCATTTGAGGAATTGCCAGAATGTTTTCCAAACCAGCTGTACCATTTTAAATTCTACCAGCAGCATATGAGGGTTTCATTTATCTACATCTTTGCCAACACTGTTATTAGCTGTGTTTTTGATTATAGCTATCCCAGCAAGAATGAAATAGTATCTCATTTCCCTGAATAGCTAATGATGTTGAACATCTTTTTATATGCTTTTTGGCCATTTGTATATCCTCATTAGAGAAACATCTATTCAAATGCTTTGCTTTTTTTTTTTTTTTTTTTTTTTCTTTTGAGACAGGGTCTTGCTCTGTCACCCAGGCTGGAGTGCAGTGGTGTGAGCATGGCACACTGCAGCCTCAACCTCTTGGGCTCAAGTGATCCTCATGCCTTAGCCTCCCAATAGCTGGGACCACAGGCATATGCCACCATGCCTGGCTAATTTTATTTTTTTAACTTTTAGTAGAGATAAGGTCTCGCCATGTTGCCCAGGCTGGTCTCAAATTCTTGAACTCAAGCGATCCTCCTGCCTTGGCTTCCAAAGTGCTTGGATTACAGGTATGAGTCACCACACTGGGCTCTTTTCTTACTTTTTGATTGGCTTATTTGTCTTTCTATTATTGAGTTGCAAGAGTTCTTTGTAAATTTTAGATACAAGTACCTTATTAGAGATATGATTTGCAAAAATTTTCTCCCATTCTGTGTGTTGCCTTTTTACTTTCTTGATGATATCCTTTGAAGCATAAAACTTTTTAATTTTGATGGCATTCTGAATAACTTTTTTGTCTGATATTAGAAGCAGAGGCAAAAATATCATGATTTGTAGATGACATGACTGTGTATCTTGAAAACCCAAGAGAACCTATTGAAAAACTGTTGAAAACAAGAGAATTCTGTAATAAATCCAGTTATTAAATATATAGTAAACAATAGCCTTTATAGAAATAAATATGTAACAGAAGATATAGTAGAAGAAAAGGCTCTATTTTCAATAGCAACAATAGTATAAAATACCTGAAAATAACTTAAAAATTTCAAGAAATATGTGAAGGAAACTTTAAAATACTCCTGGGGACACAAAAGGATCTTGGAAAGAATAAAAAGGTATATTATATTGTTAGATATGGAGCTTCCACGTCATGAAAATTTCAATTTTCTATTCAGTTATTTTACAAATAATGTAAATCCAATATGATTACAATAAAGACATCTATAGGACCTTTTTCATGGAACTAGAACAGCTGATTATAAAGTTCATATTAAAAAATAAACAAACAAGTATAGTCATAAAATAGTGAGCAAGCTTTGGAATGAGAATCAAGAAACCAGGGCTCTAGGCCCAGCTGTGCCCTAACAAATGGAAGGACGATTCATCATTTCTATTGGGACTGCAGTTTCCTCATCAGCAAAAACATCCAGGCTAGAGGATGTCTAACCTTGCTTTCAGCTCTAGAATTTTCTGGTTGATTCTGTTACAAGACTGTTAGTTCAAATACTCCAGACTTGGCCAGTGCCACATCCACTCTAAATAAGTCAGGACAGTTCAGCTTGGCAAGGCGCCTAAGAGAATGCTTGGCCATGTAGATGAGCTTCTGGGGCACCAGGGAGGCCCTTTACCAACAAGCAGACTTAGTCTGTTTCTGGCATTGCTCTATGGGGTTTAGTTGGTTAATTTGACCTGGCCTCTCTCTCCATTACCTGCCCACTGAAGAAGTAAGCAATGTATTTGGGTCTTGGTACAGTTCCTCTCAGATCCTTTCTTAGAAGCCAATATGAATAAGAGAGGGGAGAAGAACAGGGGAGCACAGAGACCCCACCAAGGGAGGGTGAGCCACCCAGGGCAAAAAAAGAGAAAACGGAGGCACAGAAAACCAACACTGCAGAGCTCTTAGTCCAAGAGAGACTGACATAGTTTGGCTATGTCTCCACCCAAATCTCATCTTGACTTATATCTCCCACCATTCCCACATGTTGTGGGAGGGACCCCGTGGGAAATCATCGAACCATGGAGGCAGTTTCCCACAGACTGTTCTCATAGTAGTGATTAAGTCTCACAAGATCTGATGTTTTTATAAGGGGAAACCCCTTTTGCTTGGCTCTCATTATCTCTTGTCTGCTGCCACGTAAGATATGCCTTTCACCTTCTGCCGTGATTATCAGACCTCCTTAGCCATGTGCAACGGTGAGTCCATTAAACTTCTTTTTCTTTATAATTACCCAGTTTAGGGTATGTCTTTATCGGCAGTGTGAAAATGTACTAATACAGAGTCCATTCCAAGAGGATCATCCCCATTTAGCCTGATATTGGAAACATACACTCAAGCAGAGAACCCAGATAAGACCTAAACTTAAAGTGAAATTAAATCAATATCTTTATCTATAAAAGAACACATGCATCATCAACTAAACTCAGTATTTGTTGCTTTGAACAGAGTAGAATAATTTGCACAAGAAGAAAAGGAAAAGTTTATCTTCTCTACCCAGACAGGAAGGACTTTTTAGGGAAAGGAAGCTGCAAAAGAATTCCTTGAAGGAACAAGAAGATAATACTTGACAAAGCTTGCTAGAATTTGCTGTCTCCAAAATCCAGAGAATACACAAGAGAGAGTGATGAGAGTGTGACAAGAGAGCAAATAAAAAGTTGAATCTTTGCTTGAAGAGAGGGAGGAGCTGAGGAAGTGGGGAAGAAATACTAGCCACCATGGCCAAGCACACTGAAAGGTTCTGCAAATGTACTGACATAAAGTAGGTTAGACAACTGTTTTTTTCCTGGGAGTGGGACAATTCCCTAATACCAGGGTGCTGCAGGGAGTTTTGGATGTGACATTCTGGGGACTGGCATAATTCCCTATGATATCGTTGCAGGACATCTAGAGAGCTGGGGGTCTGATCACCTCCCAGCATACCTCGGAAAAGTTCCTATTACTATATTGCTAGTGGCTGAGTGATGGCTTGAATTTAGGTCAACTCAAGTAATTGCTAAACTTCTACCATGCGTCCAGATTCATGCTAAGGACTGTGGTAAACAGAAAAGAAGCTAGAGTAGAAGTTTATAGCTAGAAAAAAAGAATAATTCCATATTGGAAAGTTAATGATTTGTAAAACTCACCCAAGTCTAGCATTCAATGTAAAAATGGATAGAACGGTGAATGAAGTAGGAGTTCAAAGGGTCAGAAGACTGAGTGGTCAGGGCGGACTTTACAGAGAAGGTGGAACTTGACCCTGCTCCGCATCTCTGACAGGAAGGCCCCTCTTCCTTCCCATCTGCCCCCAGGCTTGTAAGGACTAAGCCAGGGTCAAGGAGTGGAGGAAGCAACTTATCTTCTGGAGGCCTAGAGGTAAGGCTGTAAGTGGGAACTTTCTCCTGGCCTATCTTTTTCAGTGCTGTTTGTTTGGAAAGGGAACAGATTTTCCTGTTACAACAGCCAAGAAAACAGAAAATAAATCAAGGAAAGAGTGGCAAGGATCGGCCTGGAAATGAAGTTAAAATATCTAGACTTGGTGAAGACACCACAAAATGGTTTTCTCCTCAAAGTGGCTGCACAGCTTAGAGGGGCGGCAAATCAGACTGTTCTAATGGATCTAGGGACATATTCTTCTCCCTGACAACTCCACCCACACCTCTTCCCACCCCATTTCCTCCAAAAGCCTTTTGCAGATGGTGCCTCTCAGTTCCCAGAACCAGTCTGGAGCAATGATTAAAGGACAAAAATTCCAGGAACCATTTTTTTCTTGTTGTACACTTTGGCAAATGCTTCAGCTACACGAAGACACAGTGAATCATTTAAGAGTAACAATCAAGATGCTGGAGGGAAATTAAGGACTCCACTGAGCATGGGGCCAGTCTTCAAAAAAATGGTAGTTAGCGAAAAGGTAGGATGCTGTGAACACTCTTTTTGGGCACCCTTCATCCCCACAGGCACTCAGGCCACACTTTTGCCTCCTTGGATCCCTCCTCCCTTTCCCTATTCCTATGGACAAGAATCATTTCCATTACTACCAAGTCTCTACATATTCCAGATTTATAATACAACCATGAAAAAATAAATAATGAAAGTCTCAGGACCTTATAGGATCAGATAACCACAAATAGTTCTCTATACCATGGGTTCCCAACCCCTGGGCCACAGACCAGTACCAGTCCATGGCCTGTTAGGAACCAGGCCGCAGAACAGGAGGTGAGCAGCTGACCAGGGAGCCTTACCACCTGAGCTCCACCTCCTGTCAGATCAGCAGCAGGATTTGATTCTCATAGGAGCACAAACCCTATTGTGAACTGCACAAGCGAAGGATCTAGGTTGAGCACTCCTTAGGAGAATCCAATGCCCAGTGATCTGAGGTGGAACAATTTCATCCCAAAACCACTCCTCCACCACCTTCTGTCCTCCATGAAACTTGTCCCTGGTACCTAAAAGCTGGGGACTGCTGCTCTATACAACATCCAACATTCCACTGAAAAGAGACCAGGTCATCTTTTGCCCATTTCAGTTTTTCGCAATGTTTCCTGACATTGGAGAAGCTCTCTCAGAATGCAGAGATAAAGAACAAAGAGATCAAAATAATTAGAGAGAACATAAAGATGAAAGACAGAAAACAGAATCATACTTGTGAATTCTAGGTGATTTGAAGAAGAAATGAGAACAATTAAGTACCGACCTAAAAAGGTCTGATGAAGGGACTCCTTTATCCAGACTGAATTAGTCACCTAGGGCGGTTGTAACAAACTGGGTGGCTTAGAACAACTGAAATTTATTCTCTTATGGTTCTGGAGGCTAGAAGCCCAAAAGCAACATATCAGCGGGCCATGTCTTCTCCAGCGGCTCTAGGGAGGAAACTTCCTTGCCTCTTCCAGCTTCTGGAAGCTTCCTTGCCTCTTCCAGCTTCTTGGCTTGTGGCAGGATTACTCCAATCTCTGCCTCCATCCTCACTTGGCCTCCTCTGTGTGTCTCTTGATGCATTCTCTCTTTAGAAGGACACAGTTATTGGATTTAGGGACCACCATGAAACCAGTGTGATTTCTTCTTGAGATCTTTTAACCACTTCCATCTGCAAAGAACTTATATTCAAATAAGGTCATATTCTGAGGTTCTGGTGGACATTAATTTTGAGGGACTTTACTCAACCTACTATACAGAACAAATCAGTTAAGACACTGATAGGGAGACATATCCTGGCAAGATTCTGGAAATAGAGGGATAAAAAAATTACACAAGCAGTAAAAGGTAGTTTTAGCTACACAGAGTCAGCTGGCCTTTAAACATCTCTACATTATGGCAAAAATCAATTACACAACATCTCTTAGGTCTTAAGGGAAAGACATTTTTAACTTAGCCAGATGATGATTTTACCATTCATGTATGAATGTTTCAAAAAAAGTCTTAGATATTCTCAGGTGTAACTTTTCTGAGAAAATTGCTCTAAGATCCATGCCAGCCAATGGAGAGGTAAAGTAAAATGAGCTACAGAGTGGGCAAGTCATAATGTAAAGGAGTGTTGGTGGGTGGCGAAGTTATTTAATCATAGCAATAAGTTTAAATAAATATTGTAAATATAGTTTCAAACCAGTGTAAATAGTAATTAATTTTTGAGAGAGAATATGAGTCATGTAAAATGTTTGTTATTTAATAGTAATGCATTGGGTCCTCACATCTCAATCACACAACACACACACATCCAGAATAAATAGATGGGAAGAGGTAGAAGGAAGTATAGTCAGCCCTCCATATCTGTGGATTCTACATCCTTGAATTCAATCAACTGGGGATCAAAAATTGTTGGAAGAAATAAAAATTAAAACTAATAATGCAACAATAAAATGATGCAAATTTTAAAATACAACATAACAACTATTTACGTAGCATCTACATTGTATTAGGTATTGTGAACAGTCTAGAGATTATTTAAAGTAGATGAGAAGATGTACTTAGGTTATATGCAAATACTGCACTATTTTATATAAGGAACTTTGGACTTCAGTATTTGGTAGGGGGAGGGATGTCCTAGAACCAATCCTCCACAGTTACTGGGGAAGGACTATAAAAGAACATTAATTTCTTCTTCTAACATGTGGCTTTTCAGGATTTTTAAAAATTCTCAGCACCGGTATTTAGAAGAAATATGGATTCACATATGTCTACTTTTAGTTTTTAAAAACGACAAAATGGGCCAGGAGTGGTGGCTCACGCCTGTAATCCCAGCACTTTGGGAGGCCGAGTCGGGTGGATCACGAGGTCAGGAGTTTGAGACCACCTGGCTAACACTGTGAAACCCCGTCCCTACTAAAAAATACAAAAAATTAGCCAGGCGTGGTGGCGGGTGCCTGTAGTCCCAGCTACTTGGGAGGCTGAGGCAGAAGAATGATGTGAACCCAGGAGGTGGAGCTTGCAGTGAGCCAAGATTGCGCCACTGCACTCCAGCCTGGGCGACAGAGCTAGACTCCGTCTCAAAAAAAAAAAAAAAAAAAAGGACAAAATGAACTGTGTAACAGAATGAACTGTGTAACAAAATGAACTGTATGTATGTATGTGAGAGACAGGGAGTGGGCACACATAAGAGAGAGCAGCTATCTCCCTTTCCCTTTACTTGACAGAAGGTAATTTCTAAAGAACCTGTCCTGTCCCCATTGTTAACTCTAGTCTTTTTCATGTTTTCATCTTCCCCTAGCCCATCGGGCTCCAATTGTGGTTTTGCTTCCTTTGTATCCAGCCTGTATACATTCTTGTTGGCAAAGGGAAGTGGAGAGAGGTGGAGGAGGACAGGAGTGTCAATAGATGCACAGCTTTTCTCTATACATTTTGTCCTCTCCTGCCTCAGGGTCTAAACTGATGCAGCTGAGCAGGGATTGATGAGGATGGGTGTTTCAGGGGAGATACATGCTACCTGGATACTTCCCAGACTTTTAAGGCAATGTATGCTATTTCTAATTTTTTATTATCAACAACATAGTAGTGAACACTTTTACACATACTTTCTTTGAAACATTTATAATTTCTGTCACTGCATATAGAGTGAGACTTTTCCTCTTAACTCATAGAGCAACCAGGACACGAAACCGAGACCAAAGAAACTTCAAGTATTTTTAAGATGGTGACCAATGATCTCTGCCTCTCGGTATTCATGCCCTTATGTCATCTCTTCCTCTTAAGTGTGAGCAGAACCTAGTGACTTGCTTCCAACAAATAGACCCTTACAGGGGTGCGTTTTTGTCTGTTTAGGCTGCTAGAACAAAATGCCATAAGCTGGGTAACTCATAAACAACAGAAATGTATTTCTTACAGTTCTGGAGGTTGGGAAGTCCAAGATCAAGGCACAGGTAAATTGCTGCATCTGGTGAGGGCATCCTCTCACCGTATCCTCACATTGTGGAAGAGCAAGGCATCTGTCTGAGGCCTCTTTTAAAATGGCACTATTCTCATTCATGAGGGGTGTGCCCCCATGATCCAGCCACCTCCCAAAGACCCCACCTCCTAATATCATCACGTTTATGCTTAGGTTTTCAACATCTGAATGTTTAGGGAACACAAACATTTAGACCATATCAGGGAGGGAAGACTTTCCTCACTCTGCAGGGTTCAATAACTGGGTCTGTAAAATAAACTGATGACAGGTAGGTCAAAAGGACAAAGGTATAAAAATTCATTAATTTGTAACGCTACACGCAGGGGATCATCACAGGGGAAAAAAACTGAATACCCAAAAAGTGATGACATTTGAGAGTTTATATACCATCAGCAGGGGAAGGAGAGGGAGGACATAGGCCACTCTGGAAAGAGTAAATGATTTTTAAGAAAGATGAATGGGCCCTTAGAATAATGGCTGGTAGATATGTTAGCTTAGGGCAGTTCGTCTGGGTGTGGTGTTGACTTCTAGTCTCTGCTCCTGTGATAAGGGTAAATCTTCCTCAGTTTATGAAACCCCTGCAGAAGGATTTAGGACACTTGAGTTCCTTTTGGGGCATCTGTCTTCAGGCAGATTAAGGGAGTTCAGAGAAGGCCTCTCCCTGTGTGTACTGCTTTTCAAGTGCCTTCAGCTCAAGATAAGCAATGAACCAAAGTAGCGTATTTTGAGCATATTACTGAACTCCCTCAACTCCTTGTAGGAAGGGATAGAGCATACTTTTCCCCCTAGGATCTAGCCTGGCTCTCAATCAGTGTTTGGTGAATGGCATTATATGTGGAAGGTGAGAGGCAATGCGGTCTTCTTACAGATCTGGCCACACTGCCACTCTTGGGGTTAGGTTAATGGTCTTCACACCAAGGCATGATGCCTGGCCAGGAGTAACCCAAGACTTCCCAAAAGATATGTAAAGACAGGTCATTTTAAGGGAATCTAATTCTAGATATTCAACTTCTATGACTATTTTTCCTAAGAATGTCTCATGGTCAGGGCTTCTGTGGGTTTTCCTTTCCCACTTCCCTTTTGCAATTCCACTTTACAAAAGAAAGGGATCCCCCTAAACTGTCTTGAGCCTTAATTAGTATAGTGTATTGTTCCCAGGAGACTAAAACCTCCAGAGTATCAAATGAAGGAACACATTAAGATATGCAATTGGGCTTTAAAAAATTTGTGGAAAAAATAAAATTAAAGGATAAAAATAAAAAATATAAGCTTTATCTCTCAAGACAAACTCCGTCAAGTTCAAGACACTTTTGTAAGCAATATACCAGCCACTGAGTTCATCCCTAAAGAACTGAGGATCCTGGAAGTTTAACCATGTCAGTGCAGTCTCTTTCATTTGTAACTGAAGGAAAATGAATGCCTTTTAAATATTTGTTAAGATTAGGAAACAAAAATAAGTCAGAGGAAGCCAAATCAGGACTGTAAGGTGGATGCGTAATGATTTCCCATCAAAACTCTCAAAAAATTGCCTTTGTTTGCTGAGAATAAGAAGCAGGAGCATTGTCACAGTAGAGGAGTCTCTGGTGAAGATTTCCCAGGCACTTTTTTGCTAAAACTTTGGTGAACTTTCTCAAAACATGCTTATAATAAGCAGATGTCATTCTTTCGCCATCCAGAAAGTCAACAGGCAAAATGTCTTGAGCATCCCAAAAAACTGTTGCCATGAGCTTTGCTCTTGACTGGTCTGCTTTTGCTTTGACTAGGCCACTTTATCTTTTGGTAGTCATTGCTTTGATTGTGCCACGTCTTCAGGATGGTACTGATAAAGCCATATTGCTCTGAAAGGGGCTACAATTATTTGAAGAAATTCTTCAGGATCTGGATTGCACTTATTTAAGTTTCCACTGAAGCTCTGCTCTTTTCTGCAGCCGATCTAGGTGCAATGGTTTTGGCACTCATCAAGTGGAAAGGTTGCTCAACTTTAATTTTTCAGCCAGAATTGTGGAAGCTGAACCAATTGAGGTGTCTATGGTGTTGGCTATCATTTCTGTTAATTGTTGGTCCTCTTCGATTAGGGCACAAACAAGATTAATTTTTTCCTTGCAAATTGATGTGGATGGTCTGCCACGGTGGGCTTCATCTTCAACATCATCTCAACTCTTCTTAAAATGAGTTAGCCATAATTTCTTTGGGGCATTGTCCCCCTAAACATTTCATAAAGCATCAGTGATTTTACCATTCTTCCACCTAAGCTTTAGCATAAATTTGATGGTTTCTTTTGCTTCAATTTTATCAGAATTCATGTTTCTCTGATAGGGGCTCTTTTCAAACTGATGTTTTATCCCTCTTAGTGCCTCAAACTAGATCCTGTGTAGATATAACAAGTTAGCATGGGTTTATTTTGGTGCAAAAAAAATCTGAAATTCATGTGTAGTTACCTTATATTACACATTTCCATGAACTTTTTGAAGACTCCTCGTATTTCATTTAACAATGGAAGAGTCCGTTCCCTTACTAGTATTGTCAAAGAATGTTCCTTTCTGTGGGAGAGCAAAGCATACCAAAGGGAGAGCTGGGAGAAACACTAAAGGTGGCAGCACCTACGTCCTGCAGGTGACAAACTCATGGCAAGTCGCTGTACCTTATCTTTCACTCCACCAGAAAGAAAATTCATAAGTGATGAACGTTGACTCCAGGATGCATGTTGACATGTTTGATTGAATTTAAAAATGCAGAAAAAGTCAGGCTTTTTCTTACTGAGAGTCAGTTTGATTGATGGTGAGGTTGGCTTTACTAATTAAGCTAAATGGTGGACAAAATTTATAAGTGAATGAGCTAAATCTGCAGCTCTGTTTGTGTGTGTGTGTGCGTATAAACTTATTTTTTAAAAATTGTACTAGTAAGATATATCAAAATTATTAATATCTTGATTATTCTAACCCTTTCAGAGTATATCAGAATTAAATGAGGCACTTCTTGTGGAAAAGTGACACAATATAATTTTCATGGAAGAGATTTTTAAATATACTTTCTAGAAATTGAGAATATGAATGAGTGCAATGACCAAAAATAAATGTTCACAGTTAGTTGATTCTCCATTCTTCAAAGAAGTTCAAATTGATGGAACACCTAATTGAATTGTCAGCTGACAGATCATTAAAAATAAGTTTTGATGATAGATGACCATATGATTTGGGTATATAACTGGGAAGGAGTTTAAATAATTGATTATCTTTGATATAACAAAACTTTTTCTATTTCGATCATATTTTGTGAACATGTTTTCTCAGCATGTGCATCTATAAGAAAGAAAAAATAGAAGAATTGAAGCTAAGCACTGTCTCGTTTTATCAATAAGTAATATTCATGCTTATATAGAGAAGAAGGCTGGAAAAAGAAAGCCCTCTCGTGTCATTAAGAGATGCATTTCCAATAACATTGCATTTTTTGTTATCTATTAAAATTCATATTATATTGGCTGGGTGCGGTGGTTCATGCCTATAATCCCAAGCACTTTGGGAGGCTGAGGCAGGTGCATCACGAGGTCAACAGATCGAGACCAACTTGGCCAACATGGTGAAACCCCATCTCTGCTAAAAATACAAAAATTAGTTGGGCCTGGTGGTGTGTGCCTGTAGTCCCAGCTACTCGGGAGGCTGAGGCAGGAGAATCACTTGAACCTGGGAGGCAGAGGTTGCAGTGAGCTGAGATCATGCCAATGCACTCCAGCCTGGCAACATAGCAAGACGCTGTCTCAAAAAAAAATTCATATTATGATATTTTGATCAATAATATAACATTGTTTTAATGAATAATAGAGAAATTGTTTTTTAACTCTTATAGCTAAAGATCACAGGAGGTTTTCAGTTAATTTCAATACATACACAGTTTTATTACAGTGAGTATAATAAGCATGAAGACATATTAGAATAAAATTCTATGGGGGAAGTGGGATGGCAATGCAGATTTGAGGAGAAATAAGAACAATATAAAAGTTATGATGGTCAAAGAAGACCTGGTTGGCATAATTTTTAAACAAGTGATGGTGGCTAACACATTGTTACGGTATTTATGTTTCAGTGGACCCATTAAGGAGTATTATTACAATTTTATAACTGTCAAATTTTCAGTATGCCAGAAATTGTACTTTTTGCGATTACTATTTAAATTCGTGATTTAAAAAAAAATGTAGTTGTCAATGTGCTCACGCTGCCTCAGCCTCGGCTTAGCCCTCCGCTCGCTGGAATCCTCTTCCCCTCCTGGCCAGGACAGTGTGTGCACGGAGGGCCTGGAACTGGTGTGGCCCAGCCATGTATAGAACCCAGGAGGGGGCATGTGGGAGGGGAAGGGCACCCAGGACTTCATGTCTGCGTGACAGCTTTGCCGGAGCTGTCCTGACCACATCATTCCCTCTGCCTTCATACCTTCCCTCAGGGATTATGCCCTCCATGTGAGCTGAGGACAGCAACAGGTGGCATCCCTGTGGGGACAAAGAGTCCCCGGGACTTTCAGGCTACAGACCCTTGCAGTGTCCTCTGCCTTAACCAGTGATGCTTGGATTCCTACAAGAAAGTGTGCTAAGGGGCCTGGGCTCACACACATACATGCGTACACACACACGGACACACACACGTGTATACACACCCACATACCATCTACCCCATCCACTGCACAGCCTACGCTTCCCCCTAGCAAGCCCTGGATATGTGCTCCAGGGAGAAAGGGAGGGAAGACTTAAGCATACAGGCTAATGGAGAAGACAATCCCCACACAAAGGCTGAGAGAGGGCATCAGAATGCCTACGCCCTCTGTCCCCTGTCTAAATGAGGGACAGAATTTGTTTTCTTAAAAAAATGATGCTTTAAAGGGTCCAGAGCCTGAAATATTTACAATGCTTCTTTAGGACCAGCTGCAACAGAAGAGAATCACTTTTATAAATAGCAAGGCCGTCATAAAGAAAGCAAAGTCTTAGGGAAGGGCAATCCACGAGGGCTGCCTGGAGGAAAAGACATTTAAATTAGTTTTTGAAGGAGGTTTGAATCTCACAGAGGCTACTAAGCAACAATTCCGATTTTTATTGTCTCGTTGAATGTTCCCTCTGTGGTGAAGAGATAACACTGAAAATACTAGAGATGGGCTGGAGACAGATAAGCTGAAATTTGGCGAAGGGAAGTGAGAGGGGTGGAGTGGGATGAGAGAAGAAAAGTCCTGTGTCAAGTCTAATGACACTGCCCTACTTCGTTTCATTACCAGAGATGAACGGAACTTGTAAATGATGACATTATAAGCATAAACACGAGCCCCTGGGAAAAGCATCTCAGCTACCTCAGTAAGTAGAGATCTGCTTCCTGCCTGCCTTCGAGAGTGATCTATGTGAGCACCGGGAACTGACAGGCAGGAGAACTTTCCTCCGAGACCAGTGAGGTTTTAGCTGTAAAGAGCATAACCTGGCACAGCGCTGAGCCTTGTTGGGTTGTCCTGGCTTTGGGCCTTGGTCATTGAACCCAAAGGACGTGGGGCCAGCGTGTCCCTGGACCCAGTGGCACAGCCACGAGGGATCACCAGGCCCATTGCTCAGTCCTCTTCTCCGTGGGTGAGGTGAGCACAGAGCAGTGGGTGGTTACCCACTTTCCAGCCCAGTTTGGTCCCTCTCTTCTAGGCACTCTTGGTTCCAGCCCAGCCAGGGGGCTTGCTCTAGCCCAGAACCTATCTGCACCTGTGTTGTCCTGCTCAGGCCACTTACCTCCCAGAAATGCCCTTTGTCTGCACACCCCCATGTCTACCTTCCACCACTCTGCCAAGCCTTATCTCTAAAGTCCCCTGCCTACCCCCCATAAAGACTTCTCGGAGTCCCCATCCGCCCACCCAGCCCTTGAGCTGAAGTCAGCTATCCGCTAAGCTGCAGCCTCTGAGTTCCTGACCTGTAATTCTCTCATGATTATTTATGTTGTCTGATTTCCCCTCCCAGCCTGGGGCAGGGATTATCAGCTCCTCTTCACTTCAACTCCATGAACATGAGTTGAGCGCCTTCAGGGTACCAGCAACTGTGCAGGGTACATCAATGAGGGCGGGAGACGTGGCCTTACAGCCAGGAGCTAATATCTCTGTAGGAGAACTGAGGCTTAAACAGCCTGGCCAAGGTTGCCAAACAGCCCAGAGCACCACCCTCCATGGCCAAGCTCCACGCTCATTCTACAGCTGTAGCCCAGACTGTGGCTTAGTACCAGATGACTGATTTTTCTTTCACTGTATGCAGACCAACTGTTGATGAGGTGATGGTCCAGGAAGCCGTGGTTGGAAGGAGGTACAGCAAATATTGCTCAGTGCTTAGTCACTGGGCATGGGCCTCCCAGGAATGATGGCTGCACCCTCTGTCATAACATTTTATCTATCTGGAGGCCCAGGAGGGACTCTGGGAGCCAAGATTCCTACCGGTCCCAGTGGAGTACAGGGAGAACATTCAGTTCACAACCAGCAGGTGGTTCCTAACTTTCTGAGAAGGTAATGAAAGTTTTAGATGTTCTCCCCAGAAATGCACAAAAACATATGCACATACTGTTTTGCACACAGCTTCAGGGAATCACCCACCCCCAGAAGCCTCTCCATGGAGCCCTGCACTAGTATCTCCATCTAAACAATGGGTCCTTTAGTGTGGATGCTGAGAAACAATGGGCAAAACATATATATTCTGGGGGAATGGGTGCTCAGAAAATGTTAATGAATGACCTTGACTTTGACCAGGCCAAGATCCCTAACTGTGGTCACTGATGGGTATTTCTTATACTCTCTGCTACAGCCTATGTGAGCCCTTAGCTGGAGCTCTCCCAGGGTTCAGATAGAATAAGCAGCCCACTGCATGGGGGCATCTGTGGGGTTCAGGGAAAGCCCTGCTTCTCAAAAGCCCCTTCCTCCAACCATCTGCCTTTGGACTCACCATCCCTGGAACTCTGCCATTAAAATAACATCCTTTTGAAGAATCCTCTTGAGTTTATGGAGCCCCTTTGCCCCTCCCAGAAGGAGCTCAGGGGTGAAGGAGAGATGTATGCAGAAGAGAAAGGATCTCTGCAAATGAAGGTAGAGAGCAAAGAGACTTCCCAATCTGGACTCAGCCTTCCCTGAGGGTGATATTCAGACCAGGAGCCTGCAGTCTCTAGGAAGTTTGGATTTATCTAAGCTGGAAAGGTTTTCCCAAAAGGGGTGTAGAGGATGAGGATGCAGATTTCTTGGGTTTCTATTATGTGCCAGATGATTTCCACATATTATCTCATTTAATCCTCACAGTGTCAGGAAGAGCAGGTATCATTTTCCACATTTACAAGTGAGGAAACTGAGGCAAATGTGCCCAAAGTTACACCGCTAGTATGTTGCAGAACCCATAAGCTTTCCTACCATACAATAAATTGAGGAAGTTTGCTTTGTTTTGTTTTAGGACAGAACACAAGTCGAGTCTGTGGTCACTTCAGCTGAGAATCAGGGATAATTTGGGGAGACTAAAGTTGCCCTGAATTACATCAACTTTAGAAATTGCCAAATGAGCAAAAACCCTATTTCCCATGGAACCAGGACTAGTTTGCAGAGTGATCTTGAGAGCTAATCATTTTTATTTTTCAGTATACACAACCTGCAGCTCTTAGGACGCTTATGCAAATCTGGCCAGGTGCAATGGCTCATGCCTGTAATCCCAGCACTTTGCAGGACGATGGTGGATGGATCACTTGAGGTCAGGAGTTTGAGACCAGCCTGGCCAACATGATGAAACCCCGTCTCTACTAAAAGTACAAAAATTAGCTGGGCGTGGTGGCGGATGCCTGTAATCCCAGTTACTTGGGAGGCTGAGGCAGGAGAATCGCTTGAATCTGGGAGGAGGAGGTTGCAGAGAGCCGAGATTGCACCACTGGCACTCCAGCTGGGCAACAGAGTGAGACTCCATCACAAAAAAAAAAAAAAAAAGAAAAGAAAAGAAAAGAAAAAAGAAAAAAAACATCTGAAAGTAGAAAGATTTTCCCTAAAGACCTAAGACCACGTCTTCCGGAAGCTGGGGATGATGCAGTGACATGCACCTCTGCAAGGATGCCATGTTTGGGAGCCCAGGGGAACTCAGAAGCCAGGCCCCTGTGAATGTGACCAGGACTCAACTGTCCATACACTTTATAGTACAGAAAAATCACCAGCCTGGGAAAATATTCACTTCCAACACATTCATTATTTCAATATTTTTTTTTGGAAAGTATTTTTATTTACTTTGCCTCTTTGGCTTTTCCTGTTATTTTCAAAAACAAGCATACTCCCCTAAATGTGATAGTCATTATGGACATAGCAGCTAACATCCAGAAATCTACTGCAGACAAAAAAGCACTTTCCTTAAAAATTATGATTACAGAACATCATCAAGGCTTTATAAGACAGTCGGTGTTCACATGGACACAGGGAGGGGAACATCACACACCGAGGCCTGTTGGGGGATGAGGGGCAAGGGGAGGGAGAGCATTAGGACAAATACCTAATGCATGTGGGACTTAAAACATAGATGATGGGTTGATAGGTGCAGCAAACCACCATGGCACATGTATACCTATGTAACAAACCTGCACATCTGCACATGTATCCCAGAACTTAAAGTAAAAAACAAAAAACAAACAAACAAACAAAAAACAAATTCAGTGTTGAAATAAAGATTTTTTTTTTGTAATGAGCAACTTTTAGTATGTATATTTCTTCCTGTTTCTCTTATGGATAAATTTATTTTTAACTAGATGTTTTAAAATAAATCACTCTCCTAGTGACCTCATTAGACAGGAAAATAGGAACCAACCAGGGCATCTACATGCAAATAAATATTTTTGCACACTAATATTTGCAAACTAATTACTTTTGAGGTCAGTTAGAGAGGTTTCTCAGGCAAAACCATCTGGATAATCTCTCCAAAAAACAAAACCTTTTCCTACTTAATAGAAGGTTCTACAGAAAACATGCTTGGCACCTCAAGTTGTCTTGTTGCTAATCAGCTATTATTATAGGGGTTCACTGCAGAACAATGTCCTAAAAGCTCTTTATCTCAGTTACATAAGCAGAATGGCATTTCAAAATCTCATTTTTAAAAGGCATTAGTCACCAGTATAACAAAACACATGCTCTGTACCAATAAAATTTAATGTTCAATAAAAAATGCTTGTTTACATGCATTTTTATATGCCTCTATATAAAAGAAACCCTGTTTTCATGAGATGAAGTATTTTCCTTAGGTCAGTGGACACTCCCTCCCATTTCTCTGTCAAAACCCATCCCATCTCATTGTCATTTTCCCTGGAAAGAAGGCAGAAATTCAAGAGAAGAGGAGGAGCAGATTTGGGAGTTATGACTCTGTGATTTGAAGCTAAACGGTAGCTCTGCCTCCCTGCTCACCTGACCCAGTCTGACATGAGTAACTACTATACGCAGACAGAACCAGCTTTATCACATCTCTGCACCAAAACCCACCAGGCTGTAAACCTGCAAGAGGGTCCCCTTCCTCTACGCCAGCAGTAAAGGGAGAACCAGAGCATGCATGAGGACAAGAACAATGATAAAGGGTGGTTTCTTTTTTCATTTTTTTTTTAACATTCCCTTTGTTATTCTGAAGTCCAGAGGAATCCATCAAAACAATGGCTTGCTAAATTAAACATTTGCTCCATCCAAAATACTTGACTCCTATAGGGTAGGGTAATAGTTCACTTTAAGCCACTATAGCTCTATTTGATATCTCCAGGCTAAAATTTCCCCTTCAGTCTAATTTAAACTTTCTAATTAAAGTTTATGGACTAGGAGTATCTAATTTTTGTCTGTGTTACTAGGTTTGATGTATTTCTTACACGCATTCAGAATTCACATAGCACAGCATTGTAAAGATAATACTAGGTCATTCACAGACTTGTCTTACGTGCTTAGCAACCATGGGAAAGGGTAGTCAGACTTAAGGTAGAATTTCTTGTAGGTAATATTTTTCTTTTTGGTACTATAAACAAAAATGCATTGTATTAACTAATATTTAATTCTAAGAGCTTAAAATTTTATTCAATAGCAGGTTAAATGATTCATTAGTCTTGTTCATTAGATACCAAAACCCTAGCAAATAAAAACGTTTTAAAATTAAGCTTCATAGTAACAGAGTGGAATCATAAGGACAGAGAAATATGTCCTGGAAACTATTTTTATGTGGGCAAACAAGTCCAGCTACCACTAACTCTTCCTTTTCCTTGCCTGAAAGCCTTTTCAAATTCTAGACAAACTACTACTTCTCTGTCAGAGTTCAGAAAGAGAATGGAAAAACAAAACTAAGCTGACACCATTTTTTGCCCATGATGTCATTTTCTGTCTTCCAAAGCCTGTGGGTCTGATTTTGATGTCAGGGTGCGTAACTCCACAGTGACAGCCCCAAATGTATTTGGAGAGGGAAACAGGCTTTCAGCTCCACGGCACTTTCCCCATGAAGACAAATATAGCCCAGGCTGAAATCACTTAGTGTCAATCAAGGTAACCAGATCAGCTCAGCGTTAATAATGAATTTGGTCACGTGCTCCCACAGAGAGCAGAGTGTGAGATAGCTGAGCACTTGTTCCATGTGACACCCACTGGCTTCTATGTCAGGCCACAGTTCTCCCAGCCCAGCTAGGAAGCAACAGGGTAATTTAATCTGCCACCCACTCTAATTACTAAACTCAGAGAATTATCAGGGCGGCCAGGAAAGGGCTTTCAGAGCACTGGGTCTAGGCTTGGTGGCTGGTATGCAAGTCATGCCTGGGGTTGTCATTAGGGTTTCAGGTTTTGTGGGGTCCAAGGTTTATACAACTTGAGGTCTCTTTTTAAGGAAAAGAATACAAAATTACAAATACAAAATTAGGAGCAGGGCCTGGGAAGGGGACAGTGGAAGTGAGACGCCCAGAAGCTTGTTTCGTTAGCATCAGAGTAAAGCCACCTTTGGTTGTCATGGAAACCTAAAAATCATTAGCCGTTTGTCTGTGTGCTGGATTCTGGATTGACTCCATGTTGGTCCATCCTCTCTACTCTTCTGTAATCTTTTGCAGTTTTCCATGTTTCTTCACGTGGAGGTGAACTATACAGTACTACCATGGGTCAGTCCTCTTCAAATAAATATAGGATTATGTTTCTGACAGGCACCAATCACCAGTGGTATGCTTTGGTTGTTCTCTATGATGTCAACTTTTAAAGTTAAGGATATAAGGGGCTGGGCACAGTGGCTCACTCCTGTAATCCCAGCACTTCGAGAGGCCAAGGCGGGTGGATCATTTGAGGTCAGGGGTTTGAGACCAGCCTGGCCAACATCATGAAACCCCACCTCTACTAAAAATACAAAAATTAGCTGTGCTTGGTGGCAGGTGCCTGTAATCCCAGCTACTTGGGAGGCTGAGGCAGGAGAATCACTTGAACTCGGGAGGCGAAGGCTGCAGTGAGCCGAGATCGTGCCATTGCATTCCGGCCTGGGTGACAAGAGCAAAACTCCATCTCAAACAAACAACAAAAAAAAGTTAAGGATATAAGGGAACAGGAGAGGCTGTTCAGTGGGTACAAAGTTAGAGCTGGAAAGAATAAGTTCTGGTGTTCTGTTACACAGTAGGGTGACTGCAGCAAATAACAATGTAGTGGATATTTCAAGATAACTATAAGAGATTTGGAATGTTATTACAAAGAAATGATAAGTGTTTAATATGATGGATATGGTAATGACTCTGATTTATCATTATGCAGTCTATACATGGATTGAAACATGGCACTGGACCCCATAAATATATACCATTATTACCATTGTTGTGTCAATTATAAATTAAAAAATCAATTTTTTAAAAGTTAGGAATATGTTTCAAATATCTTTAGTTTCCGCTAAGTAATCTGCAATAAAATCCTTTGATGAGAATGACCACAGACTCAATTACCAGAAGCAAAAATAATAGAACAACAGAGTCAGGGAGGCCCTTAAAGAGTCAGTTTTCAAAAAAACAAAAGATTGCCTGTCCTATTTAAGTACTTATAAACAAATTAAAAGCATTATTACCATAAATGGGAAAAATCAAATAGAGTTTATTCTCTAAAATGCAATGTTGGTTCCACATTTCAAAATAGTTTTAAATTAATAGACTAAAAGAGAAAAAGTATATGATCATTTGAGCAGAGACAGAACAATTATCTCACAAACCGTAAAACCCATTCCCAATAACTCTTACCAAATGGAAATAGAAGAAAATTTTCTTTTCTTGATAAAGAATGTTGGCTAGAAACTTGAGCAAGTATCATATTTAAGAAGGAAATAAGAAAATTCTTCATATTGATGTTAGGAATAAAATAAAGATCCTATCATTATTATTCCACATTGACCTGAAAGTCTTAGATTTTTAAATAAGAAAAAGAAATAAGCTATACAAATTTAAAAGGAAGAAACAGAACTGTCAGTATTGACAGACAACATCACTGTATACCTAGAAAATCTAAGAGAACTCTCTGAAGTAAATGATCAGAATTTATAGATTTCATTAAGTTAGGAGGACAAGCACAATATTAACATATAAAAACTATGGCTTGCTTCTATTCTACAGTAACTATTACAAAATGTCATGAAAAATATCCTATTTGCAAAAGTCACGAAACTACAAAATACCTAAGAACAAACTAAAAATGCGTAAGAGCTAAATAAAGAAAAATGACAAAACTTTATGACATACAAGAAAACCCAAATAGAGATAATGTTCATGTTATCTGGTTGAAAAATCCTGGCACTGTGAAGATGCTTATTCTACCCCAGATTATTCTATAATTTCAGTGAAATCACGGTTAAATTCCCAGTGAGATTTTTCAAATACATTACACACTGATGATACAATTCTTCTAGAGGAGAAAATGTGAAAGAAAAATCCAAGAACATTTTTAAAAACAAATTCTAAAAGAGAGAACATGCTCTCCTAAGTTTCTGAAGTAGCCCAGAAGAGCCTGACTTGCGGATGAGTAAGAAGGAACTTTCAGACACATAGCATATACAAATCGCATGTCATTGCCATGACCTTCAAAGATATGAGGTTGTAACAAGCAGGAGAGCTTGATAAGTACAACTTCTTGGGTTTTCCCTAATTCCACTATGACAGACAGGCCTGAGTGCCGGCCATAGCCAGCCTGCCAGGAGAAACTGCCAGATGGTAAGTTCTACACACTGCTTTTTTCTGGAGCTCAGAGATTCTCAACCATAACATCTGAAAACTCTAGAAGGGTTTTACAAAACCACTCTTGGCAAGCCACATTTTCTAGATCTATTATCAGGTTCAGTTTCTTGCCATATTACTATAATGTCATATTGCTGCATTAAACACAAATTAAATTATAATAACCAGGCATCACACATGTCTAGTTACACTAAGACGATACAACAGGCCATCTGTGATGCCTCGTTATCATCACTATTCCTCCTCAAACCATCCTCTGATGGACTACATCAGAAGTGTAGGAGAGCATATTTTCTCTTTTAGAACTCGTTTTTCAAAATTTTAGGCAGCTATGTCATTTATCTACTGGGCCGAGCTGATCAAGATAGGCCTGGCCATTGCCTTTTATGATATCAAAACATAATATAAAGCTATGAGAAATAAAACATTGTGCTATTGGTATAAGGTTTAAAAAATAGCTCAATAGAACATAAAAGGGAATCTAGAAGTAGAGTCATGGATATATGGGGAATGTATTATATGACAAATGTGGCACTTGAAATAAATGGGGAAAAGATAGACTGTCCAGTTGGGAAAAATTAATTTACATCACCACTTTTAACTATTGAAAAATATAAATTTCAGAAGGTTTAAAGACCTAAACAAAATGCAACACTATAAAATATTAAAGAAAATATTAGAGATGCCACATAGGGTAAGCCTATGCAAAAACTACAGAAGAAAAAGGGGTTAAATTTCATTTTGTCAATAAAATTCTGTCAATGAAAGTGACCATAAATATACTACAAGAAAAGTAACAAATTAGGAAAAGATATTTGCTCATATAAAACAAAGGATTGATATTTGAAATATATAAGGAACTCATTCAAGAAAAAGACAAATAGCTCAACAGAAAAATGGGTGAAAGATATGAACTGGTAATTCGTATAAGACAAAGTACATATCCAGAATCTACAAGTAACTTAAACAAATTTACAAGAAAAAAAAAATCCCGATCAAAGAGTGGGTAAAAGGTATGAACAGACACTTCTCAAAAAAAAAGACATTCACATGGCCAACAAACATATGAAAAAAAGCTCCTCATCACTGGTCATTAGAGAAATGCAAATCAAAACCCCAATGAGATACCATCTTATACCAGTTAGAATGGCGATTATTAAAAAGTCAGTAAACAACAGAGGCTGTCAAGGCTATGGGAAAAACAGGAATGCTTTTACACTATTAGTGGGAGTGTAAATTAGTTCACCCATTTCAGAAGACAGTATGGCAATTCCTCAAGGATCTATAACCAGAAATACCATTTGACCCAGCAATCCCATTACTGGGTATATACCCAAAGGACTATAAATCATTCTACTATAAAGACACATGCACACATATGTTTATTGCAGCAATATTCACAACAGCAAAGACTTGGAACCAACCCAAATGCCATCAGTGATAGATTGGATAAAGAAAATACGGCACATATACACCATGGAATACTATGCTGCCATTAAAAAGAATGAGTTCATGTCCTTTGCAGGGACATGGATGAAGCTGGAAGCCATCATCCTCAGCAAACTAACATAGGAATGAAAAACCAAACACCACATGTTCTCACTCATAAGTGGGAGTTGAACAATGAGAAAACATGGACACAGGGAGGGAAACATCATACATCGGGGCCTGTTGGGGGGTGGGGAGCAAGGGGAGGGAGAGCATTAGGACAAATACCTAATGCGTGTGGGGCTTAAAACCTAGATGATGGGTTGATAGGTGCAGTAAACCACCATGGCACATATATACCTATGTAACAAACGTTCTGCACATGTATCCCAGAACTTAAAGTAAAATTTTAAAAAAAGACAAAGTACAAGTTAATATTACACATTAAAAAAATACCCTCCCTGCTCACTAGTAATAGATTAAATGATAGTGAGAATTTCTTTTTTCCCCCTGTGGTCAACAAGTCTGTTGTTTGTCTGAGAAAGTCTTTAATTTTTTCTTATTTCTGAAAAATATTTTCATGGGGTATAAAATTCTGGTTTGACAGTCTATTCTTTCCCCCTCCCCTCCCCCCAGCACTTTAAAGATGTCACTCCATCATCTTCTGGATTACTTAGTTTCTGGCAAGAAGTCTGCTATAACCTTTGTTCCTCTGTATATAATGTCATCTTTCCCCACTGCCTTCAGGCTTTTCTCTTTATCTTTGGTTTTCAATAGTCGGAATATGATAACCCTAAGTTATTTTGTTTTGTTTTCTGTATTTATTCTAATTGGTGTTCTCTAAGCTTCTTAGATCCATGGTAGAGTGTCTGGAGTTAACTTTAAGAAATTCTCAAGCGCTGTTTCCTTAACTATTCTGTCTTGTTCCTCTCGTCTCCTCCTCCTTGTAATTTACATGTGTGTTAGACTATTTGATATTGTCTCATAGATTTTGCACTCTCTGTTCTATTTTTCTTTCTTTTCACCACTCTTTTTTCCTTTTGTGCTTCAGTTTGGCTAATTTCTACTGATCAATCATCATTTTCACTGATCCTTTCCTTGGCTGTACAAGTGTACTAATGAGCCTGCTGAAATCATTCTTCATCTCTGTTTCTGTGTCTCTCATTTCTAGCATTTCTATTTGATTCTTCCTTATTATTTCGTCTTTCTACTATAATAATCCATCAGCTACTGCACATTGTCCATCTTTTCCATTAGCACCTTTAACACCTAAACCATTGTTATTTTAAATTCTCAGTCTGATCATTCCATGTGTCATATCTGAGTCTTACTATGTTGATTGCCCTGTCTCTTGACAGTATATTTTTTCCTTCTCAGACAGTTTTTTGTATGTTTCATAACTTTTTGTTGAAAGCCAGAGACATCTTATATATAATAGAAATTAAGGAAAATAGTTTTTATGACTGGAAATGAACATACCTTTCCCTCTTCTAGGCCTTTGGGATGGGGATTTGAGTCAATCTATTTAGGGGATGCCTTGTGGCAGACACTGTAGGTTGTCTCCTTGGCAACAATCTCTCCTCTCTTCCTTGCTAAACACTCCAGTTGTTCCAGTATGGGGTGATGATGTCTTTTGGAAAGATAGGGGCTTCTTCCCAGTTTCAGAAGATGAATCATGTTTGGTTCAAGCTAATCATCGAAATCTGATTCCCTTTTTCAGTGTGTAGTTTAAAAGTCGCCATGTGACTTAGTTCACACTAATGATATGTAGAATGAAGACTGCAGGAGGGAGTCTGCAAAAGGTTCTCCCTATGATAAAAAAAAAAAAAAAAAGAGGTATATGGTAGAGACGTACACCTGCCTCCACCCTCTCTACCTTCCTGCCATGTGAGGATATGATGTTTGAAGCTGTGAAAGCCAAACTGTGAGCATGAAGGAAAAACCAAAGGAACTTTGGAGAAGTTGACCCAAAGCCTTGACGTGACTGAACTGCTGACTAAATCAACCCTGGAATCACCTGTCTCTGGAGTTCATACATGAATCATCTATCTGGTATGAAATCCGGACGTAGGTGATTCCCGGGTTATTGGTCCTGTTTCTTACAGGGGAAGCTATCCTAAAGAATATAATGCTTAAAAAGCATCCATTGACAAAACGAACACAAGGCTCAGGGCTGGGCCTCTATTCACTTCCAACAGTGTTCTCATTGCTTTGTCCCACCCCCTCTGTGCCCAGGCATGTTGACCTTTGACTTCTTCTAGTGCTCCATGACTTACCCATGTGTAAGTCCTCTCCAACATCTTTGCCTAGGTAATTCCCATCCATTCTTTATGGGGCTTTTCTTTTTTTTGGAGGCTTCTCTGGCCACGAGCACAGTTAAGTGGTCCTCCTGTGTTCTCCCATAGCACTCAGGACTGTCCCCTAAATAGTACTTGTCACATGGAATGGTTACTGTCCTTTGCTAGATTGTAAGCTCTATAGGGCAGGGACCATGTCTGCCACACTCACTACAGGGTTCCTGCATACAGCCTAGGCCTTCATATGTACTTGGTCCACAATAAATATTTGCTGCTGAATAGATGAATGAAATCTCACCATCTAGAAAGGAAAAAAAAGGGCCGGGCGTGGTAGCTCACCCTGTAATCCCAGCATTTTGGGAGGCCGAGACGGGTGGATCATGAGGTCATGAGATCGAGACCATCCTGGCTAACATGGTGAAACCCCGTCTCTACTAAAATACAAGAAAAAAAATTAGCCGGGTGTGGTGGTGGGCACCTGTAGTCCCAGCTACTCAGGAGGCTGAGGCAGGAGAATGGCATAAACCCGGGAGGCGGAGCTTGCAGTGAGCTGAGATCGTGCCATTGCACTCCAGCCTGGGCGACAGAGCGAGACTCCGTCTCAAAAAAAAAAAAAAAAAAAAGTATATACAAAAGGTAGAAATAAACATATAAGTCAGTATCAAATAATTCCCACTAAAGTTCAAGGGAGTTGGATGGAGTAACTGAGGAAAGTGTTCCAGAGGAGGTAGGAGTGAGCTGGACCTTTCACGAGTTGTACCAGAGGGAGGAGGACATTTCTGGCAGGATGAACATCAATGTGCCAGAAATGGGAACAGGGAGGAATACAACATGAAGGCTGGATCAAGGTTTCAAGTTAGGTGAGTGTGAGAAATAAAATTGAACCAGTTTGTAGAGTCTTGAAGACCAGAGAAGGGATTTGAGCTTCATTTGGTTAGAAAAGGAGAATCTCTGAATGACTTTGAGTGGGGCAGTGGCATATGCAGATCCCAGCTATGATAATTAAATCTGAGACCACACGGGATGAATGGGAGCAGGTGGGATGAAACCGTGGTGACCAGTGAAGCAGCCACTGTGACACTCTAATGTGTGTGCGAGGAGATGGGAGCATTTGCTTGAGTAATGATCTCTCTACCATTGTAAGCCCATGATTGTGGAATAAAAACTGTGATTAGGGCCGGGCATGGTGGCTCTCGCCTGTAATCCCAGCACTTTGGGAGGTCTAGGCAGGTGGATCACCTGAGGTCAGGAGTTCAAGACCAGCCTGGCCAATATGGTGAAACTCCATCTCTATCAAAAAATACAAAAAAATTAGCTGAGCATGGTGGCACACGCCTGTACTCCCAGCTACTTTGGAGGCCGAGGCAGGAGAATTGCTTGAACCTGCGAGGCGGAGGTTGCAGGGGGCTGAAATCGCACCACTGCACTCCAGCCTGGATGACAAGAGTGAAACTCTGTCTCCAAAACCAAAATCAAAAACAAACAAACAAAAAAGAACTGTGATTAGTATAAAAAGCAAATACAAAAGATAATTTTCTCAAGACCAGTGAAAGTCTAGAAAAATAAAAAAGTTTTTAAGATAATTTTTAAAAGACCAATAGAGAGAACAAGTCAGGCAAAGATGACTTCCCATCATGACCTACAGACAGGATATCCAGACCAGGAAAAGGAGGGAAGCTGCCCAGACAACTCCTTTGGCTACAAAACTGAGTTCTCTTCAGACGTCATCTGTTTCTGCTGAGGCTCTGAGGAGAAACTTGGGTTCATTTTTGCAAATTCCAATGTCACTCACAGTTTGTAGTGTTTTCAACTGCAAGACAATTTTCCTGCTGTCACTAAAAGTGAAACTTTTCTCCAAACTACCAAGTTAAGGTTAAAACAATACCAAAATGGGTGAGTGTTGCTTTTCTCCAGAAATGCCTTTTAAAAGAGGGTGGGAGGAGAGATATTCAAGTAAGATTTTTTTTTTTTTCATCCCACAGTCCTTTAATTATGGTAACAGTTTGAACATTCCTCACACCTTTCATGTGAGGTGATCAAAAGCAATTTTATCGCACTCATGGTTTTATTTATATGCAGAAAATCTCTTCGGATTTCAGTAAAGAGGTGAGATTTATTATATATTTGCATCAAAGCTACCAACTCATATACCTGACAGCAAGTCATATTTTACCAAAAATTGAAGCCTTAAAATTTTACTGTCATGAGGTTTCCAGTCCCCTCATTGTGTTTTAGGATTCCTGCCAAACTTACCCAGAGAGAAGGCACCTTGAACTCTCCTGACCCCACTGTGTCAAACACGTCTGTCCTGCACGCCATACTCTATCCCAGTGCTTCTTGACAGTCGGGTCTGAGGTTTCAGAAATTCTCCACAGGAAAAAACCTCAAACCACAGAGCATACCTTCCCCTCACATCTGGAGCCGTATATCAACAAGCGCCCTCACAGATCAGCCGCCGGCTTTTCTGACAGAAGGGAAAGGATGTCCATCTCCACACTTAGGAGTTGGCTCTCCCGGGTGCCTGTCCTTATCTTCTTTCTCCCAGTTGGAATTCTGATTTTCCCTTTGGGAATATCCCTCTTCCTTCTGGTGTTCAGAGTCTTTGGATGGTCTGCCCGTGATATCCTAAGAACCCTCAAAATAATCCCTCAACCAAACTGGTCTCTGTAGCAAGTGATTCAGCTACTTGCGATCTGGGCCTTCAGGCCTCAACCTGTGAAGTCAAATGTCTTCACCACTAAAGAATATATGTATTTTAAACTACTGAGGCCCAACTGAGTCTGAATCTCTGGGGGTGAGGCCCAGGCGTCGGTTCAATTTTTAAAGCAGCCCAGGTCATTTTAATCTGCAGCCAGGGTTCAGGCCATTGGTGAGATGATCTCTGAAGTACCATCATCTTTTACATTCCATCATTATAGGGGGTGCTAATGTATAACTAGGGTATACCAACCTCCTTCTCCTTTCATTGACAAACACTCTGGGAACATGATGGTTAATCCTACCATGGCAAGGACCTCTTTCAGTGACTTAGCAGTGGTTGTCTAGAGCTCTGTGGTGAGGTTTAAGGCAGTATCGGGCTGAATGGGAAAGAGAGCTATAATCAACTAGCAGTAACCGCCATGAACAACAGGGAGAGATGGGCACTCAAGAATGTCCCCAGCCCATCCTGATCCAAAGAGGAGACCACACAGGAAGAGATCTCAGATACTAATGTAGATCAGTACTATCCATTGTTTCGGGTATGCCTTGCCATGTGACAAGAGGTTCCAAATCGTACTGGCTCAAAACAACCACCAGTTACTCACGATGGTGAAATGTGAAAAGGGTATGTGAGAGGCAGGTCATCTCTTTCCAAGTGTTGTTAAGGAGGGATCATGATTGGGACTGGAGGATCCAAGACAGCTTCACGCTCCCATGTCTGGTGCCTTGGCTAGGAAGGCTGGAATGGCAGGGGGTTGGCCGGGCCCCCTCTCCAGCAAGGTAGTCTGACTTCCTCACATGGTGGCTCAAGGCTCTAAGAGAGTGAAAGTGGGAGCTGTCAGGCTTCTTAAGAATCTCTTACAAGCAGAATTCTCCTGGCCAAAGCAAATCACAAGGCCAATTCAGGTTCAAGGGGAGGAGAGACACACTCCACTTCTTAACAGAAGGCCCAACATGCACATCCGGAGACGGGAGGAATTGTGGGCAACGATCTTTGCAGACAGTTTATCATACCATTTACTAGCCCATCAGATGGCTCCTATCACATGTCTATTGGCCTGAAAATCATGTTATAAAATAGGGGAAGGGAGTGTGTTGACATTCTTGATTATCCATCCCTAATTTAAATTGTTTAAATATTAATATCACCATATGCATATACAATATAATATGCATATACATATTATATTCATAAATACATATCTTTACATCATTGCCTTAGCCAATATCTAGATATTAGCAAATGTGATCATTTGCTAGATTATTATCTTCACCAGTGACTATTGGTAACAGAGAATGTGGTTGAAATTTAGCCCTAAATCCCTTGGCAAAATTATATTGTATTTCAGAAAATAATTGGAAATAGAAAATTAAGAATATAATAGGAAAATGAAGAATATAATTATATATACAAATATAATTCTTAATAGGAAAATTAAGAAAATAATAGTTGTTTACCCCATAGTACTCTTATCCTAAACCCAAATTGGCAGATGGACAGTGCGCTAGGTGTCAGTTTCAGGATATTGTGCCCAGCAATTAAGTTAAGAGCAGAAGTGGAACCAGTGGATTAAAACCCACTTCTTCCAGGAAATTACAACCCCAACTCCACTGTGACCTCACCCTCACACCACACCTGCTTAGCTTGTCTGTCCCCTTCTGGGGGCCGTGTTCACTTGTCTAAGCCCTTTGTTGTACTAAATCGTACCATATGATCCCAGCAACTTGCGGGGATCTTCTTTTTAAAAAACTACTCTTCAAATAGAACCCAGCCCTGACTCTGTTTTTGAAGCCATGTCAAGAACAGTGTAACTGGGACCACTACTCCAAGTGGTAATTTATTACCAAATGAGTTTCACTTGTTTTCACATTATAGTTCTACTGTTCAAAATTCCAGGACAACTTTCTTTTGTTATTTATTTAAACAAAAGTAATACCTTGAGTGTTTTCTAAATCACACGATGATTCATATGAAGCCACAGAGATCTAGACTGTTTGTCCCATGAAATTTACTGGGAAAAAAATTGACATGAATGATGTCATACACACGATCATGTAGACTGTACCCAATTATTTATCCAACAAACATTTATTGAGCACCCAATATGTTCATGACATGATATTAAGCACTAAGAAAACAGAAAACTAGGACTCCCGTCTGGCTCTACTAGTCTGAGTGGGGAAGGCAGATATGTGATCTATTATATTATATTGCATATGATATATTAAGTACTCTAATAATAATAAAGAAAATACTTAAGTAGCACATGTCATGAATCAGGCATTGTTCTAAATGCTTTAATTTATACTATTCACTCTTCAGAATAACCTTATGATATAGATTCTTTTATTATCCCCATTGTATCAGTGAGGAAGCTGAGGGACAGAAAGACTAAACGACCTGCCCGAGGCAAACCCCTAGTAAGTGGCAGAGCTAGGATTTAAACCCACATGGTCTAGCTCTAGAGTTCATTCTCTTCACCACCACACAGAGGAGATGGCAACTAATTTGTCCTGGAAAGTGGGAAATAGTCCTAGTGAAGCAGGAATGCTACCATATTAAAGGAAAGGAGGAGTTCCCCCAAGAAAAGAAGAGAAATTTCCAGGTGTAAGGATAAACTTGAGGGCGGGGAGTACTTGAGGACTGCTGAGAGAGCTGGCGAGGCTGTCCAGCTGGGGGTGTGATAGAGAGTGGGGAGTGAGCGGGAGAAGAAGCCCTGTATAGATGATCATGAAGGCCAGGGTCCTATGTCAGGCCCATTTGAGGACAGCCGGCTTTCTCACATCCCCTGGTCTAAGACCTCACCCCTAATTAAGAGCCATGTCCTCACAAACACCATGTTGGAATCTGGGAAAGAGAGATGGAAAATAATGGTCATAAAATCTGCATGTGTAGTTTCAGTTTTCAGAGTTCCTTAGCACACATTCTCTTAACTATACTTCATGTTTTACAGTTGAAAAAATAGACGAAAAAATAAATGTTACCCAGGAAATAAGTGCAGAGCCAGGTCTCAGACCCAGGTCTTCATATTCCTTAGCCAATGTCCTTTCCACTGTGACCAACAGAGTCCATCTCCATCACTGCACCCCAAAAATCTCCAAGTGTCCGTTCTGCTAGTTCTGGGCCCAGGACACCACAGATAGGGAAGGACGCTTAGAACACTGAGACTCCAGAGGAGGCAAATGTACCCATGGTGAAAATGACATTGGAGTGGGAACCAAGAAACGTAAACTTCAGTCTCATCATTATCACAAAATCACAATGTGACCTGCAGGCCTTGGTGTCCTCACCTGTAAAAAAAGAATGTTCAAGATGATTTTCAAAGGGACTGTCTCAGCCTGTCTTTCTGCCTCCATCACTGTCTACATGTAGCTTAATTAGTTTAGTCAACTGCTGTTTTTAGCCATCACTGAGTGTTCAGTTCCACTCAAAACAGAGCTGAGTTGACAGAACGTGCCATCAGAGCTGGAAGCTCAACGTCCGGGACACAGCATCAGAGACGGCTGTATTCTAACCAAGTTCCTCTCTTCAGTTTAAGTTAACCTCGAAGGGCCCAGCATTTCCATGCACCACTGTGGGGTCTGCTTTGTAGCCTGAAATCAGATACGTGTCTCCCTATTAATATCCTCACACTGTCTGAATGCATTTTAAAAGCTCACCCAGTTTGGCAACCTGTGGGCATGTCTTTGTTATTGTTGGTTGGAGTCTTGCATACTTGACTTAAAAGTTAGCACCAAATGCAGCTTTATCTGATCAGGAAGGCATGAAATAGAAGGAATGGGTAAATTTCCTTTGCAAAGCAGACACCCCTGGATGTGTTTTTCATGCTAGAGATATGAATAAATGGCAGACGCTGGTTCTCACCAGGCAAAGTGAGTGCCAGTGAGGTCACAGGGAGAGCAGTCAGCATGCAAAGATGACAACACAGACTCCATCTACCTGACCCAAGGGAAGGGACATAGGAGACCTAGGAGGTAACCAGGGCATAAGTAATTATCTGCAGTGACAGAAAGCCAGGGTTTGGTGAATGGTCAAGGTAAAATGGAAAGGCAGGCCTTGAATTCAGGTCTCCTAACCCCTGGTCCTGTACCCCTTTCCTCTGCACATGCTGCTGCAAACACTTGGATCCAAACTTGAACTTCATAAGGGCAGAGAATATTCTACTCATTAATGTGTGCTCAGGGCTTGGCATACAAATTCAAGAAATACTTGTTGAATTTCTTGAACTCTAGCTTGACTAAGGAGAGAGGCTGATCTTTATTAATTTGCTGAAGTAGGAACAGAAAAAAGTTAAAATCCTTATAGTGCCTGCAATGCCATATATGAATCTGGCCCCTGTGATCTCTCTGACCTCACCCCCTTCTACTTCCCTTATTGCTCACTTCCCTCTGGCCACTCCAGCTGTCTTGTTGTTCCTTAAACATGCCAGACATATTCCTGCCTCAGGGCCTTTGCACTGGCTGTTCCCTCTACCTGGAACACCCTTTCCTGGATACGCTCATGGCTAATATCCTCTTCTCCCTCAAGTTTATATTCAGACTTTTCCTTCTGTATAATGCCTGCCCCAAACACCCTCCTTGAACATGTAACCCACCCCTGACTTCAGTATTTTCAGTCACTCTTACCCTGCTCTGTTTTGTTTGATGGCATTTTTTTTTTTTGCCTTCTGTTTACAGTTTTTATTTTTTATGATTGCTATTTATTATCTGTTCATACCTATTGGAATGTAAGCTCTATGAGGGCAGGGATTTTTAATTCATTGATGTACTCTACAGGCCTAGAATAGTGTCTGATATGTAGTAGACTCTCAATAAACATTGCTGAATGAATGAATAGGTCTGCAAAGTTACAACATACTTTTATTTCATATAGAACTTTTCTTTCTGGTCTATCCAAGTGCGAATAAACTAAACTGTGATAGACTGAGACTCTCTTTGGTGCTATGGGATTATCAGGGAACAGGGACTCTGTTGCCTTTGTCCAGGGCGGAAGGAACAACTGTGGCCTGAGTCACTGATCTAGTATCTTTTCCCACTGGGCCTGGGCCCTTTAACTCTAGATAAGGCTCCTGCAAACAAAAATAGACAGGCAGATGGAAAAAAAAAAAAAAAAAAAGACGCATCCAACATGGTTAGATGTTCAGGGCAGCTCTCACATCTCAGGAGCAGTAAGGAATAGCACTGAGCATTCTATACACGGCAATTCCGGATACTAAGGAAGGGACATGATGTAGCACCAGGTCTACAAATGCAGCAGTGCAGGAGCCAGGACGGGGCCTCAGGAGTAGTCTGATGCAACAGATATTCAGTTCACTGGGCATGGCTTCTTGTAGACCTAGGCCAAGTGGACTCTGAGCAGTGGGATAGGGATGGGGAGGGGGGGGTGGCGGGGCAAGAGAGGGTTGCCCAGAAGTTGTGGAATCTCAGCAAGGATGCCAAGCCAGAGGCTGGCTTCAAGCAGCCAGACGTCTGAATGGAGCAAGCTGGAGTCTTGGCTATTGCGGGGCTGAGGCCTTAGGCTGGCCAAGGGAGGCAGGACCCAGCAGGGACAGGAGCTGCAGCTCAGTAATCAGGCTAGCACTATGCTCAGTTACCTGATAGGAGAGACAGGCAAATCAGGAGAACAAGTCTGGAGACCCGCAGCATCCCCAACCGCGGCCCAGGCCTAGGCTGGGAAGTGGGGACAAGCGGAGTCACAGCAGGAGAGGAGCCTGGAGCAGCTCCCACTGTGGAGGTGGGAGGAAAACAGAGCAGGGCAGCTGGGCTGGGCCAACCCAGCTACTGAAAGTCTTCCTCCCAAGAGGAATGTCTGGGTCCAGTCCCTCTCCCTTTACCAAGGCACTGTGGAGAGAGGCGGCACAGGCTTTCAGAGTCAGGATCAAACTCCAGCCTCACCACAGAGCTGGGCAAGTTCTTACTAGGGCAGGGCTTCTTCGCCCTTTTCCTTGCAGCAGTGCTGAAATACCTGAAGGAGAGCAGCTCCCAAAGCCTCCCAGGGGTCCTGGGGCTCCTTCCCCAGCACTTTTTGGATGACCAGGTCTCTGACCTCCTCCTGCCTGCCCCAATCACAGCCCAGTCGAGGCAGCCTGGAGGACAGGGGACCACAGCAGGCCTGGGCCTGACAGCTGAGCTCCCTCCTCTCCCCACTGCCTAGCCAGAGCTGGTTTATTTGAACTAAGAATTTAAATGTAAATATGCAACATCCCTTCCCCTCTCCCTCCACTCAGCGGGAGGGAGCGTGTGTCCACCTCTGTCAGCTGCAGCAAGAGTGCCCTGCGCACCCAGATCCTATCTACTTTGAAAAGAGCAGAAATATTAGACACAGCTAAATAAGAAAACACAGATTATTGCTGGAGACCCCTAAGGCCTACTTTGTCTGTGCAATAGTTTGTTTTACTTTTCACAGAATTTATTTTGGCTGCAGCCAGATTGATGGTGATTATATCTGAAATCCCTCCCACATATCTGTCACATAAACACTTCGTTTAATTCAGGTTTGTAAAATTCTATGGGCCAACGGGGAGCTAGCTTTCAGATTAATTAGCAGACGCTAATGCTGGGCATCTTGTCACATGGTCCAGCAGCTCAAAGGCTCAGGGCACAAGAGGGGCCGAGCAAGCGGCCCTGGCCCATGTCTCAGGAGTTTGATCCTTTTGGCTGGTAAAGGAAAACCAAGGAAGATGTGGAAGGGGAAGAAAGGCCGCTCACCGTCCAGCCTGGCTGGGGAAACGGATTCCGGGCTGCAGAGTGGGCCAAAGTCTCCCATCTGGGCCCAGCCAGAGGGGGGATATTCATATGCGTTTTGAAGTCGATACAAAATAAACCCCCAGCTTCCTCGGAGTTTCTGTCGATAGCATCACTGGATCCGACACCTCCTGGGAAGGGGAAGGGCCTTAGGGGCTAGGGCTGGGGAGTGAATGCAGGGTCCAGAGCCTTGGCAGCAATGGCTGTGACTCCTGAGACCCGCGGACTGCCCACTCCCCAGTGGTCGCCCAGGCCCTGCCAGCGCTGGGCAGGATTTCCTTCTGTGTGATGGGAGCGTGGCCCTAACATGCTGCATATGCCCACCAACTGTTGCTCTCTTTTGCCACTGCAGGCCAAGACAAGAAAAGCATTATTTCCTCCCTCCTTCTAATCTCCAGGCCTCACTGACTTCACAGGCCTGCTTTGGGCATTGTTCACTGGCAGCTTCTCTGGGGTGAGTTCCCCTTTGCACAGAAAAGGCTCTTTTATTCCCCCCATTCCATTTACCTTTCCCTTTGATATCGAGTTCTTCCACTAAGGGGCTGTGTGGAGAGTGTATAGTACTTCAAGGGGGATGCTGGATTTGGCTTTTAGAGGTTAATTGTATCCTTACTGCTTCAGAAGCTGCTGTTCCATCTGCAGGAATGGTCCCCAGCCTGGGAGAACTCCTGTCAGTCAGAGAATGAACATTTTGCTGAGTACCTAAGCCTCCGGTCTTTAGATGAACTGTCTCATTTAGTTAAAAAAGCCCAGCCTAAGAGGTATTTTTGAACCCATTTTCACACATGAGGATTCTGAATGGAGAGGTACATTCTGAACGGAGAAGTACATTCTGAAGGGATTTGCAGGGGGTAAGCCAGCCAAAAAGTGGCTGAAACAGCACTGAGTCTATGGCTACCCGAGTCCATGTTCTCATACAACCCACGCAGACTGGAAGTGAGGCTTCCTCACGCTTGTCTTTACTATGCCACTAACCAGGATGGCCCAGATCAATTCCCTGGCCTTCACCAGACCTTGGTTTCCTTCTGTGTGAAGGAGGGGTGGGCAGCACCTCCCCAGGCCCTGTCTTCCAGGGCCGCCTGCCTCGATTCTACCTCCAAATAACCACAAGAACTGGACCATCCCCAGCTCCTCAACCTGAAGAGGGACCGGAGGCCAAAACCCAGCTCCAGCCAGATCCAGTTACTAACCAAACACTTGTCTTTCTTTCGGACTGAAACTGAACGTGCCTGTCTGTCGCTTAGGGCTTTTGACCAAGAGTGCTCATTTTTAACCCTTTCACAGCAGCTATGTTTTCTGCAGTGCATAAAACACAAGGCACCGATTTGTCAGACATGACTCAGCTCAGACCTCACCTGGGGATACCCTTTGAAAAGAGAGACCCGCAGGAGCCCAAGAGGGGCACATCATTTTTGGCTTAGCTTGTCCTAATTTTTCACTCCTGTTCCCCTTTGTAAATGGCACTTTGGAAGTGTCATTATTTCACCGTCCTTTTTAAAATAAAGGGTGCCATTGTTTAGAGGGCAGGAAAGGAGAGGCTAGTTTGGAGAGAAGAAGGGGTCTGGGACAGGAATTGGGATCAGGGGTCATGTCATGGTACAGGTATGTGTGTTCCCCAAGGGGAAGGTGGGCAGGGCCAGGGCTCCCTGACAAGTCCAGGGTAAGAATTTTGTTCTTCTGTACTAATTTTTAAGGGCTTCCAAGATTTTTAAAACTCCACCCCCAGCACCAAAAACAAATAAACAAAAAAGCAGCCTCTGGGGACAGTACTGTGGAAACAATGAAAATCCAAATTCCAAAACTCTTGGGTTCACCCCAGGATTAAGGACGTGATAGTCAAAGCCAGGAAGCAGTGGAGCCTGAGCGCTGGCCGCTGGGCTCAGAGGCCTAATTGTCAGACTGTGTTTCCAGATGCAAGCTTGCTGCCTTTGGCACAGACTTTTTCTCTAACAGACTCACTTTGGGGTCATTCATCAGTGCATAAATGCACACCTGGGAGGTGGGAGGGACAAGCTTCCATTTTTCTGGCTTTATAAATACGGAACTCACATTTCTCCAATTGACATTTGCAGAGGCATGATAGATTAGAGCGCCTTCCACCGCAGAGCAATTTCAAATAAACCCAAGTCTGCTGGTGCAGGCTGCAGCCGTCCATACCCTGCAGAGGAAGTAAGCCTTCCCTTCCAGCCTCTTCCTTTCAGGTGAGCAAAAGCAAAGAAACAAGTGTGCAGAGGAGTCCCAGCTTTAAGCTTCCCACCCAACAAGGTCGGGAGAGGAAGGTGCAAACTCTCAGTTCCATGTGCTACTCAGCAAATGCAGGAAACTGGAAGTCCAAAACGCAGAGCACTGAGGTCCCTAAGATCACCTAGGTACCAAAAAAGTGGAGTCCCCAGTGTCATTAGCAGTAGGAACCAAGAGCAACCTATATATGTTGGCCAAGTAGGTGGTTGTCCAAATGGAGGTTTAAGGCACTAGCAATGCTGCCTGACCCAAAATATTGTCTGCACCTGATACCTGGAATGACACCATTGGAGATGTATTTCTTTCTGTTAGCCATTCTCTTACTTAGGTTTCTCTTCCTTGAGCAAATGTGCCAAGTGGGAAAACACATTTGGCTCCCTAACTTTTCAGAGTGAATAAGTTCATCAAATCCCTTTCTAAAGAGGACCAGAAGGAGCCCTGACATTCCTTCATTCATTAAACAAAAATTGAGCATCTACTTTGCATCAGCACTTTGCTAAATGCACTAGGAAAACAAGGGTGAACAAAAGCAGACACAAGGGCCCAGTGCTGCGGCGTGCACCTGTAGTCCCAACTACTTGGGTGGTCAAGGCAAGAGGATTGCTTGAGCCCAGGAGTTTGAGGTTAAAATGAGCCATGATCACACAACTGCATTCTAGCCTTGGCAACAGAGTGAGACTGTACCTTTAAAAAAAAGAGAGAAAAAAAAGCAGACATGGCTTTTGCCTCTATGAGCCTACAGTCTACTTTGGAAGACAGTCACACAATCGTCCAAAGAAGAGGAAACTACGACTGTGACACGATGAAGAAGATACCCTGAAAGCCCATGATGGGGGCCAGGAAAGCTGTCCTGCCCTGACAGGGTGATGGATGAACTTGTGAAGGATAACTCCTGGCTCCTCAAGCTGACTCCTGAAGGGTGAACAAGGAGAGGGAAGGCACTCCTGGCAGAGAACAGCATAGGTGAAGGCCCATGAGCATCCCAAGAACATTGAAGGGGATTGGGTGGGATGGGGCAGTGTTGACAGACAGGTGGGAAGGAGCACCAAAAACAGAGGGAAGAGACAGAGGCAATCACTGCCTATTTCATCTCCCTCCTCTGGCTGCAAAAGCCCCTCCTGGCTGCACCATATTCAAGGGGCAAATGTGATGGTGACCTGCGGGCAACCCTCCTGCAAAGGGGCTGAGACAGTGAAACAACATAAGTGCTAACCACTATTAGTGACCAGGAGGCTGAGCTTGGACGCAGCAGAGGCCAAGTCCGGCTGCTCTGTTCGGCTGAAGCTGCAGGGGCTGGCCTGTGCTGGTGGGTAGCTGGCATCCTCACCTGCTGGAGGCTCCTGGCTCGGAGCCTTTGCTTACTTCATTTATGATTCTCAGGAACTGACAGAGAGAAGTGCATACCTGGAATTTCTGTGCTGATGGCAGGCCTGATGCTCCCATCCCCACTCCCCGATCCACCACCTCGGGCAAGCCAGAGGCACACTTAGAATTTGACAGGCTGTCGTGGCCTCCCACTTAATTATATTGTCACACAAGCTTTCAGGGATCCCAAGGAGAGAACTCCCTTCAGGGAACTTGATTCTCCTTCCGAAGCATGCACTGGCTCCGCATAGCCCTCCCCTTACCACCTTGGGCTTTCCCTCTGAAAGCTCCAGAGACAGTTCAGCAAGTGCCAGATTGGTATTGGAAGGGTGTCACGAAGTGGGTGGTGAGGGGGAGGCTCCTTCAGCTGTGTTCCCTCACACTCTTCTCTCCCAGTCATTCAAGGCTCAAGCCTTCATTTTCTGAGACCTGTCAATGATGGAGGTGGAGAAGCCACCATTACTGAAGTTCTGGAGAGAGCCCAAGAAGCGCTGGAGGTTCAGAGAGGTGAAGAGCCCCCTGCAGCTGGCCAGTGAGGCTTAGGTCTGTCCTATCCACTGACTGCAGCATCCTGCTGTTAATAATCAGGACCTAAAACTCTTCCATCCATATGGCTCCCTGCTGTTTGGAAAGTGCTTTCACATATGGCATATTATGGAAACTGCTCAAGAAGGCTACAGGTCTCCCAAAAAGTCCTCTTAGTTAGCAATAGAGTTTGCTTTCTCACCTTTTCTTAAATCTCAAATTGTGAAAAAAGAAGGTTCCACATATGCCATCTCCATTTCATGACTTGCATGTCTCCTTCCACATTGAGCGGAGCTGCTTTCAGTACAATGACCACTAATGTTGCGGTTCTAATCCCGGGACGCTTCCTGAGTCCTCACCGGCTCTGCTGTATTTGTTCCTATCACCCACCAGTTTCCAATTCACCTCCACCTCCTCCCAGGCCATCTTTTCTCAGTCTGCCTCCTCACAGTTTACCCCCTCCACCTCCACCTCCACCAGTTTCCAATCCACCATCTCCTCCTCCCAGTCCACATCCACCTCTGCCTCCTCCCAGCTCACCTTCTCCTTCTCCCAGTCCACCCTCACCTCTTCCGAGTCCACCTTTTCCTCCTCTCAGTCTTCCTCCTCCCAATTCACCTCCTCTCAATCCACCTTCTCCTCCCAATCCACCTCAACCTCCTCCCCGTCCATCTTCTCCTCCTCCCAGTCTACCTCCCCTTCTGCCTCATCTTCCTGATCCAGCACACCACACAGCTGTTTTAACCTAACTCAGGGCTCCAACTTGAACCCACCTTTGTTTTGAAAACATTGCTGAATAACTGCAGTGGCCCCTTAAACAAATGTCATCATCCATAGACAACAGACAACAACATACCTATGTAGAGATAAACATATGTGTGTTCTGTCTCCAAATCATTTTCAATAAATGTTGCCACAACACAGCTCAGCTATGCAGACTTTTTTTTCAATCAATATTGCCTCAGGCTAGCAAATAAGGAAGGAAATCACTGGGAAATGCATTATTCATGAGCTCACCAGAGCGCTGATGACTGGCAGTGATAAAGGCCCCGTATGAGCAAGCAGCAGTCTGATAGCTCTTTATCAAGTCAATCTATCCAGGCTGCTTCCTGTTTTTGGGAGCAGGAGTGGAGAGATCAGTTCTCAACACTTTTCTCTTTCATTTAGGAGAGTGGGCCCGTGCACCTGTGGGAACTGAACTTGTCTTTTGCTCAGGTCATGATACGTGGGGAACAGGATGGAGCAGAGGAAGGAGAGAACTGAATTCCCTCGGGGGACACACTGATGAGAATTAATTAGAGGTCTGTCCTTGGTAGTTCTTCATCTCATACCTTCTAGTGAGCAAGAAAGAATCTCTCTCCACTTTTGAGAATTCTAATTGGCAAAGGGAAGTAATCACTGGACATTCATCCATATGGAGCCTTTTCCTGGTGGAAAGCCTGAGCATAGAGCAAGTTAGGGATGCCCTGTGCCCCTTATCAATTAGCTTTCCTAGCAGAGACATGAATGAGGAAGGGGAGAGGGAGGGCCTCTGGGGCAGGGAATCCTGGGTTTACCCATGGATCCTCCACCGGCTCATTAAGTTACCTCAGGCGAGGTGCCCCCCTGTACCTGGGCTTCTGAGTGCTCCCCTCCCCTCTTAAGTAAAAAGTCAGGAGCCCACAGGGTCCAGAAAAGAGACTTAAATTTCTTTTGAAGTGTTGCATGAGCTAGAGAGGGTGAGAAAGGGAAAACTGAGGGGTAAGAAAAAATTGTCATGTTCAAATTAAATTTCAAATCGTTAACAATACACGCTCATATGCATAACTCATGTGCACCTGAGAAATGTGTTATGTAAATGAACTCAAAGTTCCAAAGAGCACCAGTTCACACATTATCACACATGCAGGGGTTGTGAATCCCAGGACTGTACCCATAGAAGACACGAGGATCACAGAAAGAATGGTACCATGGGGTTACTTCCAGCCCTGCTAAAACAGCTATGGCCATAAGTTGTTGAGCTTCCAGAGGAAGGTAAGAGTCAGTTGTCTGATGTTATTTGTTGCAGACCCCCACTCCACTGTCTGCTGGACTCCAAGCTGGTTGTGTGGCTGGTATATCTGGATGGCAGGATCCAAGTCAGAGATCAAGGGATGTAGCTCCAAAGGAAGGGGGTTGGGCAGAACAAGGTCCAAGGGTCCAGTCCCCCACTTCCCACGTGGAGGGGAGCCAAGGTAATATCATCACCTCTTGGTCCTGGCCAGACAGGGGTCTGCAAAAAGGAAAACAAAATCTCGGGACCCTAAACTCACTATGCCAAAGGGAAGAGTTAAACTTGGGAACTGGTTCACGCAAAAACTGCCTTTCTTGTGTTCCCAAACAGATAGCTGTAATCTCACATGCTTACTTTATCTCATGTAAAATGTAGATTCACTGAGCCAGAGGAATGCGTAATTGACTTTCCCCCACTTCCTTCTTTTCATGTGTAAAATGTAGATTCACTGAGTGCTGATCAGCACCTCACAGGAATGTGACCACTTGCCTCATTGCCTACTCACTCTCCTTTTTTGTTGTCTTTTTTCTTCCCCTTCCACTTGCTCTGTCCCCTTTATATACTGAGGTTCACAAAACCCTCTTTGGAAAAAGCACAGGACACAGATACTACTGTGACTTGTGTTTTTTTTCTCAGGCGTGTCCCCAACCTTGGCAAAATAAACCTCTAAATCCACTGAGATCTGCCTCAGTCACTTTTTGGTTGACAGGTCACAGATGAGTGTGCAGGGTGAGTGAGAAGGTGCATGAGGAAGGGCATGGGACAGCTACACTCAGTCTTCATTCGGCCAAGTGACAGTCAATCTGTGCAACCAACAAAGCCCCTCTTCCATAAGTCACACCACTTCTTTTTTTTTTTTTTTTTTTTTTTTGAGACAGAGTCTCGCTCTGTGCCCCAGGCTGGAGTGCAGTGGCGCGATCTCGGCTCACTGCAAGCTCCGCCTCCCGGGTTTACGCCATTCTCCTGCCTCAGCCTCCCGGGTAGCTGGGACTACAGGCGCCCGCCACCTCGCCCGGCTAGTTTTCTTGTATTTTTAGTAGAGACGGGGTTTCACTGTGTTAGCCAGGATGGTCTCGATCTCCTGACCTCGTGATCCGCCCGCCTCGGCCTCCCAAAGTGCTGGGATTACAGGCTTGAGCCACCGCGCCCGGCCAAGTCACACCACTTCTGTGAAAAGTCTGAGTTACAGATTTCTTTCTTTTTCATATTGCTTTGATGTTTTCATATATATACAGGACTTTGAATGAGGTTAACAAAGATTGACAAGTAGAAATCTTGTCTCCACTTCCCAAATAGAAAAAGATCATTGCTTATCATTGGCATAGTGGATACATTCAAGCACATGTTCCTCAAGTGTGTGATAATTGTTCTTTTAATTGAGCTACCTTTCCTCCTGCAATCTTATTCATATGATGGCAGTTGCCTGAAGGAAAGGCTTGCAGGAATCTTAAGCACACAGAACTATGTTAATACCCAGTGGGCAGTGACAAGAACAGCTGGGGATGAATACAACCAGCCCTCTGTATCGGGGATTCCACATCCGTAGATTCAACCAACCTTGGATGGAAAATATTTGAAAGACAAAAAGGATGCTTGTGTCTGTACTAAACATGGACAGGCTTTTTCTTTTACAATTATTCCCTAAACAACATAGTACAACAACTAGTCACATGGCATTCACATTGTATTAGGTATTGTAAGTAACCTAGAGATGATTTAAAGTATACAGGAAGATGCGTGTAGGTTACATGCAAATATTACCCCATATTATATCAGGAACTTCAGCATCTGTGGATTTTGGTATCTGAAGGGGGTCTTGGAAGCAATCCCCCATGGATACTAAGGGACAACTGTAACTTTTTTTTTTTTTTTTTTCTTTTTTTTTGAGACGGAATCTCGCTCTGTCACCCAGGCTGGAGTGCAGTGGTATGATCTTGGCTCACTGAAACCTACACTTTCCAAGTTCAAGGCATTCTCCTGCCTCCGCCTCCCAAGTAGCTGGGATTACAGGCACCCACCACCACACCTTGCTAATTTTTGTGTTTTTAGTGGAGATGGGGTTTCACCATGCTGGCCGGGCTGGTCTCTAACTCCTGACCTCAAGTGATCCGCCAGCCTCGGCCTCCCAAAGTGCTGGGTTTACAGGCTGAGCCACTGCAGACAACTGTAACTTTGACAAAGCTCGTGCACTGTACTCTTTGGAAGCCCTTTAGCTTCCTGCACAGATGCCACATCTAAGAGCCAGAGCCAGGCAGTGAGAAGGACTGGCAGCAGTAATACATTGCCAGCCGGCCAAGAAAGTGCTATGGAAGCAGTTCTGCTATCTGTTTTCTTTCTGGGTCATGAATTTGGGTCCGTTTAGCATGGGGTGGAAAACAACAATAAAAACCCTCTCCTTCCCTGAATCGTTCCAGGGTGTGTCCTATGTCACAAAAGAGCACCTTAAAAATCATCTGGTCTAGTGCTTCCCAAACTGGGGTTTCCCAGAACACTTTTTCTAAGAGAGGTTAATAGGTAGGCTGTATAAAAAGAACCTCATGGTTAAATTAGTTTGGGAAACACGCATATATTCATAATGCTTATTGTAATATTGAAGGTACTGAGAGGTATTGCAGTTGATTAACCTTAACTTTGATTTATTCAGTATCTAATAAATGTATCCATTTTCTCCTCTTAGCACAGTCAATAAAACACTGTAGAATGAAGTTATTTTGGTTAAATCCATATCTGCTCCTGCCCATCCTCCCTCTTCCCCTAACTTTGTTGTTCCCATCTCACCCATGCATAACTTCAGCAAGATTTTTTTTTTTTTTTTTTTGAGACAGAGTCTCACTCTGTCACCCAGGCTGGAGTGCAGTGGTGCAATCTCAGTTCTCCCGGGTTCAAGCGATTCTTGTGGCTCAAAGGTGTGTGAGGCTACGCCCAGCTATTTTTTTGTATTTTTAGTTGAGACAGGTTTTCTCCATGTTGGCCAGGCTGATCTCAAACTCCTGGCCTCACGTGATCCACCTGCCTTGGCCCCCCAAAGTGCTGGGATTACAGGCATGAGCCACTGTGCCTGGCCACTTTACCAAGATCTCAAAAAAGTTAGGCGAATGTCCAGATGAAGTTCTCAAAACACCTGCTTGAAGAAGGCAGCTTGCTGGATGTGGCTGATGGTTTTATTGACCCTAATCCTTCACTCTTCCCCATGTCCATGCCCTTTACTGCGTAATATTGCAGTTCCTTTTCCCATCCCTTTGACACCGAGTTTGGTCATGTGACTTGGTTTGACCAATGGAAATGACAGTGTGCCAGTTCCCAGTCACGGTCTCAAGGGGCCTCTGTGATTCCTCCTGCTCTCCTCCACCTGTGCTATTGCTGTGAGAATATGCCCAGTTAGCCTGCTGAAGGATGAGAGACACATGGAGCAGATCCAAGCCACACCCATCACCCCAGACAAAGCCAGCCCAGATCAGCCATGGCCAGCCAACCACCAGACATGTGAGTGAGTCCAGCCAAGCCAAAGTGCCTGGCCAACTCCGCACTGATCCCAGAGGCGTGAGCAGTAAACCTTGATTGTTGCATGGCCTTCAGGTTTTGTGGTTGCTTATCATGCATCATGAGGCATTGCTGAGGCAGTACATCATTGGCAAGAGAAAGAACATGGGCTTTGCAGTTGGTTATGTTAGATTCAAATCCTAGCTCCACTGTCTGTCAGCTGTGTGTACCTGAGCAAGTGATGCAACTTCTTTAGCTTTAGCTTCCTCATCTTGAACAAAGATAACCTCAGAGCATGATTATCAGGATTAACAGAGATCATGTAGGAAAGCTCCTAAAATAGTGCCTGGCACGTAGTAGGTAGTCAGTGAATGTTACTTCTTTTGTGTGGAATCCTTTAACTGAGTGCACAGAATTTTTAACTAAGGCTAAGTACTTTGGCATCTTCATTCATAGATTTGAATGGTCTGGAGTCAGAGCTCACCAAGGTTTCCCAGGCATAGGGGCCATCCTGATGTACACACTATTTAGCAGCCTGCCTGTATCACTTAGTGATACTGCACAAACTTCTTTCCACAATTACAATTTCTGTATCAACAGTTTCCTACCTCATTTCCAAAGGCCACAAAGTAGCCCTTGGAGGAAACACGCAATCATTTATTTTACCGTTTGGGATGTTTCCATCAATTTTTTCCCAGCCAAATAATATGTAAATATATATGAAACACCAAGATAGATCAAACGATGTAATTGTAAAATAGCATGTAATGAACAAAAGAAGAGCAAAGACATTCAAAATGATGGTCCTGTGTAATTAGTGAACATTTGTCTCTGCAACAGTTCTCTTAAAGAGGCACAAGTAATATATATTTTTAAAAAACTGTCTATCCTGAATGAATAAAATAAAAGTTGTGTTGTCTAAAGGGATCAGTATCAGCGTTCCGAGAAATTTTACTTCTGAGGTGCATCAAAGCCAAATAACTCAAATTTGCCTGCAAGCTCTTAAAAAAGAGAGGACAAAGATAAAGCGCAACATTTCCAGATGTCAAGGGTTCGAATTGGTGAGGCTGATGGTCATAATCCCCACCCCTCTGAACCTAGTTCTATTTCTGGTCCTCTCAATGTATAAGACAAACAACTGGGAACTTTCCATGCCGGGCTCCAGAGAAAGTGTCTGCCTTTCTCCAGAGCCCTCTGTGAGCTCACAGTCCCCTCAAAAAGCCATTTTCCCTATTTCAGGTCCTTCCAGTGGAAAAAGTGGGTAAGTCTGACACAGCCACTGCCAGCCGGTCCTCGGGGCAGCCATACACCATTAGCAGATTCCTCGCTTCTGGAGGAAGTCATGCCGGCCTACGGCGGAACTCCATTTCCAGTTATTACTGCTAGACAAATGGCTTTTAAATTACATCCTAAAAGGCTCACAGGCCATTTGTCTTTGTAAGTAATGGCACAGAAATGCTGCATTACTGCCATCCTCGCCCTGCAAAGGGGTCTGCCTTACTAGGGGGATTGTAGGAAAGTGGATAAGAGACCCAGGAGGCAGAAATACCCAAGGTAGGGGCAGAAATGCCCAAGATTTGATGCAGAAAAGTGGCCAGCTTTTCTGGAGCTGATGGGAGCATGCACACTGGCAAGAGCTCTGAGAAGACAGCAGAGGTGGCTTTTCCTGGAAGCTGCCTACATCCAGAGAGAAGTGGGGTGGAACTTCCGGGGTGGGAGAGGGGAGCAGGTATGGAGCAGCACCAGAGTGTTATCCAGACATAAAGCTGCATGGTGGCCATGACCCAGCCTTGACCGCCAGGCTACAGAGTCTGGATTTCAACCTCAACGATGGAATCTTGTGAGCAATTGGACTTCCCAAGGAAGTGGCCAGATGCCTGGCCCATGACCAGAGACTGGCTCTGACTCTGGGACTCCAGGACTCTCTCCTCACCTTCCTGGGGAGATCTTAAAAGCCAGGAGCTGCTACTTCTACTGGGCTAGGTGTTAGCTCCGTGACATGCTATGAATAGAAAGACATTAAAGAAAAAATTCCAGCATTCCTCCTCCATGCTCTAAAGCCTTTGTTTACCTTATTAGTAGAGGCCTGTCAGTTCCCCCGAGAGCTGACAGGTCTGGAGGGTGAAGGAAGCTGTCACCGCATGGTTTCCATGCTGACAGTCTGTCTCGACTCCGTTTCAGCACACAGCCAGCCTCGAGGCACCAAGTCACGCTACATCTTTCAGATCTGTGGCCTCCCTGAGGCATGGTGGGACCAGAGCCCCCAGTCTGGAGCCCAGAGAGTCGTAGAGAGGGGCCTCTAAGTCTGCCGAAAACAAAAAGCTGCCAGCATTCAGGGATGAAGTTATCATCATCTTGCATTGCTGGCCGTGTCTCGTTTCCAGAAGGAGGTGCTGCTTATGTGTAACCTTCCCCTCCTGCCTCCTGTGAGATATCTGAAGTTCTGTCCTTCATGGAAACAGTCCTCAGCCTGGCTATTTAAGATACCCCATATACTAACTTCATGTCCCTCAAACTGGAGTTGCTCACAGACATGCACACCATGGAGTGTGTAGGCATGGTTTATGTCCAGAGAGTTGATTTTATAAAGATAAAGGGCTTGAACGGAAACCACTATTGTGATATTAGAACAAACACAGATATACTAAAAATATAGAATGTAAAAACATCATGCATTTTTTAAGATAACACAAAAGCCCAAGGTGTCTGTCATGAAGTGAAACTGAGCCCCTAGATTTCTTGGCTTTATGTTTCTGCTCTTCTCTGGTATTAGGAATACTCTGGTAAAAAGTTTAAGAATCACTTTACTAACATGACAAGTCACAAAATAGTTCCCAGTATCCAGTTTCTAGCAAATCTACAGAATAGGGTCAATGTTTCAAGTTCTTCATTTATAGCAATAATAAAAAGATATTTTATACACCAGGTCCATCCTAAGCACTTTATATGCATCATCTTCTTTAAACATGGCTTCTGTCCAATGAAACAAGGATTTTTATTATCACTGTGCAAAGAGTATAAGTGACAAGCCCAAGGTCACGCAGCTACAACGCAGTGGCACCAAGATTTAAACCCAGTAAATATGGCGCCAGGCCCTTCTTTCTTAGCCATTCATCTACACTGACTGTGAAATGAAAGGGGCTGGATCGAATGACTTCAAAATTCTCTAGCCATGTACTCACTGGGCAAAGGCACATGGAATGTGATCAGATAAACAGAACTCCTTTCTTATAAAGACAAATCCGAGATGGTCAGGTCATCCTTAGTTCATTCTCCTCCAGTTTTTGGTAGATAAGAATTTTGAGCCGGGTTTCTGATTAGTGTCAAGTTGAGCAAAATTGAATCCAGGAAGGATTCCTGGAGAAAAACCCTTGGAGTGGGCTCAGAGAACATGAATCCTGGGGCTTTCCAAAGCTTCTGGAGTGCTATGGTAGGATGGGAGTGGCTGCTTAGTAGCCACAACCACCTGGAAAGTGAATAGAGAAGATGACAATCAGGAGACAAACATGTGATTTGAAAAGAGGCAGCACAGCTAAGGAGTGGACCCAAGAGGAATGCCTGTCTCCCTGTCGGCTCCTTAGGGGCTCTTGGCAAAGCGGCTCCAAAGGACAGGGGCATCTGATACCTGGAATAGGCCCTGGCTAGTGAGGTTGTGCCAAAATTCTTGCCTGAACATACTGGATTATAAAATATGTGGATATGACAAGCATATGTTTCCCCTTCCAAAAGCTACTTCTTGGTCTAGGATGCTGGTCCCAAGACCCAGCCCTCTGGGCCTATTTTTATAAAGCACAATCGAGGCAGGTTTGAGCCACAGAATCAAGGCAGGGAGCAGGCAACCATCCAGGGAATCCAGGGGAAGAGAGCAAAGGGGAGGGGGTGTGACAAGATCACGTGGCCTCGGTAAAGAGACATGTGCACAGGAGGAGAGACCCCACAGATCCCACGGTCCCTCAGCTGCCATTGCTGGCAGCAGGAGGGGAACAGAGCCGCAGGATGAGAACACAGGGCCTTTAAAAAAAATCATTGGCTCGAAGACTTTCACTCCAGCCACTTCTACCAGAAGTCACCAAGCTTTAGCCACCTCCTCCCTGCAGCAAGCAGCACAGGGTTCCCCAAAGTGCATGACTCAGGATAATGCCCCCAAAGTACATGGCACCACTTGGCTAAGGATGTGATGCTGGGAAAATCTTTACAATATTTAACAATTGGTATGACTTGGGCACCAACCCATAAGAACAGCGTTCTCACCAAAGCTATCTTCATGTTGGGGCCCTCCTGCCTTTTCATTTTAACCTTCAGTGATGTCCTCCCATGCGGGGCAGGCAGTCACTCTTAAGCCTATCTGCTGAGAATTTTCTCTGTTGGCAGCATCAGCCTCTCTGTTCCAAATCCCTCCTCATGTCTAACACGCTTACCCCAATGTCTAAGCTCTCTCCTTCAAAGACCACCAAAGCATGTGACACAGGCTTCCCTCATTCCAACCTCCAGTTGTCACTCGAGCTTTTTCCTTGAAGTGCCTGCTCCTCTTCTTTGCTGGCCACATCTCCCCATCCTGAGCTCTGCCTTTGACTTCCTGACTCCAATAATGCTTCCCATGTTGTTGGCATCTCTTCAGGACTCTGTAGTCTGGATTTGGCACTTGATGTGATGAAACTCAGCCCCTGACTAGACAGTGCCCTGTGGTGTTCTTTCGACTGCTTCATCTATCAGTTCTGCCACCCCACCGAGGCTGTGCACTCCTGTGGGGGGAGGCAGCGGGCTTCAGGTTCTTCTCGTAATCCCCGTTGTGTCCCGGGCAAGACTGGGCACTCTGCAACCAAGTTGACTTGTGCCTGGATGTGATTCCTTGTGTAGACACCGATACTCACCTCCATCTTGGGGCTTCAGTTTCCCCATCTGTAAAAGTAAAGGTTGTACCATGGTCCTCAACTCTAGCATCACATTAGAATCACCAGGAAACTTAGAAGCAGTCTCACTAGCTGGGGCCTATTCCAGGGATTCTATTTGAATAGTGTAGGGTAGGACTGGACATCAGTTTTTGTCCTTTTTTTTAAGGACTGCAGGTGATTCCAATGCACAGCTAAGACTGAGCACACCTGGATTAGATCATCAAACAGTCCCATGCAACTCTGTGATTCCATAAACTGAACTAAATTGGATGGTGTTCCAAGTGAGCTCATTTGTAACAGAGGGTTTGGTTTAAAGGTCATCCTGATGCACAGGTTGGGGAGAGGCCACAGGTGGGGGCTGTGGCAGTAGCCACTGTCAGAGCTCAAGCCTTGTCATCATCTGTACCTGTGGCAGGTCCTCCCCTGGGCCCTGCTCTTAGGCGATGCATATTTCCAAAGGACTCTCAGACGCTGAATGAAAGGGTTAAGGCCTCCCCAAAACCCACCTCCCCCCAACATATTACGTGCTCTTTAAAATGTCAGGAAAAGTTCAGAATTGCTGTTGGCAGGTCGTGCCAGAATTCTTGCCTGAACATATTGGATTATAAAATATGTGGATATGACAAGCCTGTCTGACAGATCAGTTTACCTTATACTAAGATGATGTTTAAAAGAAAGACATGGTTTTTTTTCACTGTTGTGGTTTAGGCTTTTGTGGTTGTTTTGTGTGTTTCCTCAGTGTTTTCTTTCTTTTCTCCTTCTTAAAATATGGTCTTGACTTTGAGTTTTGACATCAATTAAAAACTCAGCTGATGAAAAAGCTAAACCCTTGGGAACACATTAAAGACCACTTAGGAAAGTTGATTCCGGCTCCTTTTTCAAAGCCAAATCTTAGACACCAAACCAAGTTCAATTACAGACGTTCATTATTCCTTGGGTATAAAAGTCTTTTTGTAACCCTCCCTCATTGTAGGGCTGCATAAATGGAGCATATTCATATTTTCCCTCTCTCTCTCTTTCTCTCTTTCTTTCCTTTCCTTCCTTCTCTCCCCCCACCTCTCCCTCTCTCACTTGTTGAAACAAGCACAGTAATTGCATTACCAGATTTCCAGGATTAACTTTTGGTTCAAGGAAAAGTGCTGAGTTTGAGCGTGTATCTGTAATTAGAGGTGGTAGGGTAATTAGCTGCACACAGCTAGGCGGTCTACAAGGGGCCTAGAAGACAGGTCTATTTGTTCTGTTTCATCACATGATTTAATCAAACACTGAGTGCCTTGCTCACAGGCCTCACAAAACAAATATTTGCTGATTGATTGGTTCATCAAACAACTGGTCAATTCAGTTAAACCAGCTCTTTGCTGTCCAGTAAGCCAAGGAAAGAAAAATAATTGACCTAAGTCTTTCACTTTCCAAATGGCTGCTTTGCTGCCTTACAGAAACAACTGCAGAGCTGCACATGGTGGAGGTGTTGAAATCCACTCCTTTCTTTCCTTTTAATGGCTTTCCAAAATAAACAGCATTAAAAATCAATAGGCTACAAAACGAAGCTCAAAATGAAAATCTACAAAAGATATTCATCACTTTGTCTACATGAAGGCTCGCTCTCAAGCAGCCTGTCTCCTTGGGTTCAAGGTATGTCCTATCACTGAGAGATGTTTAAGTCAGTGTATCCCAGGAGCAGAGCTATCTTAACCTAGGGAGGCACCCTCTCCACCGCCAGCTCTCCAGAAGCAAACGCGAAGATGCAGTCAAATCTCTGGGTATTTTGATGTGGACATGATCACATCTAGATGCAAAGGAGACATGAAGGCCAGATGCTGGTGTCCTGCCAGCCTCCCAGAGACACCTTTGCTTTCTGTGCCACCTGTTCATTAGCAGGCTGCAAAAAACTGGCTGGAAGCTCCACTCTGCCCATTGGTAGAAACCCCCAGTGGGGAGTGCCTATGAACAAGGCATTCACTTTATTTTCCATTCTGGAGCTGCCGATCAGAGGATATTTGTCTCTGTTGGGCCCAGAAGAAAGAAGTTCACCCCACAGTAAGGCAAGGGATCCAGCTGTGCACAGAAATGCCTGCCCAGAGGCTCTCTGCTGAGGCTGAAGAATGGCAGGGAGGCAGCTTTCCATGAAAAGCAATTTAAAGTGACATGATGTTAAAGGCCAGCAGTCCAAAAAAAAGGCAAACATCCCATCACCTGTGAGTGATCCCCTGGGCCCGGGGAACATTTTTTAAAAATCCATCTCACAATTGCCCAGTGTTTAACTTGAAGTCCATTTGTTAATTTAGTAAACACAGACATGATATTGACAATATGCTGCTAATCCAGGCAGGAAGGAAGTATCCGGTGTCAGGCAACTCCAGGCCCTCTGTAGTGCCCCTCACCTGAAGGACTGCAAGAGGCGGGACAGCTCAGACAGCAGGTGGAAGGGCAGTGGGGTCAGGGGTTCCTCAACCCTCTGAGGGCCAGGACACGCTCCCTTGGGAGTGGGGGAGGAATCTGTAAAGATCCTCTCTTCCCACCACCCTTAGCAGTACAAAGTGGTTTACAGTTTACAAAACACCATATTTTCTGACTAAATCTTCAGGCCTGTCCTATGAGCCAAGCTGTGATGGTTAATTTCACATGTCAACCTGACTGTTCTATAGTGCCCAGACGGTTGGTCAAACATCATTCTATGTTTCTGTGAAAGCATTTTTAGATGAGATTAACATTTAAATCAAGTTAAATGGACTTTGAGAAAAGCAGATTATGTTCCATAATGTGGGTGGGCTTTATCTAAACAGTTGAAGGCCTTAATGGAACAAAGAGTTGCACCCCAGAGCCAGAAGCAATGCTGCCGGCAACCTGCCTTTGGATTCAGCCCATGACTCATGCCTGAGTCTTCAGTCTCATGGTCTACCCTGCAGATTTTGGACTTGAACCTCTACAATCACATGAGCTAATTATTTAAATCTTTTTCTGTCTTCTCTTACTCTCTGTCTACTATATATCTCTCTCTCACACACACACACACACACACACACACACACACAGCCCTTGTTGGTTCTGTTTCTCTGGAGAACTCTGAATAATACACTGAAAGTGTTTTCAGTCCTGTTTTATGATGAGGAAATGGGCTTAGTGAGACTAGGAACTAACATTGGGCTACTGTGGTATAAACTGGTCACTCAGAATCAGTGCACTGGGGCAGGTTCACACACGATGACTTCATCATTTAGAAATGTAAAAGGCCAGGGCTAGGAAAGAACCCAAGAGGATAGGGCTGTGGTCCCTCATGTCAGACAAATATATGTCTTAATCATGTCACTTCTATTCTTGAAGATTTCTGGGGCTTGTGCCCCTACCTCCTACCCCCTTCACCCATTGCTTCTTTCCTCACTGCTGATTGAATCTACCTTCTTTCTTAATTTAACCCCATTTTTTGGTGGCATCATCCATACAAGGAAACATGCCTGATTGTAAAGTTTCTAGCAGGAGCCTTCTCCTCTAAATGACAATATTAAATAGCACATACACAATGCTCAGAGCATAGCAGATACACAGAATGAGCAGTCATACTAGTGGCATCCTACAAATGTAATCTGGGCTTTGTAAACCATAAGGCATTCAACAAAGGTAAGGAGTCATCATCATTATTGTTCTAGGTTGCAGGACTGAGTGAAGTTGAGAGAACACACAATTCTTAGGTATAAGAAGCAGGTCATAAAAGCTTCGAGTCCAAGGTTGAGACTACTCCATGCTAAAATTTAGTTTAAGTGAGATGGTATGAGACAAAAGACCCTGAACTTAGGTAAATAAAATCTGAACCTCCGGTTCAATCACCTTTCTTTCCAAACCCTCTCACTTCTTTATGGTAAAATAAATAGGGTCCCCTTCTTTATTAAGGAGAATTGTTTTGATTACAAGAAACAGAAACCAACTCAAGCCAACTTAAACATGCAAGTGCAGTTCTCACAGAATCCAAGGGCCAGAACAGCTGAGCCTAAGGAAGGCCCTGGAATCAGAAAATGGAAGGCCAGAGGGGAACTCAGGAGACTCTTTTTCTTCCTCCTCCAATGACTTCTTTCTTGTCCCTCTGTTAACTCAGTCCACATAGTGGAAAGAAGCCTACTCACTGGTCCTACATTTGTATTTTTCCTTTGTTCAGAAGTTTAGTCAAGAATGGAATCTTGGCTGGATGCAGTGGCTCATGCCTCTAATCCCAGCACTCTGGGAGGTTAAAGTGGGAGGATCACTTGAGTCCAGGAGTTGGAAACCAGTCTGGGCAACATCACACAAGGCTAATTTTTACATTTCTTGGAGAGATGGGGTCTCTACAAAAAAATTAAAAATTAGTCTGGTGTGATGGCACATTTCTGTTGTCCCAGCTATTAGGGAGGCTGAGGTGGGAGGATCACTCGAGCCTGGGAGGTAGAGGTAAGTGTTATCAGTCCTGCTTTATGGATGAGGACACTTTTTTAAAAAGAGAAAAAAGAAGAGGAGGAGGAGGAGAATACGAAATGTAATCTCTTGTCCCTTATTCCAGATTTTAGGTTAAGAAATTCTGATGGCCAGTGTTTAAGCTAGATGTCCACTCCTCGTCCAGTTAGCTGGTGGGAGATGGTATCAGTTCCACCACCATGGCTGGCAGAGGCCTATCCTCATAACTCATGGCTGTAGAATGTGGACCATTGCCCCCAAATGGGCAACCATACCAGCATTTCTCAGACCTGTCTCTGCATCAGAATCATCTGGAAAACTTGGGGAATAAATGAAGATTCCCTAAGCCTATCTGGCACAGAGACCTTGGACTAGTGGCTGCAAGAAGTCTTGTCTACTTTTCCTGGAACATTCTAGGAATAGAACAGAATAATCAGTACATTTAGCAGTAGCTTCCTCCCCACTCTTCCATCCCTACTTCCTCTCACCCCATCCAAATGATTCTATGCAACTGTTTGAAGACCTATTCTGGGGAAACCACGTAAAATATCATCAGGCAATGCAGAGTAAGAGATGCAGAATAATAAGCTAATGACCTTGTACACGCCTTTCACTGTGTATCAAGAGCTTTCCCACTTACCAAGTTCTTCCTGCCCAGCTGGGCATTGTGCTAGGCTGTTTAATAAGTATCACCTCATTCCATCCTCGCAACCCCATAAGGTACATACTTTTCATTTTCATTTGACAGACAAAGAAAATGAAGCTCGGAGAAGTTAAGTGACTTGTACAAGCCTCCTGAGTAAGTGACAAAACCACTTACTTATATATCTGTCTCCTTTGGTTGACCCTTTAGTGCCATGAAGTCACGGGTGAGAGGTGCCTGCTTTTGCCCATCCCGGTATCCCCAACACTAAGGGTGATGCCTGACATAGGAGAGGTGCTCAATAATGTCTGTGGGCAAATGTCAAGTAAATGAATGGCAGCCTGACGGTCTTTAGGCTGAGCCACTCCATGTATCCCAGGGAGAGCTTCCCAACCAGCTGGCTGTGGCACCATCCCAAGTCCTGTGGCCTTCTAGGTGGACTGAGCTCCATATCCTTTCAGCAGCTGGGGCAGCCAGAGCCCTCAGACCTGGAATGTCCTCTGGCTGTTAGCGTCTCATCTACTTTCCCTAGAATGTCAAACTATTATGTTCTGCATGTGTTGTGATTTGGGAAAGTGGGAAGCATAGCATAATCTCATTTAAAGAGTAAAGATTTGTCCTGCTCATGAAAGATTTGTAAGGTGGGCTGTACCCCCAACACAGCCCTTTTTGGTTATCCAAAAGCCATTCTGAGATCTTCAGAAAATTACTCTGTATCCCCCATGATGGGAGAGTAACTGAATGACAGTCCTCCTGAGCCAGCAGCCACCTCCCTTCCAGCTAGAGCACCCCAAGTCTTCCTTCACCTGGTCCAGACTTAAACTCAGACCCTAGTGACAGACTGCAGGCAGGGGCAGAGATGTTGACTGAGGCCAAGGTTGACAGCATCTGGCATTCCTCATATGAAAGCCAGAATCCCTAAGGCCAATGCCAGGACTCCAAAATGCCTTTCCTGCTGGGGATTATGTTCATTTGCACAGGATCTGAGATAGAAATTCCAAAGAGATGATACTGGAAACCAAAGGCCTATATCATATTAATAATAGAGACAGGAAGGCTCCCTCAGCAGCTGGTAGCAAACATATATTAAATAAAGAAAGGGACCTGGCCCCAGCCCAAACTCCAGCAATCCAGCCAGGTCATTTCAGATTACAAATAGAAACAAACCATATTATAGACCCTGTCTCTGGTTAGCTATTAGGTTTCTGCACTTACATGCTAATTTCTGAGTCAAGGAATCAGAGATCTTCCCAGATTAAGTATCTACCACTGCTCAGCAGGCTACAAAAATCAAGCTGTATTTGCACGTCACTTGGATCCTCTGTGTCCACGACGGCTACAGGGAGAGCTGGAAGCCAAAGTCAGCTAAGGGCTGCTTTGGCATCAGCTCTGCCTTCAGAGGGCTTGGGCCAGAGGCCTGGTTTGGCCACTCACCAGCTAAGTGATTGTGGGAGAGGCACATTTGACCACTTCTAACTTCAGTCTGCCCAAGCACCCGAGCCCTCACCTTCTTAAAACCCCAATTCTAGTTCCCATCACTACTTCAGCCAGAGAGCAGCTAGCTGGCTAAGCTGATGTCAAGATTGGACAATCACATCTTTAAATAGTATGGGTTCAAATGTAGATGAATAAAACTTCAGCCTTCTTATCTGTAAAATGAAAATAATAATAATAACCCCTGCCTGGATTCTGGACCATCTGGGTTCATATTCTTGTTCAGGTCACTAGTTGTATAACTTTAATTACTTAAATTCTTGTGGTCTCAATTTCCTCATCCATAAAATGGGAACCGGCTTCTAGAAAAAAGTAATGAGATCGCTGTGTTTCTTATTTTGCAAGCTGCTAATTTTTGTCCTTTGTCCATTTTTCTTTGGGGACATTCCTTTTATTGATTTTTAAAGCTCGTTCTATGTGATAAACTTTAACCTTCATAGATGCCATGTTTTTCTTAGTTTATCATTTGTTTATGGTATATAAAATGCTTAGCATGGTGACTAACACATTGGCAGCAATTTTGTTATTGAGAAGTGGTTTGTAAGTAGGAAAGTTTCATACAAAAAATGAGCTATCATTATTTTATTATTACTGACAAGAACACAGCTGGACCCAAAGAAGAGGAGCTCCACCTTCCTGGAAAACTGAAAGAAATGAGAACTGTCTGGAAGGAGACAGTGGTGTGAAGACAGACATGGCTGGCTGTGGCTTTGCCAGAGGCCAGGAGTCCTCAGGTGAGAAAGACAAATGCTGAGAGGAACTAAGACCTTAAAAATGAAGGGCTCTCCTTGAATGAGAATATATCCCACCCCATCTACATTGCCGTCCCTCCCTCCCTTCCTCTCTTATACACACACACACACACACACGCTCGAGAGAGCAATAGAAAGGCTCACATTCAAGACTATTCTATATCACACTGTTGGAGAAAACCTAAGAGAACAGCTTCCCTAAAGAGTTGGCACCGGCTAGCATAGAAACCAGTCCATGAAACGGCAGATACATTTGTGTGAACAAAGGTCACGACTGTTTATTAAGAGGAGGCCTCTGAAAGCAAGATGAATATGTTAACATGAGTGCCTATACTTGTACATCCACTCTCTCACCTGATCCTCAAAGCAGGCCCTCAGAATTGTCCAGGACAGATTTCCTGGGCCATTTCACAGAAGCTGAAACTGAGGCTCAGGAGTTCCATGTTTAGTTGATAAATGACAGAACCGGGACTAGGATCTGAATCTCTTGACTCCTGTTCAAAGTTATTCATTCAATAAATATTTATTGAGAGCCTACCTTGCTCCCGGCTCTGCACTGTGGGTTTGTTCTAACTCCTGATTACAGATGTTTCCAGGGTTGCTCAAGCCACTCCGTGCTGGCCGCTTGCACTCTGGGGTTCCCACAGTCAGGCTCAGGCTGGACGGACTCTTCCAAAGGACCCTGGCCAGATAGCATGCTTCCAGGTTTTGCAAATGGTCCTCCATTATATGCCTAAGAAAACAGAACACTGTTCTGTGGGCAACAGAACAGCTGGACAATGGCACCTCTAATAAAGACGGAGCTTGTGCACCAAGCAGAATCTTCCAGTTTATTTTGATAGCATAAGAGGTTTACGAGCCTAGGAAATACCTTTGGTTTCACTGCCCCAGTTGAAATCCCTTTTACGTTTTAGCTTTTGCTAAATCAGCAAGATGAAGATGGCTTGGGTTAGGGCTGATGAGGAAGAAGATACCTCTGGTCCCTAAACCCAGTTCACTGCCAAGCCCAAACAGCCCCCAGTGGGCTCCATCTCATTCCATTCCTACAGTACACAACCCGCCCCCACTTCCCCGACAACCACCACCACCACCACCAGGAAGGATGTGCACAGTGGTGAAGCCACGGAGACCCAAAGCACGCCCAGAACCCAGCCGCCCCACGGGGCTCACAGCTCTCTCGCCCCGCTCGCTCCTCCCCGGCATCCTCTCCCCCAAGAATCTCTCTCCTTTCAGGAAAGGCGAATCAGCTAGCGGCCAGAGCCGTGGTAACGGAGCTCAGACACGGGATCGGGTGTCCGGAGGGCCCCACTGTAAACGGCGGGTCACATCCTTCAACTTGATGCCTCGCTCCATGTTACACTTCGTGTGTTTCCGGGGGACGCGGCGGCTGATGGTGAGAGAGACAAGTCCCTGGCATGGGGCTGTGGAATGAGGGATTGTTCTAAAATGGAAAAATTACTTCAGGTCCAAAGTGGAGCGGCTGATTTAAGAGCGTGGAGGAGAGGGGAGGGAGTGCCACCCTGGGGGGCTCTATCGCGAGTCTCCATTTTCCCTTCTGAGCCCCAGGAAGAGGACCCAGACCTTCTCTCTGCTCGTGCTCCAGGAAGCCTCCTCAGAACTGTGTCTGGAGGTTCTGGGCTCCCCATTTTCTCAAGTATAACATGGAAATCTCTGAGAAAATGAGATAAAATATCAGTGCACGTCAGTCTTGGGAGGAAGAATCCTTGAATTGTGCAGGAAGGTTATTTTCCATCCTGGTGACGGTGTAACTGCAGAGAAAATGCTGCCTTTCATTCCCTAGCAGTGACGATGTTGAATAGGAATGATGGTGGCACCTGAGGACTTTTCACCAACGGTGCATATGGTGGGTATCTAAGAAGACACAGTCCCTCACAGAGCTGCCATAAACCTCAGTCCTGTTTTCATGGGAGGAGTTGGAGAGGCCTCTCGCCCTAATCCAGGGCCCCCGGCCCCTGGACACCAGAAACAAAAGGGTAAGCCTGGGCAGGCCTACCCATCTCCATCTGCTCGCACCCTCAGGAATCAGCGAGGCGGCCCATTCTCCCAGCAGAGGCCTCCTCTCTAGGGCTGCTCTGTGCCCCAGCACGCCATTTGTGTCACTTGAGTCGGGGCTTTTCAGTTGAACAAATCTCTCTCCCCCACAACAGTCGTGGCCTGACAGGCTGATGGTGGGGCTGCCGCACGACAATATTTAGACACATTGCTAACTATTTCCAGCTGCCTGGAGGACCCCGGTACTGGATGAGGTGAGACTCTTCAAGGTTTCACTGTAGAGGCGAGGACAGCCAGAGGGCATTCCCTAAACTTTATTCTACTGTCCTCCATTTGATGAAAGACTTGTGGTTAAACCTTTATCTTCCATAAACATTTAAAATGCGGTTACCTTGATTTCCATGTCTCATTTTTGTTTTATTAAAAAAATGGGTTCCTTGCAGTAAAACATCTGATACTGTGGATGTTCTGCAGAAAACAGATGTTTCTCCATGTAATAGACGTCGGCAGGCCTCTGTGCGCCCACCAGGCCTCACTTGCACTCACACACACGCACGCACACGTGTGTCTCATGAAAGGCCAGGGCAGGACTGGCCCTGTGAGGAACGCTGAGGCTGAACAGCCACTAGGCCACAGGGCTTGAGTCCCTACAGCCATGAGACCTTTGGGCCAAGAGGCCAGAGGACACGCAAATGCACCACCGAGAGAGGTAACGAGGCCCGGAACTGTAACTGGGGGATTTCATCACTTCTGAGGTCTTGCTATAAACACTTCCCTCCATAGTTACCTGTTTTCACTCTCTGGGGCCTCCTCACACACCGAGGCTCATCTGAGCACTCAAGCTCTCTCTGCCCACAGCAGGGCTGAGGGCAGAGTTAAAACCCAGCAGGTACAATCTTTCTCGAGGGTGCACAGAAACACCTGGGGACCCTGCCAGGTCAGCCTCTGGCAAAGCTATAGGTAGTCCTTTTTTCCATCATTCTTCTCCTCTTACCACATCCCAGTCCTAGGCTGAAGGGAGGCCCATACAGGGCCCAGGGCCTTAGGAAAAGCCACTGTTTTTGCCTCCTCCACCCAGGACACACACACACCTTTGCCAGCCTTATGCCCCAACCATTAGGACAGCCTGGCTCACTCATTTTCCCAGGAAGTTTGCTTCCCATCCCTCCTGGGGATTCTGCTAGAACTACCTGAGATACCTGAGGCCTGCTCCCTGCCCAGAGACATTTGGACTTTTGTGGAGACCCTGAAAAATGAAGAGGTATCAAGACCCAAAGGAATTAATCCCTGGCTGTTGAATGCCTCCAGTGCTAAGGAAGCTGTTTCCGGGCAGGAGAGGTCTCTGCCATGCTGAAGATGGCCCCTCGCCACTCACACTGCCCAGCCCAGAGGGCAGCATCACAAAACACACCCTGCCTCAGGATAGCCGGGTGTCCTCTCAGCCTGCCTCCCTCTGTTCCGGGACCCCAAGAGCACCATTTCCCCTGTCAGTACTTCGGGATCACCTGAGGAGGGCTGGCTTTTGCTCAAAGTCCTGTAGCTCCTACAAGCTGAAACTTAGAGGCAGCAATTTTGTGAAATTATTTCCCTAGAATTGTCTTTAGTCATGTCCATTTCACCTCATTCCAAAAAGGATTTGTGAAGCTTTTAGAAATACAAATAATGTTTTTGTAAAAGGTGGTATTATAGCAAATGACTGAAAAACGAAGGGAGAAACATAAGATGTATTTCAGTGGCTACAGAATATTTTTGCTAAGAAGAACTGCAAATTTGGCTCTGGGCTTCCCAGATGCTACAGCAAAGAAGATATATGATCAGTTACAAGAATCACAGTGTCACTAAGGTAAAAGCAAACCATCACTCACAAGAATCACAGATATTCCTGGGAGTGAGACTTCAAAGCAATTCCGCACATGGGCTCACAAAGGGAATGTTTAGGTATGTCGTAAACCATTTGTTTTCATCTTGAAAAACAAAACAAACTTTAAAAACTGGGTAAATCTTTTTCAAATTGAATTTCATACAAAAGGTAAAGAAATTCAATAGACAGAAGAATTGCTCTGGCTGAGGGGGACAAGGGCTCCATGCTATGTTCAGGATGCCAAAGTATCCCATAACCTCACTCCCAAAACAGCTCAGTCAGACTGACTTGGCACTGCATGAGTCACTGTTTCCAAACCTGCCAGAGGGTATAAGTCCCCTGGAGGGCTTGTTAAGCACAGGGAGCCCAAGGCCCCACAGCAAACCGACTGCATCGGAATCTTGGGGAGGGGGAACGGGCATGGTCTGTAGCCCCAGGTGATCTTACGCCCAGGCCAGCTTTGGGAAACCTGCCACAGACAAATGTCTCAATCACCTGGCTGAGCTAGATGGTAAAAACCCACTGAAATTACGAAACTGCATCCTGGGGGTGTGGCATTCATCACCAGGTAGGGCCCCTGAGGAGGTCTCTGCCAAGAGAAACACTGGGAAAGACAGCATTAAGCTCTGAGGGCCACGGGCAGGTTGCAGTGATTCGGGAGAAGGGTAGAGATTTTTCCTGCCCCCTCCCTGGAAGCATCTCCCCCGCCTCCACACCAGCTACCCCTTCCCATCCTGCCCTCCCTGTTCCCAAGGTGAAGCAGCTCTTGCTGTCCTTTCCCCTGAAACATGCAAATACCACCAGGCAGGGTGAGTAACAGGTCTGCCCCTCCACGTGGCAGAGAGGGGGGAAAGACAACACCTCGGGTGAACTGACTGGTGTGGGCGTTGCTCCATCTCCTTAGTTCAGCTCACCCCTCACACACAAGCCAGGGCAGGCTTCTGCAAACCCTGTGGTCATCAGGTTACTTCCAGTTTGAGAAGTCCTTCAATGACTTCCCACTGGCCATGACTCTTGTCTAATATCATGGTTAAGAGCTTGGGCTCTGGAGCCATATGCGGTTCAGACCCTGGTGTTCCCACTTTGGCTCTGTGTGTCCTTGGCAAGTTTTTAACCTATTCAGAGCCCTACTTTCCTCATCCATAAAATAATGATTCTGCCTATTGACTAGGCAGAATATGCTAGGATTTGCTGCAATAACAAACAACCCTGAAATCTCAGCGGATTACAACAAAGGTGTATTTCTTATTCAAGCAAAGTTGGCTGGAGGTTGAAGGCCTCTCCAAGGCAACTGTTCTCTACGTGGAAGCTCAGAGATCCAGGCTGTCTCAACTATGTGTCACCCCTGTCTACCATGTGCTTCCAGGATGCTGGAGGGCCTCATGGAGACCATTAAGTGCTTTAGCCTAGAAATGACACGTCTCTCCCATTCATCAGTCACTGGTCAAGCTACTCAAATGGTCTTGCCTCCAAAAAGGATGTGGGAAAGAGAAATTATCCTGTGTCTAGAAGAGACCCAGGTATGAGGGATCACTGAACACGGGTGATAATGTTTAATGGGTGCTGGTGATAACGAAAGGAAATAATCCATGTAAGCCTTCAGCACAATTTCTGCCACATAGGAAAGGTTTAAAGAATGTTCATCTTTTGCCTTCTCTGCCATTCTGGTTCTAACCAGTTTTCTGAAAAGCAGTTGCCCATTTCCTAGCTTGTAATTTTACCCTCCAGGCTCAAGTCTTTGTAGCCTCTCATTTCCCTTAAGCCCAGTGTTCATCACGAGATTTGCATCAGCCATTGTGAGAACCCTTGATGCTACAGTGGCAAGAGGCGAAGGTTGATTTCTCATCTAATGTTCAATCACGCACACTACACACACTTACATGTGTTAAAGAGCGCGTATTCCAGAGATCATGAATTAATGTTTCATCAGCGCTGTCGTCATCAGTGAATAAGCTGATCCAAGGTCCAGGAACAGGAGGGGCCCCTAAACAGAGGAGAGAGCATTCCTGGGAAAGGAGTGAAGACTCATCAGAGTCCACATCTGTAAAATGGGGCTGCTGTTCCTGCCAGGCTCACTGAGTTGTTGATAAGACTTGACAAGAGCAGGAAGCCTGGTCCCCTATGACATGCCATCAAATGCAGAGCAGTACTCTCTGACAGGTGCCAAATATTACGGAATTTTTCCCGGAGAAAACGCATCAGCAGAATCCTTTGAAGATCTCCAGTGCTTCTCTTCTGTCCTTCTTCTGTCCCCACCCCCACACCCTAATTCTTACCCCCTGATAACTGACTCACCATACGATTGCACAGCCCAGTATCTCCTCTCTGCAGCCTCACTGGGAGGGGGTGGTCAGATTGCACTGGAGAGAGTGTGCAGCTTTTCCAGAGCTTTGCCCAGTAGAGCCCCAAGCTCTGGGGAACAGCTTACTGCTGCTCTAATCATAACAAGGCTCACACCACCATTACACAACTTTAATACTAGCTTTTATGCGGGCATCTGGGGATGTGTGTGCTTATGAGCAATTTGTAATGAGAAAAAGACCGACCTGCAGCAGGCTGGGAGGGGAGGGACTCAGAGCACCACGAAAGACAGGCTCCATCACAGGGGCCGCCCCAGGCTCTGGGGACAGGGCTGCTGCCCTGGGATGTTTAAGGCACTATTTGATCTCTTGTTAAGTCCCACATGGCTTCAATTTCCATGTGCTCTGAAAGAGAATGGAATTAGAGTCAACAGATCCATCATGCTTCTCATAAAGATGTGCTCTTACTCAAGAAGAAGAAAAAGAAGAAATGAAAATTCACATTCATGGAAGACCTACTATGTGCCAGGACCATGCCGAGAGCTTTATTTTCATGCTTTATTTTATATGAGCCTCACAATAACCCACTGAGGTAGATTTGTTACTGTTTTCTGTAGTAGATTGAAAAAAAATAGCCATAATATTTTGCACCTTATCCTATCAAGAAGTAGAATCTGTTCCCCTATCCTCTCAATTCTGTAATGACCATCCTGCTTTGACCAGTGGGGCATTAGCAAATACAATGAAAGGGGCTGAAAAGTGCTTTTGCATCAAGAATTTCCCTCTCTCAGCTTTGAACCCTTTTGCCACTCTGTGAACAAGCACAGGCTAGCTTCCTGAAGGATGAGAGACCACGTGGAACAAGGCCCCACCTCTCCAGCCATCCCAGCAGAGGTCACAGGCATAGGAGTAAGGCTATTCTTGACCATCTGGCCCCAGCTGAGGCTACCCACACCTGAAGAACTGCCCAGCCAACCTACACAATCATGAGAAATATTCAGTGCTTGTTACCTTAAGCCACTATGTTTTCAGAAATTTGTTATTCAGCAAAGGCTACCTGATACATCCCTTTTTATAGAGGAAGAGCCCAACGCTCCAAAAGCTTAAGTCATTTTGCCAAGAATCCTCAACTGAAAATTGGCAGAGCAAGGATTTGAACCCCAGGCTTATATTTAGTGCACTGAATTACCTGCTTTCCCCTGCAACATGCTAGCATGTGGAGAGAGATGCCCGAGAGAAAATTCCCTTGAGAAACGCTAACTCCCCCATAGAGTCGTCATCACCCATTCCATTTTGAGGAAAGCTGGAAAATCTCCAGTCCTCTAGAGAATTTCTGCTTGGATAGGCACAGCATAGACCTGAAAGTGTTTCTCTCGATGGCATTTTCATAAGTGGAAGCTCTCTTTTCCATTGCCTCTTGTTTACGAACTGCCGCATCCTTAGCTCTGGAGATTTTTCTAAGGGCAAAGGCAGCTGCTGCTGGGGTCTCGGTCCCTCTGGCTAAGAGACCCTCAGCACTGGTCAGGTGCTCAATGTACCCTCAAGTACAACTGGAAGTCTCCTTGTTCAGCAATTGTGCTAAGAAGAATCACTTTGGATGTTTGAATTTAAACTACTTTTTTTTTTTTTTTTTTTTTTTTTTAAGACAGAGTCCTGCTCTATCACCCAGGCTGGAGTGCAGTGGCATGATGATAGCTTACTGTAACCTTGAGTTCCTGGGCTCAGGCAGTCCTCCCCTCCCTCCTGTCTCCCAAGTAGCTGGGAATACAGGCACGTGCCACCACGCCAGGTTAATTTTAAATTTTTTGTAGAGATGGAGTCTCACTATGTTGCCCAGGAAGCAACCCTCCTACCTCGGCCTCCCAAAGTGCTGGGATTACAGGCATGAGCTACCAAACCCGGCTGAAATTACCTTCTTATCCTGACGTTATATTTCAAGAAGGGACTGCCTGAATGTGGACATACCAGGCTCAGGGAGGCCTAGTGAGTTTCATGTCCCAGCAATCAGTTCATGAGAATCAATCTCCCTGGCAAAGCCCTGTGGTGCTTGCTGGTATATTCTCAGACCAGCCTATTCCCATGACATAGGCAAAGGGTAGCCTATGAGTTCTGGGGCCTGGGGGCAGGATAGCCCTCTGTCTTGATGCAGAATTGACTTTAAGCAGAATTTTGAAATAATCACTGTTATATTCTAGCACTTCTGGGCTCTTTTTCAGGTCCCTGGCTTCTCTGCTTCTCCATTTTGGAATTTGGAATGGACCCTATCCCTCCTCTCACCTCCCCTGCCACCAAAGCACTTCATGCCTTAGAATTATTTCTCCTCTCCCTTCCATCTCTCTTGACTCTTCTGCTCTCCTTACCACCTAGATGGGCTGGACCTATAGAGTGGGTTTCCTTTCGCTGTCCTCAGTTTGTTTGTTTCTTTGTTTCTTTTTCTTTTTCTTTTGTTTTTGTTTTTGTTTTAGACAGAGTCTTACTCTATCACCCAGGCTAGAGTGCAGTGACACAATCTCAGCTCACTGCAACCTCCACTTCCTGGGTTCAAGCAAGTCTCGTGTTTCAGCCTCCCAAGTAGCTGGGATTACAGGTGTGCACCACCACACCTAGTTAACTTTTTTTATTTTTAGTGGAGACAGGGTTTCACCATGTTGACCAGGCTGGTCTTGAACTCCTGGCTTCAGCTGACCTGCCTGCCTTATCCTCCCAAAGTGCTGGGATAACAGGCATGAGCCACTGCACTTGGCCAGTTTGTTTCATTTTAACTACTTTTCATCCTCCATTTAGAATTGATGAATTATTTAGAAGAACTAAATATTTTTCACCTCTCTGTCACCTGGAAATGACAGCAGTGAGTCTGCTGGTAGCAGCCCTGACTCATCCATCAAAAATATTAAATTGGATTTTAATCACATCTGGAATTTCAGATATAAACTTTCACACATATGGTGAGGAGGGAGTTTGTACTTCAATATTCTTGCATTCTTAAAGGCAAAAATCTGAGTCCATTTAAGAATAAAATGCCTAAGAATAAAGAAATCTTTTGATATGATTTATGGGATACCATATGGAACCTGGAATTTATTCTTGAAAGCAATTGTGTGCAAAGAAATTAGCAGATACTAATTGCTTGTGGGAGAAAATTGCCTCTCATTACAAACTATTGGATTTTTAAAAATGAGCTCCTTCCCAGCAGTGTGAACATCTGGATTCCCAGAGGCCATGGGCAATGCCAGAGCCCCGTTTCAAGCCCAAGACAGAGGACAGGTATTGCAGACTGCTGAGGAGCTTTGCCTGAGGAAGGCAGCAGGATGTGGATGTGTCAAATGCTGCTTTTTGCCTTACAAGGTCAATCAGTATGGGGCCATCGAAAGCACTCAACTATTTAAAATCTCAGCTTCAAGGTCGAACTCAGCTTGGCATTCAAGGTTCTGTAAAATCTGGGCCTTACCAGCTCCTTTTCCCTCTACCTTTTCTCTCCTCCATCCCCAAAAAACCTATGCCCAGTCCACAAAGAACTCCTCCACCCTGGAACAACTGTCTCCCCTTTCTTCATGAATCCAAACCCCTAGCCTTCAAGGCCCATTGCAAAGCAACTTCCTCCCCACTCCCTAGGGAGCAGGCCAGGCCTCTCCCTAGCACCACCCTGGAAGAGCTCTGCTCCAGCCTGCCTCCTGCCGACTCAACTTCTAACAGAGGGGAGAAGGTGAGGCTGGAAGTCTCCTACCCAAAAGGTCCTTCTCAGGACTGATGCTCCAGATCCTTACAGGTTATATCCCTTTCCTCCTACACAGTGCCATATTTTGGGGTGACCAGTCAGGCAACTTTGTGCCCCAATCTATAATGATCAATAAACTGAGCAATAGTGTATCAAGATGGAGAAAACTGCATTCCCAGAACTGCCCCCAGGGCTCTTTGGCTGGAAGGAATACTTTGATAGCAGAAGGGAGTGAGGCAGGATCCCCCAGGGGTCATTCTCAAGTAACTGTAGAGGGTCTCTAAACTGCACTTAAGGGCCCAATTAACTCCATAGCTTGGGGCTTACTGAGAAGGGAACATAAGTTGGAGCCAGAGCAGAATTAATTGCTCAAGACCAGAGGAGAAGCTGCAGCTACCATGGAAGGTCCTCCTTCTGTGTACCCTCCCCACACAGCATTCCACCTCACCTCAAAATAAAAAGGGAACATATAGTTTAAAAGAACCCACTGGAAAGGCCTAAGGGAGCTTGTTTAGGCCTTCCACCATGGGAGGAAAAAATGGGAAGGCAGAAAGCTGGTTCTCGGGAGACACCAGACCTACTAGCATTTTGATCTTGGACTTCCCAGTCTCCAGAACTGTAAGAAATACATTTCTGCTGTTTATAAGCTACCCAGTACGTGATATTTTGTTATGCAGCTGCAATGGACTAAGACAGATATATATGTATACAAACAATGAAATTCAGCTTTAAAAGGGAAAGAAATCCCGACATATACCACAACGCAGATGAACCTTGAGGACATTATGCCAAGTAAAAAAAGGACGAATGTGTGATTTCACTTGAGATACCTAGAGGAGTAAATCCTTAGAGTAGTAAAGAGATACTTAGAGTAGCAAAATTCACAGAAATAAAAAGTGGAATGGTGGTTTCCAGGGGCTGCCCACAGCGGGAATGGGGAGTTGCTGTTTAATGGGTGCAGTGTTTCAGTTTTGCAAGATGAAAAGAGTTCTGGAGATTGGATGCACAACAATGTGAATATACCTAATACTATTGAACTGTGTATTTCAAAATGGGGCAAGGTATGGTGGTTTATGCCTGTAATCCCAGCACGTTGGGAGGCCAAGGCAGGCAGATCACTTGAGGGCAGGAGTTTGAGACCAGCCTGGCCAACATGGTGAAACCCCAACTCTGCAAAAAATACAAATTAGCCAGGCATGGTGGTGCGCACCTGTAATTCCAGCTACATGGGAGGCTGAGGCACAAGAATTGCTTAAACCCAGGAGGTGGAGGTTGCAGTGAGCCAAGATTGTGCCACTACACTGTAGCCTGGGTGATGGAGTGAGACTCTGTCTCAAAAATAATAATAATAAAGGCCGGGCACCGTGGCTCACGCCTGTAATCCTAACACCTTGGGAGGCCGAGGCAGGCGGCTCACGTGATCAGGAGTTTGAGACCAGCCTGGCCAACATGGTGAAACCCTGTCTCTACTAAAAATACAAAAATTAGCTGGGCATGGTGGTGGGTGCCTGTAATACCAGCTACTCAGGAGGCTGAAGCAGGAGAATCGTTTGAACCCTGGAGGCAGAGGTTGCAGTGAGCCGAGATCGTACCATTACACTCCAGCCTGGGCAACAGGGCAAGACTCCGTATCAAAAAATTATCATAATAATAAAGTGGTAAAATGTATGTTATGTATATTTTATCACACACACACACACACACACCTCTTTGGATCTGGGCCTTCACAGAGCAGCCTCCTGACTCTCAGCACTGCGGAGAGGAAAGATGCTCGTCCAACGCTGCACAACCTGTGTTTCCACTGCCAGGAATGAAAATGTAAGATTGGCCATTAAGTCTTCACCAAGCCCTGTGACGTGCCCACAGGACCCATGATGTGCTCACTGCACACCAGCAACTAGTTATCAAGGCACTGTACCTGTGAACATCTCAGCACAGCACCAAAGTGTTTTCCAGCAACTAGTAAAATAGCCAAAGCATCATCACAACCCATCTGAGACTTAGTACGTTAGGATCCCAGGCTCCACTTCACCTTGGAAATTTCCAATTTATGGCTGATTTGACACACACTTTTGTTTTCAGTTGGCTGTTTCACTGAAGATGGAAGACGACTGACTATGGATATTGTGGGGAGCAATGGTTTTCCCAAACTGTTTTAGTCATGGAACTCTTTCTTCAAATTGAAATCTCATGTGGAAGCCAAATACTTAAAACCTCAGGCCCACAGATTAGGCCCCTTCCTTTTTGATCCCTTAGGGTTTTGTCTTTAGCTCCCTCTTGGAATGAAAGTGATGAGCTCTGTCGTACTGTTTCTGCAAACAGTAAGACCTGCTAGACAAGAGAGAGAGGGTCCTCCACGCACATGCCATGGAAAAATGAGCTGAGCTGCTGCTAACCCACTCCGGAGCCCCCTCACCTACTTTCCCCTGGCTGACTCCACACTGACTCTTGGAAATTTAAAGCTGTTCTTTTTCCTGATGAAATCGGGTAATTGTTCCAAAGTTCTAAAACAATAGGCAATGCAGCAGGTGTTGGGGTGGCAATTTGTACGATTTTGAGCACCACGTTTTGTACTTGACTTCTCTGCATTGCACAAGGGACTACACCTTGCTGCCTAGGCTTCCAGAAAAAGAGTGATAAGAACGCTTTTTTGGCCAAGCGTGGTGACTCACACCTGTAATCCTAGCACTTTGGGAGGCCAAGGCAGGTGGATCGCTTGAGCCAGGAGCTCGAGACCAGTCTGGGCAACATAGCAAAACCCCATCTCTATAAAAATAAATAAATAAGTAATTAAATAAAGTTAAAAAATGCTTTATCATTCCTTAACTCTCCCCTTCTCCCCTCACTTCCCTTTAACGCTTTCATCGTGGTGGGGTGGGGACCCTGACCACCTCCACACTTCCCCTGGAGGTTCTCCCTCTCTTCACTGAAGTATCAGTTCCTAACTCCTGAGGTCCCTCCCCATGCCCTGCAAATAGGACAGACTCCAGCAGTCTCCTGTGAACGTCCTGGGGCGTCTTTCCAGCCTGGCATCTGCCGCTTTAGAAAGCAAGGGAGGGTGCATCCTGGTCTCAAAGTCTTTGGACAACTTGAGGTCAGGGATAGAGAGAAGAAGTGTCCCTTTCTGAATGCAGTTGTCTTTTTCTCAACCTTAACTCACCATCATGAGAATCCATCCCTTAAAACAACAATAACAGAATTCCTTGGCTGGTCATCAGAAGAGATTTATATTCCTCCTTTAACCTGGCTTTGACCTATCTGATATTGGGGGAAATGAGTAACCATGGTTCATGGATAGTATTATGTCCAAATCTCTTCTCTATAATACTGTCTAGGATTCTTCCTTGGTCAGTGATGCGGTTTGGCTGTATCTCCACCCAAATCTCAACTTGAATTTTATCTCCCAGAATTCCCACGTGTTGAGGGAGGGACCCAGGGGAGGTAATTGAATCATGGAGGCTTGTCTTTCCTGTGCTATTCTCCTAATAGTGAATAAATTTCACGAGATCTGATGGGTTTATCAAGGGTTTCCGGTTTTGCTTCTCCCTAATTTTTCTCTTGTCACTGTCAAGTAAGAAATGCCTTTTGCCTCCTGCCATAATTCTGAGGCCTCCCCAGCCATGTGGAACTGTAAGTCCAATTAAATCTCTTTTTCTTCCCAGTTTCGGGTATGTCTTTGTCAGCAGCATGAAAACAGACTAACACAGTAAATTGGTACCAGTAGAGTGGCGCATTGCTGAAAAGATACCCAAAAATATGGGGGCACTGCTGAAAAGATACCCAAAAATGTGGAAGCGACTTTGGAACTGGGTAACAGGCAGAGATTGGAACAGTTTGGAAGGCTCAGAAGAAGACAGACCTACCCTTAATCTGGTGGGCACAATCTAATCAGCTGCTAGTTAATATAAAGCAGGCAAAAAAACGTGAAAAGGTGAGATGGGCCTAGCCTCCCAGCCTACATCTTTCTCCCGTGCTGATTGCCTCCTGCCCTCCAACATCGGACTCCAAGTTCTTGAGTTTTGATACTCGGGCTGGCTCTCCTTGCTCCTCAAGCTTGCAGACAGCCTATTGTGGGACCTTGTGATCATGTAAGTTAATACTTAATAAACTCATATATATGTGTGTGTGTGTGTATGAATATATGTGTGTGTGTGTGTGTGTGTGTGTGTGTGTGTGTGTGTATTCTATTAGTTCTGTCCCTGTAGGGAACCCTAATACAATCAGAGACCATGAAAGGGGAGGGATTTGTTTTGTTTGTGGGTTTTGTTTTAGCTAACTGAGGACTAGAGCTGGTCTCATTAAAATGGTGGGTGGGTGGTGGAATTCCCTGCCCTCTGAGCCCTCCACTCCACTCCTGGCAAACCCCCTGAATAGGGTTGCTACATTTTGCAATTAAAAATACAGGACGTCCAGTTAAATTGGAATTTTAGATAAACAATGAATAATATTTTAGTGTACAGTAATTATGTCCCAAATACTGCATGAGACACCCCTACCCCTGAGACACCCCTGGGAACACCAGGACTCCACAAAGCACTAATTGAACCCACTCTTGCAGGCAATGTTGGTATCAATGAAGTAGGGGCTCAGGGTAGCTGACGTCTAAGGTTCCTTCATCTCAAGGATTCGGTGATGCCTTATGTACCAATGCACTGAAAGAGGACACAGAACATGGGTCCAGTCATGGTCCCTTCTGGAAAGGGGCCCACTCCTTCTCAAACCTCAGCTCCTGACTAAGCCCCTGACTGTGGCTCTGAGTGTGGTATTGTCTACTTTGGCTCAGGAGCCTCAAACCCTGATCCTTGCTCGTTCTTCATCCCCAACACGACCTCCTGTCAGCACTTCCAGATGACCACCAACACTTGATAGTGGGCTCTGCCTCCAGCATCTCCATTACCTGCCCTCCAGTCTGGGGGCCCTCCCTAGTTTTCAAGAGCCACCACCTGGCACCTCTAGTGAGTAGTGTAGAGCCAGGGCTTTGTGAAGACATCAGCCTCCCCTCAGAGCAACACAGACCAACCCTGCCTTGCAACAGGAAGGCCTCTGGCTCCCAGAATTAAAGTCCGTGTCAGGAAAGTAAATGAGGGTTTCCCTTCCTAAAAACAATCAGCCAAGATCACCACATGAGAGAGAGAACAGTTTAGTTTGGCCAAAGTCAGGTCTAACAGAGAGTGTATGTGATAAGCATCTCCTGGCTCAGTGAGGTATACAGGCCAAGGGGGAAGGAGGAGCCGGGCAGGGAACTCATGTAACCAGAAGACAACGAATGAGAGGAAATACAGCCTGAAACACGGGAATGTTTTCTAGCTTGGTTCACCGGATGTGCTGAAGCAGGCTTGCAGTTAAAAAGATAAAGATGCTGACAAGAATGCTAGAGTCATCCTCCGACCTCATCTTTCTCTCAAACATAAACATACAAAAACCAAGAAAAGAAATAGAAACATCAGAATTAACCTCTCCATTTCTGCCTCCTCTTAAAATACAAAAAGATCTTATTAGCACCAGGCACACAGCAGGGACCTAGATTAAGCAACAATCTAATCACAGGGTAAATGGACAAATAAATGAAGGTAGCTGCCCTGTTAGAACTCCTTCTACACTGAGAACCAGAATATCTGAGTTCAAATCCCAGCTCAGCTTCTATTGATGCTATGCCCTCGAGCCAGCATTGGATTTCCCCAAAGCCTCACGTTCTTTATCTAAAAAACCGTGTTCACAACTGTATCAACTTCACCAGACAGCAGTAAGGACAGAATGACATGATGTAGCAGAAAGGGCAGTTAAACTCTAAAGCTATTTCCAAGTGTTAAATATCACAAAATTCAACCCCTACCTTGAAGCAGCCTGCAATCTGGATCTGTGCTGTCCACTGTGGGAGCCACTAGCCACGAGTGGCCATTGAGCACTTGAAATATGGCTGATGCACATTGACACACACTGTAAGCATAAAATGCACACTAGGGAGCGTGTGTAGTTTAACATTAAAAAACATAAAACTATATTGTTAATATGTTTTATATGGAACACATGGTGAAATGATAATATTTTGATATATTGGGTCAAATAAAATACACTATTAAAATGTCTCCTGTTTCTTTTTACTTTTTTTAGTGTGGCTACTAGAAAATTTAAAATTGCATATGTGGCTCGTATTGTATTGCTATCAGACAGTGTTGGTCTAGATGGACCACAAGACATGGGCACACATGAAGTCAACAATAATACAGCAACCAAACAATAAGGTGTCGAGAAGCACAGATCAAGAGAAGTTCTCAACACTTTATCAGTGCTCAATGATTGGTTGACGATGGCAGTAATTTATTGGCACACAAATGCTGGCCAATCAGTGTGCCTTGAAATGCAAACTGATTGTGCGTGTGTCTTTCAGTCTCCACAGGTCCGAAGAGCAAACAGACATTTTGAACTTAAGCAGGCTTCAGGATCATCCAATCTGACATCTCATTTTTTTTTAAATGAGTGACCTCAGGTCCAGAGAGGGCTGGGACTTAACCAAGATCACACAGCCCATGAATGACTCAGAGTATTTTCCATTAGACCACAGTGGGGTTTATAGAGCTTTTCAAAGCTTTTTTATGAAGATTGCCAAAATAATATCTCATAATTCTGAGACATAACAACCGTATCCATGTTTGGCAGGTGAGAAAACTGAGGCCCTCCATGAGTAACCACATACAATTAGTTGCCTTTTTGAAGCCAGAGCCTTAACCCTTCGCCCCATGCTCTGCCTCCCACCCCAGGCTTCCTCTCCAGATCCAAAGGATGGTCCAATAACACATAGCATCCCCCTTCCCTGGTAGCCCCACCTCCTCTTGCTCAGTACATGCCTCTGAGCATTCTTCAGCCTAATTAAATAATGGAACCACACTGATCCTTCCCTCCAAGCTCTGGGGGCACTGTTTCCTCTCCACCCCGGTTCTGCTTGGGAATGTTGACTTTGGAAAACGGCACTAAAAAAACTCCGGCTGCAATTTCCAAATCAGAAACAGCCTCTAAATCCTTATTCAGCAAAGGGTCGGAGACATTGGCAGGGCTGAGTCCATTTAGGCCATGGAAGCCTAGAACCTCTTCTCCCTACAAAGCCTCCAGAGACAAAAGAGTTATCAAAAGTCAGCTCAAATCTGGAAATAGGAACCCACTGGGTGTCCCAGGATTTAGAAATGAATCAAATGAAAGTCTCACCTCCTAGTCATTCCTAGTTCAATAGAGACTTCCACAAGCAGTTGATGGGAACATGAAACAGAAGGACATAGGCATCATACTACGGGGGCCCAGAATAAGGAGTCTCAAATCCAGATGGGCTTCCTGGAGGAGTGGGGGTCTGTCCAAGGTCTTAGAGGATAGGAAGGACATCATAGGCAGAGAAAGGAGGGATAGATCCTCCAGGCAGAGAGAACAGAGATCCAAGGAAACCTCAGTGTTTGTGGACACATGACACTGGCTTAGCTGGTCCTTTCTGGTGCTCTCCAAGGTCTCTCTGGGCCAAGTTTTTCAGCAGCAACATTAATTACTATTACTTTTTTTTTTTTTTTTTTTTTTTGAGACAGAGTCTCGCTCCATCACCCAGACTGGAGTGCAGTGGCTCACTACAACCTCTGCCTCCCAGGTTCAAGCAATTCTCCTGTCTCAGCCTCTCGATTAGTTGGGACTATAAGCACCTGCCACCACGCCCGGCTAATTTTTGTATTTTTAGTAGAGATGGGGTTTTACCTTGTTGGTCAGGCTGGTCTAGAACTCCTGACTTCAGGTGATCCACCTGCCTCGGCCTCCCAAAGTGCTGGGATTACAGGTGTGAGCCACTGCACCCGGCCTACTATTACTATTAGTTACTCCTCACCTCTCTATGAGGCTTCATTCCCATGCCTAATCTCATTGGATCCTCACAGGCAACCTGGGAGATAGGCAGGGCAAATGTCATTCTCTGGCTCAGGAAAAAGAAACTGAGGCAGGCTATTGCCCTGACTGGCATCACACAGCAATATTAAGGGGCAGAGCCCAGGCATCCCCAAGGGTTTCAGGCCCTTCCGCCTCTGCCCTTTCCCTTCCATACAGTCCAGCAGCTGTGAATTGCGAGACTCCACGGCTTTGCCTCTCCTCTCTTGTCTTAATGGGAACTCAGTCACTGCCAAGCGCTGCCTATGGGGCATTTGCACGTGTGGCTTTTCCCTATGGCTGTTTTCTCAAAGTCTCTAGCTTATCTCTCGAGGTGCTCCTTTTAACTCTCACAACTCCTAGAACAGTGCTGGGCACACGGTAGGTATCAGTGGGCTTGTGGGTTCATTGACAGTAGATCCAGTGTAGAAGGAGTGTCACCAGGGAAAGGATAGGCTAGAAAAGGATTTTGGATATGATCGTCACTACCTCAATTCATAGACACTTGCTTTGGAGGTCTTTAAGAGATAAGACTAGCTCCTGTCATCTCCTCACTTATGCCCTTAACCTGCCTACAAACATCTTCCTACTGTCTATCCACATCTGTTATTCCACTCAACCCACTTGCCTCCCAGATACTTTTCTTTTTCTTTTCTTTTCTTTTTTTTTTTTTGAGACAGAGTCTCACTCTGTTGCCCAGACTGGAATGCAGTGGCATGATCTCGGCTCACTGCAGCCTCTGCCTCCTTGGTTCAAGCGATTCTCCGGCCTCAGCCTCCTGAGTAGTTGGTATTACAGGTGCTGGCCACCATGCCTGGCTATGTTTTGTATTTTAAGTAGAGATGGGGTTTCACCGTGTTGGCCAGGCTGGTCTCGAACTCCTGACCTCAAGTGATCCGCCTGCCTCGGCCTCCCAAAGTGCTGGGATTACAGGTGTGAGCCACCATGCTGGCCCCAGATATTTTGACTTTTGGGCTGGTGCAAAAGTACCAGTCCATTTATCATCTATATCTTGGGCACTGGGTCACAGATGTGTGTGTATGGAAGCTGTGGATGTATTGTGACAGGGATTTGCACTGTCCACTAAGGCACAGGTGACTACTGAGCACTTGGATCATGGTAGTCTGAACTGAGATGTGAGGTAAGGGTAAAATACACACTGGATTTCAAAGACTTAGTTCAGAGAAAACAAAAAGAATGTAAAATAGCTGGTTAAAATTGGATGCATGTTGAAATGATAATGTTTTAGATATACTGTGTTAAATAAAACATATTATTAAAATTAATTGCACCTGTTTCTTTTTACTTTTGTTAATGTGGCTACTAGAAAACATGAAGACACACATGTGGCTCACATTATATTTCTGTTAGACAGTGCTGACCTATAGCGGGGTCTAACCTGGAAAGCAGACAGACTCGGGGACAATCCATTCAAGTGGGCCTGGAGTAGCAGGGGTGGTGTCTCCCTCTAAGCATTAGTCTCATGTGTCTTTCTCCATTGTCTCCACATTTGTTCCCTTAGTCTGTCCAACCCAACAATGAACTATTTCCATCTCTCCTCTGCCAAGCAATCCAAACCCACTCATTTCAGAATGCAACTCAAGGGCACCCTTCCCCACACCTTCCTGTCCATGCATGCCCCTGAGTCTCTTTTCTGCTCACTGCTTATTTTGCTCAATTTCTGCCTTATTAGCCACAGCACAAAGCACCTGCCATAGGTCCCTCAACAGTGACATGAATAAGTGGGTTGCAAAAAAGTGGGCAAATAAATGAGTAAAAAGTGTATAATGCAGATACAACACCCCACCCCAGAGAGAGAGAGAAAGAGAGAGAGAGAGAGAGAGAGAGAGAAAGAGAGAGAGAGAGAGAGAGAGAGACAGAGAGAGACAGAGAGAGTCCTGTTTGCCTAATTTCTGTTTCTTTTTCACATACACATGTCTTGTGTGTTTAACCAGCTATAAGACTTCTGCCTTACTACTTCAGGCCACGTGGTTTTTATGTCAAATACACAATACATTCTTGCAGGCTGATTAATTCTCTCTTTTTTCAAGGTCAAGCCAGAGTCTCACCTTCTTCATAAAGTCTTTGATATCTCATTCCACACAGCTCTTCCTCCTGACTCCCATGGCCGGCAAATCCTAGGCTGTGCAACAAGTATGTCTTGGGTTTTCTTTTTAGTTGTTTCATGGGTGCGAATCCTGAACTTCCTTTGACCCTGCCCCCACCCACATCACTCGTGGACTGTAAACTTCTTTGAGGCCTGAAACTATCTTCACTTCAAGCTCTAGCACAGAGCCTAGCACACAGTCATTGTTCACTAAAGCCCTGCTGGTTGGTTGGTTGGAGGACGGAGGGATCTACCCATAAGTGTCTTCAAAAGAGATGTTTTGGGGAAGTTTGGTGGCTGGATTTCTGACTCCTTCTTTCCACCTTCAACATTCAACTACGTCTCGTTAAACATAAAAATCAGCCAAATAAAAATAACTTCGAAGGGTGACCCACTGGGGCTCCATGCACTGCCTGGCAATGGATTTCTCCCCAAGAATGAATCAATCGGTCTGCACAGTGAGGCCATTCAGTCTGGGGCTTCAGAAAGGAGGCTCTGGCCAAGAATTTTAGCAGAAGCAGGCACTGATTTAGACCTCCCTAATATATATCAGCTCTTACACTAACAAGAATGGCTGTGAGAGCAGCTGTGAGAGGGCCCAGCAAGGGGTGGGAAGCCAGACGAGTCTCAGGTGGTGCACTCCCAAACTCAGGCAAAACAAGAACAAAGAGGTTAGGAAACTTCAGAACAATCACAACACCTCTCGCTCTACCTACACAGAGCTCCACTAGGAAGAGCCCATAAGTGCCAAAGGTTTGGTCCTTCTTGTCCACCAAGTCATCAAGCCAAAGCACAACCTCAGAGGACTCTACCTCCTGGGCCCTGCCCTCTGGTTTCCCAGAGGAGCCTCCTGGAGCTGGAGAGCCTCAGTGGCAGTCAACACCAAGAACACTGGGTGTGGGCTGCTTGGAAGGGGAGGAAGGACTTTTTCTTTTGCAGTTGTGTCTGTTTATTCACCCTCTTTACCACAAGATCATCCTGTTGAACATTCTTGAGGGGGAAACAAGAGACCACCTTGATATTTTGACTCTCTTGAATTTCCCTGGGGCTATGGGTACGTTGCCCATAGCGTCAGAGCCCCAGGCATAGACAAAAATGTATATTTCATATATACAAATCCTAGGTGAGAGATCTAGGATTTGACCCACAGGTGCTCCCTGGACCTTCAGTGACCATTGTTGGAAACTGTCAGTGAAGCTGGTCACAGCCCTAAAATCAAGCCTAGAATCCTCTGACCTTCCTTGAGGGAGCATTAGGTCCCCTGCCCCTGGTCACAGATCCTACAAAATCTGGCCTGAACCCCAAGGACCCTGCAGAGTAGTTCTTATTCCAAGCTAAACACCCCTTGTCTCTAGGACACCTCTCTCTTCGCCCAAGTAATCTCTTCCAGTCAGAACGTAAACAACCAGTTTGTTTCACCAAATGTCACTGGGATACACCTCAGCAGCTGTCTCTAAGAGTTCTCCATAGTACAGCCTCTGAAGTGATTTTTGAGGGCTCATCCCTGACACATTTTTCATTTTACCCAGGCCCTTAGAAGACTGCACAACATAAGTACCCACCTCCCTACCAGTTTGGAAACCCAAAGACTGTGGCAGCCTCCAGACTTTGCCAGCATGTAGAGGTGGTGCTCTGGCTGTCCTAGCAGCCACCATAGCAGCCAGGCACCTGCAACTGACACATTCTGCCTGACAGTCCACTCACTATTCTCACTCCCCTCCCCTCCGCTCCGTCAGGGATCTGAGTCTTTTGAGATTCCCCAGGAAAGCCAAGGTCCCAAAGCTGCTGGGACATTGGGATCCTTAGCCTTTCCTAGAGGCCATCTCTCTTCACTGTTGCCAAGGTCTTAGAAAGTCCTGGCGTGTGAGAGAGGGCCCTGCTCTCAGAGAAAGGTACCTGGGGCTTTCACCTTGACCTGAGCCCCATTCCCAGGAGATAAGCAGAGGAAAGGGAGAGAATGAGCATCTCCCAAGCTCTAGGCACCCTGCTTGGTGACTACACCTGTTACTCACTTGGCAGCACACAAGAGCTATGTGTCCTCTCTGTAAAGCCCTTGCTTCCAGATGCCCCATTGGCTTTCTGGCAACGTCTGTGGGTGTGCTGTGTACACAGTGTGTAAGCTGTAGTGGAAGAGGCAGGTTGGAGTTTATATCCTCCATTCAAAGGGCTGCCCGCTTTCCCAGTTTGGCAAGACTCCAAATGGACTTCTGAATGGTTTCTGGGGCAAATAACGTTGAAGAATTATTCATGTACCCTGAAAACTTGATTGACATGGAAAGTTTCTGACTTCACTTGACCTTGCTCAGGCCTTTGCTCAGTGTGCAGGTGCAGTGGAGCTTCAGAGTTTCTTACCAAGAGCTCTGTGCTTTAGTTCCTCTTGGGGCTAAAGCGAGGCTTAGATCCCGGGAATGGCACATGACTGGTGGGTACATGCATCTGCTATGAACATCATCTGCCACATACAAAAGCTGAGCATCATTAGGCTTGACTGCACATCATGCTTTAGAGCAGGAGTGTGTCTGCATGTCTTATATCCACCATCCTTTATAGGGCCAAGGATACACAAAGGACCTGCTGATTGATAATATATCAGCTTCTAAATGAATTTAGAGGTACAAGGGCACCCACACACAGCCTCTGTTGGCCATGAGATGTGCTGCACTGGGGCCCCCAGATGCTCATGGGGGCCAAGCCAACAGGTAGCATGGGCAACAAGGCCTCCCACGTAGGTGTCAGGAGAGCAAGAATGAGGGCTGTCAGGAGGTCCAGATGCAGGCATCCAGCACAATCTGGAAGGCTGCTGAGCCCCGGAGCAGATCCAGGCAGCTATGGATCCAGCATCAGAAAGGCCTGTCTGACAAAACAGGCATGTAAACTCACCCAAGAGTGCTGCTCTGATCCCAGGGAGTGCTACATACGGAGAACGAGGCTCCAGATGAATCAGGTCCTCCATGAGGGGAGCAGGGCAGAGACCGAAGCTCAGCAGATCATCCAGGCCCAAGTCCTGAGCAGAACCTCAGAAGACATGGCCTGATGCCGAAGGGCTCGTCCAGAGCCTCTGACCTGCAGCAGCTGAGTCCAAGCATCCAGGCAGAGGTGAGCTCAAGGCATTGCTCATGGCCACAACAGGAAGGTGACAGGGTCATGGTGTCAGGGCCTCAGCTTAACACTGCAACAGCCAAGTAGAAGCCACAGAAAAATGTCTAACTCTAAGGAAGGCAAAGAAACTAAATGTAACACACGATGTGCCTTCATCAATAACCCCGAGAAAGACAAGCCCAGGCCAGCCATCCCACTAACAGCCTTACTTTCTAGTGCATGCAAAAGCCCTGCGTGCCCACAGCCTGATCCTCTTCAAGCTCCTGGTTTCTTGAATGCCCAGACCACTTCAGTCCACGCTATTTGCCTGTGTGTGCTCACCTACTTCAAGCATTAGAAGGCGTGTGTTTATGTTCTCTATTGTCCTCATAGGCATTTCTATTGAAGTTACATTTTTCTAAAATTTTATTGCTGGTGAAAGAAATGCATAAATGTGCAGAGTGGAATTACTGATACATTCAGGATATACGAGGGCCATTAAAGGCACTGCTAGGATTTGATGACAGCTGCCAAGAATCTTTTCTATAATCGTAAATGAGATAAGCATGAAGCAATGAAGACAACATAAAAAAACCTGGCACCAGCCAGGGGCAGGTGTTTCCCCTGCTGCAGTTAATGACCCTGTGGGAGCCCTCTGCAGGCTGGAAACACGTGCAGGCACCCCCAAGGCCCAGGGTTCAGGGGGCTGGGGAGCCGAGGGGTAGCTCACTCATTCTCCACATCCATTCTTACCTACACACATTTTCCAGGCTGACACCCTGGCACGGAGAGCATCCCCTCCTGTGCTTTCATCTCCCAGAATCCCTGCCAGCCTTCCCAGCTTCAGCTGGAGCCCTCCTGCTCCCAGACGACTGACTTAACTTCTCCACTCCAAGTCTGCACTTGGCTCACCTTGCCTCCGGCTGCGCTCACAAGTCCCGGTGGGTCTTGAGTGCTTGGATAGCTGGGGCATTCCCTGGCCCTGAGGCGGGGCGTACTCTGCTCATTCAGGAAAATATTTTACTGGGCTCTTATGAGCTGCACATGGGAGATCACTAAGTAAGCAAGACAGGCCAGGCTCTTGCAGGTTCCTACTACCTCTACTGTAGTCTATCTTCCAACTGCCCGTCCTTTCCTTCCAAAAGTATTCGATTTCAAAACCTTCAAGCAAATTCTTATTGACACACCCTGCTCTGTTATTCTCTCAGTGGAGACGCTCAAGGGAGCAGCCTGGGGCTAAGACATCTTCATCTTCCTCTCCAGACAGCTTGCAGCTCTGCAGAGGGAACTCTAGCTTCATGGCGCTCATGAACATGCGGATCAATCCAAGAGTCAGGGGAAATGACACCCCAAGTTATAAGCTTCTTGTTTTACTGTGGATTCATGAGCTGGAGTTTTCCCCCAAGCTCCGAAATAAACACGGTGGAGATCCACAGGCACCAGTATTTGGGAGGGAGGGGCTTAATGTGGAAGTCCTTGGGCAACCTAATACCCAGGGGCATTCTGGGAAATCAGTGGGAGGCAGGAAAACCTCCCCGGGGTTTCCATCCGCTAATGTTACCTGCGCTCACCCCAGGATTGCTCTTCTGCCGTCATCATACCCGGCTCAGCCCTTCCCACCTGCCCAGATGATTCCCGGTTCACCTCAACCCAACACAACCCTATCTACACCACTCATTTGCTGCCTTCTCTCTAAAAGCTGTAGCCTCTCTACGCCTCCGTTTCCTCAACCCTGAAATGGAGATAACAGCAGTGCTTGCTTTTGGACAGTTGTGAGGATTAAATGATCTGAGCTAGTCCATGTGAAGCTTCTGGATCAGTGACTGACACACAGCAAGTGCCCATTGGATGTCAGCTGTTGCAGTTGGTATTATTATCAGCATCGTTATACCCCTGCCTGCAAGAGCTCAGGGTTTTCTGTGGTCAGTTACCTTTTATGTGCAATCTAGGGTCCTTGTGGGCCCGTGGGGAGGAAGAGGAAGCTGGGACCACACAGGGGCCCATGTATTGGTACCACCGCCACTGGCTCCTTTACATGAGCACACACTGTGTGCCAGGGATGTCATCTACACAGGATTTCTCAAACTTTAGTGCATCTAAGAACCTGCTGGAGACCTGGCAAAAGCACAGAACACTGGGCCACACCCTCAGACTTTCTGATTCAATCTGCGCTTCTCCCAGGTTCCCAGGCAATACTGCTGCTGGTGGTGGTCCAGAGACCACACTTTGCAAACCACTGCTATAGGATGATGCAGGCGTGAACTCTTCCACTTTGTCACAGCTGCATCCTCAGCAGCCAGCGCAGTACCTGGCACAAAGTAGGTCTTTAATAACCACTTGATGATGATTTGTGTGCGCCTCGCTTATTCTGTGATCGTCCACCACGCTGCCTCCTGGCTCCAGGCAGTCACACCCTACCTAGTTTGAAAGGCATGCCGTCTGACCTATCCCAGCCCCTGGGTGAAAGCACCCCACCCCTGAACCACCTTAACATGCATCCAGCAGAGCTAGAGGGCAGTCCACACCTGGCCTGAGTGATGCTTCCAACCTTGCCATGCCCAGCCCAGGCTCTGCACAGCTGCCTGTCACAATTAACCACTGACATTTCCAACATTATTATTGACCCCAGGACAGGAAGAAGCCAGAGGTAAAAAACAAGTGGAGAGGTTGGGCATGAAGGAGCCATCTGACCCCAGAGATAGCCGCTTTTTGCCTTTCAACAACCCACAAACTCTTTCAGCTTCTTGGTTTTTATTCCTCTTCTTCCTTCCTTCCTCTCTCCTCCCTCCCTCCCTCCCTTCCCCTCTTTCTTCCTTCCTTCCTCTTTTTCTTTCTTTCTCTCTTTTCTTTCTCTCTCTTTCTTTCTTTCTTTCTTTCTTTCTTTCTTTCTTTCTTTCTTTCTTTCTTTCTTTCTTTCTTTCTTTCCTTTCTTTCTCTCTCTCTCCCTCTTTGTTTTTTTCTTTCTTTCTTTTCTTCTTCCTCTTTTCTTCTATCTTTTTGCTTGGTTTGCAGGGTTTTGTTTTTATCTTCTAAAATGTCTTAACCATGACAGGGCACCTTCCCAAAACCAGTGATAAGCTTCAGGAGTCCTGAGTGAAGGGTATATAGAACTCTCTTCACTAGCGTATTATTCTAACATAAAGTTTAAAAAGTATTTGGTAGAACTTCCTTGGTGCTGGCTGCCTTATCTGCCTAAATCAGACTCTTCTTTTCTCTCCCCACTTTCTTTCCCGAGAAAAGAAGATGTGACATAATTCTTTGCTGCTGAAGCAGCATTTCTCCAGGGGACTTGCTCCAACAAGGAGAGTGGTGTAGACCCCCCTGCCCCGCCCCAAAGAGAGAGCACCTCACCAAAATGAGATGAGTCTGTGAGGGGTGCTGTGGGTGGAAGTCCACAGGGGCCTAATATTTGGGGTGCAGGATGGAGCCACGTTTCAAAGGGAGATTGGGAGTCTTCTTCCCAGGGCAGGTGCAATGGAGGCTGCACGCTGGTTCCGCACTCCTTTGGAGCTACGCCCTCCTAGGGTGTGCTGGGCCTTTAACTCAAGCAGAGAGGAACCCATGTAGCCGGGTATGTTTGACAAAACTAAGAAATTAACAGTGGTACATTACAATGAATTAAACTGTGTGTTTTATTTGGATTGTGACAGTTTTTCCACGAAGGTCATTTTTTCTGTTTCAGGATCAGCTTGGCAAATGGATGGTTTTAGTAATTCAGCAAGTTTGTCTGGAGTACTTTGGGTGCTTAAAATCACCATTAAGGAATCATGCCTTTAAAAAGCAAACACTTTCTGATCTTAAGAAGTCTCGAACATACCATACTTCTGGGATGGCTGATGCCATGAATGTACCATCAAGCAAGAGGATTCCATTTTCTGTCATTTATGGAAATTTAAAGATCACAAGCAGCTATATTTGTGACACAGCATGCCAAGAGTCTATGACCTGTAAGGGAGGCTGGCAGACAGCTGGCACAGTGGGTGGAGGCGTAGCCCAGACTCTTGTGTTCCCGGGCACACATGGCATTGCTGTGCACCAGAGCACTTGAGGACCTATGTCGTCACCCTGGCAGTGTCCCTCTCCAAATAAGGGACTTAGAACCTTAGTGCCCCTCTCTGCTCCTCAGTATCTTTGCCTGCACGATAAGGGGATGGGCTGGGGGGTCTCCAGGATCCCACCTGCTAACTCTCTACTGCTTGTCATGCAGAATGGCCCAGAATCTGACAGACAGGGAGCAAGAACAGACATAGTCTGGGCGACCCCAGGATGCCAGAAGGTGACTTCTTCAAACCTCATCTCCTGGGCCCCTACCAGGAGGTCTAGTATCATAAGTCAGCTTTGGAGACAGGAAGTATAAGGACAATTCCACAGTTAGGAGTTTTAAAGACACCTAGCTTCCTACAGCCTGTATGACTTTCCTGCCTCCCTTTCCCCAAGCCCTTCCTCAGATTATACCCAAGGCCACTAACAGCCACCATGGGTTGGCTTTTCTGTGGGCATGGGGAGGAAAAGTGGTTGGGGTAGGGGCGTGTCTCAACACACAAGGCTGCCTGCTGTCTGCCTGTTAGGAGGATGTATCCCATTTGCCCGGCTCCCTCATATCCCTAGGCCTGGCAGAGAATGAAGCAGCAGCTTCCCCTGAGGGCTGAAGAGTTACAGAGCAGAGCCTAGGGTGTGGCTGGGGCGAAACTATTGTGGGAGGCACCTCCAATGAACTTGTGCAGTGTCCCTGTGTGTGAGTATGAGGCCCAAGGGGCAGGAACTATATAAAGGATGCATGGCCCAAAATTCTACCACCAGAATGAACCAAGAGGACAGGACTGCACTGGGCTGAAAGCCCATTTGCGGTGGGATGCGTTAGTCCCTTCTCTCTTAATTCTGGGGCTGGGTTCCTGGGCCTCCACAGGGAAAAGGCTCTTCTAGAGCAGTACATGGAGCATCCTGGGAATGAGCAGAAGGTCATCCAAAGGTAAGCTTTGAAGGACAACACTATGAGAATTTGTGAGTTCTCATGTGTTTTGTTGTTGTTGTTCTTCTCTTAACCATAGTACATACAGCCCAACTGCCTGCTGCATTTCTCTGATTTTTGTTACCATAATTTAAAAGGTTTGGGGCTTCCTGGGTATATAGGAAAAGCAAACAGTTTTTCTCTATATTCTCAACATTTCTGACACCAAATATGTGAGTGATTTCCCACACCAAGCACTTTTCCAATTCTCTGCAGACAACAAATGGGTGTCTTATAATTCCATTCAGCTCTAACACTATCTACTTGGAGTTAGTGAGGGATCCACAAGTTAAGGACTCACCAGATGCCCCACTTCAGATGCCACCTGCAAGCCCCAAGTTGCCACCTGTCCTTTTGACACATGACTGGCTATAAACTGGGGTTCCCACAACCCCTTTTTCAAGCTTGATAATTTCTTACAACAGCTCGCAGAACACAGGGGAACACATTTACCAGCTGATTCTATCCTAGAGGATAGGTAGAGACACAGATGAGCTGCGGGAAGAGGAGATGCATAGGGCGAGGGCTGGAGGGTCTCCAGCACAGGAGCTTCTGTTCCAGTGGAGTTGGGGGGCACCACCCTCCTAGTTCACGGATGTGTTCACCTGCACAGAATCCCTCCATGCCCTGTGCTTTAGGGATTTTTATGGAGCCTTCATCACAAAGGCATAATCAATTGTTAATTTAATATCCAACTCCTCTCCCCTCCCTGGGGATGGGGGTGGGGGCCGAATGTTCCAAGCCTCTGATCATGCTGTGGTCTTTCTAGTGACCAACCCCCATCCAGGGGCCCACCAAGAGTCACCTCATTAGAACAAAAGATGTACCTATTATCCAGGAAATTCCAAGGGATTTAGGAGTTCTGTGTCAGGAACCAAGGTCAGAGACTAAATATTAGAACAAAAGATGCTCCTAGCACCACTAACACTTAGGAAATTACAAGGGTTTTAGGAGCTCGGTGCCAGGAACTAGGGGCAGAGACCAAAGCTTTGTTCTTTATTCCATCACACAGGGCCACACTGACTCCTGTGGTTAACAAGAACCACAGGTGTATATTTATCAGCTTGTGTGGAAATCTTCTGTGGGCTATTCCATTCTTCTTTTGCATCTCCCCACTATACTTCCCACCATGCATTTGAATGAATGGTGCTCACCAATTTACTCCTGTGGGTTCAAATGACAGCAGTGGAGAATGAGAGATTAAGTCCCAGGAAGAAGAGGCTGAAACTCAGAGCTGTTGGGCACCACCGCAGCGCCATAGGCATCTGTTCTATGGGTAAGATTTGGCAGGGCATGCTGAACTGAAGGCACGACAATCAACTCAGTGACTCGACAGCGCTCTTTTAGATCAAGAAAAAGCATGTGTGTGTCTGTGTGTGTGTGTGTGTGTGTGCGTGTGCACCTGTGGCCTGTCCCTGTGTGTTTTCTAATCCTTCCTCAAGGAAAATGAGAAAGAGAAGGGAAAAAAAGGAAAAAAAAAAAAAAAAAAAAAAAAAACTCCAATGTTCTTTTAAGCTTGAGAGTGGTCAACTGCATTCCTCAACTGCAAGTGTATGAAATGTTTCTGTTTGGGCGGTTTCCTTGAGGAGAAAAGAAGATACAGCTTCTCTCCATTTATTTATAGTGTTTCTGGGATTGTCCACAATCATGCAACCTTTGACATTAACCCACTCTTGTCCGTGACTCCCAGCAGGAAGAGCCTCAGCCTGAAATCACTGCAGGTTTCAGACAACATGCTCCTGGGAGTCTGCACCCACACAGCATCAACTTTTGCATCAAACATCCCCAAAATGAGTAGGAAGAGTCCTGTAAGCTGGCAGTAGAGGCAGACAAAACCCAGGGCTGAAGGCAGCTAGGATCCCAGGAGTCCTTGGCCAAGACGGAACATGATTCACTAGGAACAGTTCTCAAAGGGTGCAAGCCCAGGCCCCACTCCCGTGGTTCCTTTTGATAGGATCCAAGGCATCTGCATTTTACAGAAGTATCTCAGTGATTCCAGTGTGCACCCAGCGTTACCATACACAACTGAACAGTACTAGGCAGCCTCATGACCCTCTCTAGTTAGAACCACTGGTTTTGACCCAGCAAGGCAAGTAGCTTCTATGCAGAAATGTATTTTTATAGGATGGATAAGGGTATGATGACCCTTTCCCAGCAATGGGAATAGTGATTGTCATTTCTATCTAAGGGCATGGAGAGGGTGGTAAGGAGAGCTTGGGGGTGGGTGTGTTCAGGCCACACCACCCAGGAACGGCTCAAAATATGAACCTGTGGCATATCAACCAGTCAGCAGGGTTCTGCCCAGGATTGATGGGCCCAGAGAACCTGAGACTCTTGAACTCTTTAGAGGAGAGCCAGATTTTCTTTTCTTTCTTTTTTTTTCCCCGCTAAGTACAAGCCTCAAAATATAACCTACCGAAATTTAGGAGGAATGATCAAGAAGACATACTGCTTATTATCAATAACCAGCTACACTCTGCGGCCAACTAGACAAATTGGTAGTTAAGAGTGTGGATGCTGGGCCAGGCGCGATGGCTCACGCCTGTAATCCCAGCACTTTGGGAGGGTGAAGTGGGTGGATCATGAGGTCAGGAGATCGAGACCATCCTGGCTAACACGGTGAAACTCTGTCTCTACTAAAAATACCAAAAAAAAAAAAAAAAAAAAAAAATTAGACGGGCGTGGTGGCGGGCGCCTGTAGTCCCAGCTACTCGGGAGGCTGAGGTGGGAGAATGGCATGAACCCGGGAGGCGGAACTTGCGGTGAGCCGAGATCACACCACTGCATTCCAACCTGGGTGACAGAGCGAGACTCCGTCTCAAAAAAAAAAAAAAAAGAAAGAGTGTGGATGCTGGTGCCAGACTGCCTGGGTTCAAATCCCAGCACAACCACTTACTGTATCATCTTGCATAAGTTAATCTCTCTCTCTGAGCCTCAGTTTCCCTATTTATATAAAAGAGAAAAAAGTAGTATCTACCTCAGAAGGCTGTTGTGAAGAGTCAGATAATATGTACAAAGTGCTTAGAACAGTGCCTGGCCCGGAGTGCTGAAAACAATGTTAATTATTGTTATTACTGGGGGCAAAGTTCTCAAAATTTCTGTCAGTCATTCTCAGGCATCAAACCCTGAAAAGTCAGGATCTGAGGGGCTCTTCCAGGACCCCTGATGGCAGCAGCAAAATAAAGATGCTCTCTCTTCCAGCCCTTTGGAGGGCCTTAGAAAGAGATTGGGTTCAGACGCCTCTGTATGGGGCTGGTTGAGAAAATTATGATACATCAAAATGATGCATTGTGATGTGGTTATGAAAAATAATGGTGAGCATATATGAATATACATGGGAGCTGTCACTCAGCTATCATGCTGAGTCAAATAAACAGGTACAGGAACAGGATAGTCTCATTTTGTTAAAAGTATATACGTGCAGCATGTAGGAATCATACTCCACATGCTTAGATCTGCAAAAAGCAACACATGTTGCTATTTTATTTAAATTGGCTGAAATCTGACTCGAAGCTTCACCCTGCTGGTCTGGTAGGAAATTCACTCTGAGGCATTGCTGGGGTTTCTTTCCCTACCCAACATCACTTGAGACTCCCACATGCTTCTGTGGTGTCCAGAAAACAGAGGCCACCTCTAGCCTCCCTCCCTTGTGGCTGCACTGACATTCTCATGGTTGAACCCACAATCCTCTTGTGGATGCTCCAGGCTGTTTAACAGATGGGTGCTCAGGTGTTCATGGGCAGTCGCCTGGGGACAGTCATTCTCCACAAGTCTCCTTTCCCCTCTTCAGGTGCTGCCAGGACAGGTCCAGGTTGCCTGCAACTGGGGGCTCATCAGCCACCATTCCTGACTAGGGCTGCGGCACGGTCTTGTCCCCTCTCCCAGCCGTCAAAGACATGTACATCTGACATAATGTGCAACTTTGGAACCAGGATTTTCCTGAGAGACACCTCTTTCTTCTTCCTCTAATGAAGCTCCTCCAGGGGACCCATGCTTAAAATCCAGGGATGGAAGGAGCCACGGATAACTTGCACCAGCTAATAGCATGGGAAAAGGCTCGGCTGCATGTGCACATATGTGCATAGGGTGACTCCAGCTGAGTGTCTGCTCAAATGTGGTTATCTCTGATAGAGCAGTGGAGAGAATATTCATGAGTCTCCTCAGTTCATCCTTCCCAGAGCGCCCTCAGTGCATCCTCCCCGGAGTATCCTCAGTCCATCCTCCTTTAGTCTTCTCAGTTCATCCTCTCCGAGTATCCTCAGTCCATCCTTCTGAATCCCCTCAGTCCATCCTCCATGAGTATCCTCAGTCCGTCCTCCCTGAGTCTTCTCAGCCCATCCTCTGTATCCTCAATCCATCCTTTCTGGAGTCCCCTCAGTCCATCCTCCTCTGAGTCCCCTCAGACCATCCTCCATGAATATCCTCAGTCCATCCTCCCCTGAGTCCCCTCAGTCCATCCTCCATGAGTATCCTCAGTCCATCCTCCCCTGAATCCCCTCAGTCCATCCTCCCCTGAGTCCCCTCAGTCCATCCTCCCCTGAGACCCCTCAGTCCATCCTCCCCAGGTATCCTCAGTCCAGCCTCCCCGAGTATTCTCAGTCCATCCTCCCTGGGTATCCATCCTCCCCCGAGTCCTCTCAGTCCATCCTCTGTGAGTATCCTCAGTCCATCCTCCCCCGAGTCCCCTCAGTCCATCCTCCCCGGGTATCTTCAGTCCACCCTCCCCAAGTCCCCCCAGTCCATCCTCCCCAGGTATCCTCAGTCCACCCTCCCCGAGTCTTCTCAGTCCATCCTCCCCGGGTATCCTCAGTCCATCCTCCCCCGAGTCCCCTCAGTCCATCCTCTCTGGGTATCCTCAGTCCACCCTCCCCAAGTCTTCTCAGCCCATCCTCCCCGAGTATCCTCAGTCCATCCTCCCCCGAGTCCCCTCAGTCCATCCTCCCTGGGTATCCATCCTCCCCCGAGTCCTCTCAGTCCATCCTCCCTGGGTATCCATCCTCCCCCAAGTCCCCTGAGTCCATCCTCCCTGGGTATCCATCCTCCCCTGAGTCCTCTCAGTCCATCCTCTGCGAGTATCTTCAGTCCATCCTCCTGGAGTATCCTCAGTTCATCCTCCCCCGAGTCCTCTCAGTTCCTCCCTGAGTCTTCTTAGTCCATCCTCCTGGAGTATCCTCAGTCCATCCTCCCTGAGTCTTCTCAATCCATCCTCTCTAAGTATCTTCAGTCCATCCTCCGCGAGTATCCTCAGTCCATCCTCTGCGAGTATCCTCAGTCCATCCTCCCTGAGTCTTCTCAGCCCATCCTCCCAGAGTATCCTCAGTCCGTCCTCCCCCAAGTCCCCTCAGCCCATCCTCCCAGCGTATCCTTAGTCCATCCTCTCTTGAGTCCCCTCAGTCCATCCTCCATGAGTATCCTCAGTCCATCCTTCCCCGAGTCTTCTCAGTCCATCCTCTGCAAGTATCCTCAGTCCATCCTCCCCCAAGTATCCTCAGTCCATCCTTCCCTGAGTCCCCTCAGCCCATCTTCAGCAAGTATCCTCAGTCCATCTTTCCCCGAGTCCCCTCAGTCCATCCTCCCCCAAGTATCCTCAGTCCATCCTCCCCCAAGTATCGTCAGTCCATCCTCCCCCGAGTATCCTCAGTCCATCCTCCCCCGAGCATCCTCAGTCCATCCTTCCCCGAGTCCCCTCAGTCCATCCTCTGCGAGGATCCT